>NC_069381.1:128912500-130112500 GCF_027475565.1 Acinonyx jubatus | reverse complement strand
AAAAGTATTTATAATAACAAAGACCGAGAAACAATCTAAATACCCAGCAATAAGTAAGTAGCTGACTTATCATATTGCCTCTCTAGCAGGGAACATGTTGCTGCCATTGAGAGTAATGTTTTGAAGACCTTTTAATGGCACAATAAGATATCATTAATTTAAAAAAATGAGGTAGTAAAATGCATATGTAAGATTCCTATTTTTCTATTTCATTGTTTTTTTTTAAGATTCCTATTTTTAAAAACAAAAGTATATGTGCACGTAAAATTTGTAGGAAATGTCACTTTTGAAAGAAATACTCACTTTTAAATAATATGTAATATTATTATTAAAAGATATTCTTGGGGCACCTGGTGGCTCAGTCGGTTAAGAATCCCACTCTTGATTTCAATTCAGGTCATGATCTCATGGTTTGTGAGATAGAGCCCTGTGTCAGGCTCCACACTGAGAGTGGGGAGCCTGCTTAGGATTCTTTCTCTCCTCTCCTCTCTCTCTGCCCTTCTACCACTTGCACTTTTTTTCCTCTCAAAATAAATGAACATTCAGAAAAATAAAACGGTACTTTTGAAAATAGATACAGTGAGAGACGGTGAAGGCAATGAGGAAGATGGATGTTAATATTCTTTACCAGTAATTCCATTTCTAGAAATGTATACTTAGAGATCATCATAAAAATATATACAATTCTAGGTTAAAAAAATGCTTATCTCAGTATTATTATAATAATGAAAAGATAAAATCAACCCTAGAGAATAGTTTCACAAATTATCGTATAGGATACAGATCATACTCAAAGAATGTGAAGCTTAAATAATGGATCAACATGGGACATAATTTTGATGCTAATATTGAGTAATAAAAGCAGAATATAAAATTGTCCTCTTATATATAATTGTGCATTAGAAAAATTAATTAATTTTGAAATAGTCGCATAAAGGAATATAATACAACAGTGGAAATAAATGAAAAATGATTACAACAACCATGGATGAATGTCACAAATATAGTAAAAATAAAGATAACTCAGAAGAATTCACACATGCAATTCAAACATGAAAAATCATGTTTGGAATACATACCACATATAGACTGAAACTTGCAAAAAAAAAAACCATGATAAGCAATATAATTAGGATATTGGGCATCTCTGAGATGAAAGGGGAATAGGAAAAAAGGGGGAGGAATAGGTTTAGGGCACATGAATCCCTTCCAGTGTTCTGGAAATATTTTTAAGATGTGTGTGGGGTACATGAAATTTGTTTTATTTTTCTTTGTGATAAAATGTAATAAATATTTGTTTATATACATTTAATATTCAATAACACTAATTTTGAAAGAAAACAAGGGAAAGAATATATAAACTGATAATATAGTTTGTATTGAGAGTGTTGAGTTTATGAGTAATACTCATTTTTTCTTTTTTCTCCAGATTTTCAATAGGTTAGTTATTTTACTTTGCTAACAAGCTGACTTATGGTACTGTCATCCAATGAAACTGAATCATTTGTAACCTCAGTTTTATTTATAAAACTCAATATGTTTTCCCTTTTATATAAAAATATTTTTTTCAAATTATGTAGACTAAGTCAATTGCTCTAGCAATTGAAGAGCCTGGAATATATTTCCATATGAAAGTCTGTAGGAGTCAGTTCACTCAATAGTAAAAGCTACATTGAATTTGCCATTTTTAACCTGGGGAATTCGTTTTGTTTGGGGTGTTCGTTTTGTTTTGTTTTTATCAGGGCTGCGTTGTACATCAGAGTTACTGGAGGACAGCATCAACCTCTAACATTCTTATTAATATTTTAAAAAAAAGTGATGTAACTGACATTTTATTTCATTTCTTAAACAAATAAATCACTTGTTTAGGCATCTGTAATATATTCACATGCAAGTGTGTGATACTGTGTGAATCTATTTTTTTGCCTCTGACAGCCTTCCATGCAGACTCTGAGGAGGGGTGTTTTAAATATTGTAAAGTTTGTAGCATTGTCAGACATAATGAATGCTACAGTTTGTATCTACAGAATGTGCTAGATTGTAATGAATTGTAAAATTAAATGTGCTGGATGTTTTAATAAATGTCCATTTTACTGTTACCAGTTATCCAATGATCTGTCATGTTTTTGCTATACAGACAGTTACAGACAAAAGAATAATTAACTAAATATAACCCATTCACGGAAGTAATTTCGGTTTTAATTAAAGTAATGCAATTAGCTGGCCTTCTTGCATCGAGATACATTTGGCATATTTTAGAGTTTAATTTTTGGTATTGAATTTTAAAAAAGCTAATTGTGCCAGTTAATTAAACAGTGGCATTATGCAGTGTAAAGAAGATTAGGCAGCATCAGTTGTTTATGTTTGTAATCTTTCTTCTGCAGGACCGAAGAATGAGTTGTTCCTCTTTTATGGGAAAGGACGCCCAGGAATTGTTAGAGGAATGGACTTGAATACCAAGATAGCTGATGAATACATGATCCCCATAGAGAATCTGGTAAACCCTCGTGCTTTAGATTTCCATGCAGAAACCAATTATATCTACTTTGCTGACACCACCAGTTTCCTGATTGGCCGGCAGAAGATAGATGGCACTGAGCGAGAAACCATCCTTAAAGATGGTAAGTGACCATGTGTAATATTGACATCAAACTGCTCACAGATAAAGCACTGTGAAAGGATAAATCCAACATACGTAGAACTTATTTTAACCAGAACCTAAGTTGCTGTTTATTTAAAAATATTTGTTAATGTAATTTTCTTCAGTAACATTATTTCTACGTTTTTTCACGTACTAGTGTATTAAAACCATCATTATAAAATGGAACTTGGAATTGTCCAATCCATTTTAAACATTACAGGAATTAAACTAAATTATTTATTCACCTTTGTGGAAACGGCAGATTTTCAGTTATATGTCTATAGTGCTCTATGGCAGAACATAAGATTTAGCAGGACATTAGAACTTGTGTAATAGTTGATTCTTACAAGCATATTGGTCATGTCATTCAAAGTGCATTAAAGATATCAATGTCCCACTGTCATTGCATTTCTTGCATATTGTTTTTTACTTTATAAATCATTAAAATTGAGTTCTCTAGCGATGCCCTTGAAATATCTGTAGTCTCAGATAAACTTTGTACCTAGTTTTACTTATAGAAACTTTGTACCTAGTTTTACTACTTATATGCAACCATATACTTGCAAAGATCTATGTATAAACTTTGTTAAAATGGTTTATTTTATAAATGTCATGGCTTGGAAACAACCAGTCAAGTAATTAAGTAGTGTAACTTTGGTATCAGTAGAAAATAACTTCAATAACCAAGGAAACCTTGGGGCGCCTGTGTGGTTCAGTTGCTTAACTGTCCACCTTTGGTTCAGGTTATATTTTCATGGTTCCTGAGTTCAAGCCCCGCATCAGGCTGGTGATTCTCTCTGTCTCCCCTCTCCTACTGTCTCTCTTTCTCTCTCTGTCTCTCTCTCTCTCTCTCTCTCTCTCTCTTTCTCTCTCTGCAGATAAATAAACTGTGTAAAAAAATGATCAAACCAAGTCTTTGACTACTAGTCACTTTTAAACATGTTCACTAATGATTCAGGGATCATGTTTCCTCACACATACAATCTACTTCTTAAATATTTTAAAAATCCTTGATTTAGAGAACCTTAATTATATGCTTATTATTTGAAGAACAAAGTACTAGCTATCTCGGGAGATAAAAAGAATTTTAAAAGTGACCACTGCCTTCAAGGAGTTAATAATCTACCTTTGGATAGAATATAAACACATAAAAATGTAAATGCTTTGCAGCATTTAATAAGTTCAAAACTGGCCCAAAGAAATACATGATTCATGGAGAATGTCCATGTGGTGGGAATCCACAGGGAGGAGGAGATATCTTTACGTGATTATTCTTAGAGAACTTTCTGTGCAGGAGGTGATGTTTGGGCTGGATCTTAAAGCAAGAATATTATAAGGGAGGGAAAGATATTTTGGAACCAAGAACTCCATTGAACCAAGAAAAAAAAATAAGTACTCCAGAAAGAGGATGAGATGAACTTAAGTGGATCACTTAAGATTTTAGTCACAGGGAAGAGGGTCTGAGGAGAGGTGGAAAGTGGAAGGTGATGAAATAAAAGACCTGGGATATGAGGTGAAGGGGCTTGGATGAAATCCTGAAGGGCTAAGAGGCAGGCAATGCTTTTGAGCCAAAGAATCATGTGAATGAAAACATATGTTTTAGGAGAATCAAACTGGAGGGTGGAGTGCAGAATGAATCAGAGAGGAAGGAGAGAAAATAAGAGCAGAGACACATTAAAATTATTTATAGCATGAGTGGTAATAAGTGGTGGTCTCTCCTGTCTTTTAGTGGGAACAGGGAAGCATAAGGAGATTATTCATTTAACTCAGGTTCACTTTAAATCAAACCTTGAATGATAAAATGTACACTTTCCACGAGTGACAAATGAAGTGTTAAAATGAAAAATCTCCCTGTTTTTTTTTTTTTGTAGTTTACTGATGAAGGCAATATGAAGCCATCATAGCATTTTTAGAGTTGCTAATTAGAGTTAAGATTTTATCTTAAATTGGACATGGCAGAGGCTGTCTTCCTACATTGCTTTGTAATGTGATTTCACATGATGGAGAATTGACAATTTTAGAAGGACAATAGACTTTCACATTCTGTGTCAGTAGATTCATTTGGATTGCTCTGATTTTGAACGAGAAATTTTCAAGGACTAAAATGTAACATAGAAGGGTCTTGGTTTCCTTTAAAAAAATGTCAGTTCCTGTGCTGTGACTGAATGTTCCAGTTAATAATTCTAACTTTGATAACAATATCTTATCAGTGACATTGGTGCGTCTTTGCATTTCAGCACAGCAACAGAGATCAGCTCTAATAGCCACTTGACTGCCAGGCACATGTGTACATTGTTGTTTTGGCAGTATGAAGGTTATGAGAACATTTTGTAGATTTCACACCTGAAATATACTTAACATTTTGATATTGCTGTGCAAAGACTGTTTCATACTTTTTTCTTAATCTTTCTCCTCAGCATTAAAGAGAACAATAATAGACATTATGATATAAGATTAAGATGTTGAAACAGAACTTACATTTGGCAAATAACAATTCATCATTCTTAGAATCGAAACAAAATAAATTCTGTATGTATTCACTAATTTAGCTAGACTATCCATCCACCATCCAACCTGAAGACTAGAGGTAATGCTTGGTTTGACAAATTATTTTGTAAGCTTGGTAGAAATTCTGAATCTCAGATGTATTTGTATAGTTTGAAGTACAAGGCTATAAAGATTTTGCTGTTTGTAAATAAAACATCAATATCTTGAATATCTTTCATGTAAGCTCAGATCCTTTCTATAAAGAAAGAAAAACAGCATTTCAGAAAATTCCCATCTCTATTTATTCTTTGATTTTTTTTTTCTCTCAGAGGTTGATGGAAAACTTCCTAAATGTGGTGTATCCTATAGTCTGTAGAATCTTGTGTGCTGAAACTGTAGCTAAATAAAAGATAAGGGACGGGCACCTGGCTGGCTCAGTTGGTTAAGCCTCTGACTTCAGCTCAGGTCATGATCTCATAGTTCGTCGGTTTGAACTCCACATCGGTCTCTGTGCTATCAGCTCAGAGCCTGGATCCTGTTTTGGATTCTGTGTCTCCCTCTCTCTCTGCCCCTCCCCTGCTCATGATCTGTCTCTCAAAAATAAATAAACGTTTAAAAATATTTTTAAAAAAGATAAAGGAAAATTGTCTCTTTGAGATACTTATATCTACCTCAATAAGTACTGAAAACATCTGTGAAATAAAGACATATTAATGATGTAATTAAAAATAGACGTCCATAAAGACAAATCTGTACCAATCTGTAAGTTTTTTTATTCTCCAGAATTCTTGCCATAATTTTGTAAAATTCATACTATTCATTTTAATTAATGATTTATTTATTCATCCAGTCAATAAACATCCAGCAAATGCCTTTGCTGGGCCAGGTGCCATTGTAAATGATGGGACTATTGCAGTAAACAGGACAAAGCTTTATATTTAGTTTGTATCTAAATAGTAGGAGGCAGATAATAAACACACGCATAAATGAACAAGATAATAGTAAGTGCCATAAAGAAAATAAAGTAGGACACTGGTCAAAAGTAAAAAGAGATATCAACAGGAGGCAAATTTAGACTAAGTGGTTAGCGAATTTAATTACCTATTCTTGCTAGGTATAATTGTTATACCATCTAAGAGAACAAGATGGATATTCTTTATAAGATCAAATTCACTTTTATCTTCTTGGGTGTCTTGTCCAAGATCCATTTTTCATTGCAGGATGAATTATAATTCTCAGCAGAAAGGAAAAAGGTAGAAAACTGATAGCTTACTATTAAATTTATTATTGTATGCATTCTGTTAATGCAGCACTTGTTTCTAAACTGTATAAATTAATTCTACTGGAATATGTATATACAAATAGAAGACATGTTAAAACAATCTTTCATATCGTTCCATATCTTTAAAGTACTAAAAAAACCACTCAAAGCATTTTTCCTGAATTTGAAAGTTATTAATGCCTGCAGCTATAACAGAAAAATTGTAATTTCAAAAGCTCCCATAATTAAACTGGAGATTTGAGGTCACCAAGTTTGTGGTAATTTGTTACAATAGCCAAAGGAACTAAAAGAAAGCGTGTGCTCTTAACCACTTTATATATTGGGGGGGGGTCTCTCTCTCTCTCCCCCCATATATATACATATATATATTCATATACATATATTCATATACATATATAAACATATATACATACATACCTATATCATGGTGGGTTCTATTTGATTGAGATCTGGAGTAGGTACATGTTTCCACACCTCAGACTCTTCCTTTTGCAAAAGGTATTTGCAAAAACCTTTAAATTGGAGAATAAAGAATAACTTTGGACAGGATTGCAACATAGGATGTCTTTTCTGATAATATGAAGAGAAGTGTAGCCAGGAGGAAAGAGGAGTCTGTCTGTGCTGAACATATTCTCTAAATAACATGTTTGAAGATAATCTGTTGACTACCAAAGCATAGTACCTTATTTGTGTGTTTGCTTGTCTAGCATCTGAAGGACCTTCAGCTCAATTCTATCCCTGGCATCTCCATTCTCCCTCCATGGATTTTAGAATCCAACAGTTTTTCCAGTTTTTCAGTTTGAAATATATGGTATTATACCCGGGGCATGAATTATTATTCATCATTGTAAATCTTAAAATACTCACTACCAGCACCACCACTGCCAGCACCACCCACACCCGCACACCCCCCCCCACTCCCCCCCACCACCCACTCCCCACACTTACACACAAATGACGACCAACTTAAGACCCACTTCAGAACTCCAGAAACATTTCCAGGCCTCTCCTCTAACTGGTCCTAGGGCACCTACTTACAACAGATTACAGGATATAATCTGTTCCCAAAGGACACCAATCTTAGTGTAAGATTATCATTTTCTAGAGATCACCGTTTGTTCTTGGATGTCAATGAACTTCACCATTGTATAACGCTGTATGAATTTCTGGTATGTCCTAAAGGTCCATTTTGTGTGTGTGTGTGTGTGTGTGTGTGTGTGTGTGTGTGTGTATTTTATTTTTATTACATGTACATAACATAGTATTATATTACTTTCAGGTATACAATTAGAGTGATTTAACATTCTCATATAATTCCCAGTGCTCATCAAGATAGGTGTACTCTTAATCTTCACCTGTTTCACCCATCTTCCTATCTACCTCCCATCTGGTAACCCTCTGTTGTTTTCTATAGTTAAGAGTCTGTTTCTTTGTTTGTCTCGACTTTTCCCTTTGTTCTTTTTTTGTTTTTGTTTTTTTTGTTTTTTTGCTTTATTTCCTAAATTCCACATATGAGTGAAATCATAGGGTATTTATCTTTCTCTGACTGTTTTATTTCACGTACCATTATACTCTCTTGCTCTATCCATGTCATTGCAAATGCTAAGATTTCATTCTTTTTTACATGTGAATAATACCCCATTATGTGTGTGTGTGTGTGAGTGTGTATGTGTGTGTGTGTGTGTGTGTGTGTATGCACACATGCATCCATCTTATTCATCCATTCATCTATCAATGGACACTTAGACTGCTTTAATAATTTGTCTATTATAAATAATGCTGCAATAAACATGGGGGTGCATATATCCCTTCAAATTGTATTTTTTTTTATTCTTTGGATAAATACAAGTAGCATGATTCATGGATCATAAGGTAGTCCTATTTTTTTATTTTTTTTATTTTTGAATAGCCTCCATACTGTCTTCCACAGTGGCTGCACCAGTTGGCATTCCCACCAACAGTGCATGAGGGTTCCTTTTTCTCTACATCCTTGCCAATACTTGCCGTTTCTTGAGCTTTTGATTTTAGCCATTCTGACAAGAATGAGGTAATATCTCATTGTGGTTTTGATGTACTTTTTCCTCATGATGAGTAATGTTGAGCATCTTTTTTGTCTATTGGCCATCTGTATGTCTTCTTAGGAGAAATGCTTGTTCATGTCTTCTGTCCATTTTTAATTGGATTATTTATTTGGGGGTGTTGAGCTATATAAACTCTTTACATATTTTGGATACTAACCCCTTATTGGATATGTCATTTGCAAATATCTTCTCCCATTCTGTAGGTTGCCTTTTAGTTTTGTTTGTTGTTACCATACTGTTTTGATTACTACAGCTTTGTAATATAACTTGAAGTCTGCAATTGTGATATGTCCTGTTTTGTTTTTCTTTTTCAAGGTTGTTTTGGCTATGTAAGTTCTTTTGTGATTCCATACACAGTTTAGAATTGTTTGTTCTAGGTCGGTTGATATTTTGGTAGAGAGTGCATGAATCTGTAGACTTCTTTGGATAGTATAAACATTTTAACAATATTTGTTCTTCTAATCCATGAGCATGGAATCTCTTTCCATTTGTGTCATCTTGAATTTCTTTCATCAGTGTTTTATGGTTTTCAGAGTATAGGTCTTTCACCTTTTTGATTAAGTTTATTCCTAGGTATTTTTTTTTGGTGCAATTGTAAATGGGATTGTGTTTTTAATTTCTCTTTCTGCTGCTTCATTATTAGTGTATAGAAATGAAATAGATTTCTCTATATTCATTTTTTATCTTGCAATCTTACTGAATTTATTTATCAGTTTTAATAGTTTTTTGGTGGAATCTTCAGTTTTCTATGTATAGTATCATGCCATCTGCAAATAGTGAGTTTTACTTCTTTGTTACCAATTTGGATCCCTTTTATTTTGTTTTGTTGTCTGAGTGCTGTGACTACGACTTCACTACTATGTTGAATAAAAGTAGCAAGAGTGAATATCTTTGTCTTGTTCCTGATATAAGGGAAAAGGTCACCATTTGTTTTTGAATGTCAGTGAACCTCAGCATTGTATAACTCTCTAGGATATTCTAGTGTGTCTAACGAACTAATTTTATGGTGATGAAACTAACATATTGAGATATCAGTAATGAATTTTGTTAGAAACTTCCCATGTACTTTAAGGAGTGATTATGCCTTGGAAAACATTTTAAAATTAAGAACAACCTTTTACTCTCTGCTCTTAGATTCCAGGTGCATATCAGTCTCATTTTTCTGACATTGACTCTGAACTTTCTCAAAAGGGAATGCTCAAACATTCTGAGAGATATAGATTCTGACCAACCATTAAAGAAAATAATGGACACATTTGTCAGTCATCAGACATTTCCTAATTAAAAGTGTTAAGAGATTTGTGAACATTTGCAATTCCTGAGATTCTAATAGATATTGCCCCACTGAGTAGCAAGGTTATAGCCTGTTAGCACGTACTAACTCCCATTGTCTGTCAATAAGATGTTTTTGTTTCCAGAATTCAGGGGATATTTGAGTCCGAAAATATGGGCTTAGTTTCATAGTTAATTTGCAAACATATATTTCTCATATTTTTTTATGTTTCTCATGGAGTATATGAGATATTTGGGGAAAAAAAAAAAAACCTCTAAGCGAATATATATGTCTTCTGTGAAAAGTTGACATGAATAGGAGTAGCTTGAAATCTGGATTCCAAAGTACATTGTCATTAAAAAAATGTAATTGGCCATGTGGCTAATGAATTTTGGTGAACATAAAGATATCTTTCCCCTTATTTATTTCCACACAACATAGGCATATATACCTAGGCATAAGCATGGACAAATGTGTGCTACTTGTGCTGCAAATGCATGCATACAATGAACTACAAATACATGCATATACATAATAGCTGAGATAGCTCTAGAACTTCTATAAAGACATGTCTTATCTTGTAAATTCTAAATTGCTGGTAAGATCTAAAGAGAGAATGTGAAAATACTTGGTAATCTCCAAAATATATTAGAGTATTATTACAAATATAACCATTATATCAATAGATATTCTGATCAGTATAATTTTTTGCACATTTTAACTAAATTTCCAGTTTTCATGATGAATTAAAATAAAGAAATGAGTTCTACCCAGTTTCTTAATTATTCTTAGCATTATGTGATTTTTAGTTGTTACTTAAGAAATCACTTGGGAATCCTTTATTAACCTAGGGCTACTATTGTGAACATTGACTATAATTGTAATGTTTCTTAGTTTAATACAGATTTCTGAGTAAAAGACAAGTTTGACAAATCATACTTGGCTGACATGACTTTAAGGTCTTAGACTAAGAAATGCTAGCTCAAATTGTGGGGAAAGATAATATCCATGATGCAAGCTGAACAAGTTCCCATGACACTCTCCATTTTGAGGGGATTTTAGGGGAATGGTAATAGCCATTGTCTGTGTAACCAATACATCAAAAATGTGGCTCTGACCTATCTAAAGCATAACTTTATTTTTGTCTCCCATTTGGTCTTGAAAATTTATTTTGTAGCGTAAGTCTCTTTTTGGCAGAACTTTCCAGAGCAAAACTTGAAAACTTGTGTTGTCTTCTGGCTAGAAGCCTGGAAAAGGAAAGGAGGACATATTTGGTTCCTTATCTGTCTCTGCCATGCATTTATTTATTTTCCCTGCTACCCATCCCAACTTGCTGGTCAACTACCAGTGCTGACTCATTGCTTAGCATTGGTGGGAACTGGTGAAAGGGGTACAGATACAGAGACAGCAAGGGTCTTATTTGAATTAATCCCTTTGTAAACTGACCTCTCTATGAGCATGACAAGTCTTTAAAATTTACTCTCTTGAGGAGTTTAGGTATGTGTGTCTGTATGTTTGTGTGTGCATGTGCAAGATTTTGGGGAGTTTTCTGTTAGATCTAATTTAATTTCCCTTGGACAAAATGTATGAGATTTTATGTTTGTGACTTTGCATTCTGAATATCCAGTTTATATCCATTTTGTTACTGTTTGAGTCCTTGTACTCAGCTGAGCTATGTTGTACTGGACAGAAGACATTGCTATGCCAACATTCTCTCCTGTGTGGTCTACACAATAATCTGAAAAACTTCTGCCCTGGTAAACTCTGGGAATACAGATATAGTGCAAATCAACCACCACTTAGCTTTTTCAGATATAAGACTTTCTCAGGCATGAGTTATATGCATTTGGGAAAACTGACAATTGAGAACTCAATTCAAAGATCTCTCGGGTGCCTGCATGGCTCAGTTGGTTGAGTGTATGACTATTGATTTTGGTTCAGGTCATGATCTCCTGTTTCATGAGATCAAGCCCCAAATCGGGCTCCACACTAGGTATGGAGCCTGCTTGGGATTCTCCCTCTCCCTCTCTGTCTCTGCCTGCCCCCTCACCCCCCACTCTTCTCATTCTCATTCTCTCTAAATAAATAAACAAACAAACAAACAAACAAACATTTAAAAAAGTCACATGGAAGCTCCATCACTAGAGTTGAGGTGAAGGGCATTCCTTCGATCTCTCTTTCCTATAGCCTTGGGAGATTGAAGGGCAAGGACTAGAGAATTACAGAAAAGTAGCCTCTCCAAAGTTCTCTTCCCTTTACATTGTCTTCCCTTTACACCATTGATCCTATTGAGGTACCCAAGAGCTGTGTAAACAGTTCTGATATAGTTCTTTGTAAAATATGAGAACTATTTTTTTTCTCACACTTGCTTTGATTTTTTTCATCATTTTGGCTCATATTCCAAGCTTTAATTTTAACATCCCATTACAAATGTCACAGTGAGTTACTATTGCTCCTAATTTTGCAACCAAATTGCCGATGTTCTAATAGTCATTAGGCAGTTGTCCAAATGACACCTGGGGAATAAAAAGCAATAGTAAGACTGTTTTGAAACTTCATTTAAACATACAGGTGGTAACAAATAATATTTTCACTCACCTTTATGCTCCTAGTTCTTTTTTTCATTATTTTATTTTAATATCACTTTTGTTCTTTTTATTTGAAACACTTTAAGCATTTTGTAAGGCTTAGAATTACGTCTTTTCAAATTAAAAAAGTGTTTAAATATAAGAATAAAAGCTCTTGAGAGTTTCCAAGACAACACTATCCCTAGACAAGAGGTACAAGAGCACCTCTTCACCTCTCATCATTTTTCTCCAATTGTAACAACTCAAATGGCACTTTTGCCTATCATTTATATTTTTAAGTGTAAGGAGTACTAGGTGTGGCATGATTTCTAAAATGTTATATTTCTGGCCATTGAACAATATCATCTGAGTTAATTTTCTGTCCAAATTCTCCAGAATCACAAAATACATGGACATTAAAATTATTTCCAGTCATAGCACTGGCTCTCAAGATAAATGAAAACATTTCTTATTTGCTGTGTATCACAAGTCATAAAACTGTTGCTATTAAATAATTTCCATTGCAAATACTATTTTACATTATGCCAAAGAGAAAATTATGTCACTTTTGGATACCACAGTCATGATTTGTGAAGTGAACAAAACTAGAGTACCTAGCCATGAGTATATATATTCTATACCCTCTTTACCACTGATTAGTTTGATGATGAGCATTACCAGATATATTTAAATATATTTAGAGTCAAAAATATTAGATTAAATGTGACTCACATTAGTTATTTGGTATCATATAGACAAAAATCTTTAGGTAATGGATCTTTTTCTCTTTCTTTTTTTCCTAACAAAAATGGTTGAATTAAATGATATTCTTTTGTTCTATCTAAAAATGGCTACAAATTTTATTCTGAACGTCTGTATTTTCTTCTGATAAACTCTAGCCATTTTTATAACTTTATTTTTAAAAATCACCTTTATTGCATCATAATTTGCATATAGTAAAATTCACCTTTTTAAATATTTTTTTAGTGTTTAGTTATATTTGAGAGAGAGAGAGAGAGACAGTGTGTGAATGGGGAAGGGGCTGAAAGAGGGAGACACAGAATCTGAAACAGGCTCCAGGCTCTGAGCCATCAGCATAGATTCTGACACAGGACTGGAACTCATGAGCCGTGAGATCATGACCTAGGTCGAAGGCAAGATGCTTAACTGATTGAGACACCCAGACGCCCCAAAATTCAACTTTTTTTAAGGGAATAGTTCAATGTATCCAGATGAATAATCATCACCACAATCAAATTAGAATATTTCCATCTCCCCACAATGTTCCCTCACATTCCTAAAAACTAATAGTCTAATCTCTATTCTGCTCTGTTTTTTTTTCTGTAGTTTTATCTTTTCTGAAATGTCAGAAAAAAATGATCATATAGTGGATAGCTATTGAGTTTGGCTTTCATCTCTTAGATAATGCTTTTGAGATTTCTCCATGTTGTTGCATACATCTATTAAATTTTTTGTTAGGTTATATTACACTGTATGGATGTACCCCAAATTTTTTATGCGTTTACCAGTTGATGTTCATTTGGGTTGTTTCAAGTTTAGTCAGTTATGAAGAAAGCTATTATAAACACTTGTGTATAGTACACTGTGTAGACATGTGTTTTTGTTTATACAAGTGGATTGCCTGGTAATATGATAAGATCTTGTATAACTTTATAAGAAACTACTAAACTGTAAACTGTTCAGTCTGTCCAAACTCTTTTTCACTGTGGCTGGGTAATTTTGCTTTCCCAACATCAAGCGTGAGAGTTCCAGTTTTTCTGCCTTTTCACCAATGCACAGTATTATCAGTCTTTTCATTTGAGCCATTGAGGTAGATATTGATAACTCATAGTTTTATTTTGAAGGTTTACACATCAAGGTTATCTTCGGGTCAGATTCTATTGATAGCTGTACCTCTTCTGTTGGTCATTTTATCTCAGTGAGTTAGGTGTATGGATTTTGTTCTTATTACAGTTACCTTTGGTAAACCAAAGCTTTCATATCTCTCCAGTGATGGGTTGATGCTACCTTGTGCTTTATATGGAGATTTGAGTATGCCTGCTCATTCCTCAGCTTTTAATACTCCATTCTCAGCTGCCTTAATGCCTTTGTCTACACTCTCACCTTTCCCTCAGTGAGATTATTGTGATATGTTACTAAGTGAGAAACTCCTGGGGCGTGGAAGAGGGGTTCTCCATTTTCTTGGTTCAGTTTTGGTCTTAGGTATCTGGGGTTTTGAGGCGAGTCTTCCTGTGCCTCTTCTCCCTTAGCAGCCAGTGTCCACCATGTGCTGTGGGAACGCTTGGCCTGGAGATGATGTTCTGCTACAGCCCCAGAGTGGCAAACACCTGTGTTGTTTGTTTGTCTGGGTTTTGTGTTTATTTGGTTGTTGTTTTGTTTTGTTTTTGTATCTAGGAGGAAACAGCTTTGCTTCCAGGGGCAAACAGTTTTGTTTCTCCTGTTCCATCAACATCAGTGTACCTGTGCTTTGGACCTGTGGCAGTACAGATTCTTACCTTTCTCCAAGACTAGTGTTGCTTGTCATGAGTAGCAAAGTTATGGTAGGACCAAGGGTGTTATGACTCCTCCTTCAGGTTCCCTGTGGCTTTGGCTTCTACCCCTCCCTCAAGGGCAGCTAATCTTTTTTTTTAAATTTTTTTTTAACGTTTATTTATTTTTGAGACAGGCAGAGACAGAGCATGAACGGGGGAGGGTCAGAGAGAGGGAGACGCAGAATCTAAAACAGGCTCCAGGCTCTGAGCTGTCAACACAGAGCCCAACGCGGGGCTCGAACTCACAGACCGCGAGATCATGACCTGAGCCGAAGTTGGCCACTTAACCGAATGAGCCATCCAGGCGCCCCAAGGGCAGCTAATCTTGATAACTCACTTTACATTTGAGGAAGGAAAGCTTTCCTTCCCCCTTTCTAGTGGCAGGTGCTTTTTGTTTCTATACACCCTTCACAGTCAGTGGAACTTTTGTCCTGCTTCTAGGAGTGGGAAAGTCTCTCTCCCCAACCCCAGTGGTTTAAGGAATTTCTTTTGTATGAGAGAAAAATCTAGGGGATAGAGTGGGTTTCATATATGTGAGACACATAAGGATTTCTCTCAGGTTTCCTGCTACGCCTTCAATATTTTTCATGAATTCAGTGAAAGAAATTTCTTGTGCCAGTTTCCCAGGGATTCTAAATTTTCCCTCTAAACCAAACTTAGTTTTAACAATTCTTTACCGTTTGGGCTTTCTTAAAATTCTATTTTTATGGTACTTTGGTTTTCCTCCTATGCTTTGCCAATGGTATGACACTTCATTGGTCTCATTTTTTCCTGAAAGAGGCCTATCACTCTTTGGATTTTTCATCTTGTTGCCTTGGGATCTCAGCTTTTATTTGGACCCAAGGAAAGTTATGATCTTGTAGATTATTGGACTTTCACTTATTGTTGTGTTTCAATATTCTTTTGTAGCTTTCTTCATCCTAAACAAAGCCCAATTCTACATGTCTATAATTCATAAATGCAAATGGGAATTTTAAGAGCAAGCTTGAAATATTTTTAAAAACTGCTTTGTCTCTCTTTACCTCAGCATTAGAAGTAATTCTTAAAAATACTGACTACTACTTATGAATACATGTGAATGCCTTGTGATATTTTTAAACATTCACAGTTTACACACACACAAAAATTCACTTGATGCAAAAAGATTTGTGTTTCAACTTTCAGTAAGCTCATTTTGTATTTCTTTTTAACCATAAAAAATATATATACTAAAAGTATTGGTGGGAGTTTACACTTTGCAAAAAGGAAAAAATAGCTTAAAACATTATGTTATCAGGAAAAAAATATGTTGGGGTGCCTGGGTGGCTCTTTCAGCTAAGTAACCAACTCTTGATTTTGACTAAGGTCATGATCTCACGGTTGTAGGATCAATCCCCGCATCAGGCACTGCTTGGGATTCTCTCTCTGCCTTCCCCCCCACTTGTGTGTGTGTGCGTACGTGCTCTCTTTCTCTCAAAGTAAATAATTAAACTTAAAAATCTTTTATTAAAAAGATGGTACAGGATGATATGATTAAAGGCTATCTGAAAATCTGATTCTTATTTATTGCCCAGATTTCCATTTATTTATCTACATCAAACATTATTTAATTACCAAAGATCTGCTAGATAGCAGGCAAGGTATTCATCTAGAATTATGATTGCCGTTCTCAAAGAATTTGCATTCTTGTTCAATGCATCTGTCATATTACAAATGAGTCAAAGGAGCAAGCAGACAATTAAGCCAGACATTGCCCTCTATATTCATAAAAAGCAATGGAAAATATTAACAAAAGAAATTGATAACAGCACTGAAAAATTGAAAGGTATTCATGAGTGATTAGAAATAATGAGAAATTTCTAGCCAGAATGCAGATTGGACTATATTGACCAGAGAGCAAGAAACCATAGCCTAAAACATCACAGGTATAAACTTCAAATATAAGAGTTGAAAAGGAGAACGCTATGGTCTTAAAAACCAAAAGAGATGAAAAAAGCCTTAAGGCAATGTTTAAAGGAGTTTAGTAATTACGTGAATTAAAAACAGTGGTTCCAGGTCAATCCATCGCCCCTGGCATTAATTATACCCCTAAAAAGCACACACAAAGAAGGGGTTGGGATGTGTCTACTCATTTATGGGGGAAAAAAAAAGATATAATTCTACCTCCAAAGCATACGAAAATAAAGCTTAAAGAGCACAAAAAATTTAAAATTTAGGAAAAAAAACATTTTATGGTTTTGGGGTATGGAACATTTTTTAAGGCACAAAACCCAGAAACTATTAAATAAATGTAATATATTTATAAATATATATATAATATTTAAATTTATTTATTAAATCAATATGTATAAGCTTATAAATCAAGGTTATGTATATGTATAAGCTATATACGTCAATATATATAAGCTTATGTATAAGCTTATATATATTAAATAATATATAAATAGAAGCTGTGTAAAAATGTTTTATTTTTTATGACTAGGGACATGGTAAGCAAGTGAATACAGAAAATAAACTAAGCAAAAGTCTTTAGAGCATATATATCAGAAAAAAAGTGATTATTTTACTGAATAAAGACAATGTCAGAAAAAAAATTAGTCAAGGTAATTCACAAAAGAATACAAATTTCCTAATTAGGCATATAGAGAGATGCTCAACATTATACTAGTCATGAAAATCTAAATTAGCACAATAATATATGACTTTTCCACTTGTATAAGAATAAAAATTAAAAGACTGATAATAGGTAATATTAATGACATAATAAGAAAATAAAATATTTTCTACACTATTGGGTAAAACGTAAATTGTTACAGTGGCTTTGAAGCATTATTTGGTAATATCTATTAAAATTAAATTACTTGTAATATTAAGCCCAACAATCCCATGATCAGTTATTTATCCAAGTAATGTGTACACATGTTTAAAAATGTACATTACCTGTAATAACAATAAAATTGGAACGAACATAGATGTTCATCAAAAGAGGTATGATGTATTTTTGCTATGAATGATAGTAAGTAGTGGTTAAAATGCATGAAGTAGAAATATATCCTTAAATCAACAAACTCTAAGATAAACTGATAAGTAAACAAAATGAGTTGAAAATATTTTTCTGCAGGCAGACTGATCCTGTTTATGTGAATATATTAATTTTTTAAGAAAGATGAGAAAACTTTATAGTGACTATCTTTAGGGAGTGCCATGTGAATTATTTTACTCACATACGACTGTACTTATAAAGTATGTACAACATGAAATGCATTGATATCTTCCCTTTTTTGGCGAAATAATTTAATGTTTAAAAAGGTAAATGTTACATGGGGTGCCAGGAGAGGGAGTACTCAACATTGGACAGATTGATTAAGCATTGGACTCTTGATTTCAGCTCAGGTCATGATCTCAAGGTTCCTGGGTTCTGCCGCTGCGTTGGACTCTGCACTGACAGTGTGGAGTCTGCTTGGGATATTCTCTCTCTCTCTCTCTCTCTCTCTCTATCACTCTCTCTCCCCCTTCTCTCTGTCCATCCCCCGATCCCTCTTTCAAAATGAACAAAGTTACAAAAATAGTAAAATTACATTTGACACACAAACACTCATTTTAATTTTTTAATAATATTTAAAATGTTGATTTTATATATGACAGGGAAAGAGAACAAGGGGGATAGTGCTGAAAGAGGGGGAGAGATCTGGAGGGGCTTGAACTGACAAACTGCGAGATTATAACCTGAGCCAAAGTCAGAGACCTAACCAACTAAGCCATTGAGGTATCCTCAAAAGGTCATTTTATTTTATTTTTTTAATTTTTTTAACGTTTATTTATTTTTGAAACAGAGACAGAGCATGAATGGGGGGAGGGTCAGAGAGAGAGGGAGACACAGAATCGAAAGCAGGCTCCAGGCTTCGAGCTGTCAGCACAGAGCCCAACGTGGGCTCCAACTCGTGAACCACAAGATCATGACCTGAACCGAAGTCGGACACTTAACCGACTGAGCCACCCAGGCACCCCCAAAAGGTCATTTTAAAAACTGTTCTGGGGCACCTCAGTGGTTTGGTTGGTTAAACATCCACCTAACTCTTGGTTTCGGCTCAGGTCATGATCTCAGGGTTTCATGAATTGCAGCCCCATCAGGCTGTGCGCTGGCAGCGCGGAGCCTACTTAGATTTCTCGCTCTGTTTGCCCCTTCCTCGCTCATGCTGTCTCAGTCTGTCTCAAAATAAATAAGTAAACCTAGAAATTTAAAAACTGTGTTCTGAATGTGTCTCACTGTCTGAGGCATCTGTAAGTGTCTACTATTTCCATAAAAACCAGGCATAGTTTCTTCTTGTGCAAAAAGGCAATGCACATTCCTGCTTCTTGGCAGAAAGGAGTTTTCATACCCATTGTCTCCCTACAGGGAGTCTCAGACAGTCTGTCTGAGATAGATGTTTCACTCTCTCTTCTTGCCTGACAGAAGCCCAGTACTGAAATGCCCAGCATGGGACAGAGAATGCCTGAACATGGTGTTACTGCAATACACCCTGCCTTCATTGCTGTCCCCACACCCCCATCTAGTTCTCTTGATGGCACTAGACCAAATGTTCTATTTTAAAAGAAAGCAAATATCACAAAATAAATACAGTTATGGGTGAGTGGATTTAAAACAAGAGGAGTTTCAATACAACTAGTGAAATAATGATTACTTTTGTTCACATTAATGTAAGTTAGTCTCTTCAAACATGGATAAAAACAAACATCTAAGAGGTAACTGTTCATCTTACCTCTTAGATGGATGTTGTTTGCTCTTTGCCTACTAAGTAATTCCCCCAAATTTCATACCATTGAATTTTTTCCTTTTATATTACATGAGGGATTTTTTTTCTAACCAAATGTATGTTTTATTGTTGTCTAGTTGTGCTATAAACTTTTCTTCTTATACCTCCATAAACATCCATCTACTTCAGTTATGACTTAATCAGTTATTTAAAAAATAGTTTCAGGACTGATTTCTTTACCTAAACATATTGTTTTTGCAAGTCCTATATAGTATTTCACATTGAGACTACTTCAAGGATTATACAGTTAAAATGAAAATTTATCTCATAATTACCTTTTAAAAAGTTTCAAGGTAGAATACTGACTCATACATTTAAAGTAGTAAGTAGAGAATTAAAATGATCGAAATTCTCAATTTCAGTTAGCAAAGTAGTGGTCTTCAATTCTGAAATTTGCCAAATATTTTATAATTTTTATTTCTTTGAATATATATATATGTATATATACATCTATACGTATAGATGTGTGTATATATATATATATACACTATACGTATAGATGTATATATACATATATATATACATCTATACGTATAGATGTATATATACATATATATATACATATATACATATATATGCCATTATATATAGCCCCCCATGTTAATGATTATTTTGACAAATTTTGTAGTTTCAGTACTTAAAATAATATTTTAAACCAATTTAAATGTGATCTGCTTGTGAAAATATTTATTGTATTATACTAGTAGCATTTACTTAAACTCCTAATATGTACCAGACATTTCATTATAAATTATTCTGGATCCTTTTAATATGAAATTTATTTTCAAACTGGTTTCCATGCAACACCTAGTATTGATCCCAACAGGTGCCCTCCTCAATGCCCATCACCCACTTTCCCTTCTCCCCCTCACCCCCGATCAACCCTCAGTTTCTTCTCAGTTTTTAAGAGTCTCTTATGGTTTGGCTCCCTCCCTCTCTAACTTTTTTTCTCCCTGCCCCTCCCCATGGTCTTCTGTCAAGTTTCTCAGGATCCATATAAGAGAAAAAAAAATACGGTGTCTGTCTTTCTCTGTATGACTTATTTCACTTAGCATAACATTCTACAGTTCCATCCACATTGCTACAAAAGGCCATATTTCATTCTTTCTCATTGCCAAGTAGTATTCCATTGTGTATATAAACCACAACTTCTTTATCCATTCATCAGTTGATGGACATTGAGGCTCTTTCCATAATTTGGCTATTGTTGAAAGTGCTGCTATAAACATTGGGGTACAAGTGCCCCTATGTATCAGCACTCCTGTATCCCTTGGTCCTCCATACTTTTTTCCAGAGTGGCTGCACCAGTTTGCATTCCAACTTACTGTACAAGAGGGTCCCCGTTTCTCCACATCCTCTCCAGCATCTATAGTCTCTTGATTTGCTTATTTTAGCCACTCTGTCTGGTGTGAGGTGATAACTGAGTGTGGTTTTGTTTTGTATTTCCCTGATGAGGAGTGACAATGAGCATCTTTTTATGTGCCTGTTGGCCATCTGGTTGTCTTCTTTAGAGAAGTGTCTATTCATGTCTTCTGCCCATTTCTTCACAGGATTATTTGTTTTTGGCGTGTGGAGTTTGATGAGTTCTTTATAGAGTTTGGATACTAGCCCTTTGTCCGATATGTCATTTGTAAATATCTTTTCCCATTCCATCAATTGCCTTTTAGTTTTGTTGATTGTTTCCTTTGCAGTGCAGAAGCTTTTTGTCTTCATGAGGTCCCAATAGTTCATTTTTGCTTTGAATTCCCTTGTCTTTGGAGATGTGTCAAGTAAGAAATTGCTGCAGCTGAGGTCAGAGAGGTTTTTTCCTGCTTTCTTTCTAGGGTTTTGATGGTTTTTTGTCTCACATTCAGATCCTTCATCCATTTTGAGTTTATTTTTGTGAATGGTTGTAGAGAGTGGTCTAGTTTCATCCTTCTGCATGTTGCTGTCCAGTTCTCCCAGCACCATTTGTTAAAGAGACTGTCTTTTTTCCATTGGATATTCTTTCCTGCTTTGTCAAAGATTAGTTGGCCATACGTTTGTGGGTCTATTTCTGGGGTTTCTATTCTATTCCATTGGCCTATGTGTCTGTTTTTGTGCCAATAGCATGCTGTCTTGATGATTACAGCTTTGTAGTAGAGGCTAAAGTCTGGGATTGTGATGCCTCCTGCTTTGGTCTTCTTCTTCAAAATTACTTTCGCTACTTGGGGCCTTTTGTGGTTCCAGACAAATTTTAGGATTGCTTGTTGTAGCTTTTAGGAGAATGCTAGTGCAATTTTGACTGGGACTGCATTGAATGTGCAGATTGCTTTGGGTACTATTGACATTTTAACAATATTTATTTTTACAATTCATGAGCGCAGAATGTTTTTCCAGTTCTTTGTATCTTCTTCAATTTCTTTCATAAGGTTTCTTTAGTTGTCAGCATACAGATCTTTTACTTCTTTGGTTAGGTTTGTTCCTAGGTATTTTATGATTCTTGGTGCAATTGTGAATGGGATCAGTTTCTTTATTTGTCTTTCTGTTGCTTCATTATTGGTGTATAAGAATGCAGCTGATTTCTGTACATTAATTTTGTATACTGCTACTTTGCTGAATTCATGTATCAGTTCTAGCAGACCTTTGGTGGAGTCTATCGGGTTTTCCATGTATAATATCATATCAACTTCAAAAAGTGAAAGCTTGACTTCCTCTTGGCCAATTTTGATGCCTTTGATTTCCTTTTGTTATCTGATTGCTGTTGCTAGAACTTCTAACACTATGTTAAACAACAGTGATGAGAGTGGACATCCCTGTCATGTTCCTGATCTCAGGGGGAAAGCTCTCAGTTTTTCCCCATTGAGGATGATATTAGCTGTGGCTTTTCATAAATGGCCTTTATGATGTTTAAATACGTTCCTTCTATCCAACTTTCTCGATGGTTTTTATTAATTAAAGATGCTGAATTTTGTCAAATGATTTTTCTGCATCGATTGACAGGATCATATGGTTCTTTATTTTTTCTTTTATTAATGTGATGCATCACGTTGATTGATTTGCGAATATTGAACCAGCCCTGCAGTCCAGGAATGAATACCACTTGATTATGGTGAATAATTCTTTTCATATGCTATTGAATTCTATTTTCTAGTATCTTTTGAGATTTTTTGCATTCATATTCATCAGGAATATTGGCCTGTAGTTCTTTTTTTTGCTGGGTCTCTGTCTGGTTTAGGAATCAAAGTAATGCTGGCTTCATGGAATGAGTCTGGAAGTTTTCCTTCCCTTTCTATTTTTTGGAACAGCTTGAGAAGGATAGGTATTATCTCTGCTTTAAATGTCTGGTAGAATTCCCCTGGGAAGCCATCTGGTCCTAGAGTTTTATTTGTTGGGAAATTTTTGATAACTGATTCAATTTCTTCGCTGGTTATGGGTCTGTTCAAATTTTCTATTTCTTCCTGTTTGAGTTCTGGAAGTGTGTGGGTGTTTAGGAATTTGTCCATTTCTTCCAGGTTGTCCAGTTTGTTGGCATATAATTTTTCATAGTATTCCCTGATAATTGCTTGTATTTCTGAGGCAATGGTTGTAATAACTCCATTTTCCTTGATGATTTTATCTTATTGGGTCATCTCCGTTTTCTTTTTGAGAATCCTGGCTAGAGGTTATCAATTTTGTTTATATTTTCAAAAAACCAGCTCTTGGTTTCATTGATCTGCCCTACAATTTTTGCAGATTCTATATTGTTTATTTCTGCTCTGACTTTTATTATTTCTCTTTTTTTTTGCTGTCTTTGGGGTGTCTTTGCAGTTCTGCTTCTATTTCCTTTAGGTGTGCTGTTAGATTTTGTATTTGGGATTTTTCCTGTTTCTTGAGATAGGCCTGGATTACAACGCATTTTCCTCTCAGGACCGCCTTCGCTGCATCCCAAAGCATTTGGATTGTTTTATTTTCATTTTCATTAGTTTCCATATATTTTTTTAATTTCTTCTCTAATTGCCTTGTTGGCCCATTCATCCTTTATTAGGGTGTTCTTTAACCTTCATGCTTTTGGAGGTTTTCTAGACTTTTTCCTGTGGTCAATTTCAAGTATAATACAAAGCATTGGGGTCTGAAAGTGTGCATGGTATGATCTCAATTCTTGTATACTTATGAAGGGCTGTATGTGACCCAGTATGTGATCTATCTTGGAGAATATTCCATGTGCACTCAAGAAGAAATTATATTCTGTTGCTTTGGGATGCAGAGTTCTACCTATATCTGTCAAGTCCATCTGATCCAATGTATCATTCAGGGCCTTTGTTTCTTTATCCATTGTAAGTAGGGAATTAAAGTCCCCTGCAGTTACCACATTCTGACCAATAAGGTTGCTTATGTTATTAATTGTTTTATATATTTGGGGGCTCATATTTTTGTTGCATAGACATTTAGAATTGTTAGTTCTTCCTGATGGATAGACTCTGTAACTACTATATACTGCCCTTCTTCATGTCTTTTTACAGCTTTTTAATTTTTTTTTCTTAATGTTTATTTTTGAGAGAGATAGAGACAGAATGATAGTGAGTTAGGGGCAGAGAGAGAGTGAGACACAGAATCTGAAGCAGGCTCCATGCTCCAAGCTGTCAGCACAGAGACTGACACAGGGCTCGAACTCTCAAGCTGTGAGATCATGACCTGAGCCAAAGTCGGACACTCAACCAACTGAGCCACTCAGGTGCCCCCTTTTACAGCCTTTAATTTAAAGTCTAGTTTGTCTGATATAAGTATGGCTACTCCAGCTTTCTTTGACTTCCAGTAGCATGATGGATAGTTCTCCATCCCCTCACTCTCAATCTGAAGGTGTCCTCAGGTCTAAAATGAGTCTCTTATAGGCAGCAAAGAAACGGGTTTTGTTTTTTTTATCCATTCTGATACCCTATGTCTTTTGTTTGGGGCATTTAGTCCATTTACATCCAGTGTTATTATTGAAAGATATGGGTTTAGAGTCATTGTGATGTCTGTAGGTTTCATGCTTGTAGTGATGTCTCTGGTACTTTGTGGTCCTTGTAACATTTCACTCACAGAGTTCCCTTAGGATTTCTTGTAGGGCTGATTTAGTGGTGATGAATTCCCTCAGTTTTTGTTTGTGAAAATGTTTATCTCTTCTTCTATTTTGAATGATAGACTTGCTGGATAAAGGATTCTCAGCTGCATATTTTTTCTGTTCATCACATTGAAGATTTCCTGCCATTCCTTTCTGGCCTGCCTGTTTTCATTAGATAGGTCTGCCACTAGTCTTATCGGTCTCCCTTTGTAGGTTAGAGCCTATTTATCCCTAGCTGCTTTCAGAATTTTCTCCTTATCCTTGTATGTTGCCAGTTTCACTATGATATGTTGTGTAGAAGATCGATTCCAGTTACGTTTGAAGGGAGTTCTCTGTGCCTCTTGGATTTCAATGCATTTTTCCTTACACAAATCAGGAAATTTCTCAGCTATGATTTGTTCAAGTACACCTTCAGCCCCTTTCTCTCTCTCCTCCTCTTCTGGAATGCCTGTTATATGGATATTGTTCTGTTTGATGGCATCACTTAGTTCTCTAATTCTTCCCTCATACTCCTGGATTTTTTTATCTCTCTTTTTCTCAGCTTCCTCTTTTTCCATAATTTTATCTTTTAATTCACCTATTCTCTCCTCTGCCTTTTCTATCCGTGCTGTGTCCACCTCCTTATTTTGCACCTCATTTATAGTGTTTTTTAGGTCCTCATGACTATTTCTTAGTTCCTTGATCTTTGTAACATTAGATTCTCTGCTGTCCTCTATGCTTTTTTCAAGCCCAGTGATTAGTTCTATGACTATTATTCTAAATTTTTGTTCCGTTATATTGGTTAAATCGTTTTTGATCAACTTGTTGGCTGTCACTACTTCCTGGAGTTTCTTTTGAGGAGAATTATTCTGTTTTGTCATTTTGGGTAGTCCCAGTGGTATCTCCAAACTGCAGGGTACTTCCCCTGTGCTGTTGGGAGAAACTTGTGTTGGTGGGCAGGGCCGCAGTCAGACCTGATGTCTGCCCCCAACCCAACATTGGGGCCACAGTCAGACTGGTGTGTACCTTATCATCCCCTCTCCCAGGGGCAGAGTGGAGTGGTATGGCCCCTGTGTGGGCTGTTTGCACACTGTCAGGCTTGTGGTGCTGCTTTGATGGGATCTGGCATATTAGTGAGGGTGCAGGGGTGGATCCGCAATGTGCACAGCGGCGGGAGGGGCAGACTTAGATCACTTTGCCATCAGTGGTCCCCTGCAGGAGGGGCCGTGCGGCACCAGGAGGGAGGCAGACCTGTTGGAAGGATGGATCCACAGAAGCACAGTGTTGAGCGTTTGCGTGGTGCAAGTATGTTTGGTGACAGGAATTGGTTCCCTTTGGAATTTTAGCTGGGGGATGGGAGAGGGAGATGGTGCTTGCCAGCACCTTTGTTCTTCCTTGGAGCTCTGTCCTTCTGGGACTCAACAACTCTTCCTCCTGGCGTCCTCTTGCCCTCCCCGCTCTCTGAGAGCAGAGCTGTTGACTTTTAGCATTCCAGATGTTAAATCCCCATGGCAGAACTCATGGAGTGCGGTCCCTCCACCCTTGCAAGCCAGATTTCGGGGGCTCTGCCATGCCCAGCGGGCTGCCCCTCTATGGCTCTGGCTCCCTCCTGCCAGTCCATGTAGCACACACCACCTCTCTGCCCTTCCTATCCTCTTCTGTGGGCCTCTTGTCTATGCTTGTCTCCAGAGAATCAGTTCTGCTAGTCTTCTGGTGGTTTTCTGGGTTATTTAGGCCAGTGTGGGTGGAATCTATGTGATGAGCAGGGCGAGGTGAGCCCAGCATCCTCCTAATCTGCCATCTTCTGAGCATCCCTCCTAAGTTATTCTGGATCTTTAAACTTAACCTTGAAAGTAGGAGAATTTGTGTTTTTACATGAGTTAGGAAGCTTGGTCTTAGGAGTTAAGGAATATTCTCTTATAACTCAAGTAGTTATGTTATATGTTAGGATTTGGACCTGTTTCTCTGATCGCTGAACTCCCAACTGCCATACTTTTTCTAACATGCCATAATAACTCCCTTCATTAAATTTGTTTAGTTTGGAGATGATTACAAACAGTAATAGAAATTTGGAAATGAACATGTCCTTGAAGATCATAATAACACACTGTAGAGTTTACATGAGCAGGTGCAGGAGTAGTGTCAAAGCGTCTGAGTTTGAATTCTGCTCCATACTTTATTAGCTGTGTAACCTTGGACAAATTATGTAACCTTTCCAAAGTTTTGTCAACTACATATGTGAGGTAGGAATAATAATTGTTGTCATTTGCTTTGAGAATCAGGAGCCATCATGTTTTTGCAAGGTATTTAGTACATGGTAGGTATAATATATGCATAGGATTCTCTAATTTTGCATGGGAAGACAAATGGGTTCAGAGAGGCTGTGTCATTTGCCCAGTGTCTAACGGATAGTTAGCATAGAATTTTAATCAATATCCCCAAGTTCCAATTTATATTCTTACACTCTTTCCACTATTTGGTATGTTGGGCCATCATTTGTAAAATGCGTAAATTCTGTGGCATGTGGGTGGCTCAGTCAGTTAAGTGACAGACTCTTAATTTCATCTCAGGTCATATCAGGCATGAGATGAGTCCTGTGAATGGGCCTCAGCGCTAGGAGTGGAGTCTGCTGAAGGTCCTCTCTCTGCCCCTCCCCACTTGTGCACCCACATGCTCCCTCTCAAAATAAAAATTAAGTAAGTTCTGCAGTAATAATGTTCTGGAAGAATTGTGAAATTCAGATCAACTTCAACATGTAAATATATGAAGAAGAAAGCATCTTTCCTGGTAGATATTTCACTGTTTTGCCAGGAATTCTGGGGGCTATAAACCAGATGAGATAGAAAAAAAAAAGCCCTATTGAAATGTGGCATGGTTTTTAGAAAATATCATCTGTGATCCAGAAGGATGTATTTATTACATAATTATTTCAAACTGTAAGCAAATTAATTGTAGAAAGGCAATCTGTTTCTTATTAAACAGCTCTTTAAAATGTTCTTGATATATTAGAACATTTACTGTAACATTTATAATAAATTTTGTATTCAATTTCAGAGATTTCCCCCCTTACTCTTTGCAGTTATGGTTGTTTCCATCTTTATTTATTTATTTTTGAGAGAGAGAGAGAGAGAGAGAGAGAGACAGAGAGAGAGAGAGAGAGAGAGAAACCATGCAGTCTTGAGCAGGGGAAGGGCGGGGGGGGGGGGGGCTACAGAGAATCCCAAGGAGGCTCCATGCTGTTAGCACAGAGACTGATGTGGGCTTGAACTCATGAACCAACCATGATATCATGACCTGAGCAGAATCCAAGAGTCTACACTTAACCGATTGAGCCACCCAGGTACCCGGAACCCCTTACTGTTTGAATTAAGAGATACTGCTCTATGGTAGCAGAGTGTGAATTATGCTTTATTTAATATAATTTACCTATCTGTAGGCTACTGATATTCCAAATTTTGTAGCACATTCAACATTACAGTGACAAGGAAGGAAAATTTTTTTATTGACTTTTTACATTGCATAATACTTTTCAAGTAGTAAAAATTTTCATCTAGCATATTTATTTAAATTAAAACTTGGCAAAATTTGCTTTTGATGCCTCTTAGAGTAGTGATGGCATATGTCAAACACTGAGATGTGAAATTTTTAGCCTGATTAAGTGATATGTCTCCATGTGAAAATCTGGGTATACATGTCTGTGTGATTTTTTTTCTGTGATTTGTTTGATTTGTAGGTGTTATCTATAAAAATGTTTTCCATAATCTAAATATGAGTATTTTTAAGGATCTAGTAGTCAAACTAAGGGTATGATATTTCTTCTAGGTATTCAGCAGTACATGAAAATACTGGGATGATATCATATTGAAACAATAGGAGAGTACTCTCACTAGAATTCTGGAATGAATAGGCTACCCACACATCTCCAATTATGTTTCTTCTTTCCTTTACCCAGAAAGAATATTACTTACTTTCATTCATTAATTTTTTTTTCATTTTAGAAATATTTACTACCCCTTTATTACCAATGTCTACTAGGGGTTTTAAGCACAAAGTATATTTCTACCTGCACTCATATTCTACAGATACAACTGGAAAAGATAGCATGTCCGTAGTTCAGTAAACTTAACAGGACAGTAAGTGATACGTGTTAGGAATGAGATACAAATATAGTACTAAGGGAGTTCAGAGGACAGGTGAATTTTACACAGAGAAAGAAAACATTTGTGTAGCAAAGAGAATATTCTTATGGCCTTGCAAGACGGAAAGGAATTAGAAAGATGAAAAAAGAGAGGAAATGGAAAATAAATATGCACACAAATGGGAAAGTAAAATATGTATATGGGAGTGGGAAATGAGCTAACATTGCTAACGATTATTAAAACCTATTTTCATATGAACCTCATGTGTTAATTTATTTGACCTTCTCAAAAACCTAATAAAGGGAAGTCATAAAAATCCTTATAAAGGCTAAAATGAAAGAGAGCTTGAAAGTAAAGATGCCCCTTTTTCTCTGACATCAAAGCCCATTTTCTCCCCAAAACAGCACATCAATTAGCTAAAAGGAGTATAATCTAGCACAGATGCTTGGATCACAGGGCTTATAAAGGAGGTTAGAGGCAGATAATTGTGGATGGTCTTCTATATCAATGGGACGAAAATTGGAATTATTCATGAGGTGATGGTGAGCCATTCATTTATATATCCACCCAGACAAGCAGTATTTGTTGAGATCATGTTATAGATGGGCAATGTTCTAAGTCCTGGAGATACACCAGTGACCATGTCAGACAGTGTCTTGGAAACAATATATTGGAAAATATCTTGAAAATGAAGGTTTCATACATGACTAAAAGAAGGGAAAAAATAACCATAAGCTCTTGTACATATTTTATTGTTGAACAGAATTTACATTTATTTCCTAGATTTACAATGGCAAACAAGCTTATGGTATCTCTATCCCAGACCACTTTTATACTAGACTCATAAACTAGAATAGGAAACTGTTACATGCTTTTTGCCTGTCCCCCTTCCTCCAAAAAGAAACAGGAATGATAACTACTTCATGCCTTCCTTAAACATCTATTCTCTTTACTCTTTCTTTTTCTCTTAAACATCTTTTCTCTGTATCTATTAACTTTTTTCCTTCACTATTCTTATGTAAATGGAAAGAATCAAAGTTCTCATCAAATTATGCATTTCAGCTCTCAGTTTTTTATATACAAAACAACAAATTAGCTGTCATCTAGTGTAATGTGCAATATTTAGATAACTTGCATGAATATATTGCAGTGGCATTAGCATATTTAATGTGTGGGGACAGTCTGATAACTATATGAAATATTTTAATGCACATCTGTTTCCTTCTTTGATTTGTACACATCTGCCTCCCAAGGATCTCAGTGTGTTCCTGGCACCAGAATTAACACTTTTATCTCTGTTACCAAAATGAATTTTGATAAACCTTTATTGTACATCAAAGAAGAATGTGCATATTTTGAGTCAGAGTTACCTTGATGTTTTAGCTATTAGGGTTTTTGTAACTTGTCCCACAAAGAGTAATTTAAAATTGTAAAATATAGCTATTATTTCAAGTTTAAACAAGTACCCTTTTTAGAGATGAAAAAGATATCTAGAGATATACATGGGAAATAAACCATTCTGAGACAAATACTTCCAAATATTTGTCACTGTGATTAACCATGAAACATTTAGCTTTTCTCTCTTTAAAGTATTTTACATGTATGGAATTTCAATAAAATGTAAGCCAGTCTGAGACTACCTATTTGAAAAAATTATAGTCGTTTATATTTACTGCAAAATAACTAGTCATACAGCTGTACTCTACTAGGTATAGATACCTAATTTAGTATTCTTAGTAGATTTTGCCAAAAAAATTACAAAGAACTCTTTGTTTAATGGCAGGAAATTCATATTTTGGGAAATTGAAATGGATTAGAATGAGTTTGAGAAATATCACTCACTTTAAAGGTAAAACTTCAGCCATGTAGAGCAAGAGTAATTGTGTCTTCCACAGGACGCTTGGTAATATCTGGAATCGTTGGTTGTCACAACTGGGGAGGGAGGTGCTACTGGAATAAGTAGAGAGAAACTGGTGTGCTAAACGTCATGCAATGCGCAGGACAGTCCCTCATGACACAGAATTATGTCCATACTGTCATCAGTGCCAGTTTGAGAAACCCTGTCATGGAGGATGACAGGGAGTCAACCTGGCACCATCGTATAAGTGTCAAAAATATAAATTAAAAAAAAATGAGACTTTAGTTAATTACTCACAGCATAGCATACAGCATGATTGTAAGCATAGTGGCACTCTTCCCTGTCCCCAGGTCTCACAGGGTGAAGTGATGGCCCCACATGGGTGCTGAGCAAGCAGTGAATTGTGACATAGTTGAGAGTCTCATGGCCTGGTGATCAGTACCTTTAGAGCAAAGAGCCAATTTTGTTCCAAACAGAAAGTTCCCTAGTTTCTCTGCTTTGTAGAGTAAACAGTTATTCAGTTGTAACTGTATCCTTTCCTTGATTTAGTTGCCTATGTGACTAGCTTTAGAAAATGTTCAGTGTGAGAAGACAAAGAAGCCTTAAATTCAGCACATTCAGCAAGAAAGTTCAGGGACACTCAAGATCCCTTGAGGACTGCCTCTCCCAATACCCACAGATAAGACCCTGGAAATAAGCACAAGTCATATCAAGGACTCATTTATCTCTACTGTTCATGAGCCTTTTACATATAACTACCTGAAGAATCTTCCACCTAAGGACTTTTAAATTCATAGAGAAAAAAACTGAACACCCTGGGTGTGGTGCCACCACAGGGCACTTACATATGTAGTAGTTACTTGTGTCTGCAATGCTGTTCCACCAGGTGTCCCCATGTGTCTCTCCTGTACCTCTCAGAAGTCTGTGTTTATAGATTACCTCCTCACTTAGCCTTTTCTGGTTACCCCATCTAAACCCATTATCTATACATATTTCTGGCCCAAAGGGATTCCCTTATCCTTTTTCTCAGGTTACTTTTAGTAATTATCCTAGACATATTTTGCTTGTGTGTTGCCTTGCTGCAAAAACATAAGCTTCAAGATATCAGAGGTTTGGGTCACATGGGTGGCTCAGTTGGTTAAGGGTCCAACTCTTGATTTTGGCTCAGGTCATGCTCTCACATTGGTGAGATCAAGCCCCGTGTCGGGCTCTGCGCTGATAGCGCAGAACCTGCTTGGAATTCTCTCTCTCTCCTCTCTTTCAGCCCTTCCCCTGCTCATGTGCCAATTCTCTCTCTCAAAATAAATACATAAACATTCAAAAAAAAGATGTCAGAGGTTTTAGTTTCACTCATTAATAGATCCTTAGTGCCTGGCTAAATGGAAGCTGTACAACAAACTTTTACTGAATACATTCTTTACTTTGGCTATCATTACTTTTAAATAGTAACTAAGGTGATTACACAAAGTTAAGGGTGATTGAAGAATGATTTTTTTTATTCTAAAATGGGGAATAACATAGGGGCACCTGGGTGACTCAATTTGTTAAGTGACTGACTCTTGCTTTCAGCTCAGGTCATGATCTCAATTTGAGACCCTTGTAGGTCTCTTTGCTAACAGTGCAGAGCCTGCTTGGGATATTCTCTCTCTCTCCTCAAAATAAATAAACAAACTTAAAAATAAAAAAAAAAAAACACTTTAAAAAATAAATTGAAGAAAAATAAGATCCATTATTATTTTTTTCATCAGTATTATCTGAAGTTATTTTGGTGTTTATGGATATTGTTCTTATAATGAGTTTCCCTGATAATTCTTTTTTTGTTTTAATTTTATTTTTTAAATTTATATCCAAATTAGTTAGCATATAGTGCTACATTGATTTCAGGAGTAGATTCCTTAATGCCCCTTACCCATTTAGCTCATCCTCCCTCCCACAACCCCTCTAGTAACCCTTTGTAGTAATCTTGTAAAATTGTACATATTCTCGTGATTCATTTGAACTTCAACAACATTCTTAGTGAAAAAATTAATTACAATTTTTATCGAATCCACACGTAAGAATCATCTTCATTGTGCCACACATTCTGACTCTCTGAATCAGTATCTCCTTTTTCTACACAGCTTTGTTATTATTAATTATTATCGTTTTGCAGAGTCACATGCATACCTTGAATGATTTCATACTATATACTTATGTATATAAATTATTCTGCACAAATTTTCTTTGTGGTTTTGTTGTAGAATTGTAAGGATTAATTTAATTTACTGCATCCAAATTGTTATAAAACATAGCATTAATATCATTTTTTAAAAAATGTTTTAATGTTTATTTATTTTTGAGGGAGAGAGAGAGAGAGACAGAGCATGAGCAGGGGGAGGGCAGAGAGAGAGGGTGACATAGAATCCGAAGCAGGCTCAGCATTAATGTCATTTTTAACTACCTCCGTTTTTGTTCTACAGATTATGCTACATCGAACCTTTGACATCTGCTGGATATAAACACTAATGCATTTCTAAAGCCATTCATTTATGTATTTCATTATAAATATAAAGCTAATATAAAAAATTAATGAACTACTTTTATTTAGTTTGGTAGAAAAATTGCAAAATAGTGCTATTTCCATATATTCCTCACACTTTCCACTAATAATGATATCTCAAATAACAATACCAAAGTTACCCAAACCAGAAAAGTAATTATGATACAATGCCATTAACTAAAGACCATGCCCAAATTCTACCAATTTTTCTACAATGTATATAGTACTTAAGTCTTCTCAGTCTCTTGTATCCCATACCAGTGCCTCAATTTTTCCTTTAATTTTAATATTTGACTTCCTTTAATGTATAAGTGTGTTGAATATCTACATTGTCAGCCATCAAATATATTTTGCTAAGAAAATGAAGCTATAGTTTATTGCCAATAATGACTTTTCATTGGAAAGTTGGTAAACCATCCTTTGCTTCAATGTACGTAATCTGTCTCCCTTTTCCTTTATGTCCCACTTCCCACGCCGCCCCACCCCCCCACCCCATGAATCCTTGCTTGTATTAACTGTCTGACTCTTGCTTTGATTTATGATTTTTTTCTTTAACAATTCTGGGGATCAAACTTTAACATAAAGTAGATGTATTGACTACCAACTAAATGGGACCCTTGTGAGTCAGTTTATTTTTCTGGGGCTTTGTTTCATTATTTATAGAATATAGACACTGGACTATAGGGGTCTTTAAGTCCCTTTAATCTGTAAAATACTGACTTTATATGTATGTCCCTGCCTAATTTTATTATTATATTTTTCCCTGACTCACTGCTTCAGTTTTGGAAGGCTACCTGTGGACCAGTGAGGGTTGTTACTATGTGTCTTTTTTTAGATATTTATAGAAGGGTTTCTGCAAGATAAATTTTAAGGACTTAATCTCCTTTTTCTCTTTTACCTGTTACTCACACATGTATTTTGCCTATCTTGTTTTTCCGCTGGGAATTAATGTGGGTCTGAAACAAGTATACTTTTGTTCAATTTAGGATAATAAGGTAAGTTCCAGGAGGATGTCCCACATCTGTTTTTTATCATGGTAATTATAAATATAATGAAGACTTACATCCTCTGGCTTTTAAACTCAACTTGGAATTTAATAGTGGGTATCTTCCCCTAAAACCTAAGCAAAGTATGTGTCACCTTGTTTCTTTTAAAAGTTGCTTGAAAAATATCAATTAAAGTGGTACAACTGTTTGAATGTTTAAGTGACCAAATGCAAAACTATGAAACATATTAGCAAACATAGCTAATAAAAAAGTTACTTCATATGAAATTAAATTGCTCAGGGAACTTCTAATGGACTTGCCTTTTCATCTACTATGAAAGAGAATGAGTAATTGAGTATTAATGCAATGAGTTCCAAAATGTTTTATGTTTATAAATTATAACTTATTTCATGGGACTAACAAGAATATTCAAGAATAGGTATATTATTTTGTGTTCAGAAGTTAAAGCTATTTTTGCTCTGTTCTCTCTTAGTAAATAGGCAGAATTGGGTAGTAAAAGCACATTAATGGAAATTACTTTCTCTCTCTCCCATCCACAATGAGGATGCATACTTTGTATTCTTTCATGAGATATTTCATCACGTGCAGCCACAACAGGAGACAGAGGAGAGGCTCAGGAAAACAAAGTTGATTACATTCACAGGCCTGAGAGAAAGAAGGCACAGCACAACATACTGGGCAACATAAGAAAGACAGCGTGGTGGTCAGGAGGTCAAAAATAGGAATGAAGGGAAAGCTTTAGCTAACATCCTTTATTGGCATTTCTGTGGAAAGGCAAGCAGGTAGGATAAACACTTTAGAACTGGCTTGTGTGAATACTTCCACTGGATTTTAAATGATAGAAGTGATAGTTTCTTGGTACCTGGCCCTGGGATGATTTTAAGGCAGAGGAGTATTCTCTCCTAGGCTGTGGACCAGATAGAGGAGGTATGGCTTTGGATTGGTCAGTTTTTTGTTTGTTTCATTTTGTTTTAATGCACAATGTTACATTAATTTTAGGGGTACAATATAGTGATTGAGCGACTCTATGTATTGTGCTATGTTCACCGTAAGTATAGCTATTCTCATACAATGCTATTACATTGTTATTGACCATATTCCCTATTTTGTACCTTTCATCCGTGTAATTTACTCATTTGATAACTGGAAGCCTGTATCTCTCACTCCCCTTCACCCATTTTGCCCATATCCTACCCATCTGCCCTGTGGCAAACATCAGTTTGTTCTATGTGTTTACGTGTCTGGTTCTGCTTTTGTTTTATTCTTTCTTCATTTCCTTTTTTAAATTTTATTTATTTTATTTTTTCACTTTTAGACTCCACATATAAGTGAAATCATATGGTACTTGTTTTTCTCTAACATATCACTTAGCATAACACCCATTAGGTCCATTCATGTTGTTGCAATGGCAAGATCTCATTCCCTTCCCTTTTATGGCTGAGTAATATGCCTGTGTGTGTGTGTGTGTGTGTGTGTGTGTGTGTGTGTGTGTGTGTGTGATCTTTTTTATCCATTCATCAATTGATGTACATCTGAGTTGCTTCCATATCTTTTCTATTTTACATAATGCTGCAATAAACATAGGGGTGCATATAATGTTTTGAATTTGTGTTTTTGTCTTCTTTGGATAAATACTGAGTAACAGAATTGCTATATCATATGGTATTTCTATTTTTAATTTTTTTGAAAAACCTCCATACTGTTTTTCATAGCGACTGCGTCAGTTTGCATTCCCACCAACAGTGCAAGAGGGTTGATTTTTCTCCACATCCTCACCAACACTTGTTTTTTCTTGTCTTTTTGATTATAGCTATTCTGACAGGTGTGAAGTGATGGTTCATTGTGGTTTTGATTTGTATTTCCCTGATGCTTAGTGATACTGAACATCTTTTCATGTGTCTGTTAGCTATCTGAATTATGTACATCTTCTTTGGAAAAATGCCTATTCAGGTCCTCTGCCCACTTTTAATCAGATTATTTGGGGATTTTTTTTTTTTTTTTTGGTGTTGAGTTGTAAAAGTTCTTTTTATATTTTGAATATGAATGCCCTTATCAGATATATCATTTCTGTATATATTCCCTGCTCAGTAAATTGTCATTTTTTTTTTGTTGTTGATGCTTTTCTTTGCTGTGTACAACCATTTTTATTTTAGGCTAGTCCTACTAGTTTAGTTTTGTATTTGATTCTTTTTCCTGAGGAGACATATCTAGAAAAATACTGCTAAAGCCGGTATCAAAGAAATTACTGACTTTGTTTCGCTTTGGGAGTTTTATGGTTTCATGCCTCATATTTAGGTCTTTAATCCATTTTGAATTTGTTTTTACGTATGGTATTAGAAAGTGGTCCAGTTTAATTCTTTTTCATGTAGCTATCCAATTTTTCCTACAATATTTATTGAACAGACTGTCTTTTCCCCATTATATATTCTTGCCTCCTTTGATATAGGTAGATCATATAAGTGTGGGTTTATTTCTGGGCTCTCTATTAGGTTCAGTTTATTTATGTGTCTGTTTTTGTGCTAGTACCATATTGTTTGATTACTACAATTTTGTAGTGTATCTTAAAATACAGGATTGTGATCCTTCAGGTTTCTCTTTCTAAAGATGGCTTTGGCCATCTGGGGTCTTTGGCTATTCCATGCAAATTTTAGTTTTATTTGTTACAGTTCAGTGAAAAATGCTGTTGGTATTCTGATAAGGATTGCATCGAATCTGTAGATTGCTTTGGGAAATATGAACATTTTAACGAATCAGCTCTTCCAAATGGGTTGGTTAGTTTTCACATCAAAGGCATATTCCTGGCTGGGCCCTTTGCTGTCTCTAAGAATTGGCTATCCCTAGAAGAGGCAGTCTCCTCCTAGCTGGAAAGGTTCTTGTAAAGATGTGAAAATATCATAATTTACAAAAAATAAAAACATTTAAAAATATTTAGAACACAACTCTGATATTATTTACAATTTTTAGTGTAGTATGTAAAAATGAGCTATATACCCATTGCTGATTTGTAAGGGAATTCTTAAAATGAAATTATCTCTGCCCTTCAATCGTGTGTACTTTCCAGTTTCATTTGAAAGGAATGAATGTGAAGAGTGTATTTCTTTTGCTTAGAGCATTTAGCAAAATCATTTCCAGATGACTGGCACGGTAATGGTATATTAGGTTCTTCATGGAAACAGATCCAATACGATGTGTACATAAAGAGTAAGAGAGAAAAATGTAATTTGAAGAACTGGCTTGCATGAATGTGGTGGATGGCAAGTCAAAAATCTGCAGGATGGTCAACTAGGTTGTAGACCCAGGGAAAAGTTGAAGTCTGAAGATAATTTAGAAACTTAATTCCCCCTTCCTCAGGGGACTTCAGTCTTTTTGTGTTTGTTTTTGTTTTTTTTTTTTTCTAATGTCATATGAGTGGATGGCACCAACCCACAATATGGAGGGTAATATGCATTACTGCAAGTATATGGATTTAAATGTTAATCACCTAAAAAATTACCTTGACAGCAATATCTAGACTTATGTTTAAACAGGTATCTGTATATCTTGGCCTATTCGAATTGACTCATAAAATTAACGATCACATATGGCTGGCTGAACAAAATACTTCAAGATGTGGTAGTATAAATCAATAAATAATTCCCATAAGAGCAATAATAGCACAGAACGCTAAAATGTTTATTAGTGGTGGTCATTTTCATGCTAACCTGTTTGCTCATCTGTCTACATTTATTAAAGATTACCAATTTATGACTTCTGTGACTTTCCTTGGGAGATATTTCTCTGTGAATCACTCACATTTCTGCATGTCTTAGAGTGAGACAATTATTGCCTTTTATTCAGAAATATTCTTTCAAGGACTTTTGTATAGAAAAGAGCTTTGGAATAAGAGTTAGTTTATCCCTACAGTATAAAGGACAGTCCTGTTTATTGCCCTTTAGAAAAGATTTGGGTTTCTTAACTTCAGAATTATTTCACAAACTCACTGTTTGTGAACACATCTATGTGGGCTGAACCCAGTCATCCCCACGGGACTTTGGAGCAAAAGAAACTGGTATCAGTTTGCTCATGACCATGCTACTTTCTATGCTGTGAGTAATAAAGTCCTTTATTTTGACTTACACGTCTTGTGTCTTCTAGCATCATCCACGAAACAGTGCTGGGCTAAGTTGTGAGCTTGAAAGTAGGGGAAAAAACTCAGTTCTTAATAATTCTTGAAACCTTCCATTTGATTATCATTTAGATAGATTATAATTTATTAGTAACTATGATGAATACTGTGGTGCTTTCTTTACTCTCTTCTATGCTCATCACTGCATCAAAGATGAAATATCTGAATGCCATAGAGAGACAGTCTGTGACACTCTCCTCCTAAATTGAAACCAACAATATGCTTTTGATAATAAAAAAAGGAAACCGCTATATTTTAATACATTCTTTTCATCTTAAAATAAGACCCTATATGCACTTTACATTTCTCTTTAAATACATCAGTAAAGTATTTTATTCTAATTGAGAGTAGCTTGTGTATTTATTCTCTCTGACCTCTAAACTGACCTGAGAAAGGACCTGGAATGAAAATGAGGATGAGAACATCAGCCTCAGATGGCCATGGAGGGCAGATGATAAAGAGAACTTCAGTCTAGCCAAAGATTCCTGCATCTCCAGGAGATAGGGAATTTAGCAGGCAAAATTTATTGCCAGGGTATAATTAAATCAACTTCATTCACTCATGTCAGAAACATAAAAGTTGAGATGCCTCAGGCCACATTGAAATACACAAAGAGGATGTTGATTAATTGAACTACATGAATAGGAGGCAGGAGAATTGTCCAAGTGCTGACTCTGAGGCAAGGTAAGGCATCTTCGGCCCTAGGCAGATCTACGTTACATGCTGCACATGCAGTTATTTAAGGCACATGATCATCCTCTGCACTCGCACACTCTTGTAATGCTTCATTCCAACCCCAAAAAATAATGTTCGCATTAAGAATAGAAAATCTTGGCTATATTGGGAAAATATAGGCATTGTCTTTTTATGATGGCAATTGTGGTGTATAATTTCCAATTCCTTATTACGTTAATCCCAATTCTCTTGTAAAAGATCAAGACTCATGGATTATTCTGGAGATTCCATCTATGCACCTTAACAAAACTAACATCACTGACCATATCCATTGCGTTTCTTTAAAAAAAAATTGGACCCAATTTTAAAAGTAAACAATTTTATTTTAAGTATATAAAACTTGAATCCTCTTCTGTTCCATAAATGTGTAAAATCTAAAAATCAGGCCTGCAATGATGTTAGTGTTAGAAATTTTTCTCTAGTCTTTTAAAAATGTTTATTTTATCTAATTCTGGGTATTAATTGAAATAACTTATCTAATTATTTCTTTAAAATCCAAATAATTATTTAATTTACATAAATTGTATTATCCTTTATTCATCCTCATTATCTTAGTGGTAGATATCACCTATAGGAAATATTCAAGAATTTTTCACTTAAGTGAAAAGTCTAGTTTTTGATGAGTGCATGTTTTTTAGCAGACTAGTCATATATTACACCCATTTATAAAAATTAGTCTTAAAATACCAGAACAAAGTTTCCAAAAGAAAAATGATGGGAAGTTGAATAATTGGAACCAAAACAATATGTTAATCTTAAATATTTACAGAGTATATTAAAAGGTCCATTTTTAATCTGAAGTATATGGATAAATATCTCAATTCTTTACTTAGAATGGAACATGTAGATATGTTAATAAAAATTATAAGAAAACATTATCTGAAATCTTTTTTGAAGGAGTACAAGCATGTTGAGAGTCCTCTCTTATTGATAAATGAAAATGAGCATTTTGTTAAACTTAAGGGAAATTTTGGCAGATTAAAAAATACATTTGTAATCTTTGTTTGATATTAGTCATATAATAACAATAACAATATAGTAGTGAACGTTGATTTTACAATGTAGAATACTTGAACTCTACCCAAAGATATCAAGGCAATTTACTCTAGCAAATTTTACCAACTTCACCTTTCTTACATCTGAACAGCCATATGTTTCCTCAAGCTGGTAATTCATATCTCTGTAGTCATCTATGTTTGTTTGAAATTTGAGTGACATTACCCTTCATATGTCCTGATCACCTTGTTGAAATATTTTGGTCTTAGAGTCCTTAGTAGTCCATCTCAGATTCCAACCAATGCTTCTTGAAATAAAAAAATGTACATTAAACCAATGTTCTCGGTCTTAGTGTTCCATCAGTCTTAGTTTAATTAAAGATACGATATGATATGGAGTCAGAATACTTTCTTCATGAATGTATATTTGTTGAGAAATGGATTCACTTTGAGGCTCTTACAAAAGAACACCCTGTTAAAAATAGGCTAAAAAGATCTCCAATTTGCACGTAGACTCTTAGGAATTTCTTTATTTTAAAATTTGTATTCAACCTCATTTTCACCCACATGGGAAAGAAAAACAAAACACACACATCCAAACATCTTTAAAAAACATTAAGCTAATCATTTCCTTGCTATCTTAATAGATTAGGTAGTTAGCTAAAGGGACGGATATAGTGAAAATTATACTATTAGTAATATATTAATAATAATATTCATATAACATTGACTATGTGCCAGCCATTATTTTATGTATTTTACATATATTAATTAATGTTAAAACCATCCTATGAATTAAACACTAACATTACACCTGTTTTAAAGATTAGGAAATTGAAGAGTAGAAAGGTTAAGCAATTTAGAGATACCATTAGTGGCAGAGCCTAGGCCCTGTAATTCCAGAACTTGTAATTTTAATCACTACTTTATGCTGTTCAAGAATTTCATTTTCCAAAGAAAAAGTAAACAACACAATTGGGAACAGGATTCACTCAGTTTTGAAATTCAGTTCCATTTCACTCTTACTATGTATTCACAACTGACTCTACGTATACTATTTCTAGTTAAAATTGGCCACTGGTCACAATGCAAGGAAATATTAAATCATAATTTTAAGGGAGATAAACATAAAGTATATTTCTATCAAGTAACACTCATAAGGAAAAGAGTCAGGACATATATAGAATATTGTTTTTATCCGCTAAATGAGTAAAAACTAACATATACTGAGAATTTACAATATTGCAGGTATGCTAAGTGCTTTACATGCAGTAGCTAGGTTACCCCTTGTTATCATCCTCTGGTGTAGGTGCTATTATCTTCACTTAATGAGTGTGGAAATTAAAGATCAGAGTGACTGAGGTGCTTACCCAAGTGTCAGCAACAAAATTTCAATCCAGATAAGTACTGCAACTGCTTCCAATGAAAAATGAATAAAAATTGTCAAGTTAGATGTCAAAAGGAAAAGTTATAAAAATAATAGGGCTATTGAAGATGGAAATGTCCATGCTGGAATGGATTTCAAATGTAATACAGTTTTTGAAAACCAACTAACAAGATAAAAATCAACCACAAACTATGATAGATATAAAGGAAAAGAATAAACAGCTATTATTTTCCCATTATTCCAGAGCTGGAAAGTGCTCAGGAAAATTAAGTGTCAATATGGCAAAGACAAAATTAAAGTTTTTTTTTTTTTTCTAAGCATAGACACAATTAACCTGTGAAAATGACTCATCCTGGATGGTAATGAAGCAGATAGCTTAGTGAAATTGAGAAAACATATCTGATTCACTATAATGGGATTTTCAGTTAGATCAAATCACACATTGTATTAGTCATCCTCAGTCAGGGCCTGTGCTGATGAGCAGAAAGGGTCACATAAGAAAATCTTATTTTCCACCAAGTCCAGAAGGGTCGTGATTAAAAAATATGATAATAGTAAACATTTACTTCATGTTCAAATGAGGGAATGGCATGTAGATGTGCCAGTGGTGTGTGAAGGCACAGCTCTGTCTCTAGTGTATTACTATGTACTGCTTTGCCCCATGAGTTGCGGTTCTCTACCTCATACCAGGGAGGAAAAAGAGACAAAGATTTCCTTGGTTTCGAGAGAAGAAAAGGAGTTCCCGGTAATTTCTCATGCATTAGAAGAGTGAACTATCCTTAGGATGTCGTGAACAGTTCGGAAGGTGGTTCATAAAATGGCAAAAAGCAAGGGCAGGACTCAGCACAGGAATTAAAGATCTCACAGTTTTAAAGATCTCTATGCTGAGGATCACTGACTTGTCTTTTTATTCTAATTCTGCCACTACTTGTGTGATGAAGGACAATCAGCTTTGAGTATAAAGTGTTGGCCTTTCCCTTTCTGTAAAGCGTTTGAATTAGTTGAACTCGTATAAGTTTATATATTAATAATATTCCTTTGGATTATCACTGCCTGTATCTTACAGAAGGCTGTAATAGTATCCTTTGTAATATAAGTCTAGGATATAGAGAAATATTTTAGTGTTTCTTTGAGATTTACTGTTCATGCAGTTCCATGATGAAAGCCTGTTCTGGGCTTTCAGAGACGTGCTTCTGCTGGACCTGTTCATCTCTTGGCAAGAGGGCATTCCTATTATTTTATTTTTTATAAATAATTTTTTAAGTGTATCCATTTAAAAAAAATTAACAGTTTATTTTTGAGAGACAGAGAGAAACAGAGTGCGAGCAGGGATGGGCAGAGACACAGAATCTGAAGCAGGCTTGAGGCTCTAGGCTGTCAGCACAGAACCCCACACAGGGCTCGAACTCACCAACTGCGATATCATGACCTGAATCAAAGTCAGAAGCTCAACCAACTGAGCCACCCAGGCATCCCAAAAATTTATCCAGTTTTGTGTGAGTGAGAGAGAGAGAGGGAACGTGCATGCATATACACACAAATGAGGGAAAGGCAGAGAGAGAGGCAGGGAATCCCAAGCAGTCTCCACAGTGTCAGCACAAAACCCAAGGTGGGGCTTGACCTCATGAAACTGTGAGATCATGACCTAAAACAAAATCAAGAGTGGGATACTCAATCAACTGAGCCACCCAGGTGCCACCCCCTTATTATTTTGATTATTCAGATTACATATTGCAAGTTTGAATATGTTTACTTTTTGAACATAGTCCTTGTTCCTATTACTAGATTTTCCCCCTAAATAGTCTGTATCTATGTTCTGAGAACGTTTACCCTTTTGTGCTCTCATCACTTACAGCAAGGGCAGGACTCACCAGAGGAATAATGCAGTTTTAAAGATCTCTACACTGAGGATAATGTGACTTGGATTTTTATTCTAATCCAACCACTTCTTGCGTGGTAATAGACAATAAGCCTTCATTTTAAAGTGTTGGCATTTCCCTTTTTTCACTTCAAAGTGTTGGCACTTCCTGTTTTTCTCCAGATCACTATTTCAATTAAAATATAGAGGATCTGCTGTTCACATAAAATGGCATTCAAAGTAAAATTGAAAAGTATTATGTGGAATGGTGATGTTTTCCAAAACAACCTATAAAGAATCCAAGAATCAGAATTCATTCCTCTTTAAATTAAACATTTTATTAAGTAGAACATAAGTAGTGGACACTGTTGTAAAATGTGTTGTTCTCTTGTTTTTGCTTTTTACAGATCTTGATAATGTGGAAGGAATTGCTGTGGACTGGATCGGAAATAACCTTTACTGGACAAATGATGGCCATAGGAAGACCATTAATGTGGCCAGGCTAGAAAAAGCTTCTCAGAGTCGGAAGACTCTTTTAGAGGGAGAAATGTCCCATCCCAGAGGGATTGTGGTGGATCCTGTTAATGGGTACGTAATATTTGATTAGCCTAATAGGAGGAAGATATATATATATATATTTTTTTATATTTAGTAGTGGTAAGTTTGATTTAAATTCACACATGAATGGCCTGATTGGGAAAGCTACTCATTTAATGATTTTCTCTTACAGAAAATATGCTAACTAAATGTGCCAAAATACATTTAACTGAAATAAACAGATTATTTGTATAAAGGATATATTTACTTGATGTACTCAGATAAAGACCATACTTCTCCATTTTAGACTGCCTGACACCAAGATAAATAATCGATTGAAAGAATCAATCAATTTAATTTTTAACGGGCACTAAAATTTAATGTATTCATAAAATAGCAAAGATTTGTATTTATATTTTTTGATACATTTACTGTGAGTCAGGCATTTTGTTAGATAGGTTCACTATACTCCTTTCCTTTAATTCTCACAATAATCCTTTGAATTAGTTGCAATTTTCATCCTTGATTTATAAAGAAAAAAAGGTAATTGATTTGCAAAAGATCATTCAATTATTAAGTGACCAACTAGATATTTAAACTCAAGCAGTATATCCCAGAATTTACTCATAACCTCTATACTGCACTCATTTTTACTAGTCTAGGTTAGTAATCACATAATTTTAGCATAATCATAGTTTTCATAGAGTGAAATTATTTTGAGGTATGTACCACGTGTTTTAGGATGGAATAGTTTATGCAATACTCACGCAAATTTATTTCCTTTTATTTGTATTCAGAGCTATTACCTGAACACAAACAACACTGTACATATAGAAATATTAAAAAACTATGAACATTCCTAACAGAATGTCAGAATTAAATGAATAGATTGCATATTTTAAAAGTGCAGTTGTTATATGTGACATTTATAACCCCATGTCTTATATTTCACTGTTTGAGACTAGTATCACAAAATGAACATACCTTACACCTTACTACACACATACAAAAAAATACTTCATTGAATAGGAAACATGTGGCTTCCTTATAAACTGTGATCACCAGATTATAGTTCCTAGAATTGTTTGTGTTGAGAATAGCTCCAAACACAATTACGGTGCTTCCTTTGACTGACATTTAAACAGTGGCTGAACTCATTGTATGTGTTTTTATAAGACATAATTATAATTTCAGTGATTTTATGTGTGAATTCTGTAATTATCTGTCCTATCCTGGCCTTTAAAACCAAACCATCTATCTGACCTTTAAATCAAGGCAATCTGAGAAACTATTTATTACACACATCTTCTACATCTTCCTGAAGCAAGATATCTTAAAACAGCATTATTGTTCTCAGTATTCTGTTACAGAAATACTTTGTGATAGTTAGAGTCTTCATGGTGTTCAGATGACACAAAAATGGAAGTCATAGAATTATATGATTTAGGAGGAAATTTAGAGGCCACTAGTCCCATCTCTCAATTCCTATTCAGGAATCTCATCCAGTATTTCTCTAATAGACAAGCATCCAACTTAGATTCGAAACCTATAGCATCTACATAGTTGACAGTATTTGGCGGCAACTCAAATTGACTGATTGACGCAACATCTGCATCTCTGTAATATCTACTAGCTGACTCTGTATTTGCTCTAGTGCTACAAGGAATGACTCTTCTACCTCTTCCATCAGACATTTTCTAATAGAACACTGCTATTATGCACCAACCTGAAAACCACATATATTTGTACACACACACACACATTTTTTTTTCTCCTAACAATATACTACACCAGACTTTTGCACTAGGTATACAGTGGTTAATAAAACAGGCCTAACGTTAATCCTTATGAAGCGTCTTCTGTTGTCTATGAGGTGGAGGGTAGGTAGATAGAATGAGAAATAAGTGCCCAATGGGCAACTAACATAATTTCAACAGACCAGAATGGACGAGGAAAACAAACGGGATGACATGATGGAGACTAATAGGTAGAAATTGATTTCAGTAGGTTTGCTGAAAGGCCTGAGGAGGCATCATTTAAACCAAGATTTAATTGTAGAGAAGGACTTGGCAATGGAGAGTGAGGGAAAGAGGATTTCAGATCAAGAAAATGGTGCATTTGAAGATCTTAATTTGGGTAAAAGCTTGAATGCGAGGAATGGCAACGAGGACAGTGGAGCTGCACCATTGATAACAAGGGGAGAAGTGACGGAGATGCACTTGTCCACCAGGATGACAGCTTTGTACTTTGTCTTCGGTGCAGGGTAAAATGTGGAAGTGCGAATCAGATTTATATTTTAAAAAATCGAATCTGACTTTCCTGGGGAGAATGGATTGTAACATAGAAGTAGAATTGGGATCATGTGAATTTAATTGTCCCAATTATTGCTTGAGCATAATATAATTTTTTTTTAAAAAGAAGAAACTTTAGTTTGGAAAAGTCCATTTAAAATAGCACAGTGTGACTTTATACAAAACATTACAAAATAAGACACTTGATTTATTAACATGTTTTTCTACCATAATATCTATTTGCAGCCATACACAGAAGGAGAGCATTACAGGTTTTCTCTACCATAATAGCCTATTAACAAAATTACTCATTCTAGAGATTTACTTCATCCAGAGATTTATAAACAGTTACAGAATCGGTAATGAACATGTTCATTTAATTCTTTATTCAAATATACGATTAACTGCCATGTAGGAAATCTAATGTGCTTGGTGTGCATGCACACACACATTACCTGTATTATAAAATAGAATGAAATAATGTTCTTCAAAAATACTTGAGGTTTTTAATTCAGAGTTGAGCTTTACACAATGAATAGGATTTGCAGATAAGTAGATTTGGTCTCAGGGTCTTAGGATGTGCAGTCATAAGGTTAGTCACTGTCCTCTGAAGGGACAGTGTAAATACTTGTTTAGAGGCAGGGACGTTGATGGCCATTTTGAGATGAGATAAGTTCATTAAGCCTAAAGCAGAGGGCATGTGAAGGAACATAGAGAATAAATTAGAAATATGCAGAAACCTTCAATGTTGGGATTAAAAGATGGGATTTTCTTTTCTGACAACAGAGTAATCAGATGGTTTTGAGAATAAAAGTCACATTTTTTTAATTCGTGACCTATGAAGACAAGTGATAGCAATATGACAGGCATATGTGAACAACCTGTTAGGAGTTCCCTTTGAAAAGGGATAAGAGACAGACTGTGGCATTTGTAATAGGAACGGAAAAGAGACACTGGAAGAATACAGTTGGCAGGTCTCAACAGTTGTTGAAATGGGGATAAAGCTGGAGGAGGAATTGGTTATGATGGCATGTTTCTCAAGCTGATAGCTACAGGTGAATTCCCTCTGTTCCAATAATTTCACACTTCATAATTTATGTCAATAACTTAGAAAACTGCATCTTCAGTTCTGACTCATCAAAATATTATCTATAGTAAATGTGTCCAAAGCTGAGCACATATTTTCCCTCAAACATGATCTCCAGTATCCCTATCTCAACTAATAGTACCTGCTCTCTAGTTAACTGCTAGATGTTATGGAAACACTAAATTGAGTTTTTTAACTGTGAAATTTATGGCAGAGAAGTGCTTAAGGATTTAAATATTTCTAGGGTCCACCACATAATACTGTTTAATTGGGGTACATTATTAACATCAATAGTCCAAGCTTAGTGCTGTAGGATACAATTATGAATAAGAAATAATCCCTGACCTTAATTATTTTAATTTTTAATTGAAAGCATATGACATGTGACATGTCAAATATAATACAGGGCATAAGTGCAATAAATACTATAAAATAACTAAAAAATGTCACGAGGAAACAATGGACAGACCTTATTTTGACAGAGAGGCTAGAGATAGACTTCATCAAATAATTGTATTTGAACAGGAGTTGAAAAATAGAGGTGCAATTTTTCTTGCCATATTAGCAGAAGGCTCGCTTAATCTAATATTTATTTAATGAATACCCAAGTCACACATATAAAAATAATTTATATTAGTTTCTGCTTTCTATAGTTCTTATTTTCTGTGTTTAGGAATCATCACATTTCATACAGATTATAAGTCTTCTACAATATAACTTTTCATTGCATAATGAAATTGATAATCACATACGTAGCTTTTGTTACATTGGCACTCTTATTTAAATATTTATCTTATAGTTTATTTGAATAAAGATAATCTTAGATAATGGATCAGATCACAACAATTTCTTCGAATAGCAAAACAACATAAAATATGCTTGTGTTATCCAGAATTACCCATACTTGTGTCTGCGTGTATGTGTAATTTGGGTTGGAGAACCAAAGAAAAAGAGTGTCACTATGGTCAAAAGAAAAACTAGAGGGGAACATAATTGCAATTTTAACAGGTTGTAAATTAGCAACAACAATAAAACTGCATTGACTAACCATATTTAATATTTCAAGAAAGTATTAACAGAAATATAAAAAGTTGCATATTTCTCATTCACATACTCGATTTATGCAGTTGAAGTCAACCACTTATACCAAACTAGCATAGGACTAGAGCAACCAGAATGACTGCTTCATTTGTTCCTAATTTTGTCCCAATATTGAGACCACCTGAAGAACATGCTGGATGCAAGCAAGATAAACATATTTCCATGTTTATTTCTAGGATTAGAATGTATTTTGGCTTAATAAAATTCACCAATATCAATAATTTTCATGTCTAAAAGGACATATCAACATAATTGTAAACTGTCACGGGAATTTTAAACACTTGAACTGGAACAAAATAATGGATGGTGTGTTATATCCTCACTTGTTCCAAATCTTCCTGTTTAGATCTTAATAGGATTTTTAGTCATGGATACAGATTTTTCCCAAATGACCTCTGAAATTCTTTAGGGTCCACAAAATGTGGAAGGAAGAGGATCTACTACGGACATTTTTAAGGTCAGCAGCTTAGAAAAGCGTTAGAGCTTTATAAAGTTGTATATGAGGCAACTGAATTGAAACCTACACTTTAATTAATAACTACGGAACTTTCACATGACCCCAGAATAACACATGTGGAGGGTTTTAACCTTAATCATGAAGGAATTGGAACATTCCCTCAAAGCCCCCTCTCCCACTATTATAGCTTACACAAAAGACTTGTTTTTAAAGGCAGAAGCTTTTTTTTTTTTTTTGAGATAGAAATTAAAGCTCAAAATCTCAAGGTCAGTCAACCTGATGTTATTAAACTTATGTGCAGCTAAATCATCTTCTGTGGATTTTGAGGTAATAATAAGCAGCAATAAAGCATAGATAATTTGCATCAGGAAGACAAATTAGGCTTGACCAGATAAACCTAGTATGGTCATACTTTTTAGTACAAAGGCAATCCAATTGCCTGTCTTACAAAAATAATAATTCATCTGAGATTAAATAAAGCCTGGAGTAGATCATTAATAGCACCATGCATTCTCATGTCAGTCAATCTGCTTTTCAATCACACAATTGATTGTATGTTTTATGAAAGGGGCAACATTTAAAAATAGTAACACCTCAAAGATCAATTTCCAAACTTGGTACCGACACCAAAGAAAATCAATATTTGGTACTTACTCTTAGATTAAACAATGAATGAGGCCAGTAATTATGGTCATCGTGGTAGTGGTTTTCTCTAATGTGTCTAAATGGACTGGCTTCACTGAACACATCTGTACTTCCCTGAGTACCTCACAGATGTGCCCTCCCTTTGGCAGATGAGCATTTGGTTGAAAAACAAATCAGAATGTAGTTAGATTTTATGGAAGTGCCCAGGCTTAAGAAGAGTCCCTCTATAAGGTGGCTCGTTGAAATAACATGTGTACACTCTCGTTTGTAATGTCTTAGTTGGATGTATTGGACAGACTGGGAGGAAGATGAAATAGATGACAGCGTGGGAAGGATCGAGAAGGCCTGGATGGATGGCTTCAATCGGCAGATTTTTGTGACTTCAAAGATGCTGTGGCCAAACGGTTTAACTCTGGACTTTCACACCAACACATTATACTGGTGTGACGCCTATTATGATCATATTGAAAAAGTGTTTTTGAATGGAACTCACAGGAAGGTAAAAGACAAATGCTGCTGTTTTTTTTTTTTTTAACTCACAGGCTGCTTCTTCACAGAGCCTTGTTGTGCTGTGTTAAAAATACTTTCAAGTTTATTTTTACCCCTCTGAGGTGGCTGCCAGTAGTCTCTGTGGGGTGGCTAAAGGAGGCTGAGCATTAAGTAGTGCAGCTGGCACTTGCCTCCGGGAGACCAAGGCCAGCTCACTGTGGTATGCCAGGATTTGTGGGATTTTAAAAAGAAGCTCTCAGGATATCAGGGCTGTTTTAAAACGCAGTTTTTCTACATTATTGATGAGTTTGCTATGACCGAGCAACCAACTCTATTCAAATATCTTTAATATTTGCAGCTGAAAATTAACCTATATATTATGAAAAAGTAATTATAGTGCATTTATTTGAATAAAGAACTTCATGACATTGGAATTGAAACTGAACTGAACTTCAGGGTTATTGCTGTGAATAAACATCAACTTCCTCTTGCCTCTTTTGGTAAGACCATTGCAAAGTGATTTTTAAATTCTTGGGTATATTGAAGATGGAGTTGACTGACAGAGGCAGTGTTGACAAAACATCACCTCTACTTTTCATCTTATAATAACCTGCATGCATATAACATTATGAACTGACTTCACCTGTTTAGTTAAATAACAGAAAATGGAATGCTAGAAATTATCAAAATGCTTCCGTTGATAAGATAATAATAGTATGATACCATACTTCCTTCTTTTTGGAAAGGAAGATTGCGCAATGGGCCAAGCCTCCTCATTATGAATTCTGTTTGACAAATAAATATTACATTAATCAGATAAGACCATTTCAATCATTGGTTGACTCTAACCATGCTTTTAATATTTTTCCCCAATAGTAAAATTGATTGGCATTTAACCTAATGTCACATACTTTAAGAGGTGCCAAGTAAATATTTATGATTCCTTTGAAGGAATTGATATATACACCATGTAGATAACATTTTAATGGCTAGCATATTTTAACATTCATGGATGTAACAAAATAAAAGTAAGAATCTGTCTCGATTATTCAATATATGAAAATGTGATATGAAGAATTAAGATAAAAGTAGCAAAAATGGAATTTCCAACCCCACATTATTTAGATAAATTCAATTCTTTAATATTAAGTGGAGCACAAAATTATTTTTCATACTGTATACAGTATCATTTTATAAATGGTGAAAGGTGGAAAGGTAGTATGTTCGGAGGTGTTACTCCTTATTCCTCTTCTACAAACCTACATGTGAAAACAGCACTTATCACATGAGTGCTCCAGTTAAACAACAACAAAATGCCAACTAGAACATAAAGGATATACTAAGAAAATCAAAACTGAAGTTAGTGAATCTTGTTTAGCTACTTACTACTAATAAATGTTTCTGTGTTCAAAATTAAAATCTTTACCTCCTTCCCTGTCATTTCCTAGATTTCTTCAATTTGCATTAGCCCAATTAGGTAGGAGAATCCCTTTCACTCCCAATTTTGTAAGACTCTGTTTTATTCCTTGGGTATTGGATAAGCAATATCACAATTTTCATAATGACACTAATTACTCAGATCAGTTTCTGTTCCAGGTTATGATACTGGAATATCATAAAGAACAGAGACAAGGAAGAGTGTCAGGCAGTCCTTTTAATGTTTGCACTTTGTGACCATATGAGTAATGTCGTATATGAGAGCACTTAAATGGATGAAATACAAATGGAGTCTCCCTAAAATAACACATCCTAAAAATAGGAAAATATGCTCACATTGTGAAATCCATTTTTCAAATATACTGAAGGAAAATATATTAAGATGTTAGATCATTATGTTTTATACTTATTTGAATGTCATTTTCTCTAAATAGTTATGTTTCTAAAGGTCAGTTTAGATTTTTCACAATGTGTTTATATTTTACAGATTGTTTACAGTGGGAAAGAGTTGAACCATCCTTTTGGACTGTCGCATCATGGGAATTATGTGTTCTGGACTGATTATATGAATGGTTCCATTTTTCAATTAGATTTGGTAACGAATGAGGTGACATTACTGAGACACGAAAGACCACCCCTGTTTGGGCTTCAGATTTATGATCCACGGAAGCAACAAGGTATTAAAAACCATATAAAATTGCTTCTGAATTTTACATAAAATAATACTTCACAGTATTTGCAAAAGCTTTTATTTTGACAGTGTTACTGATGTTTTATGATAAAAGGTGTCTAGTCACTCCAAAGTCAATCAAATCTTGGACTTTGTCACCATAAACATTTATTATTTATTGTTCAAAACAGCCTAAGCAAGTAACGGGGAATTTTATTTGAGTGAAGCTCAAGGTTTTCGCCAAATGCTTTCTTTTTCATGTCCTTTTCACAAAAGAGGTATTTAAAGTATTTAAAGTAAAAAAAATGCACTTAATGTTTTTCAAGAGTATTGTGAGAAGTGAGAAAAACTTTTAGTGGGAATGGAATGTTATTTGAAAATATTTTAAAATATGTGATAAATGAAAAGAGTTTTGCAAACTGCATCTTACTGTATTTATCTGATTAGTTTCATATTGATTTAAAGAATGTTTAATTATTTTAAAGGGTATGAAAGTGAAATAATCTACCAATGTCTACTTAAAATTACATAATATCATTGTGTATTTTATCTACATGAGTTATTAATATTTATTAGGCCATCTACAAATCGCATGACTCAGAATTTAGGTATTAAGCAAAGAAAAAAGCTTAGTAAATTATGTGGAAGACTTTTTGTTATGAATCTAGATAGTTACTTTTTCTTTTATTTAGAGATATTCTTGTGGAAGTTAAATGAACATACATTTCAATGGATTTATGCAACATGTGAGAGAAGAAATACCTGGCTTACTGTAAAATGGACTTGGGCTTAAATCCAGGTTCCAACACTTTTTCATCTGAAACTTTAGACATACCATGAAATAAACAAAGAAATGTTTTCTTCATAAAATTCCCGTAAGAATTAAATCACTGTTGTGATTACTTAGAGCAGTGCCACCCACACATTTTTAATTAATTTCTTATCATTTCTCTATAAGGAGGCATATTTTTAATGGTTCCTTCCATAGAAGAATGTTAAGTAAATATTCAAAGGAATAATGTGTCACAATTAACAAAGCACATGCCTCTAATAAAAATATATGGAACTTATTGCTATGTTTCATGAGGAAATATACCTGGTGTTCTAGACAATCCCATTGACATATAATTGTTCAGAGCTATCTCTTAGATGGACAAAGCTTTTAAAGTGCTTTATAAAAATTTTCAATTAAAGGCACATTGAAATGGAAATCTAGCCTTAATTACTCACCTGTTTATACAACCTTTATTGTAGAAACCATTATGTTCCGTCTTACTGAGAGAATGTGTTTGGGCAAATTGATTATTTTTCATAAACTTAGGTGAAAAAATCAATTATTCTTAGATTCCTACCCAGTCTTCTGGTAGCCAAGGATTGACTGTTAGTTAGCCAAATCTTTTGAATAAGTAATATGGTATGGAAAGGATGCTGGACAACATATTTTTCGTTTAGTCAGTAGACATTGAAATTGGATAACTGACTTAGCATCTAAATTTTTAATATTTTTTCCTAAATTAATCAAAGTAAGTTAAAAGTTCTCAGATGTTCAAATGCACACATGTTATCTTACCATGATATAATTCCAGTGAAAATTATGAGAGAGAAAATGGTATTTCTCTTTACAATTTGTGAACATTAAATATTAATAAATATTTAGAAACACATAATCAGTGGTACACAACCTTGGTTATATACTGTCTTGTTAGACTATTTTTCTAAGAGTAAAATAGCTGCATTTGAATAAAAAATCAATTTCCTCCATTGGGACAGATCACTATTTCTTCATGGAATGTAATAAACTAGTATTATATAGCCTTATATTTTCTCTATCTGAAAGACTATAGTATATGATTGTTTACATTGTATAAACTTTTGTAGTATTTATACATGTATCTGTGAAAAAAATATATATATACACACAATAGATACTAACACACACACACACACACACACACACACACACACACACACCACCCCTCAGAAATACCATGAGTAATATCCAGGAATGTCATTAATGTACCATCTAAACTCTTTTAGACTTGGTGTCAGAAAATTAGTCAGCTAATTTGACCTCTCCAGATCAGAAGAGACTCTTATCAAATTACTTGTTAATAAAGCAGCTAATTTCAGGAAGGTAGACATATAATCACACTAAACAGAAAGCTACCCCTAGAAATGAATTCCTAAGTAATGCATAGGGATTTAGGGCCAAAACCTTTTTTTTTTTTCTTATATGCTACTGTTGTTTCTTCTGATTTAATTAATAAACTTTAATTCTTTTTCACTTATATTAGATATCTAGAAAAATTTTTATAATCCTCTCCTGAAATTCCTCATATAAAGTAGAACAATTGTATACTACAAACATACTTTTACCTGTTTATTCTCTAGGTTCAGAAGCACATTTTTATTTTTCCCCATGTTTAAGAGAATAGGATCATCAAAACTAAGTGCAATATCTAAAAAGGGTTGATGACTAGTTTCCTATATAGAATTAAAAATAATTGATTAGCTTCTATGTTAAATATATGAAATTTATTAACTAATAACTAACTAATTCTAACTTCCAGGAGATGGGTCAAACGTTATTTAAGTCTCACAAGAGATGTTTAATGTAGATACTATAGATTCCTGTTGTGCATATGAAAATCCCAAGGATCAGGCACGTGTAGCCCTTTGCTCTCAGGAAACAATGAGCCAGGGATAAACTGAGATTCAAATTCAGGTTTGTCTAACCACAAAGTGTTTTTACGTGATTAATTTATGTGGCCAATTTTATGAAAAGTATAAACCTACTATACATTTACAGTTTATTTAGCTCTGAGAGAGACAGAAAGGCAGAGAGAGGAGGAGATAGAGAATTCCAAGCAGGCTCTGTGCCATCAGTGCAGAGCCCAATGAGGGATTCTAATTCACCAACAAGTGAGAACATGACCTGAGCCAAAATCGAGAGTTAGACACTTAACCAACTGAGCCAGCCAAGCACCCCATATAACTACTATACTTTTAGATAGAAGGAAATGAGTGTGTCTGTTCTGCCGTCATTGTAGTTTTGTCATTGATAAATGTATGCAAAACTTTTTTATATAAAGTTCTTGACTACATTCTACAACCCAGCATTCAGAGATTTTATATTACAAAGCACTAGTATAAAGACACAGTAATCTTGAATTAATGCATGACATGTTCATTAACAACATTACTGTGTAGGTTTAGCAAGATATTTATTTCTTTTTGTTATTTTTTTTCTAATGCCCATTTCTATATATTTTTATTTTTTTTAATTTTATTTTTTTATTTTTTTAAATATTTACATCCAAATTAGTTAGCATATAGTGAAGCAATGATTTCAGGAGTAGATTCCTTACTGCCCCTTACCCATTTAGCCCCCCCCCCCACAACCCCTCCAGCAACCCTCAGTTTGTTCTCCATATTTATGGGTCTCTTCTGTTTTATCCTCCTCCCTGTTTTTATATTATTTTTTATTTCCCTTCCCTTATGTTCATCTGTTTTGTCTCTTAAAGTCCTCATATGAGTGAAGACATATGATTTTTGTCTTTCTCTGACTAATTTCACTTACCATAATAGCCTCCAGTTCCATTCACGCAGTTGCAAATGGCAAGATTTCATTCTTTTTGATTGGCAAGTAATACTCCATTGTGTGTGTGTGTGTGTGTGTGTGTGTGTATCACATCTTCTTTATCCGTTTATCCATCAATGGACATTGGGGCTCTTTACATACTTTGGCTATTGTGATAGTGCTGCTAAAAGACATAAATAGACACTTCTCCAAGGAAGACATCCAGATGGCCTACCGACACATGAAAAAATGCTCAACATCACTCATCATCAGGGAAATATAAATCAAAACCACAGTGAGATACCACCTTACACCTGTCAGAATGGCTAACATTAACAACTCAGGCAACAACAGATACTGGTGAGGATGCAGAGAAAGAGGATCTCTTTTGCATTGTTGGTGGCAATGCAAGCTGGTGCAGCCACTCTGAAAAACAGTATGGAGGGTCCTCAAAACTAAAAATAGAACTACCCTACAACCCAGCAATTGCACTACTAGGCATTTATCCAAGGGATACAGGTATGCTGTTTTGAAGGGACACACGCACCCCCATGTTTGTTTATATATATATATATATATATATATATATATATATATATATATATATATTAACACATGCAGTTAACATGTGTGTGTGCATGCACTCACATGCATGCATCCCACACACAAAGTAACATCAAAGCAAGTCAAATTTTCAATGAGCATATAACTCTAAAGAGAGAAAGGAAACATTTTATCCTTTCCTCTGATTGATTGACATTATTCAAAGTTGACTCCTCTGAAATTATCCTAGATGAAATCAGTATCTGGACTTAGGATCCCACTTTACTGTTTTTTTTTTTCCAACTTTTAGGATGAATGCGAAGTCTAATTTCTCTTCCAAACTGTAAGTCAGACTGTCTATCCATCCAATAGGAAAAACAAAATCTCCATTAGTTTATATATTTCATATTAGGTATAGAGACTTCTTACTTCACATATGATAAAACTTGGAGAAGTGAAGAGTCTAAGAAGCATGTAGAAAAGGGGATTTCTTCCCTCCTATCCTTCTGATGAAAATTTAGATAAAATAGAACAGTAGTATTCCTTTGTAGTGACGATTTATGTATTTTGTTATTTGCTAGAAATAAAAGATACTTTGTTAACAAATGTTAAGTTACTAAAGTTTGTCAACACTTATATTTTATTATTTTGAGTATAGCTGACACATTGTTACATTATTTTCAGGTGTACAACTTAGTGAGTTGAGAAGTTTATATACATTATGCTGTGTTCCCCACAAGTATAGCTGTCATCTGTCCCCTAGCATTGCTATTGAAATATCATTGACTGTACTCCTTATGCTCTGCTTCTTATTCCCATGACTTACTCATTCCATAACTGGAGACCTGTATCTCCCTTTCCCCTTCACCCATGATCCCAACCCCCAACCTCCTCCTATCTGACAACCATCAGTTTGTTCTCTGTATTTATAGTTCTCATTCTGCTTTTTGTTTATTCATTTTTTAAAGATTACATTTATGAGTGGAATCATATGGTACTTGGTTTTCCCAGTCTTATTTATTTCACTTAGCATAATACCCTTTAAGTCCATTCATGTTGTTGCAAATGGCAAGATCTCATCCTTTTAATGGTTGTGTAATATTCCTCTGTGTGTGTGTGTGTGTGTGTGTGTGTGTGTGTGTGTGTGTGTGTGTGTAGATCATATTTTTCTTATCCATTTTTCTGTTGATGGACATTTAGGTTGATTCCATTCTTGGCTATTATAAATAATGCTGTAATAAACATGGGAGCATATATCCTTTCAAGTAATTAAGCACTAATATTTTAATATAAGCTTGTGAAATGTTTTCATATATCATCTACATCTTTATTACTGTTCTTTGAGAATTGTAATATGCCTTTAAATAATCTACCTTGAAATGCAATGTATGTAGACAGAGTATATGCGTACTTACCTGCAAATGAGAAAAACCCCTTTATCTTCTTAAAATGAACTTAGATGTAACAACATACAGGTACCTTGTATCTGCACACCCAAATGATTGTTTCTGTCATATTGCTAACTAAAATTCATTCATTCACTCATCAACTAAAATTCATTAATTCATTAATTCATTCATTCATCAACTAACTAATATTTATCAAACACTCGTCTATTTGAGACTCTAGGGGGTAGAGTAATTCCACTTCTCTTAACTAACATATTAGGTTTGGGGGGAAAGACAAAGATTTTGGCCCAGACAGACCACTATCTTGAACTTATTTTTAAAAGATACTCCTCATTTGTTTTCCTTCATTATTTGATTTTTTCAAAAGTAATTACTTCCAAAGTAATTTAATCTAGGATTTCATTATGTTGTTTTCACTGTGTTATTTCTCTGTCTTTTATTGATTTAATTTTATTTTGTCATATATAAAAGAGTTAAGAGTATAAGAGCATAAATTTTAGATTAAAAATCCTTGTTTTCAATTATTTAGAAATAATTATAATAAATAATCCTTATTCTACTTTATTTGTTTTTTAATAAGGACTATTTATTTCTAGACATTAGAAAAGTCATTTAAACCCTATCTCTTCAGTAGTCACATTTGCATATGAGATAAGCCTACCTTAAAAGGTTATTATAAAAATTGAATTAAATATATGGTATAAGTAACAAACAAATAAATAAATAAGGTAACTATCCCTGACATCGATGCACTGTGAATTTTCAAAATGATAGCTATCGATTGTTAATAGGCACTCATTCATTAATATTGGTATATAATTTTTTAATGTTTATTTATTTTTGAGAGAGAGAGAGAAAGACAGCATGAGCAGGGGAGGGGAAGAGAGAGAGGGAGACACAGAATCTGAAACAGGCTCCAGGCTCTGAGCTGTCAGCACAAGCCTGACGTGGGGCTCAAACCCACAAACCACAAGATCGTGACCTAAGCCAAAGTCGGATGTTTAACCAACTGAGCCACCGAGGCGGCCCTGTGTATAAAAATTTTAATGCTGTTTGTCATTAAATCATATTTTTAAGAGAATATTTTTACATGAAAAGTTTTGCAACCTGCTAGAAATTCAATAAAAACTGCCACATGAGCTGTATCTGAAATATGTTGAAGTAAACTGAAGAATATATATGATTTAGGCAATTCTCATGAGAGATATGAAATTATTCAAATTAATTTAGATTTTGGATTTCTATCATGACAAGAGAAATATCACTTCCTCTTTTTTAATGTATAGAATTCATTGAAAGGAATATATTTAAAAGTTCAAGTAATGGTAATTTATTTTTAAATACTTACATTTCATATTGAATAAGAATTGTAAGCACGAATCATGCTATTGAAAAAATAATAATGTGATATTTAGCATATATTTTCTTTCATTTTAAGGTTTTATTTATTTTTGAGACAGAGAGAGACAGAGCATGAATGGGGGAGGGTCAGAGAGAGAGGGAGACACAGAATCAGAAGTAGGCTCCAGGCTCTGAGCTGTCAGCATAGAGCCTGACGCGGGGCTCGAACTCACGGACCGTGAGATCATGACCTGAGCTGAAGTCGAACGCTTAACCGACCGAGCCACCCTGGCCCCCCATAGCATATATTTTCAATATGAAAATGTGACATGATATACTGCTTTCAGTACTTCCTTTTTACTGTTTTAAATTCTTCATATATTTCTCAAAATATTTTGATTAAATCAAAATTTCAATAATCTGAATGTTACTAAAGTAATGAATATACAGTTTGACTGTACATAATATTCATAAAATATTGAGAACACCTATTTCCCTATGAAGTATTACATTTTTAGTCTATGGTTATGGAAGAAGCATGGCTGTATCTGAACACTACTTAAAAAAATTGCTACATCTCTTGGTACCTGGGTGCCTCAGTCCATTAAGCAACCAGCTCTTGATTTTGGCTCAGGTCATGATCTCAAGGTCATGAGATGAAGCCCTGCTTCGGTCTGTGTGCTAAATGTGGAGTCTGCTTGGGATTCTCTCCTCCCCCCCCCACTCTGCCCCTGCCCACCCTCCACAAAATAAATAAATAAACTTTAAAAGAAAAATTTCTACATCTCTTGTTGGAAAAAGTTTGAACTAAGCTTCATTATCCTCTGAGTTCAGAAATTGATACTAAAACCTGAATTATTAGTTTCCATAGCTTTCAAGTATATTTTTACCTTTTATAAACATGCAAAATTTAATTTACTTCTCAGAATAATGAAAAGAAATGAATATATAAGTCAGATTGTTTCTTGCAATCTGTAGACACACAAAATAATCTATGAGAATGAGTTAAATATTTATTGTATATAGCACCATTTTGAGGGTTTTTTTTGTTTTTAAAGTCATTCCTTAATATTCACTATATAGCACACCTAACCCAGTACAATAGTCTCATCTGTCACACCAGTCACATTTTTTGGCACTGTGCTTCAACCGCCAATACAACTTTAACGATTACATTATTTTAGTGTCGTCATTCTAAGTAATTAAAAACTATTTTTTAGTGTTTGAGTTAGAGTTTCTGATATAATCAAATGTTACTTATTGATACCTTGAAAACTGCAACATAATGTAAAATAGCCTGGACATTTCCTTTGCCAATTAGATTGCTAGTGTTATAGACTTCTTTGTAACATTATGTAGGTATATATAGTAGTAAATATGCTTTATTTCTTGCCTTTCCGTCTTCTAGGAATAAATGTCATCAAAATGATGATTACCCAGATTGTATATAATCTCCAACCCTTTCAAAATTTTATGTCAGGTTTATCTTAGTTTCAGAGGGTGTCTCACAGATGTTTATGGATAATACCTTTGTGAATCTCCCCTGCTTTATTGATATCTATTGTTTACCTTATCAGTGCTTCTGCTGGTTAGGTCTACTGGGATGGTCCACTGGGACAACACTTCTACCCTTGTGCGTTATACATTCTACTGGCACTACAAGACCATTCATTTTTAAAGTTTCATAGATAAAACCTGTGTTTCTTGGACTCATCAATGCACTAACATGTCAATGTGCTCCTTGAACAAGAGGGAAGTATATTCCACTCCTTTCCCTTGTGCTCATTTGCTTTCTGTTCACTTAATATCCAAAGTCACATTCTAAGTGTTAATGATCCAATTTAGAAAGAAATCAGAATTGAATATACCAGGCCTAATCTGCTATCCTGGACAGACATCATTATGTCCTGTAACCTTGCTGTCTCCTGGTACTTATCTGCACACATACCTCTATATCTTCCAACCAACATGCAAATTCCTTCTATCTCCCAGTGTGTCATATATTTTTAAATGTTTCTGAATTTTACTTAGTGTTCAGAAGATATCCTGACTACATTAATGAATAATATACATATGCTTGTATATGTGTACATTCTTATGCCTACATACATATCTTAGAAAGAATGTGAACCTTAACCTGGCTAATTTTGGATGGAATCACAGTTCTCTGACACATTTACTTCCCTCCTCTTGCAGGTGACAATATGTGCCGAGTAAATAATGGGGGCTGTAGTACACTGTGCTTAGCCATTCCAGGAGGCCGAGTATGTGCATGTGCCGACAATCAACTTTTAGATGAAAATGGGACAACTTGCATATGTAAGTTTTCTTTGTGTTTTTGTATTTGTTACACTTATTGTTTGTCCATATATTTTTGAAGAACAGAAGCATATGAAACCAAGGGGGGAAAAATCAAACTTGGAAAGAGAAATTCAGATAATCACTTAGGTATAATTCTTTTTAAACTACAAATAATTAACTGAATTAATTTAATTTAAAAAGATGACCAGTGATGAAGTTTCCCAGAGTATTTGTCACTGCTGCATAATAGTTTAGTAAAATATATATGCCACAGAAGACAGTATTTCATAAAATAGGGAACCTGTTAGGAGCTATAAAAAATGTGTAATTGTTATATAGATGATAGTTGATGCACATTGTAAGACCTTCAACTAAATAGTTAATAAGGTTGATTATCTATCCTTGTTGTGAAGTCAAAAGAAGCAGACAAAAGAAGAGACTTAGGGAAATTCTAGACTTTGTCAAAATAGTGAATTAGTTGGATTAATTGACCTGGATTAAAGGCACTTTATTAACTTTTACTGACCGTCCTCAGTTTGTTGCATCTTGTTATTCTCATGTGGCCCTTTTGAAATTTGTTCTGTCTATACATATCAAGTCCCTTGCCACAATAATAGGAGCAATGATATGTATGTATTGAATACTATATAAATGCTTCTGGAATGATTTGAATTTGTTGCATGTTACTCATGATTCTCCAGAAAAACAGAACCAATAGCATGTATGTGTATAGAAAGAGATTTGTTATGAGGAATTGGCTCATGCAAGTATGGAGGCTGACAACTCCCCATATTTGCAGTCAGCAAGTTAGAAACTGAGGAGCACCAATGGCGTAGTTCCAGTCCAAATGCTGGTTAGGCTGAAGACCCATGAAGAGCAGCCAGTGTTTTATTTGGAGTCTTAAGCCAGGGGAAAACGAAACAAAACAATATCCCAGTTCAAGGCAGTCAGGCAGGAAGAATCCCTCTTATGTGCAAGAAGGTAGGCCTTGTCATTCAATTCAGGCCTTCAACTGACTGGATGAGAACCACTCACATCTGAGAGGGTGATCTGCTTAATATAGTCTATAGATTCCAATGTTAATCTCATGTAAAACACTCTGACACATACACCCAGAATGATATTTGACCAAATGTCTGGGCCCCTTATAGCCTACTCAACTTGACACATAAAATTAACTGTCACATATTGTTAAAGAATACACAAATAAATGGATTTTTCCATCAGTGATAATGATTGTCTCTGGGGAGGCAGGAGAAGTAAGTATAATGAAGAAGACTTCAACTTAACTGAAATATTTGATTTCTTCTGAAGAAGAACTAATGTGAATAAAGGATTTTTTAAAGTTTTTATTTATTGATTTTGAGAGAGAGAGAGACAGTGCAGGCATGAGTGGGGGGAGGCAGAGAGAGAGAGGGAGACAGAGAATCCCAAGCAGACTCCAGGCTGTCAGTGCTGAGCCCTATGCAGGCCTTGATATCACAAACTGTGAGATCATGACCTGAGCTGAGATCAAGAGTCAGATGCTCAACTGACGGAGCCACGCAGGTGCCGCAAGGATTTTTTAAATGATTTAATATGTGGTAATACTTGAGATATATATAGAAAGAATTTAAATGAAAAATCTACCCGTAATGCTACAATCCAGCAATAAACTACTAGAACATTTTGATGTTGTTCCTTTTAATTATATATCCCTGGAGGTTATTATTTTTTACTAGTACTAATGATAATCATAGGCAAAATTTATTGAATTCTTGTATAGATTTCATGATTCTCATTAGCTGTTAATAATAGTATAAGGAAGATACTTTTACTTCTTCACTTTATTATTCAGAATGAAGACTTGAGAGTTAATAACTTTTCAAAATTCACATAATTAGCAATCAGGACATTTGGAATTTAGCCCCTAAATTATTTTATTTTGGAGACCAAATTCTTAATTATGTTGCAGTGTTACAAATTTTAGATCATACCTTGGTATAATTTATCTTGTGCTTTATTTTTACTTAATTGGAGCGTAAGTGTCTTATCATGTGACTACATCTTCTTTGTAAACATGACTTTTAAACCATTTATCCTCATTTTTCTACTTGATGTTTGATGTTACTTCTGATCTATTTTTACACACCATTTGTGTGTTTCCTTACTGTTTATGATCCCTTCTATATTTTAGCACATAGTCCATGGTCAATTTGTTGCATCTTCTTTACATCTTTTTTAAGCATTTGGAATAATAACACCAGCTTTAAATTCTATTACTTTTGAATTTTAACTATTTGAGATGAGGACTTTGGCTTTCTTTGTATTATTCTCTTTATCTTCTAAATTTCATTCCTTATTATAATTTAGGATTTCTGACAAAAATATTATTTTGAATCATTAATCATTGTCTTTATATAACAGGTTTTGACATATATAGCTAGTTTGTTGATCAATTTTATAATGTTTTCTTTTTGACCTGAATCAGTGCTTCACTAGTTGTATTGCCCAGTATTCAAACTTTAGCTCCTCATTGTTTAATTATTAATTTTCACTGAAGTGTAGGATAAAGTATTAAAGTTGCTTCTTTAGAATAAAAGAGTACAAAGATTGTATACTGTGGAGTTCTTTTGTTTTCTAAATAAGTCTCCTTTGCATTTATATGCGATTAACAATTCTTCTGAATATTAATTCTTGGCCAGACAAAAATTTTCTTCAAACTTCTAGAAATACTATTTAATTTAATTTAATAAATACTATTTAATTTATTCTGGGATAATATACTTGAGAGCACAATTACGAATTTTACTTCTCTGGGAAAGCTTTTTTCATTACTAGTGAGATTTTTAAATTGCCTGTAAGACAATTCCTGTAGAACATAATTATTTGAAGTATACTTTCTTTGAGTAATCAGGTGGTTTTCCTTCCTTTGTTCTGTGGTGGTAATATTTTGTAATTCCTATTTTGTTGTTGTTTATTTATCATCAGAAAAGAAGAGATCTATCGAGACCCCTAGTTTGTCAACAGACAAGAATTAAGCATTGCTTTGAACAGCGTGAAGTCTGTCTAGTTGTCCACTAGCCTAAATCATAACTTAGGTATTGAGAGAATAGGTATAGTTTATATGCAGATTTCTAATTCAGTTTTTAGTGTCTACCACACGTTCATCTAAAATTATTTTTCTGGTATAAAATGAGATATTTTGTTATGCCCTCTGAATAAATCTGACACTTTGAATGGTGAACACACACACACACACACACACACACACACAGAGTTATGTGACATCCACCAAGTCTCATCCTGACCTTGGTCTATCCCCAGACTTCCTCCTAAGGATGGAAGGTAACAGTGCAAGTATCTCCTTTTTTGGTAAGCACAGACCTCACAGTCAGTATTGAGGGAGCAAAGGGTTTGTTTAAAGATAGACAGCCTTGGAGCGCCTGGGTGGCTCAGTCTGTTAAGCCTCAGACTCATGATTTCAACTCAAGTCATGATCTCATGGTTTGTGAGATGAAGCCCTACATTGGGCTCTGCACTCACAGTGTGGAGCCTGCTTGGGTTGTCTCTCTCCCTCCTTCTCTCTCTACCCATCCCCACTCTCAAAATAAATAAATAAACATGAAAAAAAAACAGGTTTATTCCAATTTTAGTGATATGAATTAGAGAAACTTTTGGCTGAATATTTAAATCCAGTCCTATTGGTCTTGTAATAAAGTCAAAATTCCCTTAGGATGGTGTCAGTCAAGTTATAGAGGGACTGAGTTTTCAGGGATCTTGTGAGTTTTTATCCTTCATCTTAATTTTCATACTGGAGTGAAACAGAAGGTCTATACATCAGATACTGATATCCTGATGACTTTTTAAGCTTGAAATGTCCTAATTAATTATTTAATTTTAGTTGTGTGAATCATAATTATCTGGGTCATTGACTTCCAAATTATTTTTCTATTTCCTTCACTCTATGCCCCACTAAAAACTTAGGGATTCCTTATGAGGTGGCATATCTATACCTATATCGATATTGAAGTAGAAAAAATACTAGCCATTGGAAATCTCTGTGTAAGTAAAAATTGGGGGAATTTGGCTTGTAAGGAAAGACTGTACACGGAGTTGGTCATGCAATTATGTTAGGAAATTTGTTTTTATGACCAGACACATGTAATTATACATTTGGTGAAAGATAGAAATGTTTCTGTATTCTTGGTGTGTTTCTAATCTCTACAATACACTGATGATATAACTTCAATACAATATAAAGATATAAGAAAGAAGATTATATTATCTATACTTGTTAGACTAAACAATGTTAAATCAACAAAACCATGTGAGATGTTCTTTGACAATTTGTTGTTGCATTTGACTGTTTAAAACTCTACTGTATCTCTAATATGTCATGCAACTTGCCTAGGTTTCTTTCCAATGTAATGGGAAAAATTAGGATAGACCATAAAATTACTCATTTCTTACACAGAACTCAAAGTGTGTTTATATAAATTATCCATTCCTCATATTTAATGGCAAAGGTTTTCAGATGAGGAAATTCAAGCGCAAAAGAAGTACACACAGAGTTTATGGTTGCCGAGTATGGTATGAAACAAATATGAGTGTGTGACTGACGTCTTATTAATACTGATTCCTCTGAGCTTGTCATCTAGTTCAGGCTAGATTACAGTTTTATGAATTTATCTCAGCTGGATTAAGTCTGTAATCTGAGTTAACAAAATACATATTGCAACCATTGAGATATGATTGTTCTGGTTCCAGTCATCCTCATTGAATTGACATCAAATGAACAAAAACCCATTGGCAGTTGGTCAGGACAGAATTAAACACCAATGGTTGTTTCTCAGTGAATTTGCAGCATAAGGCTATGCCAGAGAGGCATTCACCCAGCAGAAAAATATTGGCATGCTACATGATTGATTAAGGATGAATTCTAATTCCATGCCTGGAAGGAATCAAGAATGAGAGTAGGCTGGACTCTTTGTCCTTGTGAATCTTGTGTGGCATGGGCACATCCTCTCACAGTTAGAAATGAGGCCTGGTGTAGCATAGGAACCTGGAACTGACTGCCCCAGAGAGACATATGTAAAGCCCATTGATCAATTATCAAGTGAGGTTTTTTGTTTGTTTGTTTGTTTGTTTTAATTTATTTGATGCCTTTGTGGGGGGAAATAGTACATTCAAAATTAATAAATGAGGACATGAATAATCCCAAGAAAGTAAGCTCCTGGAAAAAAAAAAAAAGATAGTCACTATTTTTTTTCAACAGGATATTTTTGCCTAGAGTAATAAGACAGTAATTCTTTAAATTCTTCTTTAGTGGCCTGAAAGAAAAGACAGGATTTTCCAATGTTCTTTTCCTAAGAGAGCAACTTAAACGTATTGATCATCCAAGGGTAGCCTTGCACAATTATATGTCAGTGGTACTCTGTGACCTTCTTTACCTTGTGGAACACCAGATATATTCCTCTGTCAAAAACAGTGCTCCACTATGGCTAAGCCATTTATCTGTTCAGCTGTGACAAGCCTTATGTTCTAGGATATATGCAATCTAATGTGTAGTAAAAAGTTTAAGGCACTAAAAAGTTTAGAAGCCCCATCCAGATGAATATTTATGGCCTTCTGTGCATAGGAACTCACAGAAGATTATGTACCACTTAGGTTGGCTGCTCAGAAGACCACTCTATCTGATGAAAGGTCATCCTGCTGTGATATAAAGGAGAAAATTCAAAACCCATGGCAGCATTATTTGCACTGCCTTCCTATATAGGCAAGCTTATATACATCAAAACCACTACAACTTGAAGTTTTCTTTTAGTTTTTTTTTGTCTCCCTGCCTAAATAAAGGGATAGTTAGAAATTCTCTCAAAATACAAAACCAATTTGTTAAATAAATATGTTGTGATATGAGATGTATAAGGACAATAGAAATTTTATTTTTTTGTAATGGGATTCATGCTTTTATGGCTAAGTTATAATGATTTTGATATAGTTAGCAGCTAAACATTAGTTGACAGAAGAGACAGTATTACTTTATATCTATGTTACCAGACTAGGATTAAAAAGAGGATAAATGAATTTAGAAACATAGACACTTGTTCATGGGCACCATAGCTTATTAAACCAAGGTTAGGAACATATGTATCAAGTTCAATTGCTGAGCTGAGATCCAAATCTGAGATTATTCCAAATTAAAATAAAATAAACCAGTTTATTAGTAATGTTTCTCCCTTTACTTCTTCTTCTTTTTTTTTAAATGTTTATTTATTTTTGGACAGAGACAGAGCATGAATGGGGGAGGGTCAGTGAGAGGGAGACAAAGAATCCGAAGCAGGCTCCAGGCTCTGAGCTGTCAGCACAGAACCTGACGCGGGGCTCGAACTCACAAACTGTGAGATCATGACCTGAGCTGAAGTCGGAGGCTCAACTTACTGAGCCACTCAGGCGCCCCTCCCTTTACTTTTTTATAATCTGGACATTTACTCCTGCCATCCCATTTTTTACTGGGAAGTAATTCTAGAGTGCATATTTCCCTTTGTAGTGTATGGAAGGGTCATGTGGAGACCTTCTAATTTCAATGTTCTAACAGCAGGTATCATAGGATGTATGAAACCTGATAGTTCCTTGCTGGGAATATTGTGATTCATGTCATTTTAGCTTTGATCCTGGTTAAATTAAAGGATTATTTATGACTTTGTCAGTTTTCTGGTGAGATCATGTTGTAATATTTTTATAAGAAGTGACCTTAGCAGTAGAATTATGGATTCTCCATCAGTTTTCAAATTCATAGTGCAAAGCACAGCTCTAAAGCAAAGCTTGCATTTCTAGCACTTGTTAATATACTGAAAGCAATGTATGTGTCTGCCCAAACACACAAGTGCTATATAGGTTCAGTTACATTAAACATCAGAAAAGAGTGACTTTCATGGAGGTTTCCTATATGTTCACTGTTTTGGTGTGGGGGAAAATTTATCACTCCCTCTTTCTGTTTATCTACATATAAATCTTTTTTTCATCAATTAAATTCACTTCATCACTGATCTTGGGTGATGGTAGAAGGCTATTAGCTTTTTTAGCCACTTGAAATGAAATTGTTTTCATGAAGTATTTATACAATCCCCAGAGATAGAATTTCTCCCTATAATAAGGCTGTGACATAGGATTATCCATCTCTGCTAATTCCAGTAATATAGGCAGCAAGTAATTTTTAACATCTCCTCAATGCCTGGTTCTAATTCTAGGTTAATACCTCTATTCTGTATGTGACATTCCCTTCCTACATTCAAGGATTTCAAATGGAAACATTAGATGTATAAAAATTAATTATAAAATTACTCCTTTATAGAGGTTTTTGCAAGGTAATAGAATACTAATCTTATTTTTTCTAGATACTATTGGCTCCCTTAATGTGATGCCAAATATATTTGCTTCATCATATAATTGATTCTCACAAAAGTATGTAGATTGCCTGGTCATCAACTGGGGTGCTATGATATATGACTTTGCCACCCAATTCCACAGAGTTAGGTCAATGCTGGGAAAAAAAGCCCATGCTTTTTGAATGTCTAAATTGCCATTTTATCCAGATTATCACCTATCACATTAGATGTCTTCTTTTTGTTTTATTTTTTAAATGTTTATTTATTAGAGAGAGAAAGAGAGAGAGAAAGAGATCGTGAGTGGGGGAGTGGTAGAGAGAGGCACAGACACAGAATCAGAAGCAGGTTCCAGGCTCTGAACTTTCAGACAGAGCCCGACACAGGTCTCGAACTCACAAGCAGTGAGATCATGACCTGAGCTGAAGTCGGATACTCAACCAACTGAACCACACAGGCGCCCCTAAATGTTTTCTTGATAATGGACATTGTTAGCTCCAAAATAATCTGTCTTCTATCATTAAAAATCCTGCCCATACCCAATTGATAGCATTCTTAACATGGTTTCTGTGTGACATAGAAACTACTGACTTGTAACTTCTGTCTACATCTGGAAGACTTGGGTTAGGACTAGAAAAAAACTAATGATGTCAAATACTCAGTATGTTTTTTTTTTTTTAATATTTACTAGTATGTCAACAACTCTGAAGGGTCTGAGATTTTTACCCTAGGCAAGCTAAAATGTGAACCTGTTAAAGCTTCTTAGATTCTGACAGAAGACCCACAACTCCTGGATCAGACACAGAAGATGTTATTAGTCATGTCACAGCAGGCAGCATGAGTTTCCTGTTCATATTCTTCTCCTTGTCCTACTCACCCTCAAATCATGTGGGGGCAATGCACAGGCAGGTCTAGGTGGAAGCTACATACACAGTGAATTTGTATTCACACTGAGGAACCTCAAGCTTGAGTCTAATAAAAAAGCTTCCCAAACTCTGCCCCTAAGGAAGACATTATCTTTACAATTTTGGCCAAGAGAAAAAAATACTCTCTGCTCTAGAAGGTGGCATTATCTCTGTCTTCCAAGGCTGTGAGCTATATAAATATTCTTGAAGAAAAGTCCAGAATAAAAACTGACACAAGAAGTATAGAAATGCAGTGGAGAAATGCCTCTTGTTAAACAAATTGCAGGGCCTACAAGAGGACTTGCAGACACTCTTTTAAATGTCAAATGTATTTGTATATATTTCATTATATCTGTTCTTACAGATATAAGCAATGCCTAACAGCTATTATGAATGATAATGATATACAGCAATGACATTGATGCAGATCAATAACAGCAGTAAATATAACAAGATGAAATTATCCCAGGAGGTTGGCTCTATTGGTTTTCAAACAATTGTTCACATTCTGTCATGAAAAATGAGAATAAAACTTTGGACGTTGTCATCATGTATTTTTGAAAAGTGCCAACTTTGTATTTGCAAATATCATTTAAAAATAACCATCTACCACACATATTTGAAACCATGTTTAAAACCAGTTTGGAAATTTTGCCTATTTGCATTCCTTCCATAATGATCTAAATATCACTTGAAAAACATTTGAACTCTTAACAGACTTAAAGACCTTATCTCTAAATTGATGATGTTAAAGAATATTTGGTTTAAAAATACTAATTTGGGGGAGAGCAGTTTGTCCTTCCCTAGACACCTTGCTCTTCTTTAATATAATTGTAATTGTGCAGAAGCAGCTTTAATTTCACCCTTGTATATGGATATCCTTGATCATTTCTTAAAACTGTCAATTGGGTTTATTTGATCAAATAACCATGTGAAAGCCAAGTTTTTTTAAATTGGTGGGATTTTATCAGGAAAAAAAAAAAGATGGTTTCTGGGATTTTCTAGTCCTCAAGCTATCAAACAACCAAATTGATGTGATACATCATAGAAGTAAACTATAGAGAGACTACAGGAAATCTTAAAGCTGAACTTAAGTTTGGGTGAAAACTGATTGCATCTCAAATTAGTTTTCTTATCTGATTAGATTTTTTTAACTGAGATTGTTGACCATTAGGCTTAATCACTATAGAATAGAAATTAATCAAACCACTCTTCATTAAATGCCCAGTTCTAAGCTGATCTTATATGGAGTCAAAGAAGAAATTATACCACCCTCAACAATCTTAGGGTCCAATTGACCAAATTTGGGACTCAAGTTAGGAAAGTTTGCATGCTATCGGTGATCGATTGTAGAGATTTTGAGAGGAGAGTTCTGTTGTAGAAAAGGCCAGACATATTCCAGTACTTCCACTTTGCTTTGGTTACTACCCTCACAACTATTTGCTACTCAGAGTTCAATGGGAGAACCAATGATTTGCCCTCTTTGGTTTTAAATTGTTGTCGTTTCCTATTTGGAACTTGTTCTATATAGATAACAATTTACTTTTTTTTTTTTTTTTTTTTTTTTTTTTTACTTTCAAGTGACCTTACAGAAATGACATCATTAGAGAAATTGCTGCTTCAGCATTTTGTTATTGAAAAAGGATTAGAATTAAAAAGGGAGATAAAATTACTCTCAGTTCCTGCATATAGTGTCTGCCTATCTGAGAGGGGATAGAAGAAACACAGGCTTACCTTTATTTGAATTGAATATTTCATTCACTGTACTGATTAGTTTTTACACTTAAGGCCTTAAGCAAGAGTCTGAATTTAATAGGCAGTTTTTCTTTTCCAACCACAGGAAACCTCATGTCTTGTGCTTCACTGCATAACTCTCTGAAGCAGATTCTCCACAGTTAAGGTTGAAGGGTCGTATTCCGTCTTCCATTCTTTGGAGGAGGGAAAATGCAAGGATTAAGGGAGTGCTGACACCAAGTGTTCTGGAAATGTCATATATGTTTTCCCAATATCCCATATTATTGACTTGTATATAGGTTTTGTGATCATTTATCAGTTCAAATGAGTTGTCCAAAATAAAGTTTAAAGCCATCAGGTGGAAAGATTGGGTTTGTTTCTCCTAACAATAATCTAACTTTTGATAATTCAACACCTTTTTTGGTCCATGAAACATAAACTATTTACTTTAACCATTGCTACACATTCCTGTCTCTTTGTAAACTCTATTGAATCCACTCAAAGTGAACAATAACAATCATCATAATACTTTGTTTTTAAAATTTTTTAGTGTTTATTTATGTTTGGAAGAGAAAGACGGGAGCGGGGGAGGCAAAGGGGAGAGGCAGAGAGAGAGGGAGACACAGAATCCAAAGCAGGCTCCAGGCTCTAAACAGTCAGTACAGAGCCCAACACGGGGCTCAATCTCAAGAACAGTGACATCATGACCTGAGCCGAGATCTGACATTCAACCCTTTGAGCCACCCAGGTGTCCCTAACACTTACAATTTGTGAATAAATCGCAATGAACTGAATTCCTAACACTTGATTAGAGAACATGGAGTATTCAGAGAAAATACTGCATAGAATCTGGATGTACAATGAGATGATTTTGATTAACTTAATAGTTCCATGAATACCTAACCAGACCTGAGTTTTTCTCCCACTTGCAGACCAGCAAAGTAAATGTGACTACCATGGCTGTGTTATTGCCTTGTCTTTTTACTCTGATTAATTTGGGGTGCACTTATCTGTAAAATGAAGGTAGTAAAATTTTTTGCCATGGCTACCCTGTCAAGGGTCATGAAGATAATTGAGATTATGAATGAATGCCCTTTAAAAAGTAAAACTACATGCTCAACATGAATATGAGGTGGTATTATGTTATTATTATTGTTATTAGTGATTATTTTGGTGACAGTTTAAAATCTTTAAAATTCTTAGTAGAATAATTATTTTCAGAAAAACTTACCTTTTTCTCATTTCTAGAGATGGTTGTCACTACAATGTTAAGATGTCTTTATATTTTCAATAAAATGAATCAATATTTTTGTTATTAAAATGAAGTTTGCATTGTAATGAACTGAACATGGCTAGTATTGTTCTTATGACTTTGATTTTTTTTTTAACCCTAGTTAATTCTGGAGAAGTATTGTCTCACATATGCAAAGCTGGAGAGTTCCGCTGTAAAAACAGACACTGTATCCAAGCTCGCTGGAAATGTGATGGTGATGATGACTGTCTAGACGGAAGTGATGAAGATTCAGTAAATTGCTGTATGTTTTCCTTCAAGTAATATTACATTTTCCTGAGTCTTTTGAAAAATCTAAAAATATCTTTGATAAAGAATTGAACTCAGCTTTTTTTTTTCCTTAGTCTACAGAGAGTAGATTTTAGATTGTCTTCTTGCATGGTTTTAAAGCACTGTTTTTCTCATCCTTTTCCATCTTTAATATTACCATTTTAACTAGAAGTCCTTATTACCATATTACCATATGGTAATATTACCATATTATAATATTTTTATATAATAATAATAATAATAAATTATTGTAATAGATTTTATTACAATATATTGTAAAATATATTTATTGTAAAATAATATATTGTAATAATAATTACAATATTACCATCATACCATATTACCATATGGACCAGAAGTCCATATTACCAGAAGTCCTTCCTTCCCTCCTTTATACTGTCAGTGCCACCACACCATTGTTAGAAAGTTGCTATAGGAGATCCTTCTGGATCTCTGAATTCGAAGATGTGGAAAATCAATTGAAACTCCCTCAAGTCAGAACTACTCACACAGAAGGTCACGATCTACTCCATTGCCCCTTGGCAGCAGAGCCTTGAAGAAGATCCAAGGACACAGACGTGGTTTTGGAACATGTCATTACCTAACTTCACTGGCTCAGTACATGGTAGGAGACACATATGGGGCACTCCGATAGAAATTCAAGGTTTGATTTTCTTCCCTTTGGCTTCTATTTAGCTGCTTATCATTTCCCATAGTCGGAATAATTTTATGTTTCTGGTTAGAATAAGGAATTGTCCCACATATATGAAAGTAAAACACTTTGAGAAACACATTAAAAAATGTTTTGACAATATATTTGATTAGAGTCATACTGGAATGGCTTTGAGATATATAAGATCTTTTTATAGGGAGAGAGGTATGTGATTTATATATGTTATCTTTGGTCTTTTAATTTGACCCAGATAAATTATTTTAAAAAGAAAATTATTTTCCTTTCAATTGATGACATTTTCCAGGGTAAAATAGTTGAGCTAATTGAGTTAATTAACAGTCCATTTTCTTTTCTTTCTTTCTTTTTCTTCTGTCTTTTTTTTTTTTAATCAAGACTAAAAATAACATTTTAACGATTCTTTGTTAATAATGGACAGAATTGATCTGGGTGTCTATATAATGCAACTATCTGCATTTAGGGATAAAACCCAAATATGAGCTCTTAAAAAATATTGTGTGTACATAATATAGAAATTGCATTTAATACATGAATTGAACACTATTTTCCCTTAATTTTCAAACATGGACTCTGACTTCAACATTATGTGCTTCATATTTTCAACCTTATTAATATCTATATTGTAAAGTGTGAAACCATAAATAACACATCAAATACTAAGTTGATACAATTATACAAAAACTTCAGAATGGAGGAGCATTTCATCTAAGGAGAAAGTGTTTTTTCTCTACTTTTTGACACAAATGGTGTAGTATTTATTGAGTAAATTGATTACCTCATTCCTTCTGACTCATAATGTTTATTCATGGCTTTAGTAAATGCTCCCTGCATATCAGCTTCCAGCATAGTCACAGAGCACCTGTACAGAACACGAGTATTTCATCACAATAGTCATGCACGATAGTCATCCCTCTGTGTGATTGTTCTTTTCACCAACTCACAAAGAAACTAATTTCCTCTATGAACATATGGGGCATTACATTTGTACTGTTAATTGTAGTGTTAAAATTCCTCGTCAGAAATTTTTTCTTGATTATTTTCACAACTTTCCATACCACCACCCAAGCCTATGCCGTGGGCTTTTCCTACAGTCCTTTATTTCACATATAATCCATATTCAACTCTAAATAATTAATTTTTATCTTTACCATCTCTCAATCCTCACTGGCTAAATTAGCCTCCTATCCTAGATTAACTCAGCACGTGCCCTGCTATTATTCCTACCACTATTGCTCCCTTAATTAAAGCCCACTTTCCATTCTGTTTCCTGAGTTACCAGTATTTATAGAATGAAGTCAAATCTCATTATTTCAGTGAATCTATAACTAAGAAAAAAATCCACCGACTCATATATAAAGCACTGCATGTCATGACTCATGTTTACATTTTCAGCTTTACATGCTTATCATCATACACTTACAATCTTTGTTCTTATCAATTTGGACTACAAGTAGACCTCTAAAAAAATGTCCTCCTGTTTCTCTCCTGTGTAACACTCTAATCTATGGAAATCACCATAGTTTCACATTACCTTTATAGGGAAGTCTCTTGTGAACATCAAAAAATCTTCTCTATATAGCCCAGTTGGAGTTAGACATCTCATGTGTATTTCTTTATCATGTTAGTTAACCAACAGTATCACAATCATATGCTTCCTTATCTTGGTGAATATCTTTATGAGGAGACACATTATGTGGTAACATCTTTGTAGTCTCAGAGTGTAACACAGCACCTCACACCTGGAGAAGAGATCACTAAACAAATGGGACAATGGAGCACTAAACCTCTCAGGCCTCCTTCCAGCGAGATGGTATCTTTTCTAAACTTGCAGTGATTCAGACGAGCATTATAATCCTGAGATTCCATGGTTAATATTCCAACACTGTGTAATTCCTTTCAGAAGATTATTTATATTTTAAATACTCATAAGGTTTGACTTTGAATTCTGTTATCATTCGATTTTCTATCATTTAGCTTCTCAATTCAAATTGCAGGACTATGAGTTGTATTTATGCCTCCTTTTTGGACTCTGATTTACATCATTGATGAAAACTGCAAAGGTCCTTGATCAAGCTTCACTGAAATATTTTTGCATAATCTTGGTACTTTAAAATGTTGACCATCTAACATATTGAATGACTTTCATTCTCATGAGCAACTATTCTTGCTCAACTCCCTGAAGTGAGTAGAAAATGTTAACCGTGCTCAAATGCCAGGAAACCTAAGGCTTTTCCCCCTATTTTTTTCACTATGCATAATAAAAACTTTCTAAAAAGTGATAAAACCACTCTCTCACCTAAGGTACTTTAAGATACAGTGTTTTATAGAAACTGGCTGGAAAGGCATACATTTGCTATGCAACAGCATGATAAAATGGCTATTTTTCAAATTCTAAGTAAAACTAATACCAAAATTTATTTTTATCATACAGAAGTGCAACTACTGGGCACAAGGAAAATTACTTCAAAAAGAATGTGAAGTGGTGAAACAAATACTGAGGAGCATGCCAATTCAGTTAGGAATTTAGCCTCCAGGATGCAGGAAAATAATCATAGAAGGTTAACTTTAAGATGGCCTCCTGCTGTGTTTAGATATTGGAGGTTTAATCCTTAGCTGTGCACAGCTTCCCATATGAGGATTGGTCTTGTCCTCAGTATATCTTGCGGATGCATGTTTATTTTTTGTACTAGGGATAAAAACTCATGATGCTCATTTTCATTATTAAAATTATGCAGTATCTCATATTTCGCATCAACTCCAAGTCACAAATGATGCATTTTTTTCTTCCTTCCAGTCCTAAGAAACATTGGACAAAGCATAACCAAATTAGGCTTATTTAATATTTCAATAAGTACTGAGTGGATGTGGGGCTTAAGAAAATGTATTTTTAATATATGATTGAATTATTTGATACATATTATGTTTCATATTGAAATATGAGGTATTTCAAATATGTTTGGCAAAAATTCTGAAATTGAGTCACTGTGATAAGGGATGGGAAACAAACTTAGTGAGATAGTTGATTTTAGTGAAGACATAAACAAATTAATATATTTCCTTTTATGTGAGATTTAATTTCTTGGTGTCTTCATAAAAGTATTATATTTTAACACAGCCTAGAATATTAATACTTTCCTCAAAATATGAAACAATGAATGAAAGAAGCTGTGGCATTTATTATACTATAATAATTACTATGACTTTTCTGTAACTATAACTTAAAATACTCATAATTTATCCAATTTTAAATTAATAACCTTGTTTCTTCTCTTCCTACACCCCTCCCTTCCTTCCCAGTCAATCATAGCTGTCCTGATGATCAGTTTAAATGCAAAAATAATCGCTGTATCCCCAAGAGATGGCTCTGTGATGGAGCTAATGACTGTGGAAGCAATGAAGATGAATCCAATCAAACCTGTGCAGGTAAAGGTTTGCTTGAATATATACATAGATCCCTTCCAAAGTTAGTCTCCATAAAAATGGAGGTCAGTGCTTTGAACTAAGCTGAACCTTCCTAGGGCTGATGATCTTATTATTGTTGTAGTAAATGAATTCAGAGTTGGATGCCACAAAAGCTAGAATACAAATTAACTTTTACTTAATTCTTGGGCATGACTCTGCTTTCCAAAGTAATTTGGCACTTTATCTATCCGTATTGGTTGAGTGTCAATATACTACTTGGACAAGACTTGTTCCTGCTAAATCTTAATTGGCATTGGAGGTTAAGGTTTGTTAGCATGCTGTGATATAGGCCATCTCACAAGGACAACTGGTGTGTGTGTGTGTGTGTGTGTGTGTGTGTGTGTGTGTTTTGTTTTGTTTTACATTAAAAAATTATGTATTTATTTTATTTAGTCTGCTACAGAATACCTCTGTAAATAGTTTTCTTTTCCTGGGACATTATTTATGTGGGGATAATTTTTTTTTTCATGAAAGTCCCGAGATCATGAAGCCTATTTACATTGCCATATAATTTATCCCACTGTAATAAATCTGTGAATCCCTAATCAAATTCTCTTTGAATGAGAATATATAGCTTGTGGTACAGGTTACAACAGATTGCCAGAAAGGTCATGATTAGTCAGATAAGTGTTGAAAAATAATATTGACTAGCAGCAGCCTAGAGCTACTTTTTAAACAATGAAAAGAACTGTATTTGATGACTCATGTTGATACGATTAGTAAATTTTTTTTCAATCATTACATAGTGCAATGTCAAAATGTATCAACTCTTCTCCTCCTCTATTTTCCAAAATAAGTCTCACTAAATAAAAATTATTACAACCAATTACTGAAAACTGTAAAGGCAGCATGTGGAGAAAAGACCCGAAGCTCTTGAAGCCTGGTTTGTACTCTAGGTTGGGCCACTGGTTTTCTCTTGGGAAAGCTTGTACTCTTGTGCAGTGCTATTTCCCTGTATACTTCTCTCTGCTCTCCCAGAGTATGCATTAACTAGAAAATATTTCCTTGGGGCGCCTGGGTGGCGCAGTCAGTTAAGCCTCCGACTTCAGCCAGGTCACGATCTCGCGGTCCGTGAGTTCCAGCCCCGCGTCAGGCTCTGGGCTGATGGCTCAGAGCCTGGAGCCTGTTTCCGATTCTGTGTCTCCCTCTCTCTCTGCCCCTCCCCCGCTCATGCTCTGTCTCTCTCTGTCCCAAAAATAAATTAAAAAAAAAAAAAAAAAAAAAAACGTTGAAAAAAAAAGAAAATATTTCCTTAACAGATTTTCATCATTTACTAAACAACAATGAAAGAGCAAAACAGTTGCCATTCCATAATCCTAACCTGCATCTTATATTCAGTTCTTTATCCACAGTTACATATTAGTGAGGATCCTGGGCGATTCTCTTGTCCCTATTGTCTCTGCTTCAGTATTTTAGAGTGATTATTCTCAAGATATTTTGTGTGTCATGGAAGGCTGTTTTACAAAGGACTACCTAATCAAAAGGAACCCCTAGAGACCCTCTAGTCCTAGGCTCTCCCTTCGAGCCCATTCATTTCATAGCCAAGGCATGGGAGAAAGCACTTGCCTTAACTCACATCATTGGTAAGAGTTTAGGGGAAACTCGATGTATGATTAATTCTCCAAGCCTATAATTTTGTTATCAAACTATATTATTCTATCAGTTAGAATTTTAGGTATGGTCAATTTGATTTTGCCCAGATTGTTCTTACAATTATGACTATGATTTATAATGAAGCATCTTTCTAAGCTGGTACATTTTTATTATTTTTTAAGGTTAAGGTATAATTCTGAGACTATGTTTCATTACATCCTAAACAGATAGGTCTGTTTTCACTTTAAAAGAAAAAGCATTGCTGTCTCAATTCATAATACCATGTCTTTTTCATTTCTACTAGACTTTTAGAATCTGCTTGTTTCTACATAAAGGCACGTTTGGGATTCACTAGCTACTTATAAATCAATCTTATTTAATCTTAATTAGTGAGATTTCTAGGAAACCCTATACCTGTAGTCCACTAGGAAATAGGGCATAATCTTTTTGCACCTCAAGTGCCACTTTTAGTGATGCCAGCTGAAGTCTGCCAGTCAGGACCAGGTCTTCTTTAAAGTATATTTATAGTGGATATGATGGTCTCTGTATGCCTTAAGAAACTGAATAAGAAGAAAAACAAATATGCCTTTTAGCTTTGAAAATTAAGTATGTTGTTATGTTACAATATATTTTCATTTTGTTTGACCAAAATAAATAAATATGCCACATAGTTAATCATACTGAAAAAAAATATATATGGCAAATTCGTTAGATAATTTCCCTGTCTGGGCCATTACTATATATAGTTACATACATGGAAAAATATCATAGATAAAGGATTTTCCAAAGGGTGGGATTATTTTGTAATTGAATCCATTGTCCTGTACCTTTTATCATTGTGAGTACTTTATATCTAAAATAAAATCCTATCCTATAAGAAGCTAATTTCTTATTTTGTTCCTTTGGTATTTCTCCATGAATCTGCTAATTCAATAAATATCTATCATGACATTAGATATAAAATAAGGAAAAATACACTATATCTTTCCTTAAAAAGCTGAATGAAGATGGGGAGAAAACATGTAAACAGGTCATTCTAATGCAAAATTCAAAATGAACTACAAATAGAAGCACAAGAAAACATATTTAGTCTTTGTCTATCTGGGATCACTTCCTGAGGGAGGTGATATCCAGGCTAAGCCTTAGAAAGAAAAAAAGAAAGAGAGAAAAAGGAAAAGGAAGACAAAGAGAAAGAGATGTGTATAATAGTTCAAGTCATTTAAGGAGGAAAAATAATCTGATAAAATTAACCATTGACAAGATTGTGGAATAAAAGGAACCATCATACACTCTTGATGGTTATATAAATTGTTTTTCTACATTGAAAAGCATTTGATCAAATCCATAAATGCAGACACATACATACCTTCAAGTCTATAATCCCATTTCTAGATTTATACTCTTAATACCTATATACAAAGCGATTCAAGTAAGAATTGCATTGTTCTAATGCTGGTAATATTGAGAAATTAGAAACAATTCAAATGACCATTATCAGGAAAAACAAATATATGTATATCCACTATATATGAAACTATAAAACTATATATATATATATATTTATATTTATATTTATATTTATATTTATATATGGCTATATAACACCAAATATATGTATATTCACATATATAACACATATAGTTTTATATTCACATAATACAATGTCCTTCATACTTAGAATGAATGAACAAGAGCTTAAATATCAACAGAAATTAATTTCAAAATGAACGTTAACCAAAAGTTGACAGATTATAAGTGATTTAGTACCATTTATATGAAATACAAAAATATAAAACAAATCTATATGTGTTTATTGCTTTATAAATGGAAATATGGAAATAACAATATGGATTATTAAATATGGAAATAAAAATGGAAATATGGAAATAAAAACAAGAAATTAAGAATAGTAGTTACATATAAAAAGAGAGAGGGAGATATATGATTGGAAAAAATTACATAGGAGATTTTAAATATAACTATAATACATTTTTATGAAAAAAAACAAAAAATAGTCTGTAGTAAACATAGGAAAAAAAGATTTGATAGAGCTATATGATTGTAGACAGGTGTTAATATTATTATGTCTTATATTTTTCTATGTGATAGAAATATTTCGCTGTGAAAAAAAAGGAACGATTGATTGGCATAGTTGCTGAGGGTGAGGTGAAGTCCATAGAGGATGGTAGGGGCTTGGAGGGTATGCCTGGAAGAGGAAACAGCATATGTACAGCAGGCAGAAAAGAGCTGACAGGCAGGAGCCTGGTGCTTGTTCTTCCTCACAAAAAGAAAATATGTTTCTGTACTTATGAGAGAGACCCAGAGGCCAAAGATGAGAAGTAGTTTCAAGTCTTTTTCCTCATAGCCGCTGATGATGATACTTAGATGAAAGCCTAGCCAATTTCAGATGAGATTTTTTCCCCACAGTATGGAATTGTAATTAGATTACATAATACTTATTCTTCTCACATCTTTCACAAATTTTGAGTAAACTTAAACTAAATAGATACAATTGAATTAAGAAAACCTGATATATTAAAGATGAAACTTCTTTACAAGATAAATTGAAAAGTATGTTTTGATATGACATATGTTTTGTTTAAGTAGAATGCTTTGATTAAAATACAGCAAAGGTTAGGAATAATGTGTGAAGCTCTCTTGTCTTCTTCCTCCTTATTGTTCCTGTGCATTGTGGGATTTCTCACTGCTACAGGACAGCAGGAGAAGTATAATTAGTGACGAGTAGAAAAAATTCACGTTGTGACAGTGGATTTCTTTATATAAGTGATGAATCACTAAATTCTACTACTGAAACCAATATTACACTATATGTTAACTAACTAGAATTTAAATAAAAACTGGAAGGAAAATAAAGTTACACATTTTTATATAACTATGCTGAAAAGTGAATTTTAAAAGTCCATCATAAGGCTAAATGTATGTTTTAGAAAATATTTTCTGCATTCTTGTTTCATATATTGGATCATTTTGAGATGTAGAAATAAATGCATTGAGATGTTAGAGGAAAAGAATAATTCTGACCCCATGATTAGAAACTAGATACCCTAATATAATCTCCAAATCTTTCCTACTACATGACAGCAAGTTTTCTTGGTTTATTGACATAGACTCTGCAAAATTCTTTTTTGTTAATTAAAAGTTGGATGAAATTTAATTCAACTGTATATTCATAAGCATGTGCCAGGCAAAAATTGTGATGTAATGAATTCATAGCTTCATTTGTGGACATGTGTGAGGATTACTGAATATCTTGTCATTTAGCAGTACCTGAAATTGAAGGGCAAAGCATGTGAACTTTAGAGAAGATGAGCAAGTTGGCAGTATCAAAAAATTAAAATTTACTTTAAAAATATTTTGTCTAATAAAGTAATAGAATATCTTATGTGTGAAAGAGTTACTGCATCATTTATTTTACCTGGATGTTATTCAAAAGGCCTTATTTGTACCTTAATGGATTATCTTAGCCAGAACATGCCAGGTGGACCAATTTTCTTGTGGAAATGGGCGCTGCATTCCCAGAGCCTGGCTGTGTGACAGGGAAGACGACTGTGGTGACCAGACAGATGAAATGGCATCTTGTGGTAAGTTGTCTGTGAAACATGCTGTTAGTAGAGGCTATGTCAAAGAGAAAATTCTGTCATTTTGTCTCTCTTAAGAGGCTCTTTATTTCTTTCTAAATACTGGTCAACAAGGCAAAAGATCTGTTAACATTTTATTACTGCCTTTTAGGCCTGAGTGTGTACTTTAGTGATACCTTTGGAATATATCCATTCCATGAGTCAGTAACCATATTCTTAGCCAAAATAAATGGATCCCAACATTGAGGATTATATTATGAAGTAGTTATAAACCTAATATGATATTCTCAGATGTTCATTATTATCAATCTTATGTCCGTAATGATTATTTTTTTTCAAATAGAGTAGCTCATTGGGTAGCATTTGGACTAAATTATGAGTTTCTCATTGACATGCTTATGATATATTCTTGGAGCAATAAACAATACAGGCTGAGATTACATAGTTGGCAATCCATTTGTTTCATTTGCATTGAGTCATATAATTCTGTTATTAGTTTAAGGTATTTTTGTTAATAGCAAAATTTCTAGTCACTTTCAACTGATCCTTCTTTGGGAAAAAAATTTTATTGTTACATAAAATTGCAAATTTAGTTATTCTCATTTTTACCCATGTATCAATAGATTTTATTATCATTTATCAAAGTGATGTATAGTAAAACATAGTAAGGAAATTAACCAGGTTTTCTAAGAACTTGTGGAATCTTTCAGGCATGGCTATGCATTTTTTTTAAATTACTAATGGGAAAACATATTAGATATGCATAGCACATTTATTAGAATATAATGCAATTGAGCATGTATTTTTTTAATAATTTAACTACATGTCATAATAGTTTTAACAGTTGGGAAATAAGAAGACTTTGTTTTAATCCCTCAGTTTAAAAGGCTCTATTTAGGGGTTCCATTATCTAAAATTTTATCTTTAAAATTTTTCTAATACTAGACAATTAAGTCCCTATAGACATTAAAAGTTGTAACCTTTGAATAAAGTATAGATGAGTAAGTTGTACTGATTGACACTGTAAAGAAGACAATAGCAGTTTTGAAGAAGAAAGTAATAGACAGTCACACAATAACAGTCACTTTTATATTTCACATGTAGAATTCTCAAAGCCTGGCCAGTTAAGGGATTCAAAAAAATGTATCCCTTTCCTTTCTAATGTCCAGACTATTCATGTGGCTGGGTCTGCATCTAGGAAGTTCTATCATTTAGGAAAACTTGATTGTTTTTCTGTTCTCAGCATCTCCTTCCAGAATATGCCAAAAGGGTAATGAATAACCTGCAAACAGTAAAGACAGAGAAGTCTAATTCAGATAAGAAAGTCCATGAAAACATTATAGAATAGGAAAATACATAATGAGCTCATTAGAGAACTTCAATTAGGTCTTTGATCTGACTTGTACTTTTCATGATGTTAGGGGAAAAAAAGGTTGCAGGAAGTTCAGACACATATATCCTATTGAATATTTGCAATACATCTTTGAGAAACATATTATTGTCCAGATTTTACAGATAAAGGAGTAAAAAATTAGGGACATTTAACAACTTGCTTGAGATCACAAGGCTAATAAATAGAAGGACAAGGCTATGAATCCAGCTATACTTGAAACTAAAACTCAGGCATTTCAGGTCGACTTTGTCTGGGAGTCATGGATTGGGTTCAAATTGGGAGTAGAACATGACATGATACATATCCATATTCATGACTATCTAATTAAATGTGCATATACCTATAATGAGTTTTGTTCATTGTTGGGTTGGTAAATTTTTTAAGATCTCCTGGCGTGGGGGAGCCATGATCTAATGTTTACCTATTTTTTGTGGGGTAAATACTCCTGTCATGGCCAATATCAAGTTGCTCACGTGACTTTTTGCCTGTGGATTTGGGAAAAGATGTGCATACCAATGCATGGTATTTCCATAATACAGATATAATAGACATAACTACAAGAGCAAAATAAAATTCATATAGTTTATTTTCAATAATGGATGTATCCTTAATAATTAATTCTTAGAATCCTTGAAAATTTAAAAATTGGTTATTGCAAGCTGGTATAAGATGCTTCCAGTATACCACTGGATAGGAACAACTGTGAAGTGCAGTTGTCAGTTTGCTTCTGAAATATCGCCAAACTTTATAGAGTATCAGTAAGCCACATGGGGTAGTCTCAGTACTGTTTCCCCTTTATAAGATAAGAAACATGTCCTCTCCAAACTTGTTCCTCTATGTAGTAACATACATTTATCTTTCAGATTGTCATTATACATCAAAATTTATGTCAGTAAAAGAAGCTGATAGTGAATCTCTAGTAGGCACAATTTTACTTTCAAAGTTCTAAGAGAGGGATGCCTAGATGGCTCAGTCACCCAGAGCATCCAACTTTGGCTCAATTCATGATCTCATGGTTCGTGGGTTCAAGCCCTGTGTTGGGCTCTGTGCTGACAGCTCAGAGCCTGGAGTCTGCTTCTGATCCTCTCTCTCCCTCTCTCTCTGCCCCTCCCCTGCGCTCTCTCTGTCTGTCTCTCTCTCAAAAAAACAAATAAACACTGAAAAATTAAAAAAAAAATAAAGTTGTAAGAGAGAACGACATGGATTACTCTCATAAAAGAAATTATCTCTGCATTGAGGCACCTGGGTGGCTCATTTGGTTAAGCGTCAGACTTCAGCTTAGGTCATGATCTCACCGTTTGTGGCTTCAAGGCCTGGATTGGGCTCTTGTGCTGATATCTCAGAGCCTGGAGCCTGCTTTGGATTCTGTGTCTCTGTCTCTCTCTCTGCCCCTCCCCCATTCACACTCTATTTCTCTCTCTGTACAATATAAATAAATGGTAAAAAATTTAAAAAAAATCTCTGCCCTAAATGCAAAATGACAAAAATATTATAAATTGTTTAATTTACTGCATCATAAAAAGTCATTCTCCTTGGCAGTAATCTAGAAATGAATGTAAGTTCAACTAATTCCCAGTTTTATTAGGCATCATTATAATATTTGGGCTGATCATATTTTACTTTTCCCATTGGAATCAGCCAAGTTCCCAGAGGTTTAATCCTACTAGAAGACTCACCATCATTTATTTTGTTTTTATATTTTAGCTCCATGAACAACTTCTGTTTCATTTCATAACTACTATTTTTCACTGAATATAGTACCAAAATTTGGATTTTAAAACATGAGAATCCAATGGTTAGAAATACTTCTGGTCAGGGGCACCTGGATGGCTCAGTAGGTTAAGCATCCAACTCTTGGTTTCAGAGTGAAGCCATGATCTCACAGATCATGAGATTGAGCCCCACATCAGACTTCTCGCTGACAGCATGGAGCCTGCTTGGCATTTTTCCTCTCCCTGTCTCTCTTCCCCTCCCCCGGCTTGAACCTGCTTGCTCGCTCTCTCTCTCTCTCTCTCTCTCTCTCTCTCTCAAAATAAATAGACTTAAAAATAAAAAAGGAACGCTTCTGGTTGTATTTAGGAGTTGAAGCTTTTGCAAATGAGGGTCAAAATTTAGTGGAATTCATTAGCACCTGTTTAAAACCTAATTCATTTTACTTGCATTTGCTTTTACAAGGTAACTGCACATTTTAGGTTGAAACTGTATGTAGGCAAACACATAATTAGAAAGGGCCTTGAAGATTCTCACTTCATCTTTAAAGAGCCTTTTAACTTTTTTGGTAGTCCTCATGTTGGGCAAAAAAGAGACTCTGGAAATTGATTCTGCAAATAAGAACAGATATGTTAAAATAGTGAAGCCTGAGTTAGAAGTGGACTGTGTGTCAAGGAACTAAATGGTCACTTGTTTCAAAGCTATTAGCGTGGATTCTCAACTTTAGCTGTCAGTAAAAGAATCACCTGCCCATGCCTCACCCCAGACTAATTAAATAAGAGTCTCTGGGGATCAGATGCAAGAATCAGTATTGTTAATGCTTTCCAGTGGTATGAAATGTGCCCTCAAGTCTGAGAACTGTCAACTTAAGGCCAAGGTTCTCAAACTTGATCATGCACCAGAATCCCCTGGAGAACTTATTAAAAAAGCATAAAGAAAAACATAACACAAACCAGAATGCTGGGCCTGATTCTCAGACTCTATGACCCAATAAGTCTTAGTTTGTCCATGATTTGTATTTATATTTATATTTCTAACAGTTGATGCTGATCCTGCGTGGTCAAGGGACCACACTTTGAGAAGCACCATTCAGGTTAGATTATATCTTACATGTACTTAGTGATGTGATTATGTTTATATATGCAAAATGAATTTAAGATGGAAACAATTAACCTAGCAAATTTTCTTCCCATTTCCATGTTACAGCATTGAATATAAGAGTATTTCATGATTAAATGTAAGAACATTTCAGACAAACTTTTCCTTTGCCCCTTGGAAAATTTATCATCAAAAGCAGTACATTTGTTTATTTTAAACTGTAGTTTATTTTGGGAGTGTTCTGTCTTCCCAGTATTTCAATATAGCTTTTATTTGTTATTACTTTTTAATAAATACACGTTAATGTGAGTTGTTAGCTTCTGATTTGTTCAAACTGTTTAATTAAAAAAATAAAAATTTATTAACAGATTGAAAGGTAGTTCAATGGAGTCTAATAAAAATCCATTAAAATTTGCAAATTTAACATGACTCCCTTTTATGAGTGTTAATCTTTTAAATCTATGAAAATAGTAAAATTCTGTCTCATGTAACGTATAATCCTACTTGTAAAGCTACTTGTAATTTTACTCCACATAATTAAGGAGCAAAGAATTAGAAACAAAACTGGCAAGTATCAGACACAAAGAGAAGAGACAGAGCTGTCAAAAAGAAATAATTTACCAGTTAAATCAGTGTATGCTTTATATCAAAGATTTGTTCAACTAGTTATTAGAAAACCAAATTTCATGATTAACTATAAAATTTTTTTGAGTTTAGTAAGAAAAAAATGCATATTTGTGTAACCTAATAAATGAAGACTGTTAACCCAATGGGCACTGGCAAAATATGAGTATTGGCAAGCACTGCTTTCAGTTGCTCCTTATTCCTTAATAACATCTTGGCAGACACAATGATTCTGGTAACTCGTTATTTCTAGAACTTGATTCAATCCACTTTGAAACTTCATTATTATATCTTAGTCAAAGCTTTCTTCTACCCCACTGCTGGCTAGACGTGAAGTTCTAGGAACATTGATGAGAGGGGACCATGTTTTGTTTTTCCACCCTACATGTCCCCCCTCTTCTAGCCTTGGCTTTTCAGTCAGATGGGAGAGATGGATAAATAGGTAGCATCTTTTAAGTGGGTGCAGTGGTAACGTTCTCTGCTTCTCTGAAGATCACAGCCCTCTGACACATGTGCAATGCAGCTCTTTCAGAAAATGTGAAATCTTCAGAGAGGCGTGAGGTCTCATTTCTCTTCATAGTTCCCTCAGCTCTATCTTCTGTTTCCGCTTCTTCTCCCCCCACTTCTAGATTTCTTTTATCCCCATCCCCCATTGTTCCTACCACAGATTTCATATCTCATAGTCCTAAGAGTCCCTTTTGCTTGGTGGACACCTTCTTGGTTGCATTACTGATATGACCCCCCCCCAAAATAACAGTTTTGGGGCACCTGGATGGCTCAGTGGGTTAAGTGTCTGACTCTTGATTTCAGCTCATGTCATGATCTCATGGTTGTGAGATAAAGCCCCGTATCGCACTCTGCACTGTATATGGAGACTGCTTAAGATTTTCTCTCCCTTTCTCTTTCTTCCCTTCTGCCCCTCTCCCCAACTTGAGCTCTCTCTCTCTTGCATGCATGCATGCATGCATGCATGCATGCATGCATAAATAAATAAATAAATAAATAAATAAATAAATAAATAAAATGGAAAAAAAAAAGTTTTGCTCTCTCTTGTGAATACACTTTTCCCCCTGCTCTCCCAACTGTGATCAGGCTAGTCTCCTAATGACCCATCAGTTCTTTCTTCTCTAGGTTCAGGGTAAAATGGTTAGTCTACCTCCTGAGCAGCATTAATTTATTTCTCATGTACCCACAAAATTTCTTGAATTATTCTCATGGAGTCTCTCCTTCCCTTGAGTCTATTGGTCTTTGCATAAAATTGTCTTGTGGGCTACTCTTCTTTTGGAAGGAACAGCTTCAACTATTGGGATTTATGTGTAGCATGTAAGAGTACTTAGATTCTCCTTGTTCTTAGTATTGAGTGGGCCAGTGTCATGTCAAAAGGAAAAATCGCACTATTACATGTTAATTATTATTCATTTTCTTGTTCCTTCTCGCTCTCCTTTCCTTCCTTCCTATTTGCTGTTAAAGCTGGCAGGCACTTGCTGACCAATGCAGACAAATTCTGCGCAATGTGCACAATGCATATTTACTCAATGCGTGGACATTTATAAAGAATGAGAAAACCATGTATTTTATCCCCTCACATTTTAAATAAGGAAATCAAAACACCAAAACTTGTGTGTCCAAAATTGCAGAATTAGTTAGTAAGTCTGACAAGCACTGGACTCAGGTCCATTCTCTTTGTTTCAGAGATTCACAGGTTTTGGTGGTTGCCTGCACATGTTATCTAATTCAATCCCTCATCCAATGTAAGAATTCTAAAACTGGTCTCAGAGATGCTTACCCAGTCCTTGTTTGGATATTTTCAGGAACAAAGAACTGGCCTTTTCACAGGGTAGCTAATTCTACTGTTAGTCAGTAATTGTCAGAATATTCCTCATTGTTGCAACCAACATCTGCCTTCCTAAAGATTCTAATCAATGATACTTGTTCTGTTTTCTGAGGCTATACAATCTAAATCTATAACCTTGTCACAGGATCACTCTTTAGATAACCGAAGGCACATTCTTGCCTCCTAACCCTTCTCTTTTACAAGCAAAAAACACCACTTCTTTCAGATTTCCTTACATGAACATTTGTATGTTATTTCCCTCCCAATTGCCCTACTATGAATATACTTGGATTTTTAATGACGTTGGTAAAATTAATGTTCTAAAATGGGGAGTTGATGTCCAATGGGTTAGAGTTTCAGTTCTACAGATGAATAAGTTCTAGAGATCTGTTGCATAATGATATGACTACAGTTAATGTTACTGAATTATGCACTTAAATATGGTTAGAATGGTAAATTTTATTTTAATTTATTTTGCCAAAATTAAAAACAAATTCATGGCCTAGATAGAATTAAACAGAACATAGTATCCCATATGTGGTATTTTTGAACAGATTGGAATGGATTTATTACCTTCAGTAATTTCTAGGCTTCTGTTAACGCAATTATAAATGGGAGCCTTATCACATAACTCCTATGTCAAGTGCCCAGCTAATTAAAATAACTAAGCTTCTCTTATGACTTGATCACTCCTTTTGCTCCTTTTGGGTGCTTCTAATGTTTAATTTTCAAAATTTTTTACCTTTAATTTTGATAATCTCCTCATTGTTCCTTATTTACCTATTTCTGAATATGTACATGGGTCTGATCTTTTCCACTCTATGCTATTACTCTTAGATTTCCATCTTCCTATAACTCTTAACCCTACTGCTGTCTTGCAATTTTGAACCTATGATATTAATGAAGTCTCCCAGTTTTATGGAATTCAGAGATTTGATAAACATAATTTTTAAGGCTGTAATCAAATCATAGTAACAAAGGTATTAAACTTTTGGCAAGTAATTAAAAACATCCTTCAGAGGAAACTTATTTAATAATTAAAACTGTACAGAGACAATTTTGAACCCATTAAATTTACCACCATCTTGCATGCATGATACTTTCATTTTTCATCAGAAGATTTATCAAACCTTGCCAGAAATATGAGAATGCTTTGTTTATGGCATTTTCATGATACATCCTTATCTAAAAATTGTATCCGCAAATAAATGAATCTCATTTGGCATAAATTTTTATTTTGTTCTTGAGCAAAGAGTCTCTTTAAAAATGCTGACAAAATAATGTTTTAGCAAGTTAATACTAGAATTGTTGTCAGATTTTATATATATAAAATTTATATATATATAAATTTTACCTTTCTATTGTTTGCAAATTTTCACTCATTTTTGAAATTGGAACAATATTATTTACCACTTTCCAGTTTCCATACATCTTTCCCATCTTCTATTTATTTCAAAAGCACTTTCAATATTCTGAGATCAAAAATATATGTTTCATAACTTCTTTGATAACTTGTTTCATTGTGGAGATAAATTCATTTTTGGTAAGTAGGTGTTACAATTTTCTCTCTTTGATTTGATTTAGAGCTTTAACTTCCCATCAAACCTGTTTGTTCTTCACTCTCCAATCTGGCAATAATTACTTCCATTCAAATGACAGAAACCAAAGAAATTAAGTTATTTGATTTATGCTTTGTATCCCAGATGGTCGTGTTCTGCTTTCTCATGTTCTATACATTTATATTTAAACAATTTTATTTTGTTTAGAAGTGGCATGCAAGCTTCTGCTAGGTTCTCTCTTATGTTATTCTTATGGGTATGTGACATGCTTTCTCATCGTCTTTGGTTACGGTTCCCTGTTTTATACACATTTGATTAATAAGGCTCTGTATGCAGGAAAGTGGAGAGTTAGGAAGACCCTGGTGAGCATATTGAAAGCCACAGGCAGAAATTATTAAAAACAGCTTTTAGTTCCTTGACCTAACTCAGCATTTCCCCAGCTTCTTGCTTAAGGGTATGAATCACACAGGGTGCTTGGTACTAATAAATATCCTCAGGCCACTACCACCCTCCCCCAAAAGTTCATTCAGTAGGTCTCACATAGAGTCCAGGGATATGTATTTTGGGAAAAGCACCTCCTGTGATTCTTATCCTAGAGCAATTACAAAAAATTTAATAAGCTATGTGATGTCAACATTCCCTACAGATTAGAATTTGTTAAGGCTACTACAAATCACCACAAATATGATGGCTTCACATAACAGAAATCCATTCTCATAGTTTTAGAGTCCAGAAGTCCAAAATCAGCAGTCCTCCACAAAGCGAATCCTCTGCCTCTTCCAGCTTCTGTTGGCTGCTCCACCTTGGCTCCAATCTCTTGTCTGCATGTTCACATGGCCTTTCTCTGTGTCACTATCACATCTTATAAGGGCGCAAGTCCTTGCATATTTAGGGACCTCCCATAATCCAGAATGAAAGAATCTCGAGATCCTTAATTACATAGGCAAAGACCCTATTTCTAAATAAGACATTCACAGGTACCAGGCTTTAGAATGGGACATCTCTTTTTGATACATACATTTCAACCCATAACACCTGAGGAAATGTAGTATGTCCTATACTACCAACTGAAGTATAATAAAGGCTCAAGTATAAGTACTTTTAAAAGCTGTACATATAATTCTAATATACATCCAGGTTTGTGAAACACTCACAATTCTAATTATTTACTTTTGCCTCCTGGCTAACTTCTTATCCAAACTCTCTGTTACATACCAGGAATCCTCAGATGTTCTTTCTTTTCCATAGTATCTGGAGCTTTGCACTACCAAAAGCCACTGGGCAATAATAATTCTAAGTGCCTCTTGGTGCTGACAAAAATGCAGTCCCTTAAATTTCTGTCAAGAATAAACATGAATTCTTCTGACATTTCAGCAGCATTGATTTTATACACACACACACACACACACACACACACACACACACACACAATCACAATCAAATGAGAAAGAATATGTAAAATCTCGGTAGTGGTTAGTATCTAGTAGTTATTCAATAAGAGATAAGCTATAGCCTTTTCTTCTTTTTTTTCCTTCCAAATAATTTTCTTTATCAAATGGAACACACACACACACACGCGCACACACACACACACACACACACACACACACACACACACATTTATTTTTCAAACTAGAGTTGGAATTGGGCCAATTGACATTATTAGAGAAAATAACATTTCCAAACTCTTATTTTTTTTAATATTAAGTTTAATATTTTGAAAGATGTCAGGTTGAAGTATCCTACTGATCCAGGAAACAAATCCCTTCTATCATGTTGAATTGGCATTTTGAAAGCAGAAAGCTGTGTGCATGTCAGTGTTTGAGCCATTTGTTGCTGCCCCTTGCTGGGATGAGATAGTTTCTATAACTTGAGCAGAACTGAGGTGACTGAAGTTGGGGCTTTACCCCAGGGTACGTTGCCAAAAACAATCAGGACGTAACCTCTGTGAGTTAAAGTACATAAGCAATTTCATAAAAATTGCTCTTATTAATAACATGCTAATTTTTTAATGATAAAAATGAAACAGGAAAATAAATCTTAGGCAACCTGACTACTATTTTGTGGCACTGAAGAATCTATTCCTTGTGCCTACACAGTGCTAAAATTATTAATCGTAGAGTATGAATTAGAATGAGAAAAATATGACAGAATACCATATAAGGACAGTTTTAAAAATTCTTGTATTTTTGGGGAGCCTTTGTGGCTCCTTTGGCTAAGTGTCCAACTTTGACTCAGGTCACGATCTCACGGTTCTGTGGGTTCGAGCCCAAATCAGGCTCTGTGCTGGCAGCTTGGAGCCTGGAGCCTGCTTCAGATTCTGTTTCTCCCTCTCTCTATGTCTGCCATTCCCCCACTCATTCTCTCTCTCTCTCTCTCTCTCTCTCTCTCTCTCTCTCCCCCAAAAATGAATGTTAAAAACAAAGAATTTCATTAAAAATTTCTGTATTATTTATTTATTTATTTATTTATTTATTTATTTTTAATTTTTTTTAACATTTTATTTATTTTTGAGACAGGGAGAGACAGAGCATGAACAGGGGAGGGTCAGAGAGAGGGAGACACAGAATCTGAAACAGGCTCCAGGCTCTGAGCTGCCAGCACAGAGCCCGACGTGGGGCTCGAACTCCTGGACTGCGAGATCATGACCTGAGCTGAAGTTGGCCACTTAACCACTGAGCCACCCAGGCGCCCCAAAAATTTCTGTATTTTTAAAATGTAGATATTTCAAAATTTGTTTTTTCTTTTCTTCTGGAAGATATGGTCGTATACACACACACACACACACCAAAATTTCCTGAAATATAGTCTTAAAATAAGTAGAAACCAAAATAAATTTATTTGAGTTACTTTTTATATATTCTGAGTTTTTATAGACATTATAAATCAGTTAATTGTTTATTTCATGTAGTATATTTGTTGGGGAGAGTTTTTTTTTAAGTTTATTTATTTTGAGAGAGACCGCGTGTGTAAGTAGGGAAGGAACAGAGAAAGAGAGGGAGAGAGAGAATCCCAAGCAGTCTCTCTACCACCAGTGTAGAGACCAGTGAGGGGCTCCAGTCACGAATCACGAGATCATGACCTGAGTTGAAGTCAAATGCTTAACCAACTGAGCCACCAAGGTCCCCCTCATCTGGTACATTTCATTGGGAATTTCCAATTTACAACAGCTATTATTTCTTTATCATTTCTTGAGACAAAAAAAAAAATCTAAGTTCATTGTTTAATTTTTAACTTTTGGACTCAATTGAGTTTAGATTTATTTTAGTACTAATTATTTTAATTGCCAAGGATCCATATCACTGTTAGATATAAATCTGTCCTTTGGAATTTTTCTGCTGTCCTAAAATGTATAAAAACAGAAAATGAAAATTTGTCCTAATGTTTATTTATTTTTGAGAGAGAGAGAGAGAGAGAGAGAGCGCGTGAGCATGTGCACAAGCAGGGGGGTGGGCACACAGTGAGGGAGACACAGAATCAGAAGGCAGACTCCAAACTCTGAGCTGTCAGCACAGAGCCTGACAAGGGGCTCGAACTCATAAACCATGAGATCATGACTTGAGCTAAACCCAGCCCCTTAACCGACTGAGCCACCCAAGTGCCCTGAAAATGTAATTTTGTATAAAGAGACTATATTTTTAGTCTCATGCACTATTTTCTTCCCATCAATGTTTATGTATGTTCAACTTTCACCTTTCTTTAAAAAGATTAGCACCAACATAACTACTTAACTGTTTTTGATCCTATATGTCTCATCAGCTGTCACATTGATTCTTACGTTCCTCATAGTAAAATGTCTTGGAAAAGTTACATAAATTTTATGTATCAATGTTCCACTCAGTCTACAATAGACGAAAACTGTTTTTCCTCCTCAAATCATTCCACAAAAACTGTATTTTCCAAGCTCAACAGGAAAAAAATAATGTGGGTAATGCATTTCCATTTACCTCTCATGTTACCATCATTGTGGTCTTTCTCCTTGAAATACTTCTCTTGTCTTCAGTGACAAGATATTTCTTGGTTTCCCTCCTACATATTTTCTGGTTCCTCTGTCTATGCCTAACTCTGAAATATTCTTTCAGTATTTTCTTTGATAGAGGGAGTTGATTTCTTTGTAGGAAGTTCTCATTTTTATTTTATTTTATTTTCTTTATTTTATTTTATTGTTTCTTTTGAGTGGGAGGAGAATAGATTTTTCACTCTCGATTCAATACTGCAAATAATTTATAGGTTACTTTAGTTTTCATAAATTTCTTCTTGGCATCCTAATATATCACTACAGTGTTTCTATACATGAATTTAGTTTTACTTATCTCGAGTTAAATTGTGGTTCCTTAATCTAAAGTCAGGTCTTTCATAAATTCTGGGAAATTCCAAGAAATCATCTTTTTGATTATTACCTATCCCCATTTTCTCTTTCATGTTTTTGGACTATGAATTTAATATTTTCTCTTTTTAATCTATTCTCCATGATTCTGTATTTATTATAAATTATTTTTTATCTTTAAACTGCAACATTGGATATTTCTTCTGATATGTCTTCTAGTTTAGTAATTCTTCAAACATACTAATTTATAATTTAATCACTCCTTAAAGTTTATAATTTCAACACTGGTTTTGATTTCTAAATGCCCTATTTGGTTCCTTTTCAAGTCTCTGCCTGTTTTTCCTCTGGGTGTATGTATGGTTGTTTTCTCTTTATTTATTTTGAGAGAGAGAGAGAGAGCACAAGCAGGGGAGGGCAGAGAGAGAGAGGGAAAGAAAAAGTATCCCAAGCAGGCTCTACATAATCAGTGCGGAGCCCTACCTAGGGCTTGAACTCACAAATGGCAAGATCATGACCTGAGCCAAAACCAAGTGTCAGACACTTAACTGGGCCACCCAGGTGCCCCATTAGGGTGTTTTTTTTTTAAGCATGCTTTTGTTTTATCTTTATCTTTATTTTTATTTTATTTTTTTTTTGAGAGAGAAAATGCACAAGCAGGACAGGGGCAGAGACAGAGAAGGGGGGGGCAGGGGACAGAGAATCCAAAGCGTGCTCCTCCCTGATAGCAGTGAGCCCCAGATGGAGCTTGAACTCACAAACCTTAAGATCATGACCTGAGCTGAAGTCCGAGGCTCAACCAATTGTGCCACTCAGGCAGGAGACCTTTGCCTTTATTTTTTAAATATGTTTTGACTTCCTTATTTTATAGTGTTTATTATATTTTAGTCTATAGTCTCTGTCATTTACCTGTCATGAGACTGAAGCACTAACTACTGTGCTAATGAGGCATTTAGATACTTTTTAAATGTCTGAAGATCTTATGGATTTAATTCTGCCATTTTTTGGATCTGCTAAATTTCCACTCACCAGATACATATTTTTTCTTTTGCTTGCTTGTTAGCTCTACTTCTTTACTCCCTCCCTTCCTTATTTCCTCCTCCCTCCCTCCTTTTCCACTTTCTTCCTTCGTTCCTTCACCCCTTTTTTAATGTAATTTTTTGAGCCTGTCTTCTATGTTTTTTGGCCCTGTGAAAGTCTTATGAGGCCGGTCTTGAGGCCACAGCTTTCCTGAACAACCTGACTATTGTCTGAAATATTGTATGCCCTGAATTCATCTTTACTTTGATTTTTTTTTAAATTGAGGGTTTTTGAACTATAGAAAGTAGAGCTTATGATACAGTTTCACATCTATAAATTTTGGGATATATATATATATATATATATATATATATATATATATATATATATATATATACACACACACACACATACACATATATATATTTTTTTCCATTCACAATCCAGGCTGAGACCTCTCTTCATACTGGGAGGGGATATTATCTCCTCCAACCTTCCATTGAGGGTTTAGCCTCTGAGGGTCCTGGGTCTATGCTCAGATCCACACCTTAGGAGCAACTAAGAAATTATCATCCGTTTAGTGTTGATATTAAAACCCAAACATCTAGATTACTGATCCAGCATTCTTCTGCCTTTGTGGGCAAAATCAGTCTCTCTCTCTCTCTCTCTCTCTCTCTCTCTCTCTCTCTCTCTCTCTCTCTCACACACACACACACACACACACACACACACACACACGCATGCCTACACATATTCACAAAGCTATGGAAACTCGATAACCTAGTTTTCAGTTCTCTTTTCATTTCTCAGCTCTGGAAATTTGTATTATTTTCTTGCATATGCACTATGTATTAAAATGTTTGCTTATTACTTTTGCATTTTTCATTTGTCTTACTCATTGCCAGAAGTGTTCTATATGTCTTTCTATCTCTTCTGTTCATTTCATTCATACATTCCCTGGATGGATGTTCCATTTGACCTCTAAGGGTCTCTTATATCAGTAGTGATTATTTCTAAATCTATCACACAGGCCAATTTGTAGCTCCTAAAATTTCACTACATCTATCTTACACATTACTGCAGCTATTTTGAAAATTTTAGTTTTTTAAACATTTTATCTACTCTGACTTCTGGGCCTTCAGGAATGCTGTCTTTCTAGAATATTCTAAAACATCCCTTCCCCTCCTGTTCTCCTGATTTGATGTCAACATATTATTCATATTGGCTTGTATATAACTTCCTCTGGTGTGCAATAGCTGAGAGTAGTTTTGATGCTTCTGTTCTGGGTTGCAAGAACACCTTGTGTTGCTTATATCATAGCATTTATCAGAGATTTATTGAAGTAACTTGTTTAATTATACTACAAATATTTTCTTACTAGATTGTAAGCATGCTTAGAAATGAAAATGGTGAACTTTGTATTCCCAGTATTTAGCACTATTTTATTCATTCATTTATTCATTTATTCTAGGTGATGTATCACTAAGACCTAGATCTCTGTCTTGTATAAAGCTCCCAATATTTTGAATGATTAAAACTTTTGAAACAGTTTTCTACTCTTTTACAGAGGAAACACTTGAGACCAGAGATGTTAAGTAACTATCCCCAATTATATATTAATTAGTGAGAAAATCAGGATTTTAATCCAGGTTTGCCTGCCTACAAACTCTGTTCTTTATATAGGACTTACGTGATGTATAAAATGAGGTTTTATGTAACAACAAAGAAAGAGCAGCAAAATGAAGATTATTTGTGGTACAATGTTTTCTTATGGTTTTCACCAAAGTATATTTACTTCATTGGATCTTTTGAAGTCTGTCCTAAGTAAGTACCAATTGTCAAGAGCCATAGCTAGTATCATTATCAAGAAATGTTATATATTTTCCCAGAGATTATAGTCCTATAATCTATATAATTTTAAAAAGCACTATTTTCCCATTACCACATTTAATTATACCTTAGAATAGATAATAATCAGAATTAAAATGTAAGTGGAAGGCATAAACGACAGAAAGAAGAATTAAAATTTTCATCCTTCCCCAAATTTTTCTGCACTATGATGTTTTAATAAGTATGGGTATGATCAGCATGGTATGGGGAAAAATAATATATTTTGGAAGCAGTCAGACTAGTATCCAGATTTTACTCTGATACTTGCTGGTTATGCAGTATATCCTCAGGCAATTTACCTTGTTTTCTTTTACAATTCAGGTTTTCAGGATTGTTGTGAAGAGTATAGGTAATGTATATACATAGCTAGCTTAATATCTCATACTTAATAAATAATAACGTGTAATGTGCATTGTATCATCTCCTTCAGGTTTAGACAACACTTTCCTATCCCTGGACTTCTATAATATTCTTAACTTGTCATTTATTTTAATTTGGATCCTATATACATTTTCCACATGATGGTCACTTTTATATACTTATATTTATGTGGACTACATACTCTATACACTTACATATATGTGGACTACATACTCTAAAACAAACCTATGATAGCTTTACTTTGAGAGTTCAATAATTAGTTAATTAGAATTATTCATTTTGAGACCGAAAAGGAGAAATAAGTAGGAAGATTCCTAGAGATAGGAGAGAAACAAATTGGATCTGAAAACTACCTCTAAGCTTTGTATACTGGATAAATAGAAGTACCATACCAACGATGATTACCCTTGAGAGAGAGAGAAAATTGTTGCCATTTACATAATAGCATACATATAACCTGGCAATAAATTTTAAGTGAAAGATATAATAGATAAATTGAGCACACCACCTGCAACAATAGAAGATTTCTTAACAGTCCATTACTCCACATTAAACATTGTATGAGGTTGAAGTAACTACAGAAATAAAATATAGTTTTCTTTAGTGTAATTTTAATATGAAAAAATGTAAGCCACTTCCATTTATATATTTTTTTCTCTTTGTCAGAGTTAATCAGGTAATCTTTCCAAGTGTCTAGTAATCTGTGTCTCATGGAAGATCCACAGTCAAAGGATATTTATATAAAGTCAAGAAAGAAAAGATTGTGTTTAACATTTAACTCTTTGTCAAATATAAGAATTCATGCTGGTATTTGAAAAAGAACAAGTACCTAGAAACAGACTGAAATATTCAGATACTCTTTTTAACTTTTAAATTAATGCTAATAGGGAAGAACAGAGAAAATGTTAAATTTAATTTAAGTAGCTTTTGTTTTATTTTTTAGGAGAAGATGTATATTGTTGTCAGAACTCATTTATCTGTCACTATTAGATACTGGTGATAACATACTAAGAAATTATGGATACATTATTTTCCAACATTAGTGAAAAATGAAGTGTCCTATATTATACTTAAATTTTTGGTGGAACTCCTAAAATGTGTTGCACATTTGACTGCATTAAGTGGAGAAAATCCAAAGATAATTTAACGTTTTAAATGTATTCTTATATTTTTTTTCTGAAATTCAGTTATTATCTTTTATTGGAATACTGTGATAATCCCAGGCGTTATTTGGGAGATATGCCCCATTTTTATGCTAATAAAATGTTTTCAGGGTGTTGTGCACTTGCAGAGGATGTTTCTTCTGACTTCTTGACCTTTAGGATTTAAAGGACCTGAGAGATCAAGTTACAAACCTGACATCTGTCACCAGAGAGGCATTGTGACTTATTCTAGGTCACAGTGCTTTATCAAGGAAACGTAAATGAAACATTAGTAATTTCACTCCCTTATATGTGTCCCTTCAATTAATATCTCTGTTCTTTGTAGTGATTTGCCCTATCCTTTCTTCTAGTCCTCATTTTTTTAAAACTTTATATAATTTGCCTCTTGTCCTATACTAAATCAGACAATGTGGTTACCAAGAGAAATAATGTAACTATTATGTAAAAAAATAAATCGGAAAAGAGATACAACCAGCTAAGTACATATATGCATCATATGCACGTATGTATGTTGTATTCACTGTGGTCAGGTATATGACTTATTTTCTTAGAGACTGAAGGTATACCAGGTTTTAGATTATTTTATTTATTTTGAAAGTTTTTACCCTTTAGAAGCTAACGTTCATATTTGGGGCACGAAGGGGACTGGATTTTAGACTCAGAATCTGAGAGGTAGAATCCTAAAGGTCACTTGGAAAACTTACTGAACAATGAAGTATTGCCAAATTTCACATTCTCCAAATGCTTGGGGTGTTTTATCGCTTTCCTGGTTAAATGTGTGATTCTGTTTAATACGTTCCTAAATTTATAGAAGAGAGATTAAAAAATGTGAAGTAACCTGTTACAGATTCAACAAGATTTGATGTTATTTTTCAAAACTAGATCTCATCGTATCTTAGAATCTGCATTTTGACTTTATTCATTTTAACCATAACTTACACTGATGTTTGGTTTAAAGTCACTATTCATATCTACTATACATCTTCTAAACATTAAACATTTATGCAAAGAAGAAAACATATTTTGGACAACATTCCTGTTGATTCTTGAAACATAAACACATAAGTTTTCATTATCTTGTCAGGTAACAAGAGAAAACTCTGTTAGAAGTATTGATTAAAGGATGCCTTGGGCATTTTCACTTCTTTTGAGCACTTCCCCTTATATGTCAGAAAATTTGTTGAGTCACATCATGGATAGCTTTTGATACAGTCTTTTCTCTCTTCATATCAGTGATGGCCTCCTTTTTACTGCTGTCTTTGAATAATGTTTAGGCTCTGATCACATTTTGGGGGTCTAAAAAATTAAATTTATTCTAAAATTTGTATCTTGAAGCATGTCTTTGGTAATCATAAAATTCAATGGAGATTTGTTCAGTTTTAGAATAATTTTGATTCATATTCCAATACCTCACATGTATATACTCAAATGTAACCACACAAAGAAATAGCTTTTTAAGAAGCGAAAAGCAGGTAATCAATGCCATATCAACCAGATCTGGTATGAGCCCACCACTTTCCCTACATGTTATTTATGAAGTAATATCAATTTATGTTGTCATTTGGGTAAATTACTAGTAGTAAAGATGGCTGTCCCTTGTAGTCTGCTCACTGGTTGCTACTGCTGGTCAGTCTGCCTGATTCTCTTTTCCCAGCTCAGCTACACACTAGAGAGAATTCTCATGGGCTCCAAAGTTGACTTACTGTTTCACCATTTTAAGAGTGAGGATGAATATTTTAGCCTCCAATGTAATTTGAAATATTATTGTGAAGATACGGCACAGGATATGTCTGACACTATCATGCAAAATTAATTTGCTCACATTTTACTATTCTAGCTAGTTGTGACTTGCCAAAAACTATACATTAATATACACTTATAACTTAAGAATTTCATAGTTTTTAGTAAAGGAAAAAATGCAAATCATTCTATAAAAGTTCTAGCAGTGCCATTAAAAATTCTTACTTTCTGACAATGCCATCACTCATGTGATTCACTGGTTAAAATAGTATGAAAGTGCTCAGTAACATAATTTTGGGTATTCTGTAAAGTCCTAACTCTTAGGGATGATCCAGAATAGGCCTGCAGGGGACCTTTGGGAAACATAACTGTTATACAGGCCCAAGTCCCATAAGAAGAGCAGGTCCAATATGAGGTCTGATTGTAACTGCCATTCAAACCTTCTTATCAGTAGTGCAGTGCAGGGAACTGCTGTCCCCAGGAAGAGAGCATGATGGATGAGAGCATCCTTTCCAATAGGCGAGAGGGCCTAAAGATGGAGGGCAAGGGCATGGAGCAAACTGCCCATGTGTGCTCAGCCTTCAGGCTACCTGGGATTGGTACTTAAAATATTAAAAGATTTTTTGTATTCCAAGATTTTATTTAAATCCAAGTTAGTAGTAGAAATTACTGATTCATCACTTACATATAAAACCCAGTGTTCATTACAGGTACCCTCCTTAATGCCCATCACCCATTTTAAAAGAAAAATGAAGGATAGACCTAAAGATGCATGACCAAAATCATTAGGTAAATCTTGCATGTTCTTCTCTATAAAAAATAAATTAAATATTGATAGTGTTATAGAATTTAAAGTTAAAAAACTTTAGTTTTTAATTTTTTTAAAGTTTATTTAATTATTATTGAGAGAGAGAGCACAAGCTGGGGAGAGGCAGAGAGAGACAGAATACGAAGCAGGATCCAAGTCTGAGCTGTCAGTACAGAGCCTGATGTGGGGCCTGAACCCACAGACCATGAGATCATGACCTGAGCTGAAGGCGGACATTTAACTTACTGAGCCACCCAAGCTCCCCCAAAGTTAAAAAAGCTTTAAATTATTGCTAACAGACACATGAAAAGTTGTTGAGTATCACTCATCATCAGGGAAATACAAATCAAGAGTACAATGAAATACCACCTCATACCTGTCAGACTGATTCAAATTAACACAGGAAACAACAGATGTTGGCGAGGATGCAGAGAAAGGGAACCCCCACTCTTGGTGGGAACACAAAATGGTACAGCCACTGTGGAAAACAGTATGCAGGCTTCTCAAACATTAAATAGAACTACTCTAGGACCCAGCAATTGCACTACTAGGTATTTACCCAAAGGATACAAAAATACAGGTTCAAAAGGGTATATGTACCCTGATGTTTATAGCAGCATTATCAATAATAGCCAAATTATAGAAAGAGCCCAAATGTCCATCAACTGGTGAATAAAGAAGTTGTGGTATATATACACAATAAAATATTACTCAGGTATAAAAGAGAATGAAATCTTGCCATTTGCAATGACGTGGATGGAGCTAGAGTGTATTATACTAAGCTAAATGAGTTAGAGAAAGACAAATACCATATGGTTTCATTCATATGTGGAATTTAAGAAAGAAAACAGGCAAACATAGGGGAAGGGACAAAAAAGAAAAAGGGAGGCAAACCATAAGAGACTCTTAACCATAGATAACAAACTGAGGGTCCTTGGGGGAGGTGGGCAAGGGATGGGTTAAATGGGTGATGGATAATAAGGAGAGCACTTGCTGTAATGAGCCCTGGGTGTTATATGTAAGTGATGAATCACTAAATTCTACTCTTGAAACCAATATTACACTGTATGTTAACTAGAATTTAAATAAAAACTTGAAACAATAAAAAATGATAGTGTTATAGAATTTAAAGATAAAAAAACTTTAAATGATTGAAATCTCCAACATTGTAAAATTATGCAGTAGTGACTAGTATGGAAACAAAATGCTAAAACTGTGGAAGTATTTAAAGACACATTTCTAATAAATACAAGGAAGTCTGCCATACATAATGAAACAATTTAGGAGAAATACTTAAACTTCAAGTTGAATACATCTATATACTAAAAACATAGGTATAGTAAAAGCAGCTTAAGTACATTCATGGATAGTAAATGAAAATAATATAGGAAATTGGTGATGGAATAAAGAATGGAGGGAGAGTTTGATGAAGTGAACTCTAAAGTCCTGTTTTTTTATTAAGGAAATAATGGCCAGTTTTAGGCAAGCGTAACTTTTCAGAGTTTATTTTCTTACGGCTAAAATGATTGCATATAGTCAGTGTTTTGTTTTAAGCTAGGAAAGATATTGTTATTATTCATATATTTTCCTCTAAATAGTATTCAAAACTCCAAAAAAAACTATAGATAAATATTTGTGTAGTTAAATAAGAGGTTAATAATTTGGCTGAAGAAGTTTGGACAGCCAAACACTAGCCTGCTCAGCCATCTTGGTAGCCTTGAGACAGAGCCTGCAGAGTACAAGTTGAAAATATTTATGGTCTCCCTCCCACCAAATATAGACTATGATTGTAAGCCACTTGTTTTAAGGAGAAGAGCAGCCATTTGCTACAAAATGGCTTTGTCTCCAGCTGTCAAAAGAACAATACAAAAGAATGTGGGGCACAGATCCACCTCCATGTGTCAATTTCTTTGTATCAGTGAACTGATGGAGGTTTTTTTGTTCTTCTTTTTCTATTTTTTGATGTCTGTTAAATGAGCTCTTGTGGGTGATGGTTTTATAAATCCATGAATATTGTGCTGAGAGCTAAAATACCTGGTATTAAGCACATTATGTAAACTATGTGAATTGCTTTCACCATAAATGAAAGTCTTTTTCCTGGCAATTGTATTCTTTGATTACTACTACCTTTTGCCTTTTCTTTTCTTTTTCCAATCAGTCTAGATTATTTTCTTTTCTTTTTCCAATCAGTCTAGATTATCTGATCATTTTATGACACTGCTGAATTGACTACTCCTTTGAATTAGCAAGTTACCTCTTTTTAGAATCTTTTTCTATGCTAATTCTATGTTTGTCTATGTTTAAATTTTTTGTTGTTATAGATATTTAGGGGTTAGGAAAGGAGGTCTTTGGATTTAATAGAGTAAAATTTCATTTTGAATTCTAATTCTTTACTGTTGTCGATTTTCAGAGAATTCTTGTGTTTTGTGTTTTGGGTTTTGTTTTTTTGTTTTTTGTTTTTTTTTTACCTTAGAATTCACTCCTCGAAACATTTATAACTGTATGATATCCATGAACTGATTTTATTGAGATGTTTTGTTTGTTTGTTTTTACTTTCACTTTTTGATGTTGACATCTCTAAAAGGCAAACTTAGATCTTACTTTCCTACTTGGTTCTCTGTATTCAGAAAAGGCCTTTCTGTTTAAAGTATACACGCATTACTTTGCGTATAATGAATACACACGGTCTTTCACCAAATGATTCTCCTTGCCTTTCAGTCCCTGTACAGTATTCATTTAAAAAATATTAAAAGTTTGGGTGTCCTATGTCCTCAAGAAGTTTATGTCACTATATTTGTATACTGCTTCCTCTGTGCCTTTTGTCGAAGACAGGGGTGGAGTTCTGGTCCCATTAGCAAATGAGATACAATTTCAGCCAAGCATAGTCAGTAACATCTTACCTATTGAATGTTTTTATACCTTTCCTAGAATTTCCAACTTGTGAGCCACTAACTCAATTTATATGCAAAAGTGGAAGATGCATTAGCAGCAAATGGCACTGCGACTCTGGCAAGTACTACTGTTCACTGTATTGCACTGATTTAATTGGGGGCCTGACTGTTGGTGAGACATAGTTCATAAGAGAAGCTTGCAGAGCCAACAAAATGCCTAAGACAAGTGGTAAGAGGGCACCTGGCACTTCAGCGGGGATTAGCATTAAGAGTAATGGAGGTCAACATCTGTCCCATGGGGCAATGAAGAGATTTGTGTTCAGACATTATGCTGGACATCGTCTAATTCGACAGATGTGAAGTAAAGGGGATAATTGAGGAAATGACCTGGACAATTTGAGTTCCCCAAAGCATTTATGTAAAGTGCTCTGTACTCTCAGGACAGAGGAGTTTATAAATTATTATGGAATTATCCAAATGGCCTCATTTCTGCCACCTTGCTATTTATGTACAAATGATGTTTTTTTTTTTCTTATACTCAATTGTATCCCTATGCTGAATTATACCAAACACAGGTAAATGAATTATGTATAAATCATACATTCTCAGCCACTGATTTCAATTTAATCTATTTCCACTTCACATTTCTCTCACCTCCCTCCTGCAATGGTTGTTAATAAAGAATATAAATCATTGCTAATGATAGTGACAATTTCCCAGTATAAATACACACTTATCAGTTAGTAGGGGAAGGGGAGTACGTAGTCACTCTTCATGTTGGAGAATGGAGAAGAAAGGTCTGAATTAAAGATACGGTTATACACTGTGGGGTGTAGAGAGATTGTGGGTCTGAACAGTTTTCCACAATAATTATATCACCAGCTGTATCATTTCATGAAATTCCTGCACTCATCCTTGTCCTCTCATTTTATAATTATTTCATGTCTCATAGATTTGTTCTCAATGGTTAGTCATTTCTGAGTGAAATGGAAATTAAATTTTAAAATCCAAGTCAAGGATTTCTTTTTTCCTCTTTGGTTAGTAGTTGATGTGAAAGCACAAGGGAAGCAATGTCAAAATGAAAATAGTTCCCCCACTGTCCATGGGAAAGTTGATCATTGATTCCTTTATCAAAAACAAAAGAATGCTCTATATACAAAAAGAAACATTAGAGATTTTGGAAGAAAAATTTTCTTCCTGGGTCAGTTTTCACTCCCTTGATGTTGGTGCTTCTTTCCAGATGATGACTGTGGGGACGGCAGTGATGAAGTTGGCTGTGTTCACTCTTGCCTTGATAATCAGTTCAGGTGTTCCAATGGCAGATGTATCCCAGGCCACTGGGCCTGTGATGGTGACAATGACTGTGGAGACTTCAGTGATGAAGCCCAAACCAATTGTACCAGAGAAGGTCAGTAATTTTGTGACTCTATGAACTATCATTTTAAATTGATAAATATATATATATATCCAAATATATATATATATATATATATATATATATATATATATTTGAATATTTCACAATGGATATTATATTTTACTCAGCAGTTAAAAACATATATATTTGGAGCAGTGTAAAATAATTTACAGATCACTTTCACTCTTTTATTTCTCTGGTTTCTCATTTTAATACCTCCTTATACTCCGATACCTTCTGTGGTTTTCCTTCCTACTTTCATTAGATGCTTTAGTTACTACGACTTTAATCCTCTCCAACTTCTAAATTGCCAAAACCCAAACCCATCCCCAAGGAAAACAAACAAGCAAACTAAACAAAGAAACAAGAAAGGCATAATTTTTATTTTATTTGAACAGCAAATTTGTTTCCTTAAGGCTTGAAATAACCTCCTATTGATTGTTGATTCATTCCAACTGAATAACTCCTAGAATGCAAGCTGCAAGAAGGAAACTGTGACAACGGGTCGCAGCATATCCATGGGCAGCTATACCCTGTCATTTGCATGCGTTAGTTTGCAAAATTTGATCATCCATAGGGCATGTTAACAAATTAGAAATCATGTTGGAAATATCATAGGAAAAAATCATTAGGCTGCCAAACATTCATACAATCAGTAACATTTTTTTTTAAGTATAAGTTTTCTTTCTGCTTAAGAATTTGGAAGAATTTGTCATTCACTCATTCATTTATTCTACTGATATTTATTGAAGACTTTCTATGTTCCAGTCACTGTGCTTGTAGAAAAAGATGGATAAAAGGATAAAGAAATGTGGTCCCCAGTCAGCATTTAAAATCTAGCAGGCAAACAGAGAATAAAGTGATCTATTTAATGAGTTGGGTATTGGAGTGGGAGGCATATATTGAATGATAATAAGAAAGGAATCATTTTCAAAGTGTTTTCAAGGGCATATATTTGTCTTCTGCAACATTTAATAACTTAGAAAATTTCTATAGTTTTTTTCCTCTGATGTGATTCCTTTTGTCTTTTTTGTTTATTTCCTGTCTGTGTCCCTCCCTCCCTCTCCTCTTTCCCTTTTGCTTTCTCATTCCCTTTCTCATTCTCTCTCTCCCCCACCCCTTTCTTTATCTATATCTCATTCTTTTGTCAGTTTCTCTCTTATTTCAGTTGGTCCACTAATACATATGAACTAGAGCTTTTTTTCATCAACAACCTTGCATGGAAACAAATGCTGTAAAAAAATACTTTTTTTCCCTTTTTTCTTTCTATATTGGAAGCATTCATCTGGGGTGTGGTTGGTATGTCATTACTAAGTTACACTATGAATATAAACTGCATTTCCCCCCACCTCACAGATGTCTTTATAGGCTCCTCATGAGGTGTACATCTGTGGCCTGCTGGCACTGCCCCCAATATGCTGTGAAAGATAAATTTCCCCAAAGTTAATTAACTTTCATCTCAGAAGTGAGATCCTATCCCTCTTTTCTATGTTTATTTGTCCCTAAATTAAAATAATTATTGCACATTAAGAAGTTTTTGAGAGATTGCTTTAGCTTCATGAGTATCCAGAGTAAGTGATACACAACCCTTTGTAGCCTCACTAGGTAGTTTCTCAGGTTTGGAGTATAATAGAATCGGTGACTATTGAATGTTAATGACCTTCACTTCTAGAGCACCTCACTTTCACTTATATGTTACTCTAAAGAATATACTGTCAATGTGAACATCATGCATTTCTTATATGATTATGGTAATACACTAAGGAAATGATCCAGAGAATCTACATGATTCTTGGACATGTTTCAAACACAGAATGAGAAGAACATCCTGAACTAATTTATATTTATCAGATTATAAATTCCCTAATCAAATATTCCACTTGGTGAATACAAGTTGCAGGAACTGAAGGAAGGGAACAGTCTAGGATGACTTTGCTATAAGACAGAGTATTTCAGAGGACATTTACATATTTTTATCCATCATTATTTTATATATTCTGATACAGAAGTTGTAAAATAATCATGGCACATAGAATTGTTAAAGCTGATCAGGAAAGTCATTTTGCACATGCAGGTTTTGTGAGACCATTGCCAAGGTAAAGTAGAAATTTGATGCAATTAGTCATATAATTTAGTCTCAAAACCTGCTGTGGAAGAAAGAGCAGGGGATTCTGGCTTGAGTTTCAAGACTGGCTGTCAAAACTGATCAAATCCACCGTATAATTGCTCAGCACTTTGCTGTACATTGCCTGGGTTAAAAGAGCATATGGTGTAGTTTCTCTCAACTTAAATGGATTTCAAAAGGGCAAAAACACTCTTGAATTCACTTTTAATTGTAAAGAAGCAGAAGAAACCAGGAAATGGAACATTCCATATATAACCCCCATATTTAGAAAATTTCTGCATTTATGTTCAATGCATATTCTCTCTGAGGAATTTCTATAGTGATGATCATTTTTTTCATCATTAGTATGATTAATATATGGGGAAAGTATTAATTGCTAATCCCTTTCTAGATTATACTTCTCTCCTTCCCCCTCATGTTGTGATGGTCTTTCCTCTCACTTCCAAGCTCACATACTAGGCACACAATGTGCAATATCTTTGAAAAGCACTGTACACACACACACACACACACACACACACACACACACACACACACACAGGGTCTACGAGCAAGAGTGGAATAGAAAGACAATCCATAGCAGACTGATTTCCTTCCTTTGTCTCATTGCCTGTTTATCATTAATTTAGCTCTGATTTGTTTTTGGTTGTGACAGCTTTGGTTGGTACATATTTCTATAGTGAACCATTAGTGAAGCTACTGGGTGTATAGTTTTTTTTCCAAGTGGAGGAATAGTTTGTTTTTCAAGTGGAAGAATTTGGTAGAAGGGAACACCCTCTAGAGCCTTAGGTCTGGCCATTTAATAAGTATCAAAAGGTTTTGTAAAGAAATGTTTTTACCTGTAAAAACATCAAGAATAAAGTTAAAATGAGACTTTGGTCTTTTCTTACAAGTGTTTAGCTCTCTGGATATAATGTAAAAAAAAAACAGAGGAAGAGAGAGAGACAGACAGATTCTGGACAAATGCATCTATAAAATACCAAATGTATACAATTAATCTTATCTCATTGTTGACAGTTTAATTCATTTGAATCATGTATGCTTTCATTCTTCTACTCTTAAGGGGAATAGTCACAACCATATTTCCCCCAAGGAATAAAGCATTTCTAAAGTAAACATATGCATTTTTTGGGGGGTATCTTTAGACAGCTATTCATCAGGTCAATTTCCATTCATAAATTGTTGTAAAAATTTATACCGAATAATTTCAGCATGGATTTGATGGATAATGGAATAGGTTTCTCTAGAATTGATTTTGTCTCAATTTTGCAAAGTAAAGAAATCATTTGACCCTAATTTATGGTGATTGTCCTTTAACTTTCTGTGTGGCTGTCTAAAAAAGGGAGCATTTACAGCCAGCTGTACTAAGTGAATAGGCTGGGTGACTATAGAACATATGTGATCTCTTATTTACATCACAAATACAAATGAAATGCAAATTTAAAATTAAGCATGCATTGACCTTCAGTTTTGATTTATTATGAATAATCTTTAACAAGTTCTCAAATCCATTACGGAATTAAATGCATGACGTTATTAATATTATTTCTACAAATGGTCATATTCTTCTGTTTTAACTGTTTAACTTTCCTTCTTCTTTGGGAACTTTCACATTTCTTTTGGGATTTGTATTCATTTATTCATTCATTCATTCATTCATTCATTCATTCATTCATTTTACCTACTACTTCCCTGTTCACAGATATAAGAAGGAAGCTAGGAAAATTTCATTTTATCTTTGTAATTACATAGTCAAGTACAGTATTTGATACACAATGAATGCTAAATAAATTATTATTGAGTGAAAGAGTTTATTTCTTCACTACAAAATTTGATTATACTCTCAGAATCCAACCCTTATTTGTTTTATATTATATATCTAATAACTTTTTCTGTTCCTTTGACTTACTCCCAGATCCTGGAGTTTATGTTTACAATGATGCACAAGATAGACTAGCTGTGCTGATCTATTCATGTACATCTCCTTAATAAAGTCATTTTCATTTATCAAAAAAATACTGGCATTTTCAACCCATGACTTAATAAAATAGGACATCTCCCTTATCTTTTATTATAGTTTATTTATTTTTATTTTCTGTCCAAAACAGAGTAAATTCCAGAAAGATAGGAAGAGTTAGTCTGTTTGTTTGTTTGTTTGTGGTATCTATTATTTGATAGTAAATGCCAGTGAAGAGATTCCATTAGTAATAATTTAGTAGGGGCAGGGGGAGGAGTTAGTATATATTAACACTATATATATATAGTGTATATATATAGTATATTTAGTGTATATATATATATATATATATATTAGTATATATATTAGTATATATTAACACTAATTGCCAGGCACTTTACATTTGTTATTCCATTTAATCCTCACAATAAAGATTACTCGATAGGTTAAGATGTTTGCCTAGGATTACACAGCTGGAGTTTCAAATAAAGATTTCTGTTTTCTGTTCTTCCATCCAGCTCCCTGCTTCTGCAGGTGTGCAGTATAACCTACCCCTGCCCTTTTTTCTAACTCTTAATGCATTAACATTTATATGATCTCCCAATAATTACAATATTTTTCTCAAGTGCATTCTCATTTTTTAACTTTAAGGGAAAAGAAAGAACTTTCTACTTGTTACAGGTCATTATAATGAAATATTCCAAAGGACACTAGAAGGAACGTGGACCATTATATTAAATAAGCTCAGTAAATCTGCCTCTTTTGTTTGTTTGCTTCTGTTCTCCTTTCACTTCCACAATTCATCTTGATAAACTGGATTCTAAAGCTTTGTCATTAGAATAGCTGTGGACTTTCCCACAAAGGCAATGTCTTCAGTTGCCCAAAGAATATGTTAGTCTGCCATAAAAATTTTACCTCATAGATTTAAAAAAATATTTTAAACTGAAAGAAAATGAAAAGATCATTTAGCTCAGTTATTTTATAGTGCAGATGAGGAAAAGGGCTCATCTCCATAAAATTATTCTTCTGTGTATGTAACAGTAACAAAAACATGCTGCTTCCTGGAAGGAGCTGATAATGTTCTGTGTTAGAGATTTGAGACTGAGAACTTTGTTCCATAAAGACATTTCTAGAAGAGGTTTTGGATTCAAGTGATTATGCTGAATTCTTTGTGGAAAATTCAGAAAGGTCAGACGGTACAGCCAACCAAAAAGGGATAGCATCCTCCCTAGGGACATTGAATACACTCCAATCAGTGCCGGTATGAAAACTTGACTTGTGACTGAAGATTTGGGTTACATATTTAAGCATTGAGAGAATGGAAATTAAAACCAATATTTCCTGAATTCCAGTCCATGTATTATCCATATCAGCTGAACCCATCATCATGTTTTTAGCAGCACAGTTTCCTAACCACATAGAAAACAAGGTACCAGGATGCCTCAGTTTGTTAAACAACCAACCCGTGATTTTGGCTCAAGTCATGATTTCACAGTTTGTGAGATCTAGCCCTGTGTCAGGCTCTGTGCCAATAGTGTGGAGACTGCTTGGGCTTCTCTCTCTCCCTCTCTTCCCCTTCCTCGCTTGTGCTAGCTTGCTCGCTCTCTCCCTCTCTCAAAGTAAATAAATAAACATTAAAAAAAAAAGATAATAATAAATACTATACACAATCAGACTCAATCATCTGTTTTTCTCTTATAAAGATATTCTGAAGATATTTTCAATTAATTTTTACTGAAGCAATAAAAATGCTATTATTTCTCAATCACTGAATTTTCTTGACAATCAAATATTGTCTTTGAATTTGAGGAAATTAGCAAATTGTGTACTCAGAAAAATCATATAATCCTTTCTTCTAATGGTTTTTAATTATTCTTCTTTAATGAAAATACAGATGGTTTTCTGAAAAATACAATTAAATGCAGATTTGAAGTTTATCTACTTTTAGAGAGGTATAATATCTACTTGCAATGAGATACAAATTGGATAATTTTATTCACTCACAGATTTATTTATTTTCCTTGGGAAATGTTAATACTGAGATATCAAACTAATGTTAATTATTAATGGATTTTATCCATAGGAAACTCTTTTTGTTTTCTGGGACAAAATAGCTCTTTAAAGGTCAATGTAACCTCAATACTATAAACAACTTTTACATCAATAGCAAAGAAGACCCAAGGTTTTTGAATCAACTAATAACAAGGCCTGTTTTGAGGATGCGTAATGTTTCTGGCAATGTGATTATCAGGACAATTAAAAAGAATTAGATAAATATAATTTTAAAAATAAAATATTTAAAAAATGGTTCATAAAGTAGGAAGAAAGAAGTCAATTATCTTTATTTAACTATACAGAAATTAATAATAGATCCACACTTCTTCTTAGATAAATTTAGCTCTTGTATTAAGATAGTAATTATGTATTTTGACACCAAATACAGTAATATCTCTTGTTTTTTAAAAGATACAATTAATAACAAAAGTCAATATATAATGAAAAGACTTAATTTTAATGAAGAACCTCAGCTTGTTTCTTCCTCCTTTAATAGAGCCAAAAAATAAGGGCAAAAGTGAATTAATTTCCATAGTCTAAATTCTGCTCCCTTATTCTTGGGTTGTGGTTAATGATCAGTGAAATGGTAGGACTTCAGGCATTCAGCAGAAAATAGAAAAAAGAAAACAGAAAAGAAACAAAGGACATGGATAATATACAATGTAATTAATTCACCTCTCAGTAATTGAGTGTTGCCATTCTTTTGTGAAAGTAAAGAAATAAGCAATAGGATAGAACTTGTTTTTTTTTTTTTTTTCCTGTAGAAATAGTTGTTAGTTAGCTTCTTTCAGAACCTATTTAAACTGTCAGCCTTTATTCCTTTATTTAAGGGAACTATCAATTGAATTTGCACTTAGATATTATATTCCTGCAATGTGATGAGTAGATTTATTCACTTTTTGTTGGAGAATTTGTTTTTTTTTTTTTTTCAACGTTTATTTAATTTTGGGACAGAGAGAGACAGAGCATGAACAGGGGAGGGGCAGAGAGAGAGGGAGACACAGAATCGGAAACAGGCTCCAGGCTCTGAGCCATCAGCCCAGAGCCTGACGCGGGGATCGAACTCACGGACCGCGAGATCGTGACCTGGCTGAAGTCGGACGCTTAACCGACTGCGCCACCCAGGCGCCCCGAGAATTTGTTTTTGAGTTGGTATTCATGTACATCTTGATTTCCCAAAGAAAATTAATTGGCATTATTTGAATCTAAAACCTTTCCACAAATAATTTTGGTGCATAAGAGCATCCATTTAAACTACCATGACCTTCCCAGTTAGAATAGGCTATTCCTGGCACAGAGTAGTCACCGGTTTCATAATCTTCCAACACAGCATTTTGTTATTGTCGATATGTATGCACTTAAATGAGATGTTCTGTGAATCATAACCATAATTTATAGCACTTTACAATAGGAGTTGGAAAATATTTTCTGTAAAACGTCAGATAGTAAATATTTTAGATTTTTCCCATTACAACTACCCAGCTCCATTGTTTAGGCACAAAAGAAGCCATAAGAGTATATGTCTACAAATGATTCTGTCTGTGTTCCAATAAAACTTTATTTACAAAAACCAGTAGTGGACTAGAATTGGTCTGCAGGTCATAGCTTGCTGACCCCTCATTTAAAAAATATACAGTAAAGGAGCTACAATCTCAATCCTTTATGTGCATGTTTCATAGAATCAATCTTAGACAAAGGCAAAAGATAATGGGGAGGAAAAAAGGCGAAAGAAAGAAAAGCCATTAAAAATTTCTAAGTAATATTCTCAGGCTCTTCCTCAAACATACACCTTATATGTGTATGTTCATACACATACTTTCTTATCAGAGTGTTCTGCATTATTTTAAAATATCAAATCAAATAATGTAATCTTTTTATATTTGTGCCCAGTAAATATTTGACACCTGTTGTGAACTAAGCTTATTGCTAAGCTAAGAAGTAAATTCCAAATGTAAAATATCTATATTGCAACCTGTTTTAGTTAATAGTATCTAACATATCTATTAAGGTGATTGGCTAATTTGAACAGTATGTGGAAAAACAGACTTCTCAATTAGATAGCCAATTCAACAGATTGATACATTGTGTACAGTAATATTTAGATGCTGTAGACATGTATAATTCTCATAATATATTAAATTCTAAATAGAATGCTCATGGTGGAGTTTCAAATATCAAAACTTAATTTTAATGAACTAAAAACAAGGTTTTACTTGTTTTACATAGATTTAACTTCTGTACTTTAACTTACTGGGGGATATTTAGTATAACTGCATTGCAATTTTGCTTCAACATTTGTTTTGTGTCTATATATCTATGTATTTTTAACACCAAAATCATTTTAATATTACATAATTGAATTTGTGCTTAGGTGTCCACACATTCTCTTCCATTTCCTTTTCTTCAGCTTTTCTCACTGACCCAAAGAGTAAACATTAAAGATTTGGAATATGGTCTCTTCTTTATTATTAAAATTTCCATTAAATCCCAGGTACCAATAAATGGTTTTCATAGTCCCATCCAACTTCTTATCAGGACAGTCTCCAGTGGAAGCCACATACAGGGGTAGAAACAGTTTGTTAGGATTGAAAGTAAAACACAAAAACCATGCCCTGGAAGTGTGCTGAGGTGGGAGGAAGAGAGGGGTGGTCAGATTAATAACCAAATGATATAGCATCTGTAATCTAGATAACATGGAGGCCATCATCAAGGTCCAATAGGATGAGGACAAATTGAAGAAGGAAGCCCTGGGCTTGACTTCATTATTTGTTCACAGCAGAAATTACAGTGCTATCTGGCAGGCAGTAGCCCCTAGGGAATCCATCTCACATAACATGGAGAAGATCAGAACAGTGTATCCCACCAACCCCAACACAGGTTCCAGATAGGCTAGAAGGTAGGTTTTAATAAGCAACCCTCCCCTAAGGGTCTATAGAAACCAAGGACATCCTAACCTACTAATGGGATGTTAAGGGTCTCCTGAGGCAGAAGTGGGCCAAGGTTAGGTCCACACCCTGTTGGAAAGTGAAATGAAACTGTTGGCATGCTGCCAAACCAATTCTCAGTAGTTTCAGGGCAAGTGAAGACTATCTAGGAACCTTCAGCAAACAGCTGCCTTAGGTAAAGGAATTATTAATACACAGTTATTCAAGCTAGGAACTGAGCAGGGACTGACACATGGTGATTGTAGGTAATACAGGAAGCTATGTGCACATGCAACACATAGTGCTTTTTACTTTTCAAAGCGTTTTACAATGAATGACAAGTTAATGTATAAACTCCATTAAAACAATAAAAAGTTTTTTTTTTCCTCCCTAGATTGGTCTCACAATTTAAATAATTCATTATATTTGCAACACCATTATTAGCTATTTTCTCAGGGGGCTTTAACATTTCTTTAAAAAAAACAGTATATTTTTTCAGCCCTGTTTTTCATGTCTTTTTAACTTTAGGATGAAAAAAATTCCTTTCTGTCTCTCTACAGTTGCTAGTCTTCTAACTCCAAGTATTTAGTCACAGTGAATTCATTTAAATATCGGGATAAATTCCACTGTCAGTTGCCACATTTCCTTCAGGGCTCTGCATTTATTTATTTATTAGATTCCCCAAATTGTATGCTTGGTTTAAATAGCTTCGGGGCAAAAATACAATAAAATTGCATTAGTTAAAAATATAACCAGCATCAGCAACATGAAAACATAACAGTAAAACAGCATGAGCATATACATACAAACATAGTCATCATTTTAACACTCCACTGGGACAAGCCATATTACAAAGATAGATTGTGTGCCAAGCCCTGAAGCTTAAGCAGCTAGGGCTCTGGGGAACCACACAGGCCTGGAACTCAGGTTGGAATGGCTATCACAGGCTCCTCAGAGATATGCAGCTCTCCATCCAGGGGAAAATCAACAACTGTTAACAGAAGCAAATTTCATTGGCAAGGTTAGGGGGAAATAAAACTCCACAATTTTTTTTCTGTGTTTTTTTTTTTTTGGCACAGAACACCATTTCTAAATATCAACACATGCCCAATCATAACAGACATTAAAAAATAAGTCTGGGGTATTTTTATCTATGTCAGGGAATTGGATGAGACCTGGAAAAGGAAAGAAAATAAAACTGTGTATGTATATATATGTGTAATAATCTACTTGACTTTAGTATAAACTTTGAGCTAACGAAATTATATATTGTATTATATATGTAATCGTATCATATACACACACACACACACACACACACACACACCCTTGTAAATTTAAAGAATCTTAGATTTTTTTCTTTTTCTATTTATTGTCTAAATGCTTCCCCAAGTGATCTATAAATAATAATGTGTATCTGAGCATATCAGGATCTAGCTGGAGGTCTTTCTGTAATTCCCAGTAGCCTTCAGGCTTAAATCCAAGCCATTCAGCAAAGCATACAGGGCCATTCAAAGTCTAGACCTTGCCCACCTGTCTAGTTTTCTGTTTCTCCCCTCCTCCATGAAAGACTACAGAATTTTAGGAATGATGCTGACTTTGTTCAGAATATCCCATTCTACTTCTCCCCCTGCCCCTGCCTGTCTCTTAATCATGAACAGAACTCTTTTCTTTTCCTCTGTCATAAGAATTCTTCATCTGAAGTCCCCAAGTCCAAGTTAGTTTTATCCTCTGCATGCTCTCATGGTGTTCTCTCCTATAGCACTTAGTACATTGCTTTGTAACTGCCTATGTTGCCTGCTTCCTTATATACCCATTCTTTTATGATCTTTCCAAGGCAGCAACAATATCTTCCATTTGGCCACCTGAACTCCAAGAGCCACTTATCTGGTTTCCCTTTTTCCACATAAGCCTCATATCTCTCTCTCTCTCTCTCTCTTTTTTTTTTTTTTTTTTTTTTTTTGCTTTCCACACAGCAACCAGTGAAAGATTTTAATAGTGTAGATTACATTACATCATCACCATTCCTCTGTTGTATAATCTCCAGAAGATAGCTACATATTGAACTGATCTTGCCATGGATGTTGATAAAGCCGTGCAACATCTAGCCCCTGCTCATTTTAGCCACCCTTTTTCACTTCCTTCTCTTTCTGTAAAAACAAACATTGTTTCCTGCTTTGTAATCTTTGCATTTGTTATTTCCTCTAACTATCCTCTTTACTCAAACTTGCATGGCTAGCTCTTCCCCTTCATTTTGGTCTCTTCTGAAATATCACCTTTTCAGAGAGACTTCCCTAATCACCCTTGTCAAGACGTTCCTTATACCCAAGTCACTCTTTACAGCAGTCATCAAAGATATTTACTATATATTTTCACCTCTTACTTTTCCTGGGCACACAGCAAGAATGTACTTCTTGGAAACTTTGTGACTGGTTGGAACCAACTTGATGTGCCTCACCCCCTTCCTCTATAGCATTACTTTGATCCATTTTCTTCACAACTACTACCTAATCTAATTTATGCATTTGTATAACTACTACCTACCTAATCTAATTTATGCATTTGTATAACTATTAATTAAGTGCCTATGCTCCTCTTCCCTCATGTTAGCTCTGTGAGAACAGTAAAGTCTCTCTCTTATGGACTGTTCTATCCTAGTACTTGGAAAAATACCTGGTAATTTGCAATACTTGTGTTGAAAGAGCAAATGAAGGAGTGATTGAGGCCAGTATTCTCATTTAAAAAATTATGAAACCAATTTGGTAGATCTCTGCCACTAAGATGTGTGATTGTGGGTAACAATGCTCAAAGTTTTTGATTCCTTGCATCTTTCTTCTTTCCTGATTGGCAACCAATTGAAGAAACAATTCCAAGAAGGCTAGAGTACATCATTGGACTTGTAATTTATTGATATTTTCATAAAATATGAAATTTTGCCATGATCTCACAACAGAATAAAATAAATAGTATATTTTATTAGAGAAGAAATAGGCTGAACAACAGTATTTAAAAAAAAAGTAGGGGTGCCTGGGGATCTCAGTCGGTTGAGCGTCGGGCTTCGGCTCAGGTCATGATCTTGCGGTTCGTGAGTTCGAGCCCTGTGTCGGGCTCTGTGCTGACAGCTGGGAGCCTGTATCCTGCTTTGGATTTTGTGTCTCCCTTTCTCTCCGCCCCTCCCTCGCTTGCACTCGGTCTCTCTCTCTCTCTCTCAAAAATAAACATTAAAAAAATTAAAAAAACAACAAAAAGTAAATGAATTTATAGGCACTTCATAATTATTGTATGGGCTAATTATTTCTTTTTTTCCCTATTCTTAAGCTCTACAAGAGAAAGGACTTGTAAGAAAGTAGTAATGGTACAGTGGTAAAGAAAGCAGCCTCTAAAGTTTATTTATGTGGGTTCAAATCTCATCTCTGCTGCTTATCTGTATAACTTCAGACATACTTATTGTGGTTTTTGTTTCTGTGAAATGAGGTGCTCTCAAGGCAGTTTTGTTTATTTTTAATCAAAATCAAAAAGAACAGATGAGTGATCCTTTTTTCAATGGGTTTTAATTCATTCTAATATGATTAATTTGAAGCATAAGCACAATCAAATGCTATATAAACTACTATTTACATGCAAGGTATATAGAATGGGAATTAAAATTAAAAACAGGAAAGTGTGTAATTGGTCTTAGCATTCCCCTTGGAGTTTGCCATGAGTCAAGAAAAGCTCTGAATCCCTTCCACAGGGGAAAAGATGCATAACAACATAAAGCATCATGTATAATTTCTGAGATTTTATAAATCCCTAAAGCTTATCCATGGATTTCCTGAATCTACAAACACCAGAATAAGAGATCCTATCCTAGATAGCTTTTGTTTTTAATTGAGTCTTAAAGAACATTATGGACATTAATAGATGAAGTATAAACAGGAAGGCAGCCCAGGTTGGGGGGAATTATCTGATCAGGAGGGGGAGGTATACATTAGTGACATGTGTGTAAGCATTATTAAGGGGATAATTGTTTCACCTTTAGATTTGAATGTTTATAATGATGTATTGTATCTCCTTCTCCAGGTAATACCATCATTTTAAACTTACTACAATTAGGTGGTTTCTGGTGCCACTTAGTAGATAGTATACTCCCCCATAGAGGTTTAGACATGTATAGTTTAGGAAGAAAAAAAAGCCTCAGGGAAATATCACATTTGTATTTAGATTTATAAGATAAATGTCTATTTAGAATAAGAAAACAGATGAGTGGATTCATTCATGAAGTACAAATAGATAAACCAAATAATATCAAGCAAAGCAAAGAAAACGCAAATGGAAATGGGAAAAAAAAACAAAAACCAAAAAACAAAAGACCTCAGACAATTAGCAACACACTCTCTCCCTTTCGTAGAGTACATTTTGATTTGTGTGACCACAATTTATTTCCAGCTCTAAATGACATTGAGCTAAAAAGCTGAGATTCTATATGTAAAGTTCCCATAGCGCTAGATCACAAATATCCCCTTCTCCCAAAGCAACAATTTGCCTTTTGCAAGTCTCTTTTTTGAATCACATTAATATATATACATTTCTCAGTTTACATAAATCTTCTTGAGAATTTCCCATTACATCATTGAGTTAATGGCTTAACCAGACTCTAAAGAAGTAGATATTTAAAACCAAATCTGAAACATGTTCAAAAGAATCAAAGCATTACTTTTACAATAATTAATTAAATATAGAATTCCATTCATTATTCTTGACATTTTTAAGGCAATATTGCACATGAAGAAATACAAGATGGGAAGAGGAATAGAAATGTGGTGTAGAATTTGGTAATATACTATTTAATTTTATTTAAACTAATGAAGTGTTTCCTCAATTAGGTACTTTTAAATGTAAACTATGTTATTTCTTCTCAAAATGTCTTCCTATTTCACTTTTCTATTTCTTTATTTACTTAGCATGCTTATTGTTTCCAGAAATAATCTAAATGATAACCTGGAAAGATGAAAGATTATGAAGACAAAGGACTTTTTTTCAAAGGCAGAAAAAGGATTAGCAATGTAAATAAATCTGAGGTTGAGATTGATCCAAATAAATTCATATATGAAAAATGTTTCATAAATTCTGCTCTAAATTCTATGTAGCTATTGCAAGGAGAGAAACGTGATGAGTTTCAGGATTTTTCATGAATATCCATAAAAAGGACTTACAAAGAAGGAAAACTAATTTGCACAAGAGAATAAAATTAGTGCTAATATTGAAGCAAGAGTGAAATAAAATTTCCCTTACGGGTTCTCACAAGTAGATTCAAAATCAAAAGAAAATATAATTTTCAATCGCCCTACTGTCCACCTACCTCCACCAAGGAAAAAGGTCCACAAGGCAAAATACAATAAAAATGTGTATCTTCATCACTTCATCATAGTAGGAAGCTGTTAATACATATAATGTTGACATTATGCATGTACCTATATTAATACATGAAATGTATTAATACATTAATACATGTATACATGTAATTATATGAGCTGCCAGTCTCCAACTCTTTTTTTACAGAATGTAGAAAAATCAATATACCATACCTTCCATTATTAAGTATTTGGAATCACTGTGTGACAATTACTTTAAATACAACTTTTATACGTTATTGGCTGAGTTCAGACTATAGGTTATAAAATTCAGCTGAGCCAAAGTTTGTGTTTTTTGTTTCAAGTAAGTTTAAGTCATAAGTAAAAGAACCAAAGGCCGTTTCACTGCTGCATCAAAGCTGGCTTCTTCACCATAGAATCACTTAAAGAGCTGAATAGCTCTTGGAACACCATTTGATTTGTCTCCTTTGCTCTTCTTGAATATTGAAATCACATAGGATTCTCAAGTTACCTTTAAAAAGACCTCAAGTTCGAACACTTCACATATCTTGTTTATGAGATGTGTCCCAGCATTCTTTACCAATATAGTTGTTAAGCCCTACCGCTAAATGTGCACTCCACAGATATCAAATTAGGTATGGTGGGAGTTTGCTGTATCACATTCCATATATATCTTCCAAATGTGCAGAGACTCTGCCATCTTTATTGTGCGTATGCAAGGAAACATTTTGTTTAATCATGAAGACTCTAGATACCCAAAGTCAGAATGATTTGCATGACTGGAAAAATAGAAAAAGAAAATCTCATTTTGGAAAGGACTTCAAAGCCATTCTAAACTCACTGTCTTCTGTGTAAGTTAGGTGTGATGAGTATGAGTGTTCTTTGCAGTGGTTACTTTTGAAAAGAAGTCTTAAAGGTTTTCTGTTACTTGGAACAGCTATTTTCTACCAAAAGTGCTTCTTTATTCCTGCTTCAGTGGGGCTCATTTTATATATTTTTCGCATTGTTGTTCATTTTTTCAACATTGCTGCTCCAGAAATACTTAAAAAGTAGAGGTAACTCTATTTTGCGCATCTTCATACTATTGTATCACCTGACATATAATTTTTGAAAGTCTTTACATAGAGACTTTATATCATAGAAAATAACAGGGTGTAACAACTAAATTTTGTAGTTAAAATAATTATTTACAGATACCCAATTTATTCCTCACAACACCCCTGCAGGCTTCACTTTCTGGATAAACACATAGTAGTCTAAAAAGATAAACTAACTGCCTTGGTGATATAAATGGTATTGTTATCTTTGACCTCAAGTGAATTTAATGTTAACTCATAACCACATGATTCCGACCAAACCATCTTATTACGTAAGTGATAATTCACCTGAAACTTTTTCAAATTTATCATAATAATATAGATTAATTGCTATTATAGATCTATTGTAGATTAATTGCTGAATATAGCTGTATGAAATACACATGTATTACATTAAAACTTCAGTGTAGAAAAATTATTACTAAAATGTATTTTACAACAGAATGTAGAGATACTGGTTAATATGATATCTCATAATACTAGATATTAATGAAAATTTAAAATACTACTGATTATAGTCATATTCAATTGTTAAATAGTTAAACATCCATATAGCCAACATTTATAGTTCCTTATTCTTGCTTAAGCTACCTGGAGAATTTAACCTATGTTTTTAGTCAACAGGTTTTGAGGAATACTGTTATCTGGGAACTGTTGAATTATTAATTGAGAAATTGAACTTGAATGCATAGTACCTCATTAAATTCTTATGTGTCTCTGTTCTAATTCTAGAAGTGAAATCTTATGTCCTAAAGACTTTGTTATTTAGAGTTTTTTGTATGTTTTTTTTTCAAAATTTTAAATGTTATTCTTCAAAGATATTATTAGTCAGAAAGTACTTATTTTTTGGCTATTTACCTCTTACTAGTCTAAAGGAAGTTGTCTAAAGAAATGTCAAAAGAGCAACCAAAGGTCTTAACATTTAGTATAGAGTGTGAAATGTTTTCCTTTAATATGCCATAGAGAAAAACCCTTTCAAGATTTCATTCTTGAGTTTCTAATAAAAATCATAACAGAATATCTACATATTATCCCACTTGCTCTTCCTTTTTTCTAATGTATGTGGCACTTTCAGGAATTCTGTGGGAGGCAAGAAACATCATTTCCTCTAATTATTAATGTTCCTAAAATGAAATTGAAAATATCAGAGAGTATTACAGCTATTAAACAACTAACGTGAAAATACATTGTCTCTGTATCGTAATATCTGAAAAGAAGAAAAAATGAAAAAAATACCATCGAGGAAAATAATAATTTCTTTCCTGTCTTTTTCCTGTTGCCTCTCTCCCCCTCATTTCAATTTAAGAGATTCGCTCTCCTCCTGGTTGTAATGGGAATGAATTTCAGTGCCACCCTGATGGAAATTGCATTCCTGATCTGTGGCGCTGCGATGGGGAAAAGGATTGTGAAGATGGTAGTGACGAAAAAGGCTGCAATGGTACTTTACGATTGTGTGATCACAAAACCAAGTTTTCCTGTCGGAGTACAGGTAAGCAGAATACTGGTTCAGCTTATTCCTTGGGCGTCCTGGAGATAGAATCCTTTTGGCCTATCCTCAATGTATATCTTACCTTCATAAAAAGTGTTCTTGTGTCTCCAGTATGTTTGCTCACATTCTATATGTTAATAATAGCTAACATTTATTCAGAACTATCTATGGGCCTAGCACAGCTCTAAAAAAATGTGTTCTTCATGAACTCATTTCAACATCCCAGTTCACAGTGAAAAAGCTGAAGCCCAGACAAGTTTTTAACATGCTCAAGTTAAAAAAATATGTCAAAAGAGTCAGCATGGCAGAATTGGTATTTGCAACCAAGCAATGAAGATGCAGAGTCTGGGGTTTGAGGCTTCTGAAGGAGGCAAACCCACAGACAGTATTTCTCTTTTTACAGATAAATCCTCAACATAAAATTTGATGAAGATGAATAGAATGGAAAAGCAAAATTATATACATTTATTTTCAACTACAGTAGATTCCTAAATTCAATTGTACCATTGCTAAATTTCAGTAAGACAAAGGTAATGACTTCCATTCAAATCTTTGATTTGTTTTGAAAGTCACTGAAACTTTTATTAATTTTTATGATGTTATTTTATTACTATGACTTTTCCATTTTGTTTTCCCATATATAGTAGGTTCTACCTGACAAAATAAACTAACTTATTTATTTTCCCCTCTATACTAGATGATGAGTTGAAATTTAGAGAAAAAATATATTACAATTAACTGTTGTGGTATAATTCATGAAATGGGTTATATCATCAACAAAATAATCCATGGAAAAATTTCATATTATGGGATATATATTATAGAATCATCTCTGGGATGATGTGAAATTGCTTTTTGAATTGCCTAATCTCTTGATGATTCATTTTGCTCCCTATTATGTATTTCAACCAAAAGGTAGAAATCAAAAGTTATCATAGCTGTGGGTAAGAGAACACTCTGGAAACCATATGACTATGGGCATTTGAAGATATAAAAAGATATGGTGTTTCTTTTTTTGGACACACCTCCTGGTTACAATTAAGCATTCAAGTAAGAAATAAAGAGATAAATGTAAGCTAACATGGGCATCTAGAAATAAATACTCCTGAGGCTCATTGTTAATGAGGGAGTTGTGTTTTCAAAATGGTTACTTTTTTAACAATATTTTTCACAATTATGTGACTCTTTTCATTTGTTAAAGTAAATATTTTAGTTTTGGGCTTATTGGTTAAAAACTGTGACTTTAAGTTTAGAAATTATCTTTTTGGAGCACACTATATTGATTGAAAATTAATAGATGAATAACTTGTTAAATAATAATGTAGGGAGGAAGAACCTTTTCCTATACCCATATTGGATTCATTGGCTTGGACCCTTTAAATTAGACTGGCCAAGGATAGATTAATAATAAAACAAAACCAGAACAAGTTTATTTACACATATATCATACATGCATGTGGGAAAACTCAGTGATGAGTGACTGACTCCACAAGATGGTTACAACTTGGGCTTACATACAAGTTTAGCAAATAACAGTAAATTTGTAGAAAAATGATGAAAGAAATGAAAAGGATTTTGAGTTTATAGGGATGGCAAATTGTAAGCTGGTAAATGTATGGGAGAACTAACAAAAGACAAGGCTAGTTAATAAAGGGTTTGCGTGTCTTTTTTGGCACTGATTTTTCTATTTCCTTCATGACAATACACTTCCCTAGAAAAGGATTTATATCAGTCCTCATTTCTCAGAAGTTTATGCTTATAATCAGATAAGGGAAGCTATAGCAATGCTTCTTTCTACATCTGTTGGATCTCAGATGCCTTCACTCAAAATAACGCTTCTGTTAAAATGGCATATTTTGGGGGTAGTATATTTTGATCCCATACACTGGATATCTTTGGAGAATTGAATTCTGAGGGACAATTTTATGTATGTTGTATTGGGATTTGAATTATCCCCTTAATAATGTTTTTAATGAAACATAAATAAATATACGAAATACTTATAAACCAAAATTTAATGAGAAAAAGCAGAACTGAAATAAAATTTATGTTGAATTATCAAAGTATAATATATACTGAAATATAGTATAACATGGCAAATATAGTTGATAATACTGTATTGTATAACTGAAATTTGTTAAAAAGGTAGAACTTAAGTGTCCAAACACACCCACACACACAAATAATAAATAATTTTAAAAATTAAAGCAAAATGTGAAAGGTAGTAATTTAAGCATTAATTTCTTTCTTATTTAATCTGTGGCTTAAACATGGTAAACCAAAATTTATTCAAACTATTTAAGGAGTCCTAACACAATTATATTTGCATATTTATGAATATTGCATATATTAAAGAGAACTTTAAACATAAGCATTGGATTAAAAATGTATACATGTCTATAATACTTTTGATATTTTTAAAATTTACCTTAATTAAATCATTAGCTTTACAAGCTAATATACCTTTAAACTACCCAAGACACTGAATTCAGGGTCCATATTTATTTTTCAAAGACTTCTAAATGCTAGCTTCAACATTTAAAAGTTTTCAAGGTAATCTATTAACATTTGGTGGTTACAGTGGCTTTTCTTTTATACATAAATTGCCGTATATTAGAGTAAAAATGTAAGCAGATTAATGTTACTTTATTCTTATAAAGTAGAGAATGTGAGCTAAATTAAAAGTGCAATATAGTCATTAATATAGAAGAGCTTCTAATATCAAAGACCTATTTTTTTTAATGTTTTATTTATTTTTGAGAGAGAGAGAGAGACAGAGTGTGAGTGGGGGAGGGGCAGAGAACTAGAGGGAGACAGAACCAAAAGCAGTCTCCAGAATCTAAGCTGTCAGGACAGAGCCCGACTCAGGGCTTGAACCCACGAACTGTGAGACAATGACCTGTGTTCAAGTTGGAGTCTTAACTGACTGAGCCACCCACACGCTCCTCAAAGGACCTATCTTCGCTAAGAACTACACTCTTCCATATTTGGTCCCTCACACCAAGACCAATAAGTTGCAGTTATATTATAGCTAAGCAATCTGGTGGGGAAATTTCATATCTACCTCTTATGGGAAAGAATCTCAGAAATGCATTCTTCACATTGGAAAAAAGAAAAATATGTGATATTATACAATGATGTCAAAGTTAGGGGGATAAGAGGCCCTTTGGTGGTTAGTAAATTTAACCCAAACCTTTCACGTCTAGAAATTCATGTAAGGAACAGCAGAAGTGTATAAAGGTAAATACAAAAAGATTTTCAATGCAACATTTTGTTTTAATAGCTCCCAAACTAGAAATAATGCAATCCCCATCATTAGGGGCACTACTTAATAATTATAGTGCATTCACACAATGAACTACTCTAATGTCATTAAGAAGACATAAGAAAAAATTTCCTAAGGATGAAATTTTAAGTTCACACTTTGAATCCTTTCTCTGATGTTAAAATACATAAAGATGATCGTAAAATATAATAGGAGAAAATGAGAGAGATTTGGTCTTATTAACAAAATACATCTCTGATGAATTGAAATAAAATATAACAGCAAATGGTGGGCTGGATTGAAGCTGGATGCCTGATTGGATTGGATATGGAGACCAGTAGAGATGCACAGGTTAGGTTTAACAGGAAATGAAGTTGGGGACTGGAGCTAGGCTCACTGATGAAAAAAAAGAATTGGAATAGGACTCCCTTACTTTTGAAAGAAGGGGAAAAAATACATCTGGTTGCTTCCTAGGATGGTTACTTAAATGAAGTTGTGTGCCTAGAGAGAAGGAAGGCAATCAAGCCAATCCTCTTGCTGGCTCAGAGACTGAAAGTGATAAAAAGACAAATACAAGATGGATTTGTGAACCAAGAGTAGGGGTGGTTATGGAGTGGGCTGAAGTAGAAACAGCAACACCTGTACAGAGTGATAGATAAACACATAAAGTCAGAGAGAAAACTGAGAATTCCTACCCAAGGTGAGATTGAAAAAAAATTATAAAATCCATGAAGAAAACAATCTCTAATAAAACTAGCCATCAAAAATCAATCATGAAATGAATTTACTCAAGATTAAATGAAAACAAGATGTCTAAATGACATATCTTTAAAAAAAGGGTTTAAAAGAAGTATGTTTGAGATCCTCAAAGAGAAAAAAAATGGAAAAGAATATCCCTAAAGTGAACAAGAATATACCTATATTTGATTACATATAGGTGTGTGATATATTGAAGTAGATATGATGATTAGAATAATTGTAACAGAAAAAGGTGGAAAATGGTACCTATTAGACTTGAGAATGAAATATGTCAACACGGAAATTTTAAAAAATTCTAGGATGGACATAAAGGAAACAAATTGAAAAAAGAATAATGTACATTTTACCCAGAAAGCATTACAGAAAAAGAGAAAATAAATAAGAAAGAGCAGTTAAGCTATATGTTGAAAGGGCGCTTGGGTGAGTCAGTTAATTGTCCAACTTCAGCTCAGGTCATGGTCTCACAACTCCTGGTTTCGAGCCCCAAGCTGGAGCCTGCTGTGGATTCTGTCTCTCTCTGCCCCTCCCCCCGCTCTCTTTCTGAAAAATAAACATTAAAAAATAAATCAAAAAGAAAGGCTACAACAGATACAAGAAAGTCCATGAGACAATATAGGTATTAACAGAAACACACACACACACACACACACACACACAGAATAAGTTTTAGCTAAAGGGAAGAACTTGATTCCTCATAAAGAAGTACATTCAGGCTTCTGAGTAAAATTAACAAACTTAACCCAAACTTCTAGAAGTCATTTTGAAATTGGATATCATCAGATACTGAAGCTACCAGAAAGAATATTAAATTACCTAGGAAAATAGGTAATGCCACAAGAAATGCCACAAGAAAATAGAGTAATGCTGAGGGAAAAACACTTTCAAGCTATTATTCTATACCCAGGTAAAATATTATTGAAGATAATTCAGACATACAAAGTATACTGTATTTTTCCACATTTTTCCACGATTCTCACTAGGAAAATTATTAAAGCAATAAAAATATTGGTATTAGTGAGAAAACAAAGGGATAAGTTTAGGGACCAGAATAAACTGTTGCTGAGACTAACCACAGCAACAACAACAAAAAAAAAACAGAACAAAACCAAAAAATTTAATTATAAAAATACAATCTTTAATAAATATTTTGAAATGTAAGTATCTTACAGGAAATAATACATTATAAACTTTTATACAGCAAAAATTACAGAAACCACAATGAGAAAACAATATTAGGAACAAATTTTATTCATTTATTCTAACCCATTAAAAATCAAATGGAAGAAAAATAAGCAAGAATTTAGATCTAAGAATGCCTAGAGCAAATTAATAAAAATATAACGCTTTTCTTAGAAGTAAAAAAAATACACTTTCTTTTACAAGGCTTATGAAAGATTTTTTGAAATGAGCATTTAGTGTCACAAACATTTAGTGTCACAAACACCTTTAGTAAATTCCAAGAAGTAGAAATTAGGCAGCCAGAATTTCCTGATCTAGTAATTATGAATAGTAAACAGCCCTTCTATTTGGAAATTTAATAATAAAATAAGGCACTTTTTTATCTTAATTCTAGAAGGAATCAAACTGGAATTGTAGAACTTTTAAAAAATAAAGATCTGTATATATCAGAACATATGGAATATAAATAAAGCATTACTCAAGGAAAAATTCATAACTTTGTACATTTATATGCAAGTGTCCCAAAACTCAGTGAATTTTTAGCCTTTAACAACTTCAGAAGTATAAAGTTATAAAATCATCGAAAACATCATCTGAAACTTTATTTTTAACATATAGCTAGTTTTGTGAATCTTGAATAATGAATGTTTAAGTCTGTTTCTTGTAGCTTCTAGCAGTTTGCTGAACAACAGGAGCTGAAACAAAAAAAATAGTAATGCTAAAAGGTTATATTCTAAATTTGCAAAATTACATGTAAAAGTCAATTTACAAAAGTATAATATATTTAGATAAACTTTCAAATAATTTTTATGCTTACAACATTTGTATTTCTAAAGTTATTAAAGGTTAAAACTGCTCTAAGACTTTGAGACACATATATTTACATTAAAAAATAAAAATAAAAAAACATTTTTAACAATATGTAAGAGAGACAGTATTCACCAATTTCCTAATGTTTTGTTGTGTTTCTCTACTCTCTTGCAGTTAGGTTGGGGCCAGATGACTAGTTCTAACCAATGGACTGTATCACTTCCATGCTGAGGCAGTTAAGCTAAAGTGAGCACCCTCCTGCTCTTTTGCCTCCTATCCCAGTGACCTTTTAAATTATCAGTCTAAAGAGAAAATATGCAGATTTTAGTTTGTTACTGTAGCAAGCTCATCCTAACTAATGCAATAACTAACTCAAGAAGTTAGGACATACCAACAACACAAACCAAAAGAAAAGAGAAAAACAGATTAAAATTTAAATTTAGAAAAGAGAAATAAAAAACAACATAATTTGAAAATTCAAGCCCTAAGTTTTTGAAAGAATAACTAAAATTGCTAATACATTAACTGACCTAATAAAGAAAATACACTGAAAATTCAGTCCATAAATGAGAACTGGAAAATAATCAGAAATGCTGAAAATCATACCAATTAAAGAAACTAGTCAATGTTTCAGAAATGAATTTTAAAACTTATGTTAATAAAATTGTATATTCAGAAAATATACATTTCCAAAATTTTGTCTAGAAAGGAAAATCGGGTAATTTATTTCATTACAATAGGAAAAACAATCAAGATCTGTCCCCTTCTCATCATTCTTCCAAAAGCTCCATGTCCAGTTGAATAGTTCTACCAGATATATCTTTTTTTCTAATTTTTAAAATGTTTTTATTTATTTTTGAGACAGAGACAGAGCAGGAGCAGGGGAGGGGCAGAGAGAGGGAGCCACAGAATCTGAAGCAGGCTCCAGGCTCTGAGCTGTCAGCACAGAGCCCGACGCGGGGCTCAAACCCATGGACTGTGAGATCATGACCTGAGCTGAAGTCGGAGGCTTAACTGACTGAGCCACCCAGGTGCCCCTACCAAATGTTTTCAAGGGACATTGTTCCAATGCTGTTTCATCTCCTCCAGAGCATTTAAAAGAAATAAATCTTTTAAGTTATTTTTTTTAGCAACATAGTATTGGTTTTACAACTCCCCAAAATTATAAAAAGTACCTCCCTACACACAAAAATTACAGACCCTTACTACCACCATTCTAGATAAAGCATGAGCAAATCCAACAGTATATTAAGTGAATAATTGTCCACACACACACACAAAAAAATCTTCCTTTTTAAAAGCAAAAATGGTCTCAAAGTGACGAAGGCAGTTAATATAGAATAAATAGGGGAAATATTTGAAATACAGATCATAACTAATTACATACCCTGATTCTTTGGTATCATTTTTAAAAAGACCAACTACTATAAAAGTTGGCAAAATTCAAAATGAAGTATAAAAGGCTCTTAGACAAGTGAAAAGACAATCACCCTCACCCATCAGAGAGTCAGATCTATATTGGGATTGGATGTTTTTTCAAAAGCAGATTGGTTATTATTAACAAAACCAATAATATCCTATGTTGGTGAGAGTAGATGAAGTAGACACTGATGTCATTGAATATTGATGAACCTCTATGGAAAGTAATTTGGTAATATATCTAGGTGTTAAAATGTGAATACAGTTTCACTCACAATGCCACCTCTAAGACTTTATCCTACAAACACACTTAATTCACTGGAGGAGTGACATGTACAAAGATATTCATTTAGATACTATTTTTAAATATTTAATAAGGGGTTTAATAAGCTTAAGTCAGTAAATATATTACCTGTATACCAAATAATTGACAATTTACAGAACATATTCTCCATACACAAAAGTCAAATTAGAAATCAGCACTCAAAAGACTAGAAAGCCGTGAGTCTGAAAACTAAAATTACACTTCAAAATAATCAACAGATTAATAAAGAAATCTCAATACATATATGTAAATATTTAGAACTGAATGACATGGGGTATACTGTACAATTAAATTTGCGTGAAAACTTTTTTTCAGCAGACTCAATTTTTAGAAAAGTTTTATGTTCACACCAAAAATGAGAGGAAAGAACACATACCCCATGTCATATATAACCCCTGTTATATGTGCCCCATATACCTCCTGTTATTCCTACACATACAGCTTCCTTTACTAACAGTATCCCACAACAGAATGGCTTATTACAGTCAATGAACCTGCATTCTTACACTGACACATCATTATCACCCAAAGACCATAATTTACATTAGGATTTGCTCTTGGTGTTGTACAAACTGTGGATTTTGACAAATGTGCAATGATGTGCCATGTGCCCCCAAGGTATCATACAGAATGGTTTCGCTGCCCTAATAATCCTCTGTATTCTGCCTGTTTACACTCCCTTTACCCCAACCCCAGGCAACCACTGATGTTTTTACTTTCTCTGTAGTTTTACTGTTTCTAAATATGATGTTTGGGATCATTAGTATATATCCTTTTCAGCCTGGCTTTTTCTTCTTTCACTAAGTAACATGCATTTAATTTTCCTCCATGTCTCTTCATGACTTGAGAGCTCATTTGTTTTTAGCAATGTATAAATTACATTTTCTGGATATACCACAATTTTTTAATCCATTCATCTGCTTTTGAAAGATAGCTTGGTTGCTCCAAGTTTTGGCAATTATGATACAAACATGTGCATATAGGTTTTTGTGAAGACATCCCATGGAGCATGGTTGCTGGATCATATGGTAAAAGTGAGTTTTGTTTTGTAAGAAACTGCCGTACTGCCTTCTACGGTGGCTGTACAATTTTGCCTTCCCACCAGTAACGAATGAGGAGTTCCTGTTGCTCCAGATCCTCACCAGTATTTGCTGTGTTTTGGATTTTCACCATTTTAATTGTAGGAGGATTCTTGCACAGAGAGTCATAATACCTAGGCTTCTCTTTCCAGGAAGCAACTTTATTCGTGCTGGTACGGCTCCGTTGGGTTTGTACAGAAGAACTGAGCCCCGAACACCACGTGGCATAGTTTTTTTTTTTAATGTATTTTCTATTTCTTTGTCTCCCATATATGGTATCACACAAACCTGCAGTCTGATTACGTGATCTCATGTTACAAGGTCATGAGGGATGTTGTCACGTACGTGTATAGCCAGGTTGCCTTGAGGTTTTTTTTTTTTTTTTCTTTCCTTAGGGAGGGGACTTACCACATAATAGGTGTATAGTAATATTTCACTGTTGTTTTAATTTGTATTTCCTTAATGATAGATGATTTTGATCATCTTTTATATTGCTATTTCACTAAATTGTTTCTAATAACTCAATGTTACAAAAAACCTAAATAGGCCAAAATAGGGCACTAGATGCAAACATTATGGTATATCCATATAGTAGACTACCTTGCAGCAACTTCAAAGATGGGAAATCACTGTAATATGTGGACATGGACATTTCTGGTGATTAAGTGTCAAGTAAAAAGTAAAGGAAAACAATAGGGGGCATAGTATGTAACTTTTTTTTATAGAACAGAAGTATATTTTTAACAGTAAAGCATATTTGTAGAATTCGTAAGAACCTCTCAATATTTGTCTCTGAATAGGGGGAATGGATGACTAGAGAAAAGAAGTGAGACAGTTTATACTTGTACAGTCTCCTCTTACGATTGACTGTCTTTAAATTGGGGGCTGACCCATATAACTCTTACTCTAGATTCCATTGGAAAAAGCAACATAGGTTTTCAAGTCAAGCCCCAGGGCAGTGTTAAGAGTTGAGGATTAAATGCTCTTCAGCAAAAGTATGTAACAAAACTCACTGGCACACATGGGGATTTAACTCTGACATTCGTTTCATAAACAGTTTGCTCTGTGCTGATCCTCTGTGTAATGAAAATCCTCTGGGGGGCTTCTGTGAATGGCAAAGTGTTACTCTTTTCCATGGTTACATTGTTTTGTTTTCCTTCCCCATTGTTGTCTCAGTAGAAACAAAGTGAAATGGTTAATTTAATCATTATTTAAAAGCAATCTGAATAATTAGGACCAAACATTTCCTACAGTGGAATAGTGATTTTATTGAAATTATATGATGAATTGCATATGCAGAATTTCTAAATACAGCACTTTCCTCTCTATCCCCCATCTATAACCAACCTTATAGAATTGTTTTATTTATTTTTGATGAAAACAATGTGGTGAGCTCTCCACTGTCTATGTGTTATAGAGCTAGTAAAATACTTAGCATATTGCTTCTTATGAAACTTAGATAATTCTCTTTTTATTCTCCCAGTGGCAGTTTTGAACATGTTGTTGTATGCTATCTATTTTTTTTCTCTTCAATCCTATATGTGAAGAAGGAAATATTTTTGCTCAGAGGACTTTTCTTTAATATTAATTTTTATCCCTCTCTATAAAATGCCTAGTCCAATAACCTCAGAAACATTTTTATTAATTTTATTAAAATTTCCTATCTTCCTCCTTCTCTTCATCAAATAATCTTTTGTGGTGTACCTAGTTGTTTTACTTATCATTCATTCATTCATTCATTCACCTTTTGCAATCTAACACCCTATCTCAACCTTTGATGGAAATTGCTGTTTCGGTGGTCACCAGGGGTGATTTCACAGTCCATACTCTTCTGTGTCTTGAGTCCTCCTTTTCCATTCAGTAACGTGAGTTCAGATAAATTGCCAAACCTCTAAGTTTCAATTTTCTAATCTGTAAAATGATGATGTTGATAATGATATAATAATAATAGTAATAATAATTAGAATAGAACATACAGTAAGTGCCTATTACACAATATGATCTTGATGAATGATACTTTGATTATTTTTTTAAGATTTTTAAATATATTTTTAAGTATTCTCTACACCCACTGCGGGGCTTGAACCCACAACCCTGAGATCAGGGTCACCCGCTTCACTGACTGAGCTAGTCAGGCACCCCAACCTTTGACTAATACTGCACTTTGATCTCTTTCTCTGTAACATTTGACCTTTTTCTGTAGAGTCAAAATGTCCTGTCCTTGAAACCATTCTTATGAAATCTTATATTGGATTGTCCTCTATTCACTTACCATTTATATTCTCTTTTTTTTAGTTCACTTTTCCATGCCTGCCTCTTCGATTTAAGTTAAAAAATACTTCTTGAATGCCTAAAATGTTTCAGAAATTGTGGAGACTTTTCTCTTAATTTCTTTGTTTTGCTCCTTCTCATCTTTCTGCAAAGAAGGTATCCACAGCAATCTCTTTCTGTTCCCAAAGTTTTAACTATCACTTCTAGATAAATGTCTCCCAAATCTCCATCACTGGGAATCACTCCATGCTTCCAATCTGTTGTTTTCCTATGCTATGCTGCACATCTCACTTTTTCTCTGAAGTCAGAATTTTTTCCGCATTTCTCTATTTTTTTTTTTTTTTAGAAATATCTTCGGGGCCTCTGGGTGGCTCAGTCAGTTAAATGTCTGACTCTTGATTTCAGCTAAGGTTGTGATCTCATGGTTCGTGGGTTTGAGTCCTACATCGGGTTCTGTGCTAAGAGAGTGAGGCCTGCTTGGGATTCTCTCTCCCTCTCCTTCTTTATCTGTTCCTCCCCTGCTTGTGCTTTCTCTCTCTCTCTCTCCCCCAAAATAAATAAATATATAGATAGATAATAAAATAAACTTTAAAAATTTTTAAATTTTTCAAAATTTTAAGAATTTAAAAATTGCAACTAAAAACCTAAACTTTAAACATCCTTCAAGCCTCTTCAAATTCTCCAATCTTCTAGGATAAAAAAAGAAACGTCTTCAATTTCCTAAACATTTGGATTTAAAACAGAAAGTACCTTTTGACATTCTAACTTGTAATCATTTTTCAGGTCCTATTGAATCTACCTCTACAATTTCTCTACCATCACCCATTCCACTCTTTCCACTCACATATCATAGCATATGATAAGCCTTTATTATCTGTCACGTAGACCACTGTGTGGCCTACTCTGTCTTTCCCTGACAATAATTAGCTTCAATCCATTCTACACACAGCTTTGGCTCCCTCTTACTCATAAACTGACCTGAGTACATACTTTCTCAAAATCTTTCAGTGGTCCTCCATTTTTATAAGAATATGAGACACTTCGTGAATTAACCATAAACATTTCATAAACTGTGACTTCAAACTACCTTATTATTGCTTCTGGAGCAAGTCCCACCCTTTCTTGACTTTATGAATTTACATAGGAATTGCATGTTATGGGTGGATTAGATTCAGGAAATAAAGCTAAAACACCATGTATTCAAAATGGCCATTGAAAATCAACTATTATACCTAGTATATGTGGTTCTGTGTATATAGTTCTGATAAAAATCTGTACATATAACTGTGCTATTAAGAAAATAACTTTTAGCATAAAGAATATATTTGCAAAATTGTTACAGTGTTTTCCCTCATAAATGGAAAGAAGACCAAATTAAGAAAGAATTGATTTACCTCCACCCCCATGCCCTGACATATTCCTGTTGAGTAGCAAGAGTAATCAGTGTGCTATTAAATTATCTCTCTCTTTCTGTTTTACTTGCTTTTTGTTTTGCATAGTGTATATATTTGAACATTAAAACTGTACACTTGAGGCAGCTGTCTATATGAATTGTTTTTCTGTTTCCATATGTAATATTCACTGCCACACTTCAAAACCTTTCCCAATAACATCTCAGTAAATCTTTTTTTTTTCAAACCGTCCTATATATTTCCTGTTTCTGAAATTCCATCTCACTCTCTGATTGCTATGTGGCTGTTCTTGTTCTGGTTTTATACGTTCAATAGTAGAACGTTTATCAGTACTAGACTTATTACTCCACAAGGTCAGAAAATTGTCTTTCCTATCTTTCTAAGTCGTTCAGTAGCTAGGCAAACACATTATACTCAAAAATAATTACTGAGTTGAATTGAAGCCAAATATTGTTAGAGAAATAGATAAATGTGTATGTAGTATTGAAGGTTAGTAGTATAATTTTTTATTTAAAGATTGCAATTCAAAGACCAGTATTCAAAAAGACATTCTGTTATTGAGAAAATCCACTTGGATGTTCTCAATGATTCATTGCTCTTCATTCCCATATTCTTAATATTAACTGCCAATCAGATCCCAGGATAGCAATTATTCTTTTATAACATATAATGTCTTTTATTAAGATAAAAATATATCAAGCATTTTACAAAATGATAAATCTATTTTTTTAATGGACAAAACAGTTTAACAGAGAAAGAGAAACTCTAGAATTGATCATATAAATTTATTTTGGGAAATCATCACATTTTGTAATGATTCCAGAAACTCTTAATTTCCCTATATGTGTTGACTCTGTGCTGGCTTTTATCCTAAACTGTATATTTCAAGGTAACATAAATAAAACAGTCCTTATAATATCCTGTGTGTGTGTGCATGTGTGTATGTGTGTTTATGTTTGCACATGTGTGTGATTTCTCCAATTGTCATGATACCAAGATGATGATTGTTATTTCTGTTGTTGCTACTTTGTTCCTTGGCTACTGTTATTCTCTTTGCTCAGAGGGCAAAACTACAATTTCCATAACATTCTTGTACACATAGTAATCAAGTTTAAAACATTATAAGTAGATCAGAAAAGATTATGTAAAACTCAGTAATAAACTCCTAATATTATTTTCAGCATGTAATATATTTTTAAAGTATAATTAGTAAAGGCAAAGTAATTGACTTAGTTATTTGAACTTAAGTATGAACATTATAAATTATTTTTAAAGATTTGGGGTTTTTAGATATTGGATATTTATAATTTCTATCACACATTTTAATATTACTAATCTGTATTTCATTTTCATAATACAAATTTTCCCTAAGTCTCAAGGTTCTTATATATAAAGGAGGAATCTTAAATTAGAAATATGTAATATTTATTCTTTAAAAATATTGCACCCAATGATGACTATGTAAGGATTTGTCTTAATATGAATCAAGTAAAGATCAACATTCTTTAAGCATACTTACTGAGATCATTGCTGTTAGGTTTTACCCATAACCTTGTATACCCTTTTACCTACATTTTTGTAAGAATTAAAACCAAATTAAAACCAAACAAATAAGAAAGGGAGAAGCAATTACATTTCAAACCTCCCCTACAAAATTGGAGAGAGGAGAGAGCTATTTAAATTTGTAAATTTTATCTAAGAAATGTAACCATATGTATTTATGTATCTGGTAGCATAATCTGAGTTAAAATTAATACTCATTTGAATACGATTTTTCTTTACCTTTTCCAGACAACATTTAGATCATGAATAGCAAATAGGTTTTACTGCTGTTCTGACTCTAAAAGATTGATAATGGTTTATGGACAGGTTTTTTGAAACAATTCTAAGGTTATGCTGGAGTCAGTGGTTAAGAATATCATGATGGATTAGTGATATCTCGGGGTGGGGGGAACAGCAATATAAATTACTGCATTACTCTTGAGCTCTCCTTTCATTCTATGGTACTTTCAGATGAATGCCTACAATTTAATACTTAAGTACAGAATGCTATACTTTAGACTAAAATTATATGTTATTCATTGACTTTGTCTTGCTAACTAGATTATAAACTCCTTGGTGGCAGGGAATGGTTCTTAGGATTTTCTTTTATTTCCTATAATTCCAAGGGAAGTGTAAGTCACAGAGCAACCTCAACATAGAATTTTCATAAAATACATTCGTAGAAACTATCAAATTTTATGGCACATGTATGTACATTTTATCACCATCATTTTAAAAATGAGCTAAGTTTTGTTTTTGGTTTTGTTTTTGTTTTTGGACTAGTTATGCAGAAATATGGTAGAAGGGAAATAAATAGCACAAAAGGATTCATTGAAAAGTTCTGCTCTCCTATTCTAGATTTCCTGTACCTCTTCCTCACCAGAGGCAATGACTGTTAACTATTACATAATCTCCCCCAGAAAGAACTCACATAGAGACAAACCTGTCTATATGGGTATACTGATATGTGTATGGAAATATAGTCCTAGATAAATATATTTTACCATGCAAGAAAACACTAGATTTTGTGCCTTTTTTATTGGTAAGTTTTGGAGATTGTTTTATATTAGGCAGGATTGTCTCATTCTTTTTCACTCAGGTGTACAACTTCAATGTGCGGATGCATTGTAAGTGATGTCACCAGTCTTGCGATTTTGATTTAAGTTTTTGTCAGTCTTTTGCTAATATACACAAAGCAGAGCACATGCTTTTGTATAGGACCTTTGTGCATTTGGGCAAATGTATTAATGAAACAAATTCTAAAATTAAAATTACTGTGGTGAAGAGTTGCTGCACTTTTTATTTGCTGGAATTCATAATATTTCCCTACAGACAGATTGTCCCAGTTTGCACACTCATCAACATTGGGGATGTTACACCCTTGTTAAATCTATCCTTGTATTATCCAATTTTTTTTATCTAAACCAATCTGGTAGAGGAAAAAAAGGTATCAAATTGCCATTTTAGCTTACCTCATATTGAAAGGTATTTTTGATCATCTTATGTGTTTGTAAGTCATTATTGATCCATTGTGAATCTTGCACTTGTATTGGTATATTCATCTTTATCTTATTTATTTGTAAGATCCCTTTTGTATTTAAAAAAAATGTCCTTTTTTCCAAATAAAATATATTTTCTGGTTTACCACTTTGTGTTGAATTTGTGTATGGATTATGTTGTTGCAATGTGGAATCAAAAATATTGATGAAATTGAGTTTATCAATTTGTCCTTTATGTTTTCTGGGTTTTCTAATGAACATTTCAAGTTTTTGTTATCTTAATATCTATCTTATTCTAGAACGTGTGTGTATTTATCATTGTTATTATGAAATGCTTACTTCTTTGATATACTGAGAATATATTTTAATGTAAGGATCAAGTATTAGCTTTATTTTTTTTTCTCCAGATGGCTAAGCAATGTTCCTAACATCATCAAACTTGTATTTCCATTATCTCTACTATTCGAACAGCCAATTTTATATATTGAAACTATATACTATGTAAATGATTATGTTATATATCTATCCTCTTCAGTTGTTGATATCTTGATTGATATTCTGTTAAAAATATTTTGACTACTGTTATGTCAAAATACTTCTAAACGGTTGGCATTAACAGTTCCTACATCAATTATCCTCTCTTTTTTTGAAGACTCCAATGATATTTGCAATTTTATTTCTTATAGGCTTGTAATAATATTCCTATTTTATTGGGATTGTATTAATCTGGGGACAAATAGCTTTACAGGAACAAATCTTCTCCAAAACCAAACTATATCTTTATCTAAGGCTTCTTTTGGGTTTCTTTGAAGACTCTTAAATTTTTTTCATATAAATTCTATACAATTCTAGTGTCGTTTAGCCCAAATACTGTATTTTATGGTGGATTTTTAAATCCATCTTTTTTTCTACTATAGTCTGTTTTTAGGTATGAAATCTATGGATTATTTGTATAATATTTGAAACTAGCTGTCAAATGTTTTGAATTCTTAGTTTCTTACAGTTCTTAATTCATTTTTATTGATTTTATAATTATATGATTATATTAACTGCATGTAATGATACACTTCTAATTTTATACCTCATTTATTTCTGTTTTCTAATTATATTAGGTAGTCTTTCCGAAACAATATAAATAATATCATTAGTTTTATTGATGATGTTAAGTCAAAAATTTATGTGTCTCCATTTACATTAAATTGATCAGTGAAGTATCCATCATTTTCTATTTTAAGAATATTTTCATCTATAATTAATGTTGGTTATGAAATGCATTTATATTAACTATGAAACTTATAATTTGTGTTCTTTTCTTATTTGACCTAATAGTATAGAAACTTATTTATATATTTCTACAAATGCAAAATCCTTTCACCAATACTTTAATTACTTTAAGATTAAGGTTGAAGCAGACTTCTGAATATATAAAGACTCTTTGACATGTGCAGTCTAATATTTTTCATTTCTTTTTCATTTTCCCTACTCATTTTATGAATTGTGGGTATATAGTCTGCTAATAATTAGCATTTATCTTCAGGTACATTTTTAATTCACACTATACCTTAACATTGCATAATCCAGAAAAGATAAATTAGAAGAAAAATGTAGACCTTCTGGAAAGGAGGAATAATTTATATTAAGAAAAAAAAAAAGGTTTACATAGACAGTGGCTTTTGGTTTCTATGTATTTCATATTATTTTTTAAAATCTGGCTAAACATTAATCATTTTTTCTTTCAAAGTCAATAAAGAAAAACATATTTCCATAAAATCTGTATATATTTAGTACCTTAGCTACTAAAATATTTGATAACACGTATGTCCTTTTATGAGAGGGAATGTACATATCTAGTTATGAGGAGGAGTTGAGGTCCTAAGCTTATAAATATAAACAGAAGGACATTTTCTCCTGTGGAATAAAATATTTGCTTAAATTTAGGGTTGCAAAAGACTGATAACGTTTTCCAGAATTTAGGATTCTGAAAGGGACTTATATACAAATGTTTGTATAAACTTTTTTTAAGTATTATAATTAAACTTTCAATTAGTCACAGAATATTTTTTAAAATTTTTTTAAAAATCTTTATTTATTTTTGAGAGAGAGACAGACAGACAGACAGAGCATGAGCAGGGGAGTGGCAGAGAGAGGGAGAGACGGAGAAGCTGAAGCAGGCTCCAGGCTCTGAGCTGTCAGCACAGAGCCCAACTTGGGGCTCGAAGTCATGGACAGTGAGATCATGACCTGAACTGAAGTCGGAGGCTTAACCAACTGAGCCACCCAGGTGCCCCACAGAATATTTTTTTTTTAAATAGGGTCAGACAATAACTTGAAAGCAAGGAAAATATTACGGCTTTAATGCTAGGATCATTTTAACAAGTAGGGCAAGAGCTGTTCAAATGCCTTCATTAAAATAAATTGTCAAACTATCAGCCAATACATTTCTTGCTAATAGCAAGTACTTCTTCTGACTAAAGACAGTGGTGAGTACTCATTATTACAGTGACTTAATTGCAACAATCAAATGGATGATGTTTCTGTTTCCTTAAGGGAGATGCATCAACAAAGCATGGATATGTGATGGAGATATGGATTGTGAAGATCAGTCAGATGAAGATGACTGTGACAGCTTTTTATGTGGACCACCCAAATACCCTTGTGCTAATGACACTTCAGCCTGCTTACAGCCAGAGAAACTCTGCAATGGGAGAAGGGATTGTCCTGATGGGTCTGATGAAGGCGATCTCTGCGGTATTGCATGTTTTACTGATGTGCTTCTCTGTGTTAACTAGAAATGTTTAGTCCACTTGCTGATAATTATTATAGTGGCATACCTTCCTTCCATTTATTTCCTTTACATATAACTTTTAGCGTTGAACCCTATCTCTTTTTTGGGGACTATAAATCTATTAAAAGTTTTTAAAATATGATCAAAAATTTCACAAATAAAGCAGAAAAGGTTGGCTTGTATCCAACCAACTTAATTGTATAGTTGAGCTCATCATTTAGATCTCTGAATGGTTAGTGTTATTTCCACAATTAAACTGATTATTTTTTGTCATTCAGAACAATCGAACCTTCTTATTACTGACCTATGGGATACAGTTTACTACCAGCCAATGGATTTATCATACCTTCTAATTCTTACAATAGAAGTTTTAAAAAAGAGGAAAGGAAGAGATTGAGTCATGAAATCAACTGAATATTATTCAAGTTTATAAAATTTTCTCTGAAATTTTTAGTCCTCTTGCAATAGCTTTCTTTGGTATGCTTTATCTAGTTAAAATGATGATTTCAATCTGATAGATAGCTTTTGAACTTTGAAATCACTTTTGACTAGTTGTCTTTTTATACCGACCAGAACATGTAAAGAAAATTACATTTCCTTCTCTGTGGGGAGATCAGACATTTAGCAAGGAGATTTTCAAAATATGTTTTCTAGATAATACTGAAGGTGACATCAATAGAGTAATGAAGAAGAATTTACAGAATGATAACAATAATGAGATGACTGGGGACTGTGAGAAAATGACTTTAGGAAATGATGAAGCTTCCTAATTGAAAATAGAAAAGACGACTACATTTAAGCTTAACGTTATCATATTTTGATCTGAATTAAACATTAGTAGAATACTGAGTGATACAGAAAAAATTATTATGTTTTAAATTTATGTGATAAATGTCATTTCTTCCAAAAAGTCTGTGATTCTGTAAAATAATCTTGAAACAGTAAATGCAACAGTCTTCATTCAGTGATGCTAAATTTAAACTAGATGTTTCAACCCCCACCCACACTCCCCCTCCAAAAAAACCCCACTGAGATTAAATAACAAATACAGGGTGACAGATTTAGTTTATCTGTATTTACTTCTTCTCCCAGCTTATTCTCCTTTATGAAGGAGATTGGTGGATTGAAGTATCTCTTGTATTACAAAATGTGAGGTTTGCTCGTGAAAGTTGTAAGAGGAATTCTGAAAGAAGAAAACTATCAATACTCTTAAAATTGAGAATATGTAAATATAGAAGAAGAGAGACTTTAGCAGGTTTAAATTCTTTTCTTCAGTTCTTCAATTAACTCACCTAGGCAAGTAACTTAATTTCTGGAAATGTCAGATTCCTCATAACAAAAAGGAGATGATGATATTTATAGGAAGTCATAGTAATAATGCCAGGTGCTCTAAAAGTATTGAAAGAAATTAGTGCTTTTCCACCTTTTTTTCATCCTTCAGGTCAAATGAAGTAAAAAAAAAAAGATGAAGAAGAGAAAATATAGTCATTAAGAAAAATGAGAAGAATATTATGAAAACACAGCCTTATTTTCCTATCCTCTGCTCTCTAAATTAGTATTATAAAAAAGCAATGGAGATTTCTTCTGAATCTATTTCTTTGTCTACTTCAAAACAGAAAATTAATTCTTGCTTTTAAGTCACTATATTCATCAACTTAGGAATCTTGCTCAAACATTTCAAAAGGTTACAGGAGTGAAAGAGTTTACAATAAAGTTGGGTGTGGACGTATCAAAGAAGATAAAAAAGACATTTCTATCCTGCTTATAGCACTATGGCATAATGAAGTCATATACTCTGCCCTTCATGAGGTGAAGTTGGAGGAAAGTTAGGGAAATGAAAAAAAAAATCAAATGATGCTCAAAGGATTGAATTGCCTTATATGGTCCTCCTTTCCCTATCTTCTTTTACATGTACCTTTGTATTATAGCTCAGTATATGTATCCTTATAAGCAATATTGGTACCTGTAGAGAAATGGCACCTTGGTCTCTTATTTTCAAGGCCCATGCCTATCAGTCGTAGGGTAGATCCTGTCTAGCTGGACAGGGTTTTTGGTTAATGAGTTTTGTATCATAATGAGCATAATGGACATTTACCCAGTGGACATAAGAAAATATATATACCCAGTGATTTAACTTTAAATAATGAGCATGGGTTGACTAGTAGCTAGGGAATGTATTTCCTGAGAGAGATACCCAAAGCTGAAAGAGTTGTGTGTGTGTTTTTTTTTTAAACCATTTGGTATAGATGATGAAAATGTAGGTTTTTCCTCTTCAGGTCTATTCCTTCAAATAGTTGTATTCATAAAAGCTATTTTTTGTTTGTTTGTTTTTAAAGTTTGTTTGTTTGTTTGTTTAGAACATGGGAGGGGCAGAGAGAAAGGGGGAGAGAGAGAGAATCCTAGAAGGGCTTGAACTCAGAAAAAGGTGAGATCATGACCTGAGCCTAAATCAAGAGTCAGATGTTTAACCAACTGAGCCATCCAGGTGCCCCTCAAAAAAAGCTGTTTTTCTTTTAATCCTCCCATACCCCGTCCCCTGTTAAAGAGGAAATAGGAGTGATTCGTGTCCTGTTCCTCAATACATGTAAAATTTGTACAAAAATATCTTGCATGAAAATGACTTGGTAATCTATAGACTTAATACTTGGGTAATTGCCTGAAATGGAAAACTCCTATCCTTTGGGTAGCAAGGTGTTTTTTGCTTTGTTTTGTTCCCTCCAAATAAATCTGATTTATAAAGCAAATGATAACAAACAAACAAACAAACAAAACAGAAAAGGAGCACTCAGTAAAATAAGTCTCCTAATCCTAGTGAAGAGATTATTTTCTCAGGGAGATTTTCAAATGACTTCAAGGGGAAAGGTATATGCATTTAGAAAGCAAATGAGAAAAATCTTGAATCATTCAAGAACAAAGTTAACTGTTGATCCTTGCTATAAAGATATGTCAAAGATGAACCAAGCTGGACACTAGTTGAAGTGATAAGGATAGATTTTATTCAGCATTAACTATTGCAATGGGGAAGAATATTCAGCGTGAACTGAAATCACTGAAACAAAAGACTAGAGGCATTTTGAAGGCTGGAGTCTGCTAAGGGAAAGGCACCTGGGAAGCGGTAAGGTGGCTGGTCCCTGTGACTGAGTCATCTGGTTTTGTTAATTGGTGCTTATCCCAGAGGAGAAATACATTTCTCAGATCTTTGACTTGAGACAGTGGTACAAGTCAGAACAAGGTGCACGCAACTGGGAACAAGAGTGAGAGAGTTATCTGCTTGAATGTTTGCATTTCAAAGATATTTCTCAGGTCCTTAAGAAGACAGTTCTGGTGGTGGAAGATTTGCATCTTAAAGGTGAAGAAAAAGGACTTATACTCACAAGCTTTCTAAAGTAACTGTTCTAAAATGGGGTTCAGGGACCTATCTGCCTACCACCAGGTTTTGTCTGGAACAAAAAGTAAACTCTCCTGGCAGCATAGAGCTTCCTTAAGCAGGCACTTTAAGCAGGGCTGGGGTACTGCTAGGGAGGCTGCCTGAGTTGTCAGAAACTATGCTAGTGTTTTTTGGAGTCTCTTCTTCTGTGGTTGGAGGGGTATGGTTGGGGAGGAAAGTAGAATTGAAATTATTTGTACTAAGGGACTGCAGTTTTTATAAGCCATTGTTGAAGACTAGTCGAACAGAGGGCTCTGAAGAAACTGACTAGAGTTAGGTCAACGAGAAATTCTTTTTTAGGTAATAAAAAATGTGAAAGAAAGTTGCAGGATTTGATGACAGGTTTAGGGTGAAGGAGGAATTAACAAGGGACTAGCCAAACAAATATATTTACATATTTATTATATTTATATATTCAATTTTAGATTTATAATTTAGATTTATTATAATATATATAATATATTATATTTATATATTCAATTTTAGATTTCAATGTAAATTTTATTTTTTTTTAATCTATGACTTAATTCCACACATAGCATCAGAAAGAGACATTTCAGTACTACAAGAACAGTCATATTGGAAATAAACTACAAGAACTGTAACAATTGTTTCTCACCTGCTGGGTATGATGACTTTTCTTTGCCATAATTCTCTTGAAAAAGAATGTCAATTGAACAAAAATGGGGCAAATACTTTAAAATGACTATTGTTTTGAAATGATTACGATTGTAGATGAACAAACATATTTGGAGGAGCTAAATGAATCTATTTTTTTCTTCTAAAATAATACTAAACTTGAATTCTTAGCAAAAATAGTTAATATAATCATCTTCCTTTTCTTATTACTGTAACCTTTTATGGTGGCAAATAGTATGAAGAACAGTTGATCCATATAGAACTTTAGAAAATGCAGAAAATATTTTTAAAGTGTTATATTTAAGCTTGATTTTTGAACTAGATACATTTTCATAGACAGCTGGAAACATTTGAGGTATATAAGTAAATGTTACCGCAGTTTGCCAGTCAGTGAACAACATTCTCTTTCAGCATATCTCAAAAAACAACTAATTAAATAGCCTTTGAAAACTGCTTAAAATATTTTTAAAGCAAAGGAAGGCAAAGTTTCTTTTAACCTTATTCCTGTGCACCTAATAATACATAGGGATAGGTAATAGTATGGTTGAAAAAACAATTATGTGCTATTTTCATCAAGGACATAATTACATCAACTTGAAATTTTCCCAATGGGACAAGAACTGGCTCAATGTTGGGACAGCTGTGTGCTGCCTCATTTTTTTTTGATAATTCAACAAATATTAATATGGTAATATTTGTCCTAGGCACTGTGCTATCTATTAGATATACAAGGCTAAATAGAACAGATATTTTGTATGCCTTCATGGAGTTTACAATTTCATAATGTAATAGAATCTGAAATACATCTAATGCAATTCTCAGTTATAAGTACTACAAAAAAAATGGTCTCTCTCTTTATAAACCGATCATATTATCCATGTAATAAATACTAGTTGCTCATTATTTAACTCAAAATATCGTCTACTTTTTTGTGTGTATGTATATTATTTACAATGCTTACATGGCCTCTTTGAATTAATCATAATACCCAATATATAGGGTAGAATGGATAATTAAATAAATGGCTTTAACCAGTAAAGAGCAAACTAACCCATCCTGCATTATCATTATGAATCAGACTATAGATGTAGAAATATATATATATATATATATATATATATATATATATACACATACACATATATATATATTACATTAAATTATATGTATATATTACACATATATGTGTATGCCTGTTTATAAGCACTGAGATAAGTCTAAATTTCAGATCAATGTATTTCCTTTGGGGAGACCTTAGCAACTGGTTTGGTGTAACTGTTGAAAGTCTCAGAATAATCTTTCCAGTAATAATAGAAAGAAACATTGAACACACTTTACATCTATGGGGTAAAACAAAGTGTACTCTATAGTTTTATAGAAATGAAAACCTTCCATTCCCAGTTCTTATCATATAGGATTTGGTTATTCGATGAAATATTTTATCATGCTTACCCCAATCCCTGAAAAAAAAAATCCAGGCAGTTTTTCTCTATTCATGTATAATATCCTTGCTGTAATTCCAGCCTTAGAGAATGGAGTTAAATGATTAGTATTTTATTGAGCAAAACAATTGATAATGCTCTGTAATCTGTTCCCCTCCTTTTATAGATGAATGTTCACTAAACAATGGAGGCTGTAGCAATCATTGTTCTGTTGTGCCTGGAAGAGGAATTGTCTGTTCCTGCCCTGAAGGACTTCGACTAAGCAAAGACAATAAAACGTGTGAAATTATAGATTATTGTAGCAATCATCTGAAGTGCAGTCAAGTGTGTGAGCAGCACAAGCACACAGTCAAGTGCTCATGCTATGAAGGGTGGAAGCTGGATGTGGATGGTGAAAGTTGCACAAGTGTTGGTAAGTAGATGTGTGTTTCATTAGGCTGAAGAATACCAAGTGCTTTTCTGATTTTTGTGAGTTGTGTATCTTGCTATATTTTAGAACAGATCTTGAGAAAATAATCCAAAACACCTTTAGCGAATTAACAAAGGATTCAACTGATTTTAAATAGGCATTTAAGTATAGTAATATGTCATTTTAGATCTACTCCAAAATCTTCTGAACAGAGTATATTACTGTAGTCCTTATAATTACAGTCCATCAGATTGTTTTCTTCCTTTCTGAAATACTACTTCCATCATCATCCTCCCTAAAGGCTTGTTTTTGTACTGTCCAAAATATTTACTTTTATTTCTCTTCGCAAGATTTTAGAACCCTCCAGAAGTCTGGTCCTGGCCCATACTTCCAATTTCCTCTACTCTTAAAATCAACTTTGTCCTCTGGCTGTGTTCATCTTCTAAGTGTCCATTTAGAACGTTCTGCTGATCTGTAGGTCTGATTCCACTGTGGGAAAAATAAGCAGAGACTCTGGAACCTGACTTTTGAACTTTAATCCTACAGCTGTCATTCATTATGTTTGTGACCCTGGTCAGGCTACATAAAACTGCTTGAGCCTCACTTTTCTAATCTTTCAAATATCTGTGGCTATGATAACAATGTCTCTATTATAGCATGTTGCAACAATAACCTGGAGTACTTGCCACTGTGCCCCAACACCCATTAGGTACTTAATGAATGACAGCTTTTCACTATCTTCTCCAGAGACTTAGCTGAGTGGGGAACATTGAGAGTCCGTGGAGAGAATTGAAGGGGCCCATGAATGTTGTTGGAGAAAATATTACACCTTTATTTTCTTTAATGTCTCATTGAAAGTTAACACTAATTATTAGTAACAACTATGTGTCTCCATTTGAAGTAATAGGAATTCACATCACGGTAAAGTTGTTGCTGATATCTCAAAATATCATATGTGTTCAGGCTTTGGAAACCACTGTTACTTTAACAATGAGAATCATTAGACCCACTGCTCAATCTGTTACCAAATACATTAATAAAAAGCAGGTATATTACGACATCCAAAAGTGTTTTTTTGTTTAATATTGGTAACTGCATTTCAATATACAGTATTTGATTCCTATATCTATGTATACTTTTTTTTTACTTTTTTCTTACAGTTTTTGTGCTTTTTAAAACTTGATGATAAGTGGTACACAGGCTTCATCAGACTGCTAAGAACCTATACATCATAAGATTTTTTCAGTTTGTTCCTTCCACTTAGATTGTACCTCCCCCTCTTAATCTCTAAAATTCCTAGATATTCTTTTTTTTTTAACGTTTATTTATTTTTGAAAGATAGACAGAGTGAAAGTGGGGGAGGGGCAGAGATAGAGAGAAACACAGAATCTGAAGTAGTCTCCAGGCTCTGAGCTGTCAGCACAGAGCCCAACACGAGCCTCCAACGCACAGACCATGAGTTCAAGACCAGAGCTGAAGTCAGATGCTTAACCAACTGAGGCACGCAGGTGTCTCAAATTCCTGGATATTCTTTAAGACTTGTAAGCCCAACTTCTTTAGGGGAATATTCTTTCAAATGTGTTTGTTCTCCATTTCTCTTTTCTATGTCTAGAATATATTGTCCATGAAAATATGTGTCCACATTTTTAATTTGCTGCTTTGTATTTCCATCTATCTTCTATTCTTTATCTCTCTGATGAAATAAGCATCTTGAAGTCAAAAATCAAGTTATAGATTTTTCTTTTATGTTTTACATTATATTCAGTCCAGTTCTAGAAAAATAGTATGCAATCAGAAGCATTATATTTTTTCAGAGAATGTTAAGTTGCTTCATCCTTTTATATCAAATGCTGTTTTGTGGTTGTTTCTTCTGGCTGTTAAAAATGCCTAGAGGCAAAAGTTTAGCAGACATTTATGTGACTTTCTCCTTTAAGAATCTTGTACAAAGTAATTGGCATGAGAGGCTTAAAAAATAATAACAATTTGTTGTAATGATAATAGTCATTTTATTTATGAACATGTTTTGATTGGGGAAACAGTAGACCAAATTTTACCTCACATATATTTATAATCCTATTTTACATGAGAATTGCCCCATAACTGGTTTTTGGATACAGATGACAAAATTATTGACTTATTTTACTGCTTTTGTGTTCTATGAAATCAATAAAAACTCATGTTCAATATTAAAATAATTCAACATTTGAAAGTAAGTGACCAGGTACAAAGTAATTCTCCTAATGTAATTGGCTCCTTCTGTTCTCAGATCAGATAGAGACTAACAGTACTATGTCAGTTCTCACTGCTAAGATTGCTGTATTTCACACCTGCTTTGTTTATTATAATTTAAGTGAAAAGCAAAGGTATATTTTACTTTTTAAAGATAATATGGAGCTTTCTTACATGGAGAATTTAACCTGATCATAATTTATACCTTCCTGAAACATATAGTATACCAAATAGCATTGTCAGCATTTATATTATTACAGACAATACAGGTTTTGTTAGCTATTGAAGATTATTTTTTATTTAAACCAATTTTCTTATATAAAAAAGGATTTATTCTGTATTTTATTCACTTCCTTTCTTTTTTAAAAACTTTTAGTACATTCAGAGTTCAATAAAAATGAATTAACCATTAACCATTGGACTTTGAAAATAAAATTTCTTTTTCCTTGCTCTTCTTTTGTTACTTTTTCCCATCATTTTTGAGTTGAGTCCCTGCTTTTAAAATGTGTCCTTTCTATTGAATGCAATACCTGTGATTATTCTTCTTGACATTTTAAAAGTAAAGAATAATAGTATTCTTTATGCTTCAAATTAGAGCCATGACTCCCCAACATTTTTTCTCTTGAATCTTCTGTAGTTTTTTTTTCATACTTTCTTATATATCTCAACTCCTTTCTTCCTAAATTCTTTACAATATGTCTTTTGCTGAATTGCTGAACTGATTCTGTTTTCTTGAAGTTCATTCCTAACATCTTGTTAGTTAAATATAAAGATTTCCATAAATACTGTTTTTATGATCCTGAGTTTTTATTTAATATATCTGCAAATCTAATTTTTCTTGGGCATTTCAGTACTTTATTTTACCAATTCCTTTTTAATATGTGATGTATTAATCACCTTTCTCATGAAGTATTGGTTTCTTTATACTAGGAACAACCAGAATATTGCTGCTGATTTCGTTCTTTTTTTTTTTTTTTTAATTTCTAGTTTCTTTTCTGTTAGGTAGACAACTTGCAAATTTACAGCATACTTCTAGTTACATTGGGAAGAATATTAAAGTATTCCTTCTTATTTTCTCTTACCCTGAATTAGGTTAGATTTCCCCACCAAATTTTTCTTGGTTCTTATTCTCTTATATTTCCATTCTCAGATTTTAAAAAAATATATTTAATGCAGAAACCAGTTAAAAGGTTTTTCAGGCAAAAGATGGTAACCTCCACTAAGAAAGAAAACAACAGCTTCAAGATGTTTTTTTTAATTTTTATTTTATTTAAGTTTATTGATTTATTTTGAGAGAGAAAGAAAGAGAAAGAGAAAGAAATAGTGTGCAAGCAGGGGAGGGAGGGAGGGAGAGAGAGAGACAGACAGAGAGAGAGAGAGAGAGAGAGGGAGGGAAAGAGGGAGAGAGAGAGTATCCCAGGATCCACACTGTTAGTGTGAGCCCAGTGTGGGGCTTGGACTCAGAAACCACGAGATCATGACCTGAGCAGAAATCAGGTGTCAGGGACACTTCACCAATGGAGAAGTGAGCAAAAATAAGAAGCAAAAAATACTTTTCCCGGTATATATTGCCTTGGGTGTAATGAATTTTTTTGTATGCTTATCTTCTCTCATCCAACAAATTACTAGCTCTTCAGAATAGGATAAATTTTTATATGTGCTATATATTTTCCTTAAATTTCTAAGAACAAGAGAGATTTTTTTAAGTAAATATGTGTTTTCTTATCAAATTTTTGTTAACCAAACCACAAAATATTTTGTGGAAATTATATCAGATGCCAGAATAGAATATTGTGTATTCTTTAGAAAAAAAGTAATTTTTCAATTCAATTTACATCCTTTTTTATGGAAGGAGATTATGGATGTAATCCACAGTTTTACAAACACAAAGCTGCATAAATGTGGTGATCTCCTGTGGGTGCACTGTGCCCACTACAGAAACCTTAATTCTCATCTACCCCTAAATGATCTCTTGGAGATCTTCCTTTACCACCTCGGATCTGATAACTGTGGCATTTACATTTCCAGCTACTCTCTTTCCTACTGTCCTGTGCTGTTTCATCAGGTATCACCAAGTCACCTTAAAATGAGTTGGCTGAAATGTACTCTTTCCCTTGTCTTTCATTTATCCTTTGTCCTGTCAGTGGTTCCAGTTTTCTTCTGGTTCAGGGCTCACAACCTGAACTTACCTTTGACTTCCCAGTTCTTTGCTGGCCCCTTTCCCCATGTCCTAATTTTTTCTACACAATATCTTCCAGACACAGTCCTCCTTCTCCGATTGGTAGCATTTGTACCACCATCCCAACCAGGAGTTAAAGATGTTGTAATGATGATGGCAGTCCTCTCTCTGGCCTCTTTGTTGTCATCTTCTGTTTCTTTAGTTTGTAAGAAGAATATTGAAACTTGAAGGGATGAGGTATTTTTCTTGAAAAGAGAGAGGGAAATTCAAATCAGGAAGATGAGATTTAATGGAAAGAGGTCACAAGTATAGTGAAGAATAAGAAGTGAAAGAAAGAAGAATGAAGTAATGATAAGCAGATGGCTACCTTGTGGAATAATGGTAAATAAAGGTGAAGATATCAAAGGAATGAAGCTGGTTTATAATCTGGCGATCCACTTCTTTATTTTAGTACAATGACACTTTTACGTATCAGTCTCTATCCATGATTTTAAGTAACTCTCAATTATTTACAGAAAGAACGTTCAATTCTTCAGTCTCCTATTTAGAGCCTTCTTCATTTTCATTTATTTTCTCTCTCCAACCTAATCTTTCATTATCCTCCAATGTAGGTTTCCATTCCAAGCACCATATTATTGTTTTCATCATTAGTAATGGTAGTAAATAAATAGTGACCAAGAATGTATAAAGTACTTTCACATGTATTGCTTCATTTTACCATCTCTTTCATATACTCTGCTCATTATCATCTGTGACCTTTCAGGATGACAAATTCTTCTTCATGATTTCCTGCTAGTTTATGAAATTCCATATTGGATTATTCACTACAGTTTGTTTTTATTTTCTCAAAAAGGAAATAATAATTTAATAAACTAACAAATCTGAAAAGTAGAGGCACTCGGAGAAGTTATCAAGATCCAGAGTTCAAATAGAAATAATTTGAATATTTACACTTTGAGTTTTTATTGGAAAACTGCTTTATTATAGTCAAGTGTAATCAACTGTAAATATTCATCAACTGCATTCTCAACAGAAAATGACTATATTAAATACAATAATTTGAAAAGCCTTTGGGAATTTTTAACCAAGTAGTCAAGGTAACAGTCAGTGTTCAGAGTAAACAAGAAATGTTTTGGGGGCACATGGTTGGCTCAGTTAGTGGAGCCTGCAGATGTTGATCTCAGGGTTGTGAGCTCAAGCTCCACTCTGGGTGTGGAAATTACTTAAAAATAAAATGTTTTTAAAAATTCAAAAAAAAAATGTATGTTTTCAATCACCTTTCATTTTATGAAATCTTTCAAACATATTGAGAATAACATATTCACAGCTAATATTTTAGGATACTGAAATGTTTTCAGTTTTTTTCAGGTTGTTTATGATATAAATCATTTTATAAAGTTGACGAAACATTAGATCATTCTGAAGCCCTCTGTTCATCCATTCTTTCATCCCCTGCGAACACTACTTATGTGAAATGGGGTACCTGTTCTGTCATAGTTTGTGTTCTTAAACAACATGTAATATATTTCTTTTTCTTTATAACAGATGGATTAAAATATAATTTATATACCATAAAATTCATTCTTTTAAAGTGCACAATTCTGTGGTTGGTAGTATATTCACACAGTAGTGTAACCATTACCACTATGGAATTTAGAATAAAATATTCTAAATATTTTAATCCCTCCTTTAAACAAACCCCATATGTATTTAAAATCACTCTCACTCAAACCCTACTTCACCCCTGGCAACCTCAAAATCTGTTTTCTGTCTCTATAGATTTGCCTAGTCTGGACATTTCATACCAGTGGAATAATACACCATGTGGTCTTTTGTGCCTGGCTTCTTTCATGTGGCATAATGTTTTCAGGGTTCATTCATGTTTTACCATACATTACATTTACTTTTGTCGCTGAGTAATATATTTATGGTATTAATATACCATTTTGTTTTTCCATTCATCAGGATATGAGCATTTGAATTGTTTTTATTCTTTGATTATATGAATACTATGAATATTCATAGTTTTTGTGCAGACATGCATTTTCATTTCTCCTGTGTATAGAACTAAGAGTGGAATTGTTGGGTCATATGGCAGGTCATTGTTTAACATTTTGAGCAACTGCCAAAGTGTTTCCCAAAGTGACTGCTTCATTTTAGAACTGCCAGGAGTGTATGAGGGCTCCAATTTCTACACAATCTTGCCATCAGTCAATATTGTCCATCTTTTTTATTATAGTCATCCTACGGGGTGTGAAGGGGTATTTTGCTGTGCTTGTTTTGTGTTTCCCTGATGACTAATGGTGTTGAGCATCTTTTCATGTGCCTTTTGGTCATTTTTATAGGCTTTTGAGTGAAATGCCTATTCAGAGTCTTTGCCTAATCTAAGGTCACTAAGTATCCCTCTATTAGTTGTGTCATTTTAGATCTTATATTTAGGTCTATAATACATTTTAATTTTTCTAAATGGTGTGAGGTTCCAACTTCATTCTTTGGAATGTGGAAATCCAGCTCCCCCAGCACATCTTGTTGAAAGGTCCATTCTTCCATTGAACAGTTCTCTGGAGATTGGGCTTTTGGGGGAGCTTCAAATCCATCTTTCCCCTCTGGGAACTTCTGGACTGTTTGTTTTTAAATCTACTATGAAACTAAGGAAAGGGGGATGGGATTGGTACATGTTGAAACACCACATAATTTGCAATTTGTACTAATATTCAGCAGTTTTTCTTTTTAAAAAAATTGTTTTAATGTTTATTTTGAGAGAGAGAGATCGTGAGCGGGTGGGGGGCAGAGAGAGAGGGAGACACAGAATCTGAAGCAGTCTTCAGGCTCTAAGCTGTCAGCACAGAGCCCAACATGAGGCTCGAACTCACGAACAGTGAAATCATGACCTGAGCAAAGTCAGATGCTTAACCAACTGAGCCACCCAGGTGGCCAAGCAGTTTTTCTTAAATAAACACCCATTGGATTGTTATTAGATTTTGGTTAATTTCTAGAGTTCAGAAAAAAAGATGATTTTAACCATTTTTCCAGTGTTTTCACTGTTTTTATGAAGGAGAGGATTTGGGGATCCTTACGTTACCATTCAGGAATGGATTCTCTATTTCATTAATTTAAATTGTTCATGTTTTTTTATCTATTCATTTATTGCCATCATATCTTTATTTCACAATTCATTATTGAGGTCTTATTGGGCAAGAAATTGTTCAGTAATTATTTTTAGTGTTAAAACATATGAAGAGCTTAGCAGTCTTTATAATTGATTTTTAACTTAATTCCATTGTGCTCAGAGTGGGTGTCCATTATTAGGTTGATTGTTTGCTATTTCTTGAGACTTACTTTAGAGACTAGTATATGACTGTTTTGTTGCATTCCATGTATGCTTAAAGAGAATATGTCTTCTGTTTTGATGTACAGCTTTCTATACATTTCTGGTAGAGTGAGCTTTTTGTTTATTTTGTTGTTTAAATCATCTGTGTTATTATTTTTCATATCGGTTTTTGTGTAGGAATTGTGGTTAAATACATCACAATATGATTATGGATTTATCAATTTCTCTATTTGATTTTGTTTTATATGTATTTTAGCCTATATTATTAAGGCACACACCATTTTAAGAGTTTTATTTTATCTGTTATTTTTCTTATCATATAATAGAGAACTTTTTATTTCTACAAAAGCTATTTCCTTAAAGTGTATTTTGGTTAATATTAATATTGCTTCATTAATAATGAAATTAATAATTCAAGACTCTTTACAAATGAAACTTTAGATCGTGTATCACCAAAAGTACTCTTTTATTTTAAAAATCAAGACAACAAGCGTCGCCTGGGTGGCTCAGTTGGTTAAGCATCTGATTCTTGATTTTGGCTCAGGTCATGATCTCATGGTTTGTGAGTTGAAGCCCCATGTCAGGCTCTGTGCTGATGTGCAGAGCCTGCTTGGGATTCTCTTTCTCCCTCTGTCTCTCTGCCTCTCCCCTGCTTGTGGGCTTTAGTGCTTTTCTTTATTTGTAGCAGAGGCAAGTGGAGAATCCAGGTCTTCTGTTGTAGAATTCCTTTATAAATTCAGTTGTAACAAATAAGTCAGTAGTTTTGGGTTCAGGAGAATGTATTTTCTCAAATAGAGCATGAAAATAAGAGCAGTTAATGATCTCTTAAATATGGCCATAGTGGAAATACCAGTTCTTTTGAAGGGAAGAAACACAGTACCTAGTATTTGTCATACTGAAATTCTTTGCTTAATGTATATGTCATGGCCAAACAATTTTTATTTATTTGTGAGTGTTTCTAAAAAGTAGGAAGTATTAATTCCATCTATTACTAGTTTGAATTTTTATTATTAAAAATCTTAGTAGAAAATCTATGTGCTAAAAATTTATATCAAAACAAAATGAAGTGAAAGTTTTCTCCCCACTTCTGAACCCCAGTCTCCAATTTCCATGGCAGAGGTAACAGCATTCCCTCATTAAGACAACAAGATATATTCTATGCTTCACCTTCATGTAGGTCTAGAAAAATATTTTTTTAATTTAAATGGTAGCATCGATTTTGCATTGTTTATATCTTCCTGTTTCAAATTACAAAATATTTGGAATTATTCAGTAGCTGTACATCTATATCAATCCCATTAATTTATGTGGCCCCATTATCTTATAGTATATGACTGTACCATAAGTTATTTTGCCAGCTATCTATTGGTAAACATTTCTGTTGTTTCTAGTATTTTGCCACTACAAATAATATTGGAGAGCATTTCCTTAGCCATCTGCCATTTTTAAATAGGCAAAACTATATCTTTAGAGTAATTCCTTACAAACAGACTTAGTTGGTCAAGGTGTGTGTGTGTGTGTGTGCGCGCGCGTGTGTGTGTGTGTGTGTGTGTGTGTGTGTGTGTATTTACATGCATATAGATGTATCTCTTGTGATGGCTGTTGCCTAGTGGCTCTCTATATGGTTATAACAAGTTATACTTCCATTATCAATACATCAGAATGTCTTTTGCCTACATTTTAATCAATATAGGGTCTTCACCAACATTTTAATGATTTAAAATTCATTTATCATTTTATGAGAGAAATTAGTTTAAAATTTAAAAGTTGTTCAGATTTTCCTTTCTCTGAATTATCTGTTTAATACATTTTGTCTCTTATTTATTTGAGTATTTTATAATCAATAAATGGGAGCTCATATGTCTTAAAGAATTTAGTCATTTATTATATTGCATATGTTCAGTGAGGTTTGTCATTTGTCTTTTGACTTTTTTACAATATTTTTCTCCTACAATTTTTAATGTATATTAAACACCATTCTTGGGGTGCCTGGGTGGCTCAGTCGGTTAAGCGGCCAACTTCCGCTCAGGTCACAATCTCACAGTCCGTGAGTTCCAGCCCCGCATCAGGCTCTGGGCTGATGGCTCAGAGCCTGGAGCCTGCTTCAGATTCTTTGTCTCCCTCTCTCTCTGGCCCTCCCCCCGTCCATGCTCTGTCTCTCTCTGTCTCAAAAATAAATAAAAACATTAAAAAAAAATTTAATAAACACCACCCTTTTCTTTATTTCTTCTATGATTTTTGCCAAATGCACAAAGGCCATTTTCATTCGAGAGTTCTAAAAATAATTATTCTATGTTTACTTCCAAGGCTTTCATAGTGCCATTTATTATATCAAAATTATTAAGCTATCTAGATATTTTTGTATTAAATCAAAATCTTCCAACTTCATTTCTTCTCCAGGTACCCTAAAACTACCATATTTCTCAGCTCTAAAGTTAGATATGGGTCAGTACCAAAATACTTTTTATTGATATAATAATATATCTTAATATTTGTTGAAGTTAATCATTATTATATATTTACCCTAGAGTTGTCCTGGTGAGTCACACTTTTTTAATGTAAACTTTAGAATTATCTAGCATTATTTTTAAAGAAAAGTATTTGTCATTTTTTTTTCATCACAGGAAATTTATAAATTAATTCAGGCAGAAGCAAGATCTTTGGGACATTGTTTTTTTTTTGTTTGTTTCCTTTTGTTTCTATCTAATAATACTGTATGCCTTTCCATTTTTTGAAGTCTTTATTTCTTCCATTAGTGTTTTAAAATTTCTTCATATAATATTTATATATTTCTTAATAATTCCATTCCTAGATTCCTTATCTTTTTAAATATTTTTTTCTGTTTATTCATTTTTTTGAGAGAGAAAAAGAGCATGAGTGGGGGAGGTACAGAGAGAGAGAGAGAGAGAGAGAGAGAGAGAGAGAGAGAGATACAGAATCTGAATCAGGCTCCAGGCTCTCAGCTGTCAGCACAGAGCCTGACACGGGGCTCAAACCCATGAATCTCAAGATCATGACCTGAGCTGAAGTGAGACACTCAACCAAATGAGCCACCCAGGCACTCCTCCTTATCTTTTTTCATTATTATTGCCAGTGTGCATTTTTTTTCTATTTTGTCTTCTCAGTAGCTGTAGGAAGGTTAGCGATTTTTGTCTAAAAATATATCATCAGTTCTTCCCCACCCTTTGCCTCTGGCATCCACTGTTCTATCTCTATTGTTTCACCTTTTTCAAAATGTCATTGAAATGGAATGATATTGTCTATAGACTTTTGAACCTGGCTCCTTTCACTTCATGTATTGCATGCCTGTTTGATTCTCCATTCAGACCTTCTTCATGAATCTTTATGGTGTCAATGGGTTCAGAGAAGTTTCTGAGGCCAGAGTGTTATTCTCATCCTTTTTTTCCCAAAAAGTGGTTATGGGATCTGCCCTTTAGTTACGCTACCTCCTTTGAAAATTGTGCTCTGCCAGCATTATATATGTATGTATATATGTATGTATACACACACACACACACACACACATATATATACGTATATATATATATATATATACACACATATATATACACATACATTATACATGTATGTGTATATATATATACACACACATGCACACGCGCGCACACACACACACACACAGCTATAGGCATCATCTCTCAGAAACTGTCCATACTTTGAATGTATTCAGCATTCTTCTAATGTTGTGGTGTTTTGGTAACATGCCTTCCAGTGTTAGTGAAGGTGGAACTTGCATTTCTTTTTCTTTTCTTTTTTTTTTTTTTGATTTTTCTAGTGTGGTTTTCTAAGGAAGAGGCAGCACATCATTGCTTTGCAATTTTGAAACTCCATGTCCTTTAAAAGCTATTAAATATAAATGTCTCTAGCAAGTGGCTGCTGCGCCTCTAATTTACTACTTGACTAAAGGCAAACCTTAAGCCAAAGGATGGGGAAGCTCTTCAGAGCTGAAATATCACTAGCTTCAGCACATGCTAAGAAATATCCAACTGTTTTTGCATATTATCATTCCAACCTTTTCTCTTACACAATATATCTTTTGCTTATTCCTTTGAGTAATCTTTGAAATTTAATATTATAATAAAGATTTATTAAGATATTGAGCATCTGCACTTTTAATGATCAATTATCCTGATAAGTCAGTATGGTATATATTTTATAAATTAAAAAGTATTGAGGATCAGAGTGTTTAAGTAAACTTCTCAAACTTACACAGTGAGTCAGTAAACAGCTCTGTTTTCAACCCTTATTTTTTGACACCAAATCTATTTTTTTTCGACTACTTCATACTTACCTCCACATTTGCATTCACTGTGATGATTATGAGCTTTTAAAAAAAATTCATATACATTATTTAATTGGATTCTGATAACAGTGTAAGTTAAATTGGAAGGAGGTTGTCATTAACTCCATTCTGCAGGTAAAGACAATTTCTGAAAAAAATAAAGACTTTTTTAAGGCGAGCAGTTATTTCATAGCCAGAGCAGATTCATACAAGGGATCCTGATCCAAAATTAGGTATTCTCCCTTTTAAATAACTGTACATCCAAAAGAACCATTTTCTTTATTTAGAAAATTCTAAATTCTGGATTTAAAATTTTGTGAGCATTTGTTCTATCAGGAGCTCTTTGGCACTAGTTATTTAATATATGTTTGCTATTTTTATCAGTTGGCTACTATCACAGTAATGTTTTGCAAGAAACACCATAATACTGTGCAATAAATAACCACGATACCTGTAAGATCACAACAATATACGTAATTACTGCTCACAAGTTCTCAGGCTACTGACTGGTTTTTGTGGTCTTGATCGGGATTGCTTATATTATGCAGTCAGCTGCAGGTTAAAGTAGGTGGCTCTGTGGATCATGGCAGGGCTCTCTCCCATGCTAGCCATCAGCTAGTTTCTTAAGATGGAGTCTGTTCCACTTGTATTCATTCAAAACACATTCATTTAATGTTCTAGGTAGAGCTTATTAAAAAAATAGATTCATGTCCAGTGGAAAAAAATGGGCAGTGAATTCCCTAAACCAAGGACATGACAGCCAGCCTCGGTTAGCTCTGTTCTAAATCTAAGACCTGGTATGTATCATGTCTTCCCTGGTGCTAGGTATTAGGGACATCATAATGAACAAGGCAAACAAGATCCTTGTTTCAATAAAGCATTTAAGCCAGTGAAGAAGGTAGATGAAAACAAATAAATAGTGATTTTAAATATACTTCAAAGAGAATTAATAGGCTATGGAGATATAAAATAATAAAAAATGGCCTTTATTGGGCACCTGGATGGGTCAGTCAGTTAAGCTTCTGACTCTTGCTTTTCAGCTCAAGTCATGATCTCGTGGTTCCTGACTTTGAGCCCCACATTGGTCTCTGTGCTCACAGCACTTGCTGGGAATTCTCTCTCTCCCTCTCTCTGCCCTTCCCCTGCTCATTCGTGTGTGTGTGTGTGTGTGTGTGTGTGTGTGTGTGTGTGTGCGCGCGCGCGTGCGCGCTCTCCCTTTCTCTCTCTCTAAAAATAAATAAATAAATATAATTTTTCTAATGGTCTTTACTAGGAAATTGATCAGGATACACCTCTCCGAGGAATGAAAATTAATAAGAACAGTAAACCTGGTTGTAGTGGACAAAAACCCAGCCCAAACTGAGTGAATAGTTACCTGCATTGGATTATATATCCAAAGCATGGGAAATATATAGGGAGTATGAAGGGAGGAACTTGTCTTAGGGAGAATTCCAACTGTGGACTTGAACATCCTTAGGACACAGTATCACCACAGGTCATTGTTGCTTCGTTCTTTGTGGCTCTTTTCTGTTTTAAAACAATATCACAAGTACACTTACACAAACTACAAGGGTATAGACACTGGCAATACTAGAGTTAGCGATCTGTGACCTTGAAAGAAAAGACACTCTTTACCCTCAGCTTGAAATCTTTTCTAGAAGTTTATAGACTCATTAGCCTAATTTAGATTTCACATCCGCCTCTTGAGCCAGATGATTACAGTAGCTTACATTCAGAGGATGTGCCTAGACTTAAATTAGGAAAACATATTGCCCTAAAGGAAAGCCCAAAGGAATTGCATTAAATGGAAATGGGGGCAAATCTTTGTAAGCCTGGGTCCCTCCCTCAAAATATGTATTTATAAAGCAAAATTCATGTCTAACTCATATTAGTATGCCCAGCAGTAATTATACAGGACTTGATACATTTCCAAAAGGATAGCATAATTTTAGTACATTTCAGACTGTGGAGGAAGCCATCATCTCTCCTCTTATGGAGAATACTCCCTAACTATACATAAGCATGTAACTCTTACAGAATCCTCTTTTATTGGATATATTTCCTCTGTGGATCTGTAGGCATGTGATGGGCTAAGAGTAGCAGAACTAGTTTTGCCAACTCTTAGCACTTCCCATGTTGATGTTTCTGAGGTTTGGACTGTCACCTGAAGCTCCACTAAAATGGAAAACCCTTATTTTTGTCTTGAAATTACAATAATTCTTATATTCATTAATCAGAATCAGGTGTATGGAAATCTAAGGAATAAAAACGTATTTATACTTTATTTTAATGAATACGTGTAAACCTACATTTTTCAAGTTTCTTTTAAATGTTGGATTAAAAGAAATTGCTCCTTTAATAACAGAGAATTATATAATAAATTATGGTTTTAAATAATTGGATTTGACCTCAGGTATTTTATTCTACTTATGAAAGCATATAAATATTTTTATAAGTCTATTAAAAATAAATTTATTTTCAGATCCTTTTGAAGCATTCATCATCTTTTCTATTCGCCATGAGATCAGAAGAATTGATCTGCATAAAAGAGACTACAGTCTACTTGTTCCTGGGTTGAGAAACACAATAGCGCTTGATTTTCACTTCAATCAAAGTTTACTGTATTGGACAGATGTTGTAGAAGACAGAATATATCGGGGCAAACTTACTGAAAATGGAGGTAATTTTTTAGTGAGAATTCCAAAACAATATTCTGTAATCTGAAGGGATTTTGATTAATCTTTGCACGTTGGTTCCCTATCTCCTGCCTCATGTATGTAAAACAATAGATGTCAAGTACATGTGTGAAAATATGTTGAGGGAGGGGAATAAATGGCAAAAGCCTGTGCTATGCATACCATTTTCAAATTATGAGCTTTTCCATGGGCATTGGTGAAAAAATTTGCTTATAAGAAATAACTACTGCCTTCCACACACTAGTAGATACATTTTGAGAGTTGAAATGTTTTCTTTTATTTAAAAAAAAGTTTTATTTTATTTTATTTGTTTTATTTTTATTTATTTAAATATTTTGTTTTATTTTACTGTCAGCAAGATTTAAACAAGCACTGAATTGGTACAAAGACCACTAATATGAACTAAATGTTTTTTGTTATAATTTGACTTATCTCTTTTGGCTAATGTAGGCTTAAGTAGTGAGGCTATAAGATAAATATATGTAATAATCTTTTTGAAAATGTTGGATCTGTGTAGCATTCCAAACCCCAGGTGTTTCTATCAAAATATAAATTTCTCCTTAAATCACCTTTACAATTTTGGAAAAATGGTAATAACACAATATAATTATCATATGTGAATTTATGTCCTGTCACATATTGCAAGAGACTGATTTCAAGTGATGGATTTAGATCTTTGGGCTTAGATTGTTAACTGTTAAAAAAAATTAAAATATATAACAAAAACACCAGCAATGTCATAAACTATGAAGAGTTGTCCTATTAGAAAAAGTGTTTTTTTTTTAAATAATTACTTTAATTACAAAAGAAATTTAGAAGTGAGTGAGTAAGGATATTGGTGGGCATTATCAAATTGCTTATTTGTATTTAGACCTCACTAATGTCTTCTTCTGTTATTTGTAAACATGCTATGTCTTGTAAGTCTTTTGGGCCAGGGAGGAGTGGGGAGTATGATTTGGGACTTATCTTTGTTAAGGGTAAGTGCAGTAAAAGCTCTTATCTATCATGCTTCAGAAGAAGGTGGGTGCTGACAAGCTATACTGCATATTGCCCCAGGTAGACTTGATCCTCTTTATTCTACGCCTAAAGATCAATGCTGAAACTAAATTGTAATGATATTAACTAGCTCATCATTATTCCCCAAACTCGTGTTCTATTTCAAAAATCAGAAACAAGAAATAACTTTTTGAACCCTAAACATTGTTGTTCGCCTCAGAGTTTTTTAAAAATTCTTTTTCACTGCCACTGAAAAGACTTAAGAAATTAAAATTTTCTGTTAGGAAATTTCAGTAATTCTAAATTTGGAGCCTTCTTAGTTTCCTTTGTGCCTTATAACACATTTGCACTATATCTTTCAAACTCAATAAAATACTTTAAAACTCTGTGCTGCTCATACACTGGTCTTTTCCTTTGTCCTTAACATGTTCCTTGAATGGGTACAAGAGTTGATTTCCTTTTTTTTTTTTTTTTTTGTAGGGGTCAGTGCAGTCGAGGTAGTGGTGGAGCATGGCTTGGCTACCCCAGAAGGGCTGACAGTCGACTGGATAGCGGGCAACATATACTGGATAGACAGCAATCTGGACCAAATTGAAGTGGCCAAGCTAGATGGTTCCCTACGCACTACACTAATCGCCGGAGCCATGGAACATCCCAGAGCCATTGCTTTGGACCCAAGATATGGGTAAAGAAGTTTGCCTTTCACAGATTGACTTTGACATAAAAAATAATCTTTTAAATTAATATTGAATTCAATTATCACATAAATTATTAGATTGCTTATTTTGTGCATGTACATATATGTATATGTATATAATTGTATACATATGAGTTTAAGTTTATTAGCACAAGTGTGGCTATAAGATTGTTTACATAGGTACTTTTAGAGGACAGAAATATGTTTTTTCTAAATATGAGTGTTAGGCCCTATTGGAAAGTGTTGCAACTCATTTTTGAAGCAGTAATTTAATGAATTTCTCTTTGCCCTGCCAAAGAGGTGCCATAATTGTTTCTAATGGTTGCAGACCACAGGGCCAGTCTCTGGTTCAAACAGTCACGATGTTTATCACATCACCTCTTATGTATTTTGTAAGTACTTGGAGTCACTTTAAAAGAAAATTCGCATAAACTTGAAGGAGTCCAGTAATGAGACACTGACTAATTGGTGTGTTTGAAAGACAAGGCACATGATTCTCAAAAACAAGGTAAAAAGTTGAGTAACTCAGGTTATTGTCTCTAGTGTTCCCCTGTGTGTGCCTCTGTGAAAGAGCAGAAGAGAGACAATGGATTTGGAGCCAGAAAACGAGGATTCCAGTTGCTACTCAGTCACTTATTATCTGGGGAACCTACTCTATTAACTTCCCTTAAATTTTAGTTTTTTTTTTCTTTGTAAGTCAGAGATATTATCTTTATCATTTGGTTGTTTTTGAGGAGATGATAAATATGTGTAAGATAGTATGTAACTGGTATAGGTAAGAATACTATTTATTTATGATTTATTTATTTTTATTTATTTGTTATTACTATTTATTATCTATTCAATTATTTATTGCCTTGGTAATTATTTTGTAAATCCAAAACTATCTTCAAGGCTAAAGGTTAATAGATTGAAATGTTTATTTTTGTCTCTGTATCTTTAAATAATACAAAGTCCAAGCAGCGCCAGTGAAGAAGGGGAGTCAGCCAGGAGGGAGTTTGATGAAATGTAGAGGAGAGAAAAGGGAGCCTGTGTTAAAGTCAGCCTCCTGGCCGCACTTTCTGGCGTGTTCTCTGGTTTCTGCCCAGGAGTCAGAAATCAGTAGATTAGGAAGTCTGTTCTCCTTTTCCTCAATTCACACACAGAAATTAAAGGGGCAAAGCACCTTCACTAGAGCAGGGTTCCAAACTGGCAACCTTTATTGATGTGTTTTCTTTACCTTCTACAGTGCTTTAAATTTATTTTAATGACTTGCCCCAATTTAAAACATTGAGACATTTTGTATACAATCCTAGATTTCTTGCTTCTTTTGAAAGAACACCGAGATCTGGCAAGGAGCAAAGCAGTAGGTATATCTTTTAGCTTAGAGATGGGCTCTCTCATGTTTACAGTTTACACTTTGCCTATTTCATTCATTTGCTTCCTGTAATAACAGTTTACCAGGAAGAGATATGTTATGCTTAATGAGAAATTCCTCTTCAAAACAGACTATTCCTGAGATTGCAGGTAATCGCTGGTCCTGACCCTTTACTTCCCATAAAAGTTCATCATCAACATGGGTTTTATCTTCAATATAACAACTACCGGTGTGAAATTTTCACCTATTAGACCTATCTAACTTGTACCAGCATCTTGTAAACAGGAAAAACTTTCTGTATATGGGAAAGTGATATTTTGGAGAAAGCTCTAGTTTTAGCTATAGTTTCCAATATGAAAGGAAAACTATGAGTGAGTGCTCCCAAATTGCAAATGGCACACACAGAGAAAAAACAAAACAAAAAGGATAAAACAAGTGTATCAAAGTTTTGAAAATAGTCTGACCAAACAAAGCAGTAGATCTGGGAGTTGAAACTTTCTTTTGAACTGACATTGTTTAGGATAAAATTATTTATCTCAGTTTGGGGAATATCCTACCTGAGAGGAGAAAAAAAATAGAAACACAACATGCCACCCACAAATACTATAAGTGAAAATGTATCCAGGTACTATTCCAGTGATAAAAGATCTTCAGAAGTAATATATCCTCTAAGTTGAAAATACAGAAAGCTAGCCTCTGACTAGGAAAAACCTGATAATGCTTCTGAGAAAGTTGATGCCTTCCGTTACTAATTGCTACTATGAAAGTATAAAGCTGCTTAATTTTTTTGAAACATGAGAGAAGAAACAATGCTTGTAAAATAATTTTTGATATAAATAATTAAAATTCATGGGGCCCCTGGGTGGCTCAGGCTTTTGAGCATCTGACTTTGGCTTAGGTCATGATCTCACAGCTCATGAGTTCAAGCCCTGCATCGGGCTCTGTGCTGACAGCTCAGAGCCTGGAGTCTGCTTCGGATTCTGTGTTTCCCTCTCTCTCTGCTCCTCCCCTGTTCATGTTCTGTCTCAGTCTCTCAAAAAGGAATAAATGTTAAGAACATTTTTTCAAATAATTAAAGTTCAGATGGAAGTACTAATTCGTTCAACTCTAGGAAGTAATTGAAAGGTTGACAAGTATCAGGATATGATAGGATTTTTATTGAAAAAATTATCTTAATGGATTGATACAATTAAGATATGAGGTTCACATAAATACCCTTAAAACCAGCTGTAGCAATTACATTTAAAAATGCAGTGCAAAGTTAAAATATTTTTAAGTTTGTCATAGTTTGGTAAAAAATTTATAGTTATTTTTAAACATTGGACATTTCATAAGGTAGGCTGAGAGCATACTAAAAATACATGTGAGCATGTGTGCTCGTGCACACACGCACACACACACACACACACACACACACACACACACTGAACTGCAAAACTAAGCACAAGAAAAGCAACATTGAAAAATAATTTCAGTGAAACTTAGATTCCTACCTTAGTGCTATCTATTCAAATAGAAACATAAAATTTCTCCCTGTTTCTCAAATAATTCATGAATACATAAAGAAGCTAGGAATCAAAATTGATAGGAGCTCCAAAGGCACTTAAACATTTTTGAAAAATTTTACTTAGGGTAAATCTACTAGATAATTTTTTTTTAGAAACATGGTTTCTGTAAATACTATTATCTTTCCTACTGCATCATAAGCTCTCTAATAATGGCAAGCAAAGTTGCTTCCATTTCTATGAAATCCTTCACTGCTCTTGGTATATATAATTGTGCTGAATAAATGCTTGTTACATAAAGTAATGCATGTAGGGGTGCTTGGGTGGCTCAGTCGGTGATGCATCTGGCTTCGGCTCAGGTCATGATCTCATGGTTTGTGTGTTTGAGACCCGCGTCGGGCTCTGTGCTGACAGTTCAGAGCCTGGAGCCTGCTTCTGATTCTGTCTCACTCTCTCTCTTGCCCCTCCCCTGCTCCCGCTCTGTCTTCTCTGTCTCTCAAAAATAAAATATACAAAAATTAAACAAAATAATGCATCCAAATGCATAGGCTTTTTGTTGATATGTAACTTATAAAACTCAAGGATACACTTTCAAGAGTGAATTATATACGAAAAGACAGCTAATGGATACTACTATGAACTTTTTTTACAATAACAAATGAATTAAAAAGCTTAACAACCAGCCACTTTGCTCCCTCAGCACAGCTGAGGTAAAACCGAAGCAGTGACAACAACAAGAAACAGGTTATAACATCAGCCCAATAAAACATGTTTATATCATGTGAGTTTCCTTCTGCTATGAAGGTCCTTTGTGACCTTTTCCTACAGATGCCAAAAAACAAATGTTTTTAATCAACTATTTTGCTTCCTCGGCATAAAATCCACAGGCCTTCGTTTTACACCATAAAACATATTTGCCATCATGCCACATTCCTTTAATATTCTGGGTTTTGACCCAATATCCCAAGTGACAAGTTATTCCAAGATGGTAAATGGGAGTCTTAGGGAGGAGTCATTTTTCTCTCATTCCATTTTAAAGGAATACACTTATTGCTAAGGTGACCTGAAAGAGTATATGAATCTCCTCTAAACAACAAGCTTAGTATTAGGGAGTAAGAAGCACTAGGGAGTTCAGAATCTATAGGGCACTCACTTCAGTTCTTGAACTTTCATTGCCTTTGTAGTGATGCAGCTGCCTGGTGTCTTCCTGCTCCATTGCTGGTATTTAAATTTCACTTGTCATAATAACTGGATGCTGCTATAACAATTGCAATTTGTAAAAGCAGATATAATAATTATGAAGATTAGTGAAACATCTAAAGAAAATTTTAATTTCATCTGGGACTGTTCCTAAATTAAACTAATAAAGATGTTGTTGCTTTTAGAAGACCTAAAGATTATAGATAAGTAACCTCTTTTTTGGCCAAGATCATTTATTTTCACCTTCTGCAGCTTGACCTGATAGATGATAATGGCCCTTTCATGCCTGTAATGATACAAGTTGTTCATGGTCCATTGACCCAATTTAATCCTGATACAGACTAACCCGTGAATGCAGGAACTGTAGAATCAGTAGACTGTAGTCTCTTTTTTAAAAAGCAATTGTGGCTGAATATTTCCATACATCCTGTAAGAAGACATATTCAGTCTTTTTATATTTCAAAAAATAATGCAATCATTGAAATGCTAATACATTTTAACCACAAAAAGAAAGTAATAAGGGGAAAATGATTCTTTTAAAATACCATATTGGAAAGTATACAAAAGAGTGCCTAGAATTTTATGAAACAATGATCCTTGAAATCAACTTTTAAATGGATTGTAAACTGACTTCTGGTAAAGTTAAAAACACTTTTACAGGAACTAATTCTAGAACATGTTATTTTATAAAAAGAGTTAAAAATTTCCCCACTTGAATTGATGAAAGATTAGGACCATAGTCCTAACCAGAAACAGTTTAATGCTGCTATGTTTAGTGAAGAAATGAAGGAATCATTTATTTTAGAATTCCTCAAACTATCTCAAGCCATACTTTTTTGGTCCAGTGGACCATATCTGAGAGTTTACAGTGCCTACTTCTGGTAAATATATACACGTAGAGAGAATGCAGAATTGTAGGTTTAATGATATGTGTGTTGTAATTTCCACAACTACATGTGACAGAACTAGGTAGAAAGTTACAAAAGAGACCCCAATTCTCCATTTGTTATTCAGGCAAAAGACAATGCTTCAGAAGTTGTTGGGTCATCAATCCAGACTGTGAATTACAGTCTTGCCTAGATCTGGTGGTGACTTATCCACAGATACTCAGACTAGCTATGATTCTCAAAATCATCATTTGTTTTCAGTGATTATTTTTCCTAATCTTTTTCAAACTTGAAAACCTCTCTTATCTACCTTGTTTGCCAAGATACCACCATAAATTTGATTCATGCTATGTTGCTCTTGTTTCTATTTTAAATCTTCTTTTTTTAGTCCTAAGTATAAAGGGAAGCTGACAAATAACAATCTGCTGTCAGTGAAAAGATGTGTGCATCTAAAATTAAATTTGTAGTGAGACACATAATTCATTTCATTCATTCTTTTAAAGACATTTAGTTACTTAACTAAGTAGCCTACCAGCTTTATATTGATCAATCTCTGTTCCATTTGCTCTTTATGGCAACATATTGTATATTTATAAGCAATATGTGTATGTGTATATACATATTGATATTTCCAGATGATTGGGTTTTTTCCTCATATAAAACAATCTACTCTTTAAAAATTAGTCTTTTCAGGGGCACCTGGGTGGCTCAGTCCGTTAAACATCTGACTCTTGGTTTTGGCTCAGGTCATGATCTCATGGTTTGTGAGTTCTACCCCCTCATCAGGCTCTGTGCTAACAGTGCAAGCCTGCTTGGGATTTTCTCTTCCCTCTCTCTCTCTGCTCCTACCCCATTTGCCCCTTCTGTCTCTCTCAAAAAATAAATACATAAGCTTAAGGTTTTTTTTTTTAAATTAGTCTTTTCAGAAAAAAATATATTTCTAGCTGTAAGATTGTATGACGGTCCTCTGGTATTTTTGATATTTAAAAAAATCACTTATGAATTTAATTTTGAGTTGTTTATACTTTAAAAAATATTTTAATGTTTATTTATTTTGATAGAGAACGAGTTGGGGAGGAACAGAGGGAGAGAAAGAGAGAGAGAGAGAATCCCAAGCAGGCTGTCAGTGCAGAGCCCTACAAGGGGATCAGTCTCACTGACCATGACCTGAGCAGAAATCGAGAGTCAGACACTCAACCGACTGAACCATCCAGGCACCCTGTGTTCTTAACACTTTTAAACTTTATAATATAAATTTTCAAATACACAAAATAGAAGGAATTATATAATAAAATTCCTCATTTCCATTACCCAGCTTCAACAATTATTAGTACACTGTCCCTGATATATTATTTAGTTTTATCCTTTCTCAGCAGTTTACTTAATTTACTTGAATATTGGTGATTAAGCAATGAATAATTTGGATTTTGTCTTTATGGATATAATCCCAGGGGCATAAAACTCCTAAAGCTGCCTGTGAAACTAAATTTTATCTTTTTTACATAAACTCAGTTTTTGACAGACATTCTTTGAGATAAACCCAATCCTATGACCTACTCCTTTGAATCTTTTTCTCATTGCTTTGACTTAGGCTTACGTTATAAAACTAATCCACCTTCACATTCATGCTGGTATGACATTTAAACATTGACATTAGTATTAATTCTTGTTCTCTGTCCTTCTTTGTGTCTGTCTCTCTCCATTTCGTTAACAGTTTGGAAATACTTTGAGTTTTTTTCATTTAAAAAAAATCATCTCAACGATTACGTGTGTGTGGCATGCTTTTGCAAACACAAATCTTTTCTGTGGGCTGACTAGTTTCTGTCCATTTCCTCATCAAATGCTCCTGACACTGTGTACAGTTACAGTTTTTATTTACAGATGAGAAAACAGAGTCTGAGGTTAAAGATGCTGGAGTAAGTGACAGATACCAGTGTCAATCCCAAGTTTGTCTGAGACCAAAAATATATTGACATAATCATTTAATAACATTTTGTGGATGCCCAGTGCTGAAGAGTTGTATATGAACTGCTACTCTTATCAAGAACATCTACATCTTCCTTCTCTGTTCACCATAGGTTTTAACATATGTACTTACTAAATTTATTATATAATGTATTGAATCATCTTTTCCTTTTGTATTTGACATTCCTCTGTCCCCAAACAGACTATATACGTTTCAAAAATTGAAGTCATGACAAATAGTTTATATCACTCCATATTTCCTTATATAAACATATTTTTCTTAAAAGATAAGGTAAATTGGATTTTGAATTTTTTTCCAGAGGATTATTTCATTTTCTGAGGTAATCTCCCAAATGAATATACTTAAGGATCATTCAAAATATGGAAGAATAAAAAGTAGCAAAACTATATATAATTATAATGAAGAATAAAGGTATTTTTACCAGTAGCTTTACCATTTTTCACCTAAATGGTGTCAGAGCTTATGATAGGAAAATTTGCTAGGTTGTCACTATTTCTCCAGTCCTTTGAGTTCTGCCTTCCCAAATCACCATGCTATTCATTGGGTTCTATGACCAAAGTAGAGAAGGCAACTGCCATTTACTGATTAGCAACCATGCTCTTACTCCTGTACCAGATGTTTTCCCTTTGTTATTTTATTTAGTGATGTGACATTAAAGAATTAGATGTTAAAAGCATGGGAACAGAAGTTAGACTGTCCAGTTTCCCATCTCCCTCTGCCACTCACCAGCTCTATAACCCTGGTCAAGTAATTTAACTTCTCTAAACTCATTCTCCCATCTCAAACATAAATAACATTAGTCATGGCCTCATGATTGATTAAAGGAGATCATCTATAAAGCACTGAAAATAGTATTTAGCATATAGTAAGCACTTAAAAACTGCAGCCAGTTGTAATGATTGTGGTATTGTGTAACTATACAATACATACTATAGAAATATGCATTAACAGTTTAAACCACTGTCAACTGAACGTAAGCTGTCTATCGCCTAATAGCCTTAGAAATCAAATGCATGACATAAGGTACTTAATGCCCATTGTGGGGAAGAACTGTTAGTTGCACCATGAATTTGTAGAGTCTCAAATAGTATTTGGTTTTAAAAGAAGTAATAATTTTTAACATATAAAGCTGGTATTTTCACAACTGCTTTGTGTTTGTTACATTATGATTTCCTGTTTTCCCTCTGTTTCCTGTCATATGATCTATGTCATTGCTATGAATGTGAAGGTTATCTCCATACTGATGACTTCCAAATTCATAACTCTAGCCCTGCCTTCTTCCCTGAACTTCACTCTGGCATACCCAGTTTCATGAATACCTCCATATTGATATCTTGAAATCATAAGAGAAAAAAATTAGTAAGATAAAAAAAAGTAAACTTTTGATTGCTCTTCACATTCATTCACACTCATTTCCCAAATCTTAGAATTGGATCCTCTTCCATTTTCCCATTTTTTTATGGATTCCCTGCACACCCTCTTCCTTACCCTTACTCTGACTTCGCTGACACGAGAAACACAGTCACTTATGATCTGTTCTCTACTTCGTTCCCTATATTCAGTCATCAGCCAGCCCTGGAAGTTCTACCTCCAAAATGTACCATTAATCCATTCACTTCTCTTTCCTGACACTCCCGTACTCCAAACCACCATCATCTTTGCCTGGTCCTTTAAAATAAGCACCTGATGTGCCCATACTCTTGCCTCACTATCACCCACTTATAAATGGTACCATGTTTCTCCCCTGCTTAACTATGCTTCTTATTCCCTTAAAATAAAATCCCAAATAATTGCCTTAGCCAGAAAGACCCTTTAAGTTGCCCTCTTCAAATCCATCTTCTTGCTTTTTCCTCCTTACTCACTATCTTGATATTATATCTGTTCTTCAGATCACCCACTTTCTTTTCCCTGTTCAGGCTTTTATTTATTTTGCTTGTCATGTTCTTTATATTGTTTTTTTTTTTTTTTTTTATCTTTTAGAGTCAGTGTAAATACAGTCTTCTCAAAGTGTTTTTTTCTTTTTTTCCTGATCATCTTCTCTAAGTAGATCACTTACCTGCTGTTCTCTTCCATAATAAAAGTTTTCCTCAGCATATTTCAGAATCTGTAATTATATATTCATGTGTTTATTTGGCTTGTCTTCTCCACTGGACTCTAAGCCCCATGTGGGTAGATAACACATCCGTTTCTTTTGAGACTGTTTACCTAACAAGTGTCTAGCATATAGTAGGCACTCGATAAATATTTGTAAAATGAATGGCTGAAACAATAACATTATTTATTTGTCTTCAGAATTCTTTTCTGGACAGATTGGGATGCCAATTTTCCTCGCATCGAATCTGCTTCCATGAGTGGTGCTGGCAGAAAAACCATCTACAAAGACATGAAAACTGGAGCTTGGCCAAATGGACTAACTGTGGACCACTTTGAAAAAAGGATAGTTTGGACAGATGCCAGGTTTAATAAAAATGATCTTTTTCTTCTATATCTTCTGTTACCTTTCACAGATAGTATTTATAAACTCAAAAGATGTCCTAACATGCATGTATTACATATACACACATTGAAATTGGTGGTAATATTTATTTGTTTTCCATATGATGGTGGTGGTGATGTTTGTTTTTGTTATGATGGGCTTATTTTTTCTTTCTACAAATCAGACACCCATAAAATATTTTAAATATTTTTTATAAAATATTTTCTCTGGCATTTATGTAAGTAATATGATAACATAACTGGACCATCTGAATAAGTTTTGATAAAATACTGATTTATTACCTTTCTGTAGGTCAGATGCTATTTATTCAGCCCTCTATGATGGAACAGGCATGATAGAAATCATCCGAGGTCATGAATACCTTTCCCATCCTTTTGCTGTGTCTCTATATGGGAGTGAAGTCTACTGGACAGACTGGAGGACCAACACATTGTCAAAAGCCAATAAGTGGACAGGGCAGAATGTCAGTGTGATTCAGAAAACCAGTGCCCAGCCATTCGACCTTCAGATATACCACCCCAGCCGACAGCCCCACGGTAAGTGCTGGTTGTGAAGTAACCACCCAGAAAGTATTTTCACCTTAATCATATAAGATTTGAAGTGCAAAATCACTTCTATAAGTTAAGTTATTAATATTTTATGTATATGGTAGAAGTAGTTCCAGCCTTTGTTTTAATTAGTTCAGAATATTTTTTTTCTTTCCCTTTTTTTCATATAGCAGTAAAGAAATCTTAGAAATTAAGCAGTAATTAAATCTTAGAAATATACAAAGTCCTCACATTTTTAGTCACTGCTTGTATCTATAAAAAATACTGTGGAAAGTTGTAAAAGGTCTTTATATTGAGAATCTATCACCAGACTAGGATCAGAAAGGACACATTGATGTTTGCCTTCAAATGTTGCCTGTGAAGTATGTTGGGAGGAGAAGGAGTGGTGTGGAAGAAAGAATGAAGCATCTGCTTGAGCTTTTCCATCTTAAGAGAACTGAGTTCACATGAACATATGTGCTACCTCTCCCCATACACTCCACATTTTGTTTCAATAGTAATCTCCATCTTGGCTTTGGGATTTCATTTCTTCCACTCAATCCTTGACAAATGTTCTTAATTTCAAGTCTGAACAGTTTTCTTCCTTTTTTTTTTTTTTTTTTTTTCTGGGCTACTATAGCCATCCGGTGTAACATCAGCTCATCCTTTTACACCTCTTGATGGAGTCTTCCCTTTTATTATGTGTGTCTTAACCAAAAGAATCTCATTCCAAAGCAAACAGTGTTTTCTTGTCGTTAGTAGATTTTTACTTGAGAATATTATGTTCAGATGACAGCTCTTTACTGGAGGATACATTTTATCCTTGTCTCCCTCTTTCAGTGTAGAGTAGACAGATCTTCCACTTTGTTAGTATTTCTGGTCTTACAGACTTCACTTCAATCCTTATTTTAGATTTATGTTATATTATCTTCACCTGGTTGTGACTAAAACTACTCACCTTTCTGGTCTGTAAATTCCTTAGCTATCCTTTTTCTTTCTTCAATACTTGGCCTTCATTCTCTCTTGATACTATTTCTTCTACCAAAATTTCCTCATCTGTAAAATTTTCTGTGCCCTGTCTCTGACATAGTCTTATTGAATCTAGTTTTGGTCCCAGACACTTTCAGTTTCTCAGTCTCAGTTTTCTTATATAACAGATCCTTCTTTGTCTGTGGGAGTTTGTACATACCATGTACTAAATGAGCAATCATGTTAAACCTTTTCTATCATCCTTAATTGCTCTACTCTTGTCATCCTACAAACCTGCATGACATGGGGACATTAAGAGGAGACAATAGAGCTTAGTCACTTTTGTGCTTAAAGGCATTTGATTTAACTAAATTGAAATAAAGCAGGAAATCATGATTCTGGCCAGCAATGTGACACTAATACAATACAATAAAAAAATTTTCTTTTCTGAATACCTCCTTCAGCATGAAAGAGTATCAAGTCATCAACATTGTATGTTGATGACAAATGCAGGATTGGTTTTATTTTTTATGAAAGCAAAATATGTACTTCTATGTTTTTGTGACCCAGACTCTGGCATTTTTTAGGAGCTGTAGTTTTTATGTTTAGAGTAATTTAAATGAATTGGACCGTGAAAAATGGCCTGGGTTTATGTATTACATCATTCCCCTCCTCAAAATAGGATCAATGTATTTCATTTACTAACTGTCTAATTTGCCCACATTGACATGAGCCCTAGAAAATTTATTGAATGGAAAGGAAAATGATACTTTCTAGCTTTTCTGACATTTTCATATATATAGAAAGGAACCGAAACAAAGTACAGTAGTTCCCTCCCCACACTCTGCCATGGTTTCACTCTCCCTGATCACCTCTGGTCTAAAAGCAGAATATCCTCATTCTAAACTATCATTAGAAGATCAATGACAGCCTAACACTATGTTACAATGCCTACGTCATTCACCTCACTTCATCCATCACGTAGGTGTTTTATCATTTCATAACATCACAAGCACAAGGGTGAGTACAATATGGTATTTTGAGACAGAGAAATACCACATTCACATAAATTTTATGACAGTATGCTGTTATAATTTTTCTATTTATTGTCAATCTATTGCTGTGTCTAATTATTAAATTAGATTTATCATAGATATATATATCATAGGTATGTGTGCATAGGAAAAAAACATAGTATATGTAGGACTTGGTAACATCAATAATTTCAGGCATCTATTTGGGATGTATCCTTCCTGGATAAGGAAAGATTGCTGTAATTCATTTGTTGGTGGGGAGATTTTTTTGACATAATTTTTTTAATGTTTTTATTTTTTTTTTGAGAGAGACACAGAGAGAGAGAGAGCGCAAAGTGAGGGAGAGGCAGAGAGAATGAGACAAAGAATCCAAAGTAGGTTCCAGGCTCTGAGCTGTCAGCACAGAGCCCGACATCAGGCTTGAACCCATGAACTATGAGATCATGACCTGAGCCGAAGTTGGACACTTACCTGACAGAGCCACCTAGGTGCCCCAACATCATTTTTTTTAATTTCTTTTGAGAGAGAGAGAGAGAGAGAGAGAGAGAGAGAATCTTAAGCAGTCTCCACACTCAGTGTGGAGCCCGAGGAGAACTCAATCCCACCCCTGAGATCATGATCTGAGCTGAAATCAAGAGTCAGATGCACAACTGAGAGCCACCCAGGCACAAATTGACGTCTTCACTTAACTTGAAACATGATTTATATAAGACTTCTCCAATTTACAGAAAATAAAGAAGTTTTTACTTTATGGATCTGATTTAACATACAGAATTCAGGGCAGATATTCTAGTCTTTATATACTTTTAGAGAATGTCACCTATAACGAGACCTTGCTATTTCCTAATTGAAATTCAGTCAGTTTCCAATTTTGAGAATGATCAGAGAGCATTCTACTTTTCCCCATTATAAGGATCACTGAGCATATAACAATCATTATCCATCCTGTTTATCTGCTTCGGTGAAGTAACACTTCCACTGCTATGGGAAAAAATAAAAAAAGATGTACGAATATATTGACTATTACCAAAGATAGAGTTGCAGTAAAAAGGTGGCAAAGGTTCAGTGTTAATACAAGCAAAATAATAATAGCACCCTGTTTTCTGGTGAATAATAATGTAAAGTTCATGGAAAATAATAAATTTTAAAAATACATGACATTCAGTGCTATAAAATTGAAATATATCTTTCAGAAATTAAAGAAATAAAGGTTACAAATAGTCTTTGAAATTATCTAATCCTCCAAGTAGGAAGTTAATGAATGTTTTAATACCAGTTTTCATACATTCATCTTGTGCATAAATTTCCAAGTTGGTTATTGAACACAAAAGTAAAACTTTTCAAAAGGAAAATGTATTTTAGAACCTTTGGTTTCTAATGTTGTTATTTGGGATGAAGAAGAAACAATCAAAGCTCAAACGTATGCAATATAAAGGAGCAATAGTGGGTATATTAAATCTAATTTTTAAAAAACGTTTATGTTTGAGAGAGAGCACATGCACAACTGGGAGAAGGGCACTGAGAGAGGGGACAGAGGATCCAAGCCAACTCTGTATGCTGATAGCAGAGACACCTATGCGGGCTTGAACTCACAAACTGTGAGATCATGACCTGAGCCAAAGTCAGAAGCTTAATTGACTGAGCCACCCAGACACCCCGCTGTCATTGATCATTTTAATGCATGTTTCTATACATAAATATGTATCTTTACTTAATAACTGTGGGGTTTGTTGCTTTCATTAGCAAGTCATATGGTCTTTTAGTTGCCAGAAACTGATAGATGAACATAAGCCCTTCCAAAATGTATCACTAAACCCTAATGAAAATTAACCCATAGTCTTTGTTTTATAGTTTTTCTTTATTTTTTAAATCTACTCTCGGCAACTTTCAAATAATAGTATTATTTTTTTATAAAGGACTTTTATTTATTTTGAAAGAGAGTATGAGTAGGTTAGGGACAGAGAAAGAGGGGACAGAGAGAATCAGAAGCAGACTCCACACTGTCAGTGCAGAACTCGATGTGGGGCTCGAACTTGTGAACTGTGAGATCATGACCTGAGCCGAAATTAAGAGTCTGCCGCTTAACCGACTGAGCCACCCAGGCGCCCCTTAATAGAGTATTATTAACTGTAATCACCCACACTGTACATTACATTGTCATGGCTTATTTATTTTACAACTAGAAGTTTGTACCTTTTGACTCTCTTCATCCATTTCACCCAAACCCCACCTTTTCCTTTTGGAAACCAGCAATTTGTTCTTTGTATTTTTACGTTCAGTGTTTTGTTGCTGTTGTTGTTTTGTTTTAAGATTTCACATGTAAGTGAGATCATATGGCATTCGTATTTCTCTGACTTATTTCTCTTAGCATAATGCCCTCAAGGTCCATACATGTTGCTGCAGATGACAAGATTTCCTTCCTTTTTCATGACTAAATATTTTGAAATATATAAATTTTCTTTATCCATTCATCCATTGATAGGCACCTAGATTGTTCCCATGTGTTTGCTACTATAAAAAAAGTGCTGCAATGAACATGAGAGTGCATATGACATCTCCTATGCCAAAAAAGCAAAGCAAGAAAGTTTAAAGTAGGACATAGAGTAGTAGTTTTATGCTGATAGATACTGTAGGAACCGAGGACAGAAATATGAAAATAAAATATTGAGAAGTTTCGAATAAGAATGTTACATAACATGTACTGTAGTTTCACACTGGCTAGGATAGTCACATTTCATCCCTATATGCCCTTTTCCATTGCTTGGGCTGACAACTAGACACTTAACCTAAATTTTCTATTTTTTTAAAGTTTTATTCATTTATTTTTGAAAGAAAGAAAGAGAGAGAACGCAAGCGGGGGGAGGGGCAGAGAGAGAGAGAGGGAGACCCAGAACCTGAAGCAGGCTCCAGACTCTGAGCTGTCAGCACACAGCCCTATGCATGCAGGTCTGGAACGCGTGAATTGTGAGATCACGGCCTAAGCTGAAGTCGGATGCTCAACCCACTGAGCCGTCCAAGCGCCCCTGAATTCTCTATTTTCTATATATGTTGTGTATTGGCGATTGATAGCATGTAGTTGATACTTAACGTCCAACCTACTGAATAAATACATGGGAGATGGTAGTTTTCTTAGCATAGAGAGCTCATATAAATAAATATATTTGTTACTTTTATAATATTTGTTACATAAGAACACCATCATAGATTTCCCTTTAAGGTAAAAATGAATAATAAACATTTATGAAGCCATCTAATTTAAATACATTTTTATCAGTAAAGCACAGCTATTAATTGAATAAATTTTGAGTGCATTAAAAACCAACAGCAACAACAAAATTTATGATAAACTATTTTTGAGAAATATGTTAGTTTTGTTTGGATAATGAGATCTGGGCTTGTATGATTAAGCATTAAATTAAAATTATATCATCATCCTGACTTTGTAATAATAAGGAAGGTATGCACTTATATTGCCTTTTTATTAGTCCTTTACAGGCATTACTTTCAATCTGCACAAAGATTTGCAAGAAACATTCTCCTTCTGAGAGGCTTCTCACTTCAAAGCCATATAACAATTATGAATCTTTACACAATTCAGATTTCACCTCCTTCATGTTCATGCTTAACACTACAAGAACTCCTTTAGCACTTAGAGCTTGTATGGTTATATAATATTTTCCTACTCTGTTTTATTTACCCACTACATTATACAATATTTGAGTAGAAGAATGCCACTTATTTATTTGTGTCCACTATATAGCGAAGTCCTTTATAATGTTATTATAATATTATTAGCACCTGACACTTGCTAATTTTCATTCCAATTGTATGAGGAAGGTGTTAGCAACATAGTTTTATAGATAAGGAACCTAAGGAAGATAAATATTAAGTTATTTCCTCAGGGTCTATAGCCAGAAGGTGTTTGCCCAGTTATCTGACTTCAAGGAAAGTGACCTCAGAGCTCTTGCCTTAACCACTCTGCTCTACAGGAAGTTCCTGTTTGAGATTCTCCTTGGAATTGTTATTTTATGTCACCAGATGGCAGTAGAGAGTCGTTTTATTGCCTTTTAAGTGGGACAGACTAATTCTTACCTTCTTGGAGTTTATAGTCTAGAAGGGGAACAAACTAAATTAAAAACTAGGATCAATAAAATAACTGTTATCATGGATTGAGTTTGAATGTAAGAGTATAGCAAATAGATTTTAAAGGGCAGTTGGGTGTGTTCCTAAAAAGACCTTGGGTTAGTCTAGTTCAACCCATTGCTCTGCCTCTCACTAACTAGACTTGTCTAGCTGAGGCAAAATAATTCACTTCTGGGATCTCATTTCCTCATTTGTAAGTCGAAGCAGCTAGAGGTAAGGAGGAAATAAGTGGAAAACAAGATTGGGCAGGGGTCAGACCATGTTGCATGTATTTAAATGGCGCATTCAAGGAATTTTAATTTTTATCCTCTAGGATAGCTAGTTTGAATGATTTCAGACTTGAATGCACATCCAAATTACCTACAGAGGTCACTAAAACACAGATTACTGGGCTGCGCGCAAGAGCTTTGGATTCAGTAGGCCTAGAGTGTGGCTTCAGATTTTGCATTTTTAACAAATTCCCAGGGGATGGTGATGCTGCCTAAAGAACCACTTTAGAGTCTTAAGTGAAGGAGAAAATCATTTTTATTTGTTTGGTCAACGGAGTGAGAAGAGCAGATTTGGGTGCTAGAAACACGATTTCATCTGTGCGGGGGATAGATTGCAGAGAGACAGCACTGCAGGTAGCACTGGTGAGTGGGCTACTTCAGTAGATCCAGAGCTTAGGTGATGCAAAATCTGGGATGACGGTCATAAGAACAGAGAGAATGGTATGGTTGAGATATGCTTAGAGGCAAAATCAATAAAAATGGTGATAGAAGTTGTGGAGTGGGGGAGATTGGGAAGAAAAGGAAGAATTTGAGATGGTTGTTTTCTCTAGTTTCTGTAATTGACTTTATGATCAAGATATGACCTAGAGTCCATGGGATTGAGTTATGGGAGGAGTCCACCAACTTCTGTGAAAGACCTGATAGTAAGCGTTTTAGGCTTTACAGGCCATATGGTCTCTGTTGCAGCTATTCAACTTAGCTGTGTGTGAAAGTAATCACATGGAAAATGAACTGTTGTAGCTATGTTTCAATAAAACTTTATTTATAGACACCAAATTTGAATTTCATATACTTTTCATGTTATAGAGTATTATTCTTTTTTTTTTCCCTACAGTATTAGCCTGCAGGCCAAAGTCTACTGACACCTGGTTTAAAGGATAAACTAAAAAAAATAAGCTTTTGATACACTCAATTTGAGGTACCTCTGGGACATGATGGAATGTTCAGGGCTATAAGGCAAGGAGAGTTTAAGCAAGAACTAGAGCTTCGGTATTCATTTAATTTTAGGTTGAAGACAAAAAGATAAATGAGATTTCCCAAGAATATTACAGAAAATGAGAAGAGGGCAAGGACAGAGCCTTGAAGTAAGCGAACACTAAAGAAGAAGGCAAGGCAGAATGCTGAGGAGGTGACCAGAAACAAAGAGATAACAGTCAAAAGAAACAAAAAACAAAAACGAAAAAACAAAACAAAACAAAAACACACTAAGACAAGTTTCAAGATGACAGAGTGACAGTGGCCACTTCTCATGGAGAAGTCAAGAAAGATAAAGACATAAGTGTATTCATTGGATTTAGTAATTTGGAGGACAGTCGGCCATAATTTAATTTAGAACAATTTCAGTGGAGCTGTTTGCCTGTATCCTAGTGATCACAACTATGTCTGAGGTTAGGCATTATTATAAATATTCAAGCCTTTTTACTAAAAATAAATATAATTTATTAAACAAAGGGCTATGTTATTAAGTAGCACAATGTAAATGCAAAGAAAAACAAACAAGCGTCATAACAATTAGCTTAGAAGATGCTTGTAATTAAGAGGAGAACTCTAGAGCCAACTCTAGAGCCAGACTGTTTGGGTTCACATTCTAATTTTTTCCTATCCTGACTGTATGACCATTATCTATCCTATCTTTTTATTTGTAAAATGCAATCATTGAAAAGATTAAGTGTGTTAGTTTCTTTTCTTTTTTTTTTTTTTTGAGAGAGAGACAAAGAGCAAGTGGGGGAGGGGCAGAGAGAGAGGGAGACAGAATCCCAAGCAGGCTCTGCACCATCAACACAGAGTAGGATACAGGGCTCAAACTCACAAATGTGAGATTATGACCTGAGCTGAAGTCAAGAGTTGGACACTTAACCAACTGTGCCACCCAGGTGCCTCTGCATTAGTTTCTTTTTAAAGCACTTACAAGATATCTGACAAATACTTAGCACTATATAAATGTTGTTAAGTAAATGATAGATAAATAATAGATAATAAGATAGATAGATGATAGATAGATAGACACACAATTCCCTTAGTTACTTTGTTTTACACATCACCATCTCTCCCCTCTCATTAGAAGAGGAGTTGTTTATAAACATGGAGAAAGTATACCTTTCTTCTTTTGTATATAAACCTTCTCCCATCCAGCATGTTGGCCATCCTTCTGTGTCCTCTCTCAGCTCAAAGGTCTTTTCTTAATCACAACTTCAGTTGTGTTTAATACTCAGAGTAGTTCAGTTTTTTCATGAATCAAGAAAGATTCCACTACTCTGATGGTGGTGGTGGTCTTTGTTGTGGTGGTGGCTTTCTTCTGTATTTCTTTAGTTGCTATGTTTGGAATCTGTTCTTGAAAGAATTCATTCATGATTGTCACTTTAAATATAGAGTGTTGCAAGTACTTTGTATATTAGACTTCTACCGATTATGAGATGTTTTCCCAGTCTGAAGAAACTTTTCTCTTTCTGAAAAGATCTCAGTTCAATGGGGACTATATATATATTTGTTGATATAAATAGTACTGTTCAGTAGAAACCACTTTATTTTACTTTCAAAGACAGGCTTCTGGCTCAATCATCCTTTTCAATTTTGTTCTTGGAACCCATAGTGACGGTCAAATGTGCAAACTATCTTATATAATACACTAATGACAATATCCCTTAGAAAAATCAAAACCCAGAGACATGAATGAGACATGAGGACTTTATTCAGTTACAACAATTACATTAAATGTATTTATAAAAATTATACTCCAAGGCAGTATCCATCCCACATGCCTGCTTTGTAAAATATCTATGAGTAGTTAAGAGAATGAATGAATCTAAGTCAATTGGTTCATTTAGAGAAGTAGTATGTATAATAGTTGGAGGCTCAAACTCTAAAATCTGAAACCTATATCCGTCTTAATAGTTCTGTGATTTTAAAGTGTTTTTTTTTACCATATTAAAAATTAAGTTTACTCTTCTATAAAATGGGGGCAATTTATTTTTATAAACAAAACTGCCTAATAAGAGAAAAGGAAATAATGCTTATAAAATGCTTTATATCGTGATAAAAATAAATTATTCCATTTTGGAACCTTACTCTTTCTATCTATTTTTATCTCACTTGCCTATTATGTTATGTGGCAATATAAGAACTGTGGGCTATTTCTCAAAGAGTAGTTTTAACATTGAAATGATCTAAGTACCTACTATCACTTCAAGAAAATGTATCTAGAGAAAATAAAACTTTTATTGACCACATTGTAAGAAAATTAGCTTATCTTACTTAAGAAAAGATTCTATATTCTAAGAATACTAGTAATATCATTGCTCCTTCAGGGGACAAAATTTCACTTATGAAACTGAAAGAAGGAGGGATTCCATTTGGGCGTCTAAATATATTTAATCATAACCAACATTTATCTTGTTAATAAAAAGGTTTAAGAAAAAAAATACTCTTGCAACCATGTTACAACATGGAGATGAATCTCAAATATTTGCAAATTATTTAAATCATCTAATTCCACAGTTTACCATATCAAGATCTAACTACCTGTCATAAAAGTCAAATTTCTCTTTCTCCATGTATTTCTATAGATGTATATGTATATAGATGTATATATACACATATATATGTGTGTATGGATACACTCTATCCTACATATTATTGACAGTGTTAAAAATATATTATTTCTCCTGCTGTTTTATAGTATCTCTTTATTTCAAAATTTTATGTGCTATCAGTAAGGGATTTATTTTATTTTGCATGAGCCTTATTTTAAAATGTTAATGTTTCAGGTGCCTGGGTGGCTCAATTGGTTGGGAATCTGACTCTTGATTTTGGCTAGCTCCATGTTTCCAGGATCATGGGATCGAGTCCCACTCAGCCAGAGCCTGCTTAAGATTCTCTCTTTCTCTCTCTCTCTCCTTCTCTCCCTCTCCCCCACTTGCACTTTCTCTCTTTCTCTCTCTCTAAAATATAAATAGGGGCGCCTGGGTGGCTCAGTCGCTTAAGCGTCCGACTTCGGCTCAGGTCATGATCTCGCGGTCTGTGAGTTTGAGCCCCGAGTCGGGCTCTGTGCTGACCGCTCAGAGCCTGGAGCCTGTTTCAGATTCTGTGTCTCCCTCTCTTTCTGACCCTCCCTCGTTCATGCTCTGTCTCTCTCTGTCTCAAAAATAAATAAATGTTAAAAAAATTAAAAATAAATAAATAAATAAATAAATAAATAAATAAATAAATAAATAAAATAATACATAAAAAATAAATAAAATGCTAATATTCTAAGAATGGTAAGCTGGTGTGAAATAGTTAAATCAAAATGCTTTCACTTTTACTTGTAGTTGATAGCAGCTTTGAAGAGATGAGGTTTCTGACTGAGGTGAAGTAAAAGATATGTGATATCAGAGCAAGGAGGAATTTTTGAGATTTGAGTAAACCTGTGAGGCTTCCATAATGAGGAGCTTAGAACTTCATACAGTACTGAGAGCCTGGTAGAAGAGAGAGAAGAAATGAACAATGAAGAAGAAAAGTGAGAGTTGAAACATGCCAAAGACATGTTGCTACCTCATTCTAACTATTGATATAAAAAGACAAAATGGAACTCACGTTCTCCTCTTATACCTTCTTCCTATAATACATAGACCTCTGCTTCCAGGAAGAGTTAGATAGACTAGCACCCAATTTAGTTTCGTAATGAATTCTTCTGTGTTATCTTAAAAGCATATTATAAATCAATGGGATTGGTTGGTTTATCTGAAAATCTAAATTACCGTTTTTATCATTATTTCTTTGGCAAAATATAATGGAAATATCAAACAACTAAACTGCAAAAGAATATATGCAGGTAGTAAGTTTAGCCGCTTTATAAATTGCGATTTTTGAAATATGCGATCAACCTTGCAGCAATAGAAAAGATTAGTAAAAAAAGGAATCATCAGAATTCTTTCTGCCTTGGTACACTATTTGATGTACTTGCCTAAGTCATGCAAACCCAAGTGATTTAGAGCCCTCCATTCAAATCCACTAATCGCTGAATCCATGGTTCTACTCCAAGATCAGGACTTTTCAGCCTCTACATTGTTCACATTTTTAACCAGATAATTCTTAGTTCGGAGGAGGGGAGGGGCTTTCCTTTTGCATTGCAGGACATTTATTAGCATTTCTGGCTACTAGTGTGCCAATACTATCTCTAATCAACCACAAATGTCTCCATATATTCCCCACCACTGGTTGAAAACCACTGTTTTAAATAAGAAAGCTTTTTATAATTATAAAATCATCATAAAGCTAGAAACTTGATGCCTGTTCTTTCAAATCATACAGCAGGCACAATGAGTAGCAAGCAAATTAAAATATCAGAAAGACACCTGAAGTCATTTCTTTAGAATAACTGAAAGTTCTTTGGTATTTTAAGATATATATTACCACTAAATATAACATTATATGACATGTTTGTTTTCACCCTTTTACAAAGCACTATGCACAAATAAATGGAAATAGTATTTGTGGCTTTTAGAATTTTTCCCATTGAAATACAGATATTTATAAAAGATCAGATAAGATTCTTTTAGACATTTTATTTACTTCATAAAAATAGAGTACGGTTTAAAATTAATCCATAAAATATGATAAGGTTGATGAAAGTAGCCCCTACATACCTAGTATTTCTGGGATCTGGTGATATTAAAGCAATAAGAACATCTTTCCCTTGCACATATTTTGTTATATGTGTGTTTTGAATAAGCAATTAATTTCAATTCTTCAACTTCACATGTTAAAATTATAATTTCAAGGTATTTGTCAAAAGGAAAATAGAATTTGGGATTAGTGTTTAATTGTAACATCCTTTTGAAAATTCCTCTCTTTAAAAATATTAAATTAGTTTCTAAAAGGAAAATTATAATACAGATAAATTATCTTATTATATTAGTAATTATTTTGTACCAATAAAGTTTATTAGCAGAATGAATATTAGTTACTATAAAAATGGCTACATAAGAGGGAGAAAAATATTTCTCTTACCTAACAAATTGTATTCTGGCATTCTGCCTTGAGCAGAGTTTTATTAAATAAATAAATATCATACATATTTTATATTGCACCAACATTTGCATATATTTTATTTGAATTTAATGGATAAAATAATTGCTTGGGTTTAAAGGGTTTATTTTTTGCTGGTGAGAAATGGGCTACAATTAAACATGGTTTGCATGAAATATGAAATTATTTTTAATGATATTGTTTTCTTCACAGAGCACACATCAGTCTTATGTGATTGCATAATTAACATTTGGTTCTCCTATAAAATATTGTAATTATGCATTATTTAGTCTCTTTACCTACAGCTATGATGTGCTTTAGAAGATTAACTCACTTTCCAAATATTTAGATTCCTGACTCTTTAGAACATATCCCACCTACACTGAGCATGAGCATGCATATGAATCCAAATGTCCTTAAGTATAACACAGTAATAGATACCAGAGAAATTTTACAAGAAAAAATGTTATGTATATAAGTCATATGTACAAACAGTATATTATACATGTGTCATAGTTCCTGCCAGCATGACACTGATACTCACACTCAGAGATTGACAAATTAAGGCCCTCAGACTAAATTCACCTTCCTGCCTCTTTTGTAAATAGAATTTTATTTGAGCACAAGTAAACCTTTTGACTCACATATTGTTTATGCTTGCCTTTGTGCTACAATAGCAAAGTAGGATAGTTACTATGAAGGGCATAAGTCCTACAAAAGTGAACATATTTACTATCTGGCATTTTACAGAAAAAAAAGAAAAAGGAAAAGAAAATCCTAATCTTTGATTTACCAGTATTTACCAGCACATACAGACATAAAATGTATCAATATAGGTCACAGATAATTAGAAAGTAGGACAGTAAATAATAAATTGCTTAATGCCTTGTATAGGCAATAATTAAAACTAATGTTCATTAATGGAAGACATCAGCACTAGCTACCTTCATTAGAAACTATTCTGTGAAAGAAAAAGGACTTAGGCTTATTGATGAGGGCAGGTTAAAATATTGGTAATGAAATTCCATGGGAGAAGGACACCATGTGGAAGTGGCAAAGGGCAAGATATAGATATTCAGACAACAATGAAGAATTGATTTGAGCATGTGCATAATATGTGTGCAGAAGAAAAAGAAGAGGTTGGAATATTCTGAGCAGTGCTGCAGAGTACCAGATACAAGGCTGCCATAGGGGTCGTGCAAAGGTGACAAAATAAAACTTTGTGTTGGAATAGGAAAGGTAAAAATGGAAAGGACTCACATATTAGGGAACTCAAATAATACTTAATATGTTAATGAAAAAGAAGTGGAAAAAATGCTTTGAAATGAAAAGTTTTGTGAGTTTGGAAGGCTGATGACATCTTGAACAAAAATAAACAGAATGGATCAGAATAAAACAAAACAAAAAAAAACACCTGGAAGTTAGAAAGCAGAAGGTAAACTCTAGCCAGTGCCAAAAGTATCATGGGAGAAATGGTAGGAGGTAAGATTGAGACTTTGTGAATAAGACAGTGGGAAGCCATCTAAGATTTTTTAGCAAGACAGCTGTATGATTAAGTCTGTGTTTCAGAAAACTAATATATGCATTGGGGAGAAACCAGAAATCAAGAGATTACTTAGAAAGTTAGTGTAGCAACCTAAGAGAGAAATGGAGAGAACCTAAAACAAGCCACACACCATGGAATTGCAGGGGATGGTGTACATGGTTAGAGTACAGACTCTTAAATCCCTTACAGGAACTATGTCTTGTCTACTATTATATTCAAGCTTTTTAAAAGTAGGCAGAATAATATTTATTCAATGCATAAATATACAGATGGGTGTTTCATGTATCTCTAAGATTCTTTGGTCCAATTTGAGTTTAGGTAATATGAACCTTCAGTACTCTCTTTCTGCACAGTTGTATTTGCATTTCATCTGTTAAGATTGCTTACAGCATTCCATTCACTGGTCAGCTTTTCCCATCTCCTGCATAGAAATAAATGAGCTAGCAGCCTTGGTTCTGTAGCCGTTTACAACCTCTGTATTGAAAATTGGATTCTGCAATAGCATTTCTTATAAAATAGTTAATTGCTTTATACCAAGTATTGGCAAACCTTTTTTGTAAAGAGCCAGATAATTAATATTTTAGGGCTTTGTGGGCCGTATGATCTCTGCTGAAACTGCCCAACTCTGCTGTTGTAGTGTGAAAGCAGCCATAGACAATGTGTAAGCTAATAAGCATGGGTATGTTATAATAAAAATTTACTTACAAAAACAAGCAGTAGCTTATATTTGACTCTGGGGTCACCATTTGCTAATACCTGCTTTATATTAAAATGTGAGTATCGTGAATCAAATTCCTTAATATGGTAATTTGGTATCTGTTCGATTGCATGGTTAGGAACTAAAAATGTTTAACACTGTTATTTCAAAGTGAGAAAATATTAAAAATTGAAAATAAAAAGTCATTTGGATTTTGCACACTGTGAAAGCAGAAAAGATTGTGAACATTACATTACAGTGTTATCATTAATACATATGGGCTACAGAGCCAATGTAATTTTTTACGTTATTGTGCATACAGAAAGTATTTTGGTTTTGCTTTTAAAAATATTTTATCACAATTATGGATGTTGAGAAGAGCTAATATGATTCCGGGCCAAAAATAGTGGTGTTCAAAGTAAAATCCAAGTACCTATCATTGAGCTGTCTTGGATTATGCTTTTAATTTCTTTGAGAGGAATGACATTGCCTATGTCAATGTTTTTAAACAAAAATTTTCTCCTCCTTCCTCTTTCTCCCTTTACTCCTTTTTATTTTTTTTCTGTTTTTCTTCTTTTTCCTCATCTTCTGTACTTTGTCTTAAGTGTTGAAAACTTGGATTTTTCTCTTACTACTTCAGCTAAGTTACCCTGACGCTAGGTATTTAATGATTCTCAAACAAGGCCTCTTCTTTATTCTGGTTCCTGTTCTGCTCTTACATCTGCTCTCTTGCTTCTCTAATCTACAATTCTTTATAATCATAATCTAACCATAATACATGAATTTAAAAAGGAAGAAAACAAAATATGCGGCACTTACTCCATGTGATAGAGGGACTTGGACTCCTAAGGAATCTTTAGATGCATGCTTCCATGCTTTTCTAATAGTTTTTATTTCTTATTATTTTTTAATTGAGGTAAAATAAGTATATATTGTAGGAGTTTGAGCTGTATATTATAATTCTGTATTTGTATACACTACAAAGCAATCACCACTATAAGTCTAGTGATCATTTATCACATTACACTTGAGACCTGTCACCCATTTTGCCAGCCTCCTCAACCTCCATCCCTTCTGATAATCAGCATGTTCTCTATGAGTTTGTTTTTGTTTTCATTGGTTAATTTGTTTTATTTTTACATATATAAGTGAAATGATATGGTATTTGTCTTTCTTTATCTGACTTATTTCACTTAGCATAATACCCTAAAGGTCCATCCATGTTGTCACAAATGGAGATTTCCTTTTCTATAGCTGAGTAGTATTCCCTCATATCTATCTATATCTATATGTAATATCTATATATCTGTATCTATCTATATCATCTATATATATATATATATATATATATATCTGTAATAATATCTTTTTTATCAGTGCATCCATTGATTGACACTTAGATTGTTTCCATTTCTTGGTTACTATAAATAATGCTGCAGTGAACACAGGGTACGTATATCTCCTCAAATTAGTGTTTTTGTATCCTTTGGGTAAATACTCAGAAGTGGAATTGCTGAATCATGTTAATTGTGTTTTTAATCTTTTGAGGAATCTCCATTTGAGTTTTTATAGTGGTTTCACCAATTTACATTGCCGCCAAAAATGTCTGAATATTCTCTTTTCTTCACATCCTCTCCAACAGATGTTATTTCTTGTCTCTTTGACAAAAGCCATTTTAACAGATCTGAGATGACATTCTCATTCTGGCTTTGATTTGCATTTCCCTGATAACTAATGATACTGAAAATCTTTTCATATGCCTGTCAGCCACCTCTATGTCATCTTTGGAAAAATGTCTATTTAGATCCTCTGTCCATTTTTAATGAGATTGTTTCTCCTCTAGGTGTTGAATTATATGAGTTCTTTATGTACTTTGGATATTAACTCTGTATATATGATGTGCACATATGTTCTTCCATTTAGCACCTTGCCTTTTGCTTTGTTGATGATTTCCTTTGCTATGTAGAAGTTTTTAGACTTAATGTAGTCCCATTTGTTTATTTTTGCTTTTGTTTCCATGCCTTCAGAGTCAGATCCAAAGAAACATTATTAAAACTAATGTCAAGGAGCTTACCATCTATGTTTTATTCCAGAAATTTTATGGCTTCATAAAATTGGCTTCTGAATTTTATGGCTTCTGAAGGGCTTCAGACCTTACATTCAAGTCTTTAGTCAATTTTGAGTTAATTTTTGTGTATGGTTAAGATAGTGGTCCAGTTTCGTTATTTGGTTTGTGGCTGTCCACTTTTCCCAATACCATTCATTGCAAATACTGTCCTTTTCCTATTGTGTATCTTTGACTTCTTTGTTATATATGAATTAAACATATATGTATAGGTTTATTTCTTGGCCTTGTACTCTGTTCCATTGATATATGTGTCTGCTGCTTTTAAATGGAATGTTCTGTATATATCTGAGTCTAGCTGGTCTAATGTGTCATTTAAGGGTAATGTCTCCTTATCGATTTTATGTCTGGACATCTATATATTGATATAAGTGGCATATTAAAGTTCTCTACTATTATTGTATTGCTGTAAGTTTCTCTCTTTTGACTATTAATATTTGCTTTATATATTTAAGTACTCCTTTGTTGGGTGAACATTTACAAATATTATATGTTCGTGTTGGACTGACCATGTTATGCCCTTGTCTTTTGTATAATTTATTTTAAAGTTTATTTTGTCTGATATAAGTATAACCTATACAAGCTTTTTTTTAACTTTCCACTTGCATCTTTTTTATCCCTTCACTTCTATTTTTTTTAATTTTTTCATGTTTATTTATTGTTGAGAGACAGAAGAGAGTACATGTGAGCATGAGCATGTACAAGGGAGGGACAGAGAGAGAGAGAGGGAGGGAGGGAGAGAGAGAGAATCCCAAGCAGGCTTCTGACACGGGGCTGGATGCCACCATGTTGAGATCATGACCTGAGCCACAATCAAGAGTTGGACACTTAACCGACTGAGCCACTCAGGCACGACCCCCTTCACTTTCAGTCTCTGTGTGTCCTTAGATCTGAAGTGAGACTCTTGCAAGCAAGACCCATGTTTTGTTTTTTGTTTGTGTTTGTTTGTTTCTATTCATCCACTTTGTGTCTTTTGATTGGAGAATTACTCCATTTACATTTAAAGAATTATTGATATGTATGTACTTATTGCCATACTCTTTGTTGTACTTATTGCCATACTCTCATACTCTCACTTTGTTGATTGTTTTCTGGCCATTTTTATAATTTGTCTCTGTTCCTTTTTTCTTCATTTGCTCTCTTCACTTGTGGTTTGGTGATTTTATTTAGTGTTATATTTAAATTCCTTTCACATTTCTTTTGTGTGTCTACTATAGACTGTTGTTGATTTGTGATTACCGTGAGGTCCACATACAATACCATGGGTAGATGGATAGATGGATGGATTGATAGATAAATAGATAGATATACACACATATATACAGTATATTTTAAGTTGATAGCATCGTAAGTTTGACACATTCTAAAATAACATTTTTATTTCCTTTCTCCACCATGTGTTCTATTTTTTATATCATATTTTACATATTTTCATTTTGTGTTTACCTTAACTGTTGTAGCTATAGTTAATTTTACTACTTTTGTCTTTTAAACTTCATATTAGCTTTATATGTGGTGAAGCCTTTACCTTTAGTATATATTTATATTTACCAATGAGACTTTTACTCTCATATGTTTTGTTGTTACTAGTTATTCCCTCTTCTTTTTAGCTTAGAGAAATCTCTTCAACATTTTTTTGTAAGACCAGTTTGTTGGTGATGAACTTTTTTTTTTTTTTTACTTTTTGCTTGTCTAAAAAACTCTATTTCTCTTTCAATTCCGAATAAGAACCTTGCCAGGTAAAGTATTTTTGGTTGGAATGTTGTTTGTTTGTTTTTCCTTTCAGTACTCTGAACATGTCATCCCACTCCCTTGTGGCCTATAAACTTTCTGCTAACAAATATGCTGATAATCTTAAGATTCCAGTGTATGTAAGAATTTGTTCTTCTCTTGATGCTTTTGAGATTCTCTCTTCATCTTTAACTTTGGACATTTTAATTATAATGTATCTTGGTTTGGATCCCTTTGTGTTTATTTTATGTGGAACTCTTTGTGCTTCCTGGAACAGGATTCCTGATGCCTATTTTTCCCATATATTAGGAAAGTTTTCAACTATCATTTCCTTTTTTTTGTCAAGTTTTTATTTATATTCCAGTTAGTTAACATACAGTACAATATTAGTTTCAGGTGTAGAATCTAACTATTCATAACTTACATGCAATATCCAGCACTCACCACAACAAGTGCCCTCCTCATTACCCATCACACATTCAGTTCATCCCACCACCCATTTCCCCTCCAGTAACCCTCAGTTTGTTCTCTATAGTTGAGAGTCTGTTTTCTGGTTTACTTCCTTTTTCCCCCACCCCCATGTTCATCTGTTTTGTTTCTTAAATTTGACATGAGTGAAATCATACGGTATTTATCTTTTTCTGACTGAATTTCACTTAGCATCATACTCTCTAGCTCCAACCATATCATTGTAAAATGACAAGATTTCATTCTTTTCATGCCTCAGTAATATCCCATTGTGTGTATATATATATATATATATATATATATATATATATACTTTATTTTCTTTATTCATTTATCAGTCAATGGACATTTCAGTTCTTTCCATAATTTGGCTGTTTTTGACAATGCTGCTAGAAATTTTGAGGTGCACGTATCCCTTCCAATCAGTAGTTTTCAATCCTTTGAGTAAATATCTAGTTGTGCAATTGCTGGGTTGTAGAGTGGTTTTATTTTTAACTTTTTGAGGAGCCTCCATACTGTTTTCCACAATAGCTGCACCAGTTTGCATTCCCACCAATAGTTCAAGAGAGTTTCCCTATCTTCACATCCTTGCCAATACCTGTTGTTTCTTGTGTTGTTGATTCTAGCCATTCTGACGGGTGTGAGGTGATATTTCACTGTAGTTTTGAGCATCTTTTCATGTGTCTCTTAGCCATCTGTATATCTTCACTGGAAAAATATCTGTTCATGTTTACTGCCCATTTTTAAGTGGATTATTTCTTTTTGGATGTTGGCTTTTATAAATTCTTTATATATTTTGCATGCTACCCTTTTGTCAGATATGTCATTTGCAAATATCTTCTTCCTTTCCAAAGGTTGCCTTTTTGTTTTGTTGGTTGTTTTTTTCACTGCACGGAAGCTTTTTATCTTGAAGTCCCAACAGTTTATTTTTGCTTTTGTTTCCCTTGCCTCAGGAGACATATGTAGCAAGAAGTTGCGATGGCCAATGTCAAACAGGTTACTGCCTGTGTTCTCCTCTAGAATTTTGGTGGTTTCCTGTCTCACATTTAGGTCTTTCATCTATTTTGAATTTATTTTTGTGTATGTTGTAAGAAAGTGGTCCAGTTTCATTCTTTTACATGTTGTTGTCCATATTTTCCAATATTTGTTGAACAGACTGTCTTTTTCCCCATTGGATATTCTTTGCTGCTTTGTCAAAGATTAGTTGACCAAATAATTTTGGGTTCATTTCTGGGTTTTCTATTCTGTTCTATTGATCTATGTGTCTGTTCTTGTGCCAGTACCTTACTGTTTTGATCAGTCATTATTAATTTAAATAAACTAACTACTACTCTTCTCTCTCTCTTCTCTCTCTCTTCTCCTTCTAGGACCCCTATAATGAATATGTTATTCTGTTTGGTGTTGTTGAACAGGTCCCTTAACCTAGCTTCACTTTTATTATTATTATTATTATTATTATTATTATTAATTATTATTATTATTATTATTATTATTATTATTATTATTTTCCTTTTTCCTCTACTGATTGGGTCATTTCCACTGCCTAGTCTTCTAGGTTGCTTATCCATTCTTCTACTTAATCTAGTTTTATGTTGAACTCCTCTAGTGTGTTTTTTATTTCAGCTATTTTATTGTTTTATAATGTCTGTGACTGCCTTTCGTACTGTGTTATTTTTCTATCCCTTTCTAACTATGTTCATCCATTCTCCAGAGTTCAGTGAACATCTTTATGAACATTACTTTGAACTCTTATCTGGTAGATTACTTACCTCTGCTACATTAAGATCTTCTTCTGGGGTTTTGTCTTATTCTTTTATTTGGGACATATTCCTCTGTCTCCTTATTTTGCTTGATCCTGTTTCTTTTTTTGTTTGTTTGTGTGTTTTGTTTTTTTTTTTTTTGTTTTTGTTTTTGGTTTGTTTGTTTATTTGTTTTGTATGGGGTAAAATAGCTGTCTTCCTTAGTCTTAAAGGAGTGAACTTGCATAGTAGATAAACTTAAGGTTCAAACTTTTTTTTCCCTGTTGGTTGTTTCTCAGACATTTGTGATTATTTAAGTAGCCTAATTCATTCTTCAGAGGTCCCAGTTGTTGAGGGTGTGCCAAGACCTGTCAGTGTTCTAAAGGGAGGAATCTTAGTGCATACTCTCAGACTAATTGTAAGCCAGATCCTCAGGCAGCAGCTTTCAAGGCATGTAAATATAGTCTTATGGGTTCATAATCATAAACCACACTGACTTTCAAACTTGGGGGATCTGGGCAATAGTTGTAAAAATTATGGCTTTAGATATATGCATAATCTCTTCTCTGGGAGATATCACTAAGGTGTGAGTAGGAAAAGAGTAGGCACTAGTGTGGTGTTTCTCTATTTAGGTTCCCAGGGGCACCTCTGATCTCTGGATATGTTCAGACTGAAGCTACAGAACAAGAAAACAGGCCTTTTTCACACAAATCCTGAGGGAGTGTTTCAGTCTATTATTTATGCAGTGTCCTGTGGCTGGTAGCCTGTCATTGTCTGTTTCTCCAAATGTTTCATACCCATGAGGCCCAGAAATGTAACCCCTATCCACAAAACCAGATTCTCAAGTGCTGTCTCCTGTGAGGGCTGTACATACCTGCCAGCTGTGGTGAGACAGTCAGTGGCTACAGTACATGGGGGTGGAATGTTTGGCTGATCAGCTAGGTCTGGGCGGGTGGGCTGTGGCTATGGTGTGTGGGATCAGTGTAATCTGACTGAGCTAGCAGTGAGGGGTGAAGAGGTGAGAGGGATTGCAACAATGGCACCTGCTAGTTCTAGCAACAATAAGGCAGAAGGAAAATGCAAAATGGCACCTGCGAGAATCTCTGTCCTTAGAGACGGTCTCATCATATCACTGTCTCTCTGACAGAGGGTTTAAGATTAACAAATAAGCTTCCTTTCATATGATCTAAAAGCTTCAAACTGTTGCTTTAATGCTGGTTCCAGGGTGAGTGGGTTTGTGTGTCAGCCATTTAAGAGTGGATTTTCCATTCCCTATAGCACTATGATTTTCCTGGAAGTAAACCTATGGAAGTAAGACAACTGTGTTAGGGGCTCATCTCTTCAATGCAGTTGCCAACGGTTGGATTGCCTGGTGTGGGACACAAACTACTCACTTTTCAGGGACAAGTTCTATAAATGAGATCCCTCCTGACTGTGGTTTGCAGTGCCTGGGGTGTGATTTCTTCTGAAACCATGTCTCTCTGTCTCCTACCTGTCTCAGTGTGGCCCTTTTATTCTTTGCTATGGAGGTGCTGTTTGGCTAGCTTTCAGGTCCTTTTCATGGGGAGTTGTTCTATATACAGCTGTAGATTTGTTGTGTTCATGGAAGGAGGTGAGTTCAGGATGGCTTTATGCCACCATCTTAAAATCTCTCCTTAATTGATTTTCTTAGGAAAATATTTCTGTGTCTTTCATTTCCATTTATTTTATTTGCTTGCTTTTAAAGTTTATTTATTTATTTTGAGAGAGAGACAGAAAGAGATAGTGGGGGAGAGGCAGAGAGAAAATCTCAAGCAGGCTCTGCATTGTCAACACAGAGCCAATGTAGGACTTAAACACACAAACTGTGAGATTATGACCTGAACCCATACCAAGAGTCAGATGCCTAACTGACTGAGCCACCCAGGCAGCCTATTTATTTATTTTTAATCAAATTCAAAGACATGGATTATTTTCATTACCTTAGGGAGGCTGCTAAATATTGACACAAGTCACATTGTGTATCAAATACAGTTAATTTCTCATATCCTGTACAGTTTTATTGCATTGATTTTTATTCTTTGTGCTTTAAAAGAACTCTGGACAGTAGGTCCACTTGTTAGGAATATAAAATAGTTTGAATCAGAAGTTGGGATCAGAAGTTGTAACACTTTTCTGTCTTTAATTTAGTATCCTTATTCTACTAGATATGGTTTACAAAAATAAGATTTAAAAGAAGAGTTATTGATCAACTGAGATTACAATCATATTCAAAAGGCACAATGCCAGGACAAGAAACACAAAAAGAATAAGACAGTGATACTGAACTATAAAATTTAATATTCCATCCTATATTTGAATATACTATAACTTACTTATACAATAGAGTTTAGCTAATCTGTGTATGTGGAAGAAACTTCAATCTGTTAGTACCAAAAAAAAAAAAAAAGAAGAAGAAGTCGATGTCTTAATAATGAAGGAAGATCAACATTTCTTCACTTAGTCCTCTGATTTTATACAAAGGGTATGGCTTGAAGAAAGGATATATATATAACAACAATAGTTTCCTAGGGAAACAGTAAGAGTGCTGTGCTAAGGCAAGAATGGGATCTATATGGTAGGTTAGGAAAATAAAAACATCCATTGATGCACCCAATTGCTGGATTATGGTTTACTTTAGTTTATTATAAACTAAATTGAATCATTAATCCTGTTTTGTTTTGTTTTGTTTTTTCTCAGACAAAACCCTTAAAAAACTCTTTGCTTCTAAGGCAATAGGATTCATACACTTCAACTTACAGAAAATTGAGGGAATTAACTTAGTTGTTTTCTTTGAAGAGGAAAAATGTTTTTATTAATGTAATTGCTACATATGATTGTCTGTTATTGTCATATTAATCACCGCAGTAATGGGTGCTATATAGGAACTTCACTTTGAATCATTAAGTGAATAACCCTTGTCAACCTCAGAGGTTCCCTAATAGATATATATTTTTTTCTTTTTCACTGTTAATATTTCACTGTGTAATTACAGCTACCAATCCCTGTGCAGCTAATGACGGCAAAGGCCCCTGCTCTCACATGTGTCTGATCAATCATAATAGGAGTGCTGCTTGTGCGTGCCCCCACTTGATGAAGCTTTCCTCAGACAAGAAGACCTGCTATGGTAAATTTCTTGGAGTTCTCATCTAAAATTTAAATTGAATTCTCTCAAATTGTATTAGCATTAAGATTTTCCTCAAAGTGAGCCAAAAGATATTTTTAATGTCCTTAAAAACATTTGAGGTAGTGCTATTTCCAGACTCTATTGATGATTCATCTACTTTGGGGAAGACTGACAAATTCTTTAAATATGTGATATACTGCACTTTGCTATTTATTACCTTATTCATTTTTTTCTTGCCACTTTCTGATTTAGTGTGTTAGCAGAATTTATCTCTACAAAACAGGGAGATTTTAAGTGAAAGTGCATTTTCAGAAAGTGGTGATGTAGGTAACCCATGTAACAAAGAGGTACTCAATAGCTTTAATCTCTTCCTGCTCTTCTAAAGTTATTTTCACATCATTTTATAGGGGATTATAGACTTGAAGGGGTGAGAAGTGAAGTAAAATGGGTAACTTTGAAGTATTCCTAAAAAATATTTAAACAGCACATTTAAACTAGAAAAAATGATAATGAAATATGTGAATGAAATCAGACTGTGGAGTTTTTCTGTTTTATTTTACTTTTAAGTAATTTTTATTTGCAGAGCAATTACCTTTAAGGACAGAAAAGAATATACTCACAAAATCTTCACTTAGGAATTTAGGTACATGTCGATTTAATTAATTTTATATAATCATAGCATATCTCAACAACAATAATCTCAAAGAGAGCAATGAAATAATAGAATATCTGTGACTTCTTCTATTTTATTTCCTATTTTATAAACTCTGTTCAAGAAAAATGCCTATGGAAGGAAAATGATGCAACATCACTCACAATGTTACTACAGATTTACAAAACTTTGTAAGAAAGCATGCTTTAACATTATTTGAACCTGAATTTTGATAGGGAAAATGTGAACATGACTTTTAAATCCATGCTTAATTTTGTTTTACTCAGAGATAGTATAGAAAAAATACTCTTTGATTTCTTCAAAAATCATTTAATGCAATGCATTATTGTTCTAAAATATACAAAGAATAAATATTGTTGTTTGACATTTGTAGAGTTCATGTGTTTTAGCAATTGTTTAAAATTCTAAGATCAAATTGCTGAGAATTTCCTGTCATTTCTAACAAAAGAAAAATAATGGCAAGGATTCTAAGTTGTTTTATATTTGTTTCTATTAAGTATTTTAATTTAAATAATAGATAAGTCATTTCTGCCCATCAAATCTTGATTATGATTTTCTGGTGGTAAAATTCTATTAAGTCATCAACAATTAATATTTTAGAATTTCTAGATTGCTTCAAACTTGGCAAGCTTATAAGAGGAAAACACTTATTTCTGTTTCTTTTCTAGAAATGAAAAAATTTCTTCTATATGCAAGGCGTTCTGAAATCAGAGGAGTGGATATTGATAATCCATATTTTAACTTTATCACGGCCTTTACAGTCCCTGACATTGATGACGTTACTGTGATAGACTTTGATGCATCTGAAGAACGTTTATACTGGACAGATATTAAAACACAAACCATTAAGCGGGCTTTTATTAATGGAACTGGATTAGAAACTGTTATTTCAAGAGGTAAGAGTTTTGCAAAATACAACTTAAAAAATGTTACTCAATTTGTAATAATCACAAGTCTCTTTTTTATTCTTTTTTCTATTATCCAATTGTATGTTGTTAATTGAAAGTTGGAATTGATTATTCAGAGATTTAATAATATGCTATGTCTTAGCAATTGTAGAATGCTATAATTATGTTGCACATAGTACTCTAATAACTAGAAATTTAGTTTCAAAGGAAAAAAAATTCAAAAGGGATCTCCTTAAAATTTACAGACTTCTAAACAAACATATTTGAAGATTCCTTTCTGCTGATGGGGGAATTATAGTTAGGGCACACGAAAAATATAGGACTTTGGAAAGGACTGGGTTTCCCTCTCTGAATCATGCTTATTATCAACTTATTTTGCATAAATTTCTACAGAACTAGACTCCACAAATAAGACTATTCATATCCACCTCCTGACCTAGCAGGTGGAATCATAGGTTATTGGTAAATGTTGTTAACTTAGCCATTAAAAAAACAACTTCCCCAAAATGGAAAACATAGTTGAAGTGAAGTGAAACATACATGTAAATGCTGTGGTTAAACTCTAAATATTTAACATTGAATTATCCTAATCTTTTTTAAAATTTTGTTAAAGTGTGATTTCTTGGTCTGTTGTTGTTGTTGTTGTTGTTGTTATTTTATTGTAACTTAATTGAGTATCTGCTCTTTTCCACTACTGCAAAACCAAACAAGACATGCCTGTTCAATTTCCAGCTCCATAAGCATGACAGAGTGATTTGGAAAAAGATAGAAGAAAGGGTGATCAGTAATCCATATAGATATAGCAAACTCTCATGTTTTGAAGCATACTAACAATTTTAAATCAGGCTTTATTTGAACAAGGATCAGTCCCTTAGTGAAAGCAATAAGAAGTACAGGTTTTAAATTCACTGGTTTTCAAGAGTTTTCCACATATCATACTTAGAAAGCTGGCTTGAGTACCACTAGTAGATCTGAGAGTATTTGACCACTAAAGTGCTTTTTTATTTGTGCTAGCTCTTTACTCATCTAAGTTTAGTACTGTTAAGGCAACTTAAATGAATTGGTTATAAGCTTATTCAAATATTTATCTCAAACTTGCCATAAGAGAGGAACCTTTCTAAAAAGGCTAATGCAAAGATTTCTTCTTTGTACAGGATTTTTTTTTTTTTTTTACAGAGGTAAGATGGAATGATTGGATAACCACTGTTAGACTAGGTAATGGTCTTGAAAGATCAGTTAAACACCTTGAAAGATCAGTTGAAGGACATTAGGTGCTTCCCGAGACTGACTGTCAGGTGATCTTCTCATAAGAAATTCATCAATGTCTAACAGAAAATTGTTAAGCACTTTATCATGAATGAGAAATCCTTACCAAAAAGCTTTGTGAACTGTATGAAGTAAAAGACATGATACCTCAGGAAAATATGGGGACAATTTTCTGTCTGTAATTATAGATTGATAGCCAGTAGTAATTTGGAGTTTGTCTTTGAGAAAATCTCAAAGACTTATTTTCATTTAAGAAACTCTATTTATAATTATTAACAAAAATTGAGCCATGAAATTTTCTAACTAACAATACATATATTCATTAGGATCAACAATCGTTAATTCAGTTATTTTGACAAATATTGGAATACTTTATATAAGATAAGAAATTGAAAGAGGATCAGTATTGACTGAGCAGAGAACAAGAGGACACACTATATACAGGTTGATGGAGGTAAAGAAATAAATAGAAACCAAATAACTCCAGCCTTTACAGGTTGTTGATTTTTATGCTAGTACTGAAAATAGTGAGAACTAAGGAAGTGTTTTAAGGAGGGCACAGCTATATAGTTAGATTTGCCTTTGGAAAAGAGTCTAGCTTTTAGATTTAGTAGAGAATTGAAGAGGTCTCGGGTAGGGGGTAGGTGGGCCATGGACTCTGGGAGACTAGTTTACTGGCTGCTATAGTGGCTTTAGTAAGAAGTGATAGAAACCTGGACTAGAAAGGAAACAATAGAGATCAAGAAATGTGGGAGAATTATAGAAATATCAAAGAGTGAAAATATAAAGGAACTTAATTGGATATGAAAGTTGAGGAATAGGCATTGTCAAGGATAAGTCCTTCATTTCTGGCTACCCTACAAGTTGAATGAAGTTGTGATTTCCTTTCTTCCAGAGTGAAACCTTGTTAAGGCCTGATTTATCTTTCCATTATTAGAAAGCTTGAGATGAACTTTTGACAGTTCAGTTTGTGAGCTCATCAAAGTATCTCAAATCCTGCCAGTAATTGTACTTTATTTTATCCTTTCATCTTTTAGATTCCCTGAGAATGTCTGTCTGACCTTTCTCTTACTTCTTACATGTCAGCCTCTGTATTTTCTTACTTTGCTATCCTTCCTCTACTGGACTTTTTCTTGAGAGATGCTTTCTTTCCTTATCTTCCTTAGCCTAAGTCTAATGTGAAACTTGCTTCAAAAATCAGACTCTACATTTGTCTATTGCCCGAAGCAGACCTTTTTTTTTTTTTTTTTTCAGAAAAACACTGAAGCTCTTTGGGTCAAGCCTTCATGAAGGGGTCTAGAGATAGTTTGCCTGCTTTGTCATTCTCCATATCCTGAAGTACTAAGCTATTCTTAATTTATGTACTACCTACAAGAGCTATTTGTAATACTGACTTGTACAAGGTACACTTCATTATAAGCATAAATACTAACACATGACTGTAGGCTCATTCATAGTATAAATTAACAAATATTTATTACCATATGTATATTTGTCCCTTTCACAAAAACCAAAAATAATTTTATTCTAAGAAAAAGTAACTAACAATTCATGGCAAATGTTCTTGCTAGTGGTCTGTGGCCTGACTCTCTGGTGGTAATTAATTCTTATACTTGAGTCACTGCTTGGTCCAAATATTTTTCAATTATTTATACTTTCAGGTTTATTTTTCTGATGTGATAAATAATATCAGCTGCCATTAATGGGACAAGCACCATTATCTCATATAATCTTTCCAAACCTGTAATTAAGAATTACTTTCGTTCTGCAGAGGAGAAAGTCCTAAAAGCTAAAACTCTGTCTCAGAAATAAAATGAGGAAACAATTGGGGGCACATTCATACTTAGGACTGTATGATTACAGCTCCCATCATCCTCATTACCCTACAATAAGAGAATTTGGGACTTCATCCCAAGTGGCTGGGTGTTGTCCTTTTATACTCATTTGCCTCTCCTGAATGTTCATAATCTTACCCGGGATTATTGTACTTTACTGGATACAAGATTGTCCCTCCCCAAGCTCTAAATAACATGACAAGAAATTCACTTACAATTAACATAGGAAGAAAAAAAAAAGAAGACATTAGTTAATACACCTTAAAGTTCCTTATACAGACCAGGAGTAAGATAGTTGAGTTTCACATTTGTATCTATTCCTCTTTAATCTATCATTTATTCTCCATACAGTGCTTTGAGGTCAGTGGTTTGAGGTAAATGTTATTTTTGCTTTTAAAAATGAGGAGGCATTTAATTCAGGTTTGCCATGCTAGGAAATACCAGAGCTTTGTTACATCCTAATTGGATTTTGACTCTGAAGTTGTGCTATGTTTCCTCCTGAGAATCCCTTCCTTTTACAAATAAGGAACTTCAGCAAGTAGGGAGCAGAAACTTTATTGTAACCACATGGTTTGTACAAATATTTCTTTCCAATGTTCACTGAATATAAACTCAGCATACTCTGCAGAGTTCATTTAGTAGTACCTGGGTGAAGTTGGGGGTCATTCCATCCCAGTGTCAACAGTTTTACTGGTTTTCTGAAATATGAGAAAAAGATTTTAGAAATATGTTGGCAGTTTTATTAGATTCCAAGCTACTGTCAACAAAATTTTGTTTTTATTAGGAAAATCTCCCGGTGTGCCTCATTATTCTAAGGTAAAGTATAAATTTTTCATCTTTGGAAAATTAAGGCCTCAACTTTGGGCAAATGCAATTGATTCAGCAAAGTATTTTTTAGTACTAGAGTCATCTACCATCAGAATGAACTGGACTGTTAAGTTGAGTTAAGCAGATGCTAAAATGAACAAAAGGAAGATTAATATGAATTAGAAGTATATCTATTTATAAAGAACATTCTCTTACATGGTAGGAAATTATCATATAATCATATGCTTTTTAACTACAAAAATATAAACCACTTCAAATGCCAACCTTTTGATCACATTGCTACTATATAAAATTTAATTCTCAGTGATACTTTGAATCTAATTGGATCTATTTCAGAGTAGATTTCCATTATTATTTGAAATTGTTATCCACTTCTGCCAACAATTATTTTGTCAGTGAGTACTAACGATTCACTCATTCCCTCTATTTTGCAAAACACCATATTTAATATGGTAATATAAATGCTTAGAAAAAAAAAAAACTATTATGAAAATTGGTCCAGAGAGATTGAAAGAAATGAAAACAGGTCAGTAATAACAGTGAGATCTAGATTTTGGAACCAGGCCTTGAATTAAAGTAGAAAGTTTGGATAGGGAACATCTGTTGTTTTGCCTCTTTCTGAGTGGGATTTCAATTTTCACTTTCACCCAGGAAAGCCTTTTATGGAAGAATGTCAACATCTGTGATTTAAAAAAAAAAGAGAAAAGAAAAACAAAGAAAGGCAAAATCACACCTATAAATGCCATTCCATTGAGAACTATGTATCTACAGCAATGTGTGCTAATTGAGTCATACTTCCTATCTTTATTCTTTACCTTTTAGTTAGAAGGATAGAATTTTCTTTTTTTTTCCCCATAGGCTTTATATATGTATGGATTATATATGTGGAACATTAGATGGGTAGAAAGATGGCTTTATTTAGTTAAGACAGTTCATAACCTCAGGGAGCTTCATATCTGGTAAAAGAATGAGATATAAACAACTAACTAAAATATAAGGCTAAATGAAATATGAAGTTTAATAAGGGTGTCAGCTACTTAGGAAATTAGCACAAAGAGTATTAAGTTATTATATGGAATTACCGAAGTAATTACCTAATTACCTTAGGAAGTAATAGTCAAACTAGACCTTTGGGGAACCAGTAGCTTGATCAATCCAGGTTGAGATATCAGGAGGTACAAAGCTCTGGACACTTTACATGTAGAAAGGTGCAGGTAGTGAGCGGTAGCTAGATCTTCCAGAAGAATAACTTAGAAGGTTAATGTGACAGCACATCAGAGAAGGTCTTATGTCAGGATGAGCAGCAGTTTTGTATTTTTGTATTTTTTTTCCCTAAAGGCAATGGAAAATCACTGAAAATTTTTATAGATGTTTATAGGTGATTCAGACCCTTTTGAAGATAAATCGGATAGAAATCTGAAATATTGAAAAATGATAAATTATAGATAAGAAAACAGCTAGAGGGGCACCTGTGTGGTTTAGTCAGTTAAGCATCAGAGTCTTGATCTCGACTCAGGTCATGATCTCATGGTCTGTAGAATCAAGACCCACATCCTACTCCACACTAACAATGCAGAGCCTGCTTGGGATTTTCTCTCTCTCTCTCTCTCTCTCTCTCTCTCTCTCTCTCTCTCACACACACACACACAAAATAAATAAATAAAAAAATTACAGCTAGGAACTTAAGAAATGTTCTAAATCTAGAGTAAAAATTAGACTAGAACAATGAGAGGTATAAGAAGGTGACAGACACCAAGGGTGTGGTAGATATAGAAGTAATTGAACCTGATGACTGGGAGAGAGGTGAAGTTCAACAGATAATTGGAAAGATATTGGAGACATTGATCTAGATGAAAATAAAGGAGACAGCCTTACTTTAAACATTTTCCCAAATCAGCAGCATATCTAAAATACAAATAATTATAGGTTTAGGAGATTGAGATGTGTATTCTCTAGGAAAAACAACAACAACATAGGTTTGGGATACATACATATGGGTTAAAGCTAAAACAAACAAACAAAACAAGACAGTGATAAATACTAAATTATTCAGAGTTGAAGAAGCATAAAATTAGTGAGGGTGTACATAGAAGGCTCCTAAAGTGTTTTGTAATATTCTATTTCTTAGGCTGTTTCTTAATTTGCATACCATGTATTAAATATGCTAATATATGTGTTTGTGTGTATATAGTTTCTCATAGTTGCAACAAATGGGATGTTTAATATTTACCAAGTTCCCTTGAGACAGCTTTCAAAGATATTACCAATTTGCTTTTTTTTTTTAACATGGCCCCTTAGAACAGGTATGTAATTGCCTAGAAGCTCATTTCAAATGAGTTTTGATTGGATATAACCATATCTTTCCTCAGAAAATTATGAGCATTGGGATCCCCTCCTTTTTTGAAGACATACATGATTTTGGGTAAAAGCCTAATTTATGCCTACCTCCAAGATGCTGGTGTCAGCAAGTCCACTGCGTAGGGGAAAGAAGGAAGGAAGGGAGGCATGGAGGGAGGGAGGGAGGAAGAGAGAAAAGAAAGAGAAAAAAAAGAAAAGAGAGAGAGAGACAGAAAGAAAAAAATAAATTTCATAAGCAGAGAATTGACAACCATTGTGCTGTATTTATTTATTTTTTTCATTTAGATTTATCTACACCTCAACCAGTTTATGTGGTTACCCCATTCCTCTTTCATCTAAGGCCTTTTTTTTCTTTGATCATTTTTCTTTTTTCTGAATTATATCCTTTAATATTCCTTTAGTTTAGTGATAACCTGATATATTTTCTGAAAATATATTTATTTAGCTTTTGTTTTTGGAAGATATTTTTTAATCGTGGTAAAATACACATAAAATTTATCATCTTGACTCTTTGTAAGTATATAATTCAAGTTTTACGTACATTCACATTGTGAACCAATCGTCAGCACTCCTTTCATCTTGTAAAACTGAAATTTATAGCTATTAAGCAACAACTCCTGATACCCCCTCCTCCCAACACCAGATAATTTTACTCCCCAAATTTCCATCAGTCTACTTCCTTTGTGAATTTAACTGCCCTAAATGCCTCTTAGAAGTGGAATCACACAGTATTTGTCTTTTTGTGAAGGGATTATTTGACACAGCTTGATATTTTCAAGGTGTATCCATATTGTGGCAAGTGTCAGAATTTATTTTAAGGCTGCATAATATTCCATTTTATATATGTATCACAACTTTTATACATTCATCCATTGATGCACATTTGGGTTATTTGTACCTTTTGGCTACTGTCAGTAATTCTGCTGTGACCATAAGTGTGTCTTCAAGACCCTGCTTTCGATTTTGGGGAGTATATAGCCAGATGTGAAACTGCTGGATTCTATGGTAATTCTATTTTTTTGAGAAACTGCCATGCAGTTTCCCACAGAGGCTGCACCATTTTACATTCCTACCAACGTTATACAGAAAGGTTCCAATGTCTCTACCTCCTTGTGAATGCTTGGATGTTGTTGTTGTTGTTATAGTAGCCATCCTAATGGGTTTGAGGTGGTTTCTGATTGTGATTTTGATTTGCATTTCCCTAATGGTTAGTGATGTTGAACATCATTTCATGTTCTTCTTGGCCATTTATACATCTTCCCTGGACAAATGACTATTCCATTCTTTTACCCATTTTTTAAATAAAAAATACTTTTGTTATTGTTGACATGTAGATGTAAAGATAATTTTGTTGAGTACAAATTTCAAGTTATTTTCTCTCAACCCTTTGCTGACAGATATTATTCCAACAATTTTTGCATTTTTTTTGTTGGTATTGAGAATCTCCATGTTTATCTAACTATCATTCTTTTTTTGGTGTTGTGTCTTTTCTCTCGAGATGCTTTTAACATTTTTTCTCTGTCTTCATGGCACTGTTTTTATTTAGGCCTCTAGAGTCTGTTTTACTTCCTATGGGATCGTGTCTTTTTATCAGCTCAGGGAGGAAAAAAACCCTCAAATATTATCTCTGACCATTTTCTCTAACCTAGCCTATTTCCTCCTTTGCAAAATTTGATTAGATGTGCTAGACTTCATTCTAACCTCCAACTCATTTAATCTTCTTGTTTCTCTGTGTTGGCACTGGATAACTCCTTTAATTTGTCTTTTATCAATTCCTGAATTATATCTAAGCTGCTGGTTAATCCACTTAATAAATTGTTTCTTTTTAATATTACTTTAAAAAATATTTATAAGTTATTTTTTGGTTATCATTTATGTCTTCCAAGGGTATTTTTAAAATAAATTATTGACTTATTATTTCAAACCATATTTTTTATTTAAAATATTCCACTCATTTTTCTTTATCTCACACAACAATGTAAAAGCAGGTAAGCTCTGGAAGTTTAAACCTATTGTGAAGTTTTCTCTCAATCCTTGCTCTTATGTTTCATTTCTCTGTGTATGCTTTATTTTTGTGTTCTGATCTATTATGAGAATGAACTCAATCTAGGGAATTCTGAGGGCCTACATTGAGGAATACGTTTTCTTCCACAGAGGGTTTGAATTTTCTTCTGCTGGAGGGAAAGGGAGTCACAATAAACTGGAAATCAGTTAAATTTGATTTGTCCCCCATCCAACCAGACTAGTCATCTGTTGCCCCAGTGTAAACTAATGCCTAAAGTTTTTGTTTATTTCTTTTGTTTTGTTTGGGTTAGGTTTGGTTTTGTTGAGTTTTGTTTTCTGTACTTAGAGAAAGAACAGCAAAAATTAGTTTTGTTTTTATTTTTAAATTATTTTCCTTTTTTTAAAAAAAATTAAATCTTTAAAAAGACAGACAGAAAAAAGGGCAGAGAGAGGGTGATACGGAGAATCCCAAGTAGGCTCCACACTTTGAGCACAGAGCCCAGTACGGGGCTTGAACACAGAAACTGCAAGATCATTACCTGAGCTGAAATCAAGAGTTGGATGTTTAACAAACTGAGCCACCCAGGCTCCCCTCAGTTATTCTCCTTTTTAAGCAAGCAGGGAGATTTATTTTTTTCCTATTCACCTGTATCATTGAGGATGTATACTCTTCTAATATACCTGGTATTTTTCTTGTTTAGCTTTCCTAGTCTTTATGCATTTAAGAACTGATCTGTATTGCACTAAGCAACTAATGATCCGTGAATCTCTGGATTATCACTTGATTTGGTTTCTCAACTTTTTGCCCCTATAGCTGCACCAGCCTCTGTGTTCCCATTTGCCTTCCTCTCTGGTTTTAGCTAACATACAAGTCTGTGTTAGCACTTAGAGACTTTCCTGTCTGTCTTGTGATCTTGATAAATCATTTAAATGGTATAGTTTATCATTTTTCAGAGAATATTATTGCAATAAAGGCTTTTCAAAAAAGGTAAAGGGCCCTCAATATAGAAAATTGAGTCCTCTGAGAAATTTGCTCAGAGGTCTTTGACTTACTTGAAAACAAGAGTTAAGAGTCAAAATAGTATTTTAACATTTTTATCAAGGAAAGAAAACTGTCATTAAACATGGCAGTTTGTATCCCACTCCACCCTTATGGTGAATTTGCCAGGTTGCTCTGAAAAACAAACAGACAGACAAACAAATAGAAAACAGACATGGGTTTAGTAATGGTCAAAAACTACAAAAGTTTTATTTTAGACTTAAAGTTGGTAATTAGAAGCTCTAAATGGTGGGTAGAAAAAAGGTAAGGATAAAGAATGATAATTAATATTGGCTCAGTATATATTTGTATATGTACTCCTGAGAATGAACTTGAGGACCTTATCTGATATTTCTAGCTCAGGTCACATATCCTTAAAATTATAGATTATATATATCATGAATTTATTAATCAATTCATTAAAAAATATTTATGTTGAAGCAATGTTGTATACATTTGGAGAGCAGCACTATAAAGATATATTAGCAAGGAATCTACCTGCAAGAAATATATATAAGAGTAGTAATATGTCAGCAAATAACCATCACATTAAGTACAAAGGGATTGACCAGATACAGTCCTGTTGTTAGGTAGATAGAGACAAACTTTCTGGCTAGGACATAAGATTGATTAGGTTTTTGTGGTTGAAGGGTGATGTTGTCTATCTGCTTACTTACTTTTGTGTGAGATTCAGGTAGAGGGAAATGTAATAAGGTATGAATTCCAGGTAATGCCCTATAGGTTCAAAAGGTCAGGATAAGTCTGGAAATCTGAAAACACATCAGTACGACTGAAGTGTAAGGTAATTCCTTAAAAATAGTGGAAAAACAAAGTTGGGAAGGTAGTTATATTCAGATTATACAGGAAGCCAGGCTAAGGAATTTAGACATCACTTTCTGAGTGGTTGAAAGCTACTGAATATCTTTGGGACAAACAAAGGTCATGATGCAGAACTCTCCAGTCAGAAAAATAACCTAGCAGCAACTGAATCATTTGGTTGGATAAGGAAAAAGAATGGATGCTATTGCAATTTTAAAGACAGAAATAGATTTGAGAGGGCATGAACCATAGAACTGACAAGGACTAAATAGGTATTAATAGCTTACATTTGAATATGCTTTCCAATGTAGGAGTGCAATGTATTCTCTAGACCATATGATTAAGAGTCAATCAGAAATAAATAAAAGGATTTTGAGCAGCAGAAACAGCCAAAAAATAAAAACAAAAACCTTTGGAAAACATGTATTTTAGAGAAAATAAAAACATACTGTGTTATTTTTGCCAATACCAAGCAGTCCAGAGTAAAAAATGCAGAAAATATTAAGTCCTTGGATTGGCAAAATATCCTTCAACCCTGCATTAAACCGAATAAATAACATCATCTAACGTAATATTCCCAGCAATCCTATGTATTATCTGTAATTAGCCTCATTTTCCTGATAAGAATAGAGGCTGAAATTTAAGTGACTTGATTAAAGACAAAAAATAGGCACCCAACCTAGAACATGAAGCCAGGTATTCTCATTATAGCAAGACTGTCTCTCAGCAACCAATTAAGTCCAGAGGGTGAAGGAGAAGAAGGAATAAATATCCTGGATGGGGCAAATAAATAAGTATCAGACATGGCATGTTTAGCCTTACAGAGGTGTTGTAGTACTTTTTCTCAAGAAAAGGGATCCAGAGGAGGACAACTAAAAAGAAATTTCTAGTGTTGGATCAAAAAAAAAATAAAGTTGACATTTGAGATGCACCAACTTACCAGTAAATTCATGATGAAAGGTAACTTGCAGAGGAAAGGTTGTTGATTAGAGGAGAATAAAAACATGGAAGATACCTTCTAAGGGAGCTGTGATTAAAAGTTATTTAGAAATAATAAGAGCATTTTGAGCAGAAAGTAGGCTCTGTCAGGTTTGGAAAGACATACACGGACGCTGGAACCTACCGGGCCAATACTGACAGTATAACAGACCTAGAACCACCACGTCTCCATGTCCTATTTTGCTCTTTTAAATTCTGAAATAATTGCCAAATTTTACAAATCTGGTGTTGTCACTTTCACATGAAAAATCTAGCGTCGTGGCATCTTTCAACAATGGTAAAATTGGAAGATTTAACAATGTGGAGAGTTCAGCAACAGCTGCTCTGTGGTTCCAGCTGCGCTTGGGTTGGAACCACTGCTCTGGAGCAGTGCCTGGGAGCAAGTTAGAACTTGCCAAATGCCAGGCCTCTTCCCAGACCTACTGCATCAGAATCTTCCTCTTAACAGTCTCCAGGTGTCTTACAAGTTTGAATAACACTAGTCTAAAGAGCGTTGGACATTCAGTATGCTTGAAAATAACAGAACTGTGTAAAATAAAGACAAAACCAAATTAGAGGATTCAAGTGCCACAGATTGGGGACTAAATGGGCCTACTTTATATGTTAATATGTTAAAAAGATTTTCTAGTAAATACCTTAAAAAGCTTTCATAGGATCCATCATTGTTAACACTTGATTTTGATTTGTTTCTAATTAAAGTATACAATTGTATTTAAGCCTAAATTCCATCCTTTTTTTAAAGATGCCTAATTAAATAATCAAGGAATAACAACCCAAATATTCATATTGGCAGTAATGAATTAATCAAAACTTAATTAGATTTTAGTAATTTCTGTAGAATCCACGTTGGAGGAATATTAAAAGGATTTTGTTTCTTTGCTCATATCTCAGTCCATTTCTGTTAATTATCTATTTTGCAAGATGTTCAACTCTGGTGATCTTGTTTTAGGAAAGTTGAATTGTTTTATTTCATTTCAGGAACAAATTGGCACTTTCAAACATAAAATAGCCCATTTGTTGACAGCCCACAAGTACTTTCTCCTGACTAGAAAGATGTGCTACCAAAAAGCTGTTACTCTAATTTGAATTTTGGTCACCTTGGACCATAAGACTGCTGCCTGTGTCTGCTCCTAAGTATTTACTAGTGAATCACTGAGTGTTAGTGTAATTTCAATGCTAATTGTTGCTTCAGGTTTTCAAATGGCTCAGCAGTAAGACATTAATGATTATTCATGCCTTAAGAAGGGCTGATAAGGGAATGAGATTACAATCTTGTACAATTTTAGCTAACAAATTAAATTGTAAATTAAATTTTCCTGAGACAGAAAATGACTTACTTTGGAAAGTCAAAAAGAATGAGAAACTTCATTCACTTTTAATTTTCTCTTTCCTGTTTTACAGATATTCAGAGTATCAGAGGGTTAGCAGTGGATTGGGTCTCACGTAATTTATATTGGGTTAGCTCTGAATTTGATGAAACACAAATTAATGTGGCACGACTAGATGGCTCTTTGAAAACCTCAATTATCCATGGAATCGATAAGCCACAGTGTCTTGCAGCTCACCCAGTCAGGGGGTAAAGTATGATTATTTTTTTAAAGGTTTTCAAAAGTTTCACACATTTTTACCTTGATTTTATATAAAAACTGTGTTTAATTCAGAGGAATTATTAGCCATATGGTAAAAAAAAGTGAATATGAAAATTGTAAAAGAGATCCCTGCTTAGAGATTTCTGGCATCTGCATAAAATCAGATTTTTATATATTATTATAGCATTTTATTAATTTATGTTTCTAAGGAGTAACAGTTCAGAATAAAAAAAGAAAAAAAGAAGTACAGGGAAAAGTCACTGATTTCATTTCAAATACCAGTTATTAGTAACATATTTACTGCATGCTGATGTTACAGTAACTGCTAAGTAGCTCAAATTCTCCCACCTTCTGGCTAATCATCATATACACATGGAGAGAGCTTGTGTAGGGCTAAAATACTTTCTCCCCAGTGCTGTCAATGGGAATGGCTGAAGTGACTTTGTTTTCTTCTTTGGTATCTGGTTTCTCTAAACCAAGAAGATTCAATCTTAATGAATTACTTTACATAGAAATGATTTACGATAGTCAGAGATATTTCAGTTGTGAATGTAGGAGGAAAAAGGAAGTGAGATGATTGTCCTTCAATGACAGGAAAAAGCAGGAGAGATACTTTCTTCTGAGGCACACATGTGTGTTACTGTCGGCAAGTGTCTCACCAATTTGCTAAAAAGAATTCATCCTGAGCCAAGAATTTACGTTGATATTAACTTTCTTCTTCAGTGTAAGTTTTTGGTCAACAAGTAAGCCTACATCTAATATTTTTAATCCACATCTCTTAAATTAAGGAAACTCTACTGGACAGATGGAAACACAATTAACATGGCAAACATGGATGGCAGTAATAGCAAGATTCTCTTTCAAAATCAAAAGGAACCAGTTGGTAAGTTTGTTTGCTTTTTTCTTTTTGAATAGTTAGTCACTGCAGTTTTTAATATGGCAAACCTGTACTTATATATCTCTGTTCTAGAGCCTGAAAGGAAATATTACAGATTAATGATATAAATTCAAGAATTTATCACTCTCATTGAATCCATTGGGTCTAGGTGGGTGAAGGAAGAAACACTCTTTTTTTCTAGATAAAAAGGATAACGTATTTTGATATGAGAATTTTTATAGTATCTTAAGTACTGAAGTCGCTTAAAGCTTGATGTAATTACTTAATCTCATATTTTCAGTGGTGAATATCTGATACATTTCTGCAGTGGCAATATAATGTACCAAGGCTTCCCTGATCGTCATTGTGTTGTTATTAGTAGTTATAATGATATAAGTATTTACTGTTTAGTTTTCAGCAGTTTTTTATTCACTATGGAGTAGATTGGCTTGGTTTGTTATTCTACCTTTGCTAACCATTTAAATCATTAGATAAAACTGGATCGTGCTGAAAGAAAGCTCTGATGCCTATCCGTAAAACATCTCTTAAAAATTTAACTACGGAGATGCTTTTAGAAGTTAATGTTACATATGTATGCATAGATAGATTTACATTGTAATGTACATAGTTTTCAAATCCTAATCACACTTTCCTCCTATTTTCCTATATTTCCTCTTAATTTTAAGAGGCAAGGCTTATCACACTGCCTATTTGTCATCTCAAGTATCTTTTTAAAAAAGTCCAGTAATGAACCTGGATTTTGATATCACATTAAATGAGAGTGATAGAATGTACAAAAGAAAGTCATAATTGCCTTGAATTGAACATAGTGTATTTTTAATTCTGGGGGGAAAGTTAATTCACTATGAAGCTTTTCAGCATTTTTTCTTAGTTTTAGAAATGTGGTAGTATCCTTATTTGAAGGAGCTCATTTTACTACTGGTGATTCGGTAAAGGTGCAGTGTCACCAAGATTTACAATAAATAATTCTTTTCCTGTAGTCTATAGACAAAACCTCTGATAGAAAATGATAAAATTAACAACTCTTTTCTTTGGACTGGCTGTTCTAAGATTTGATACACAATTGAAATTCAAGTTAGTGTTAGAAATTAAAGGCAAATTGAAATGCTAATACTTCTGTGTGGAAAATGATAGGACAAAAGAAACATGGGCCTCTACAAGATTAGGACCCATACAAAAGACTTAATTTGGACTCAAGCAATTCAGTTGGTGCTTATCTAGAATGGTGCAGAATATTTAATATGGAAAAGTGAGTATGATGAGAATAGTATGAGCAAATAAAATCCTTACATTGTAATGCGGTAGCCACAGGTTACACCAAAATGTTAATTTATATGCTTGTTTCGATAATGGGAAAACCTTATCTTCTTAAATGCTAAATATCCATTCCCCTACTCAAAATAAATTTTTAAAAAACCCTCCCAGCTTACATAAAGAAAGGTTATAAAGAAAAATAGTGTTACTGTTTACACTTATTGTTGTATTTGAAAATCACCTTAAATTACTTCAAAATGATACTTTTAAATTTTAATTTGCCCAAGATACACCAGTTTGACCAAGATAACCCAGAACCTCATTGTGAACCCTACCTTAAATCAGCATTAATGAGTATGGCTTGCAAGTCAGACATTCATTCAATAGCAGATTTTTATTGAGTATCAGATTTTGTATTAGGACTATTGATAAAAATTTGATACCCTCCTTTTCCTTAAGGGGCACAAGAACCTAAATCACTTTAGATTCCATTAAGTAAATTTAACTCAGTGACCTTCAGCAAAGTACTGTTAGCTTGGTGGTACTTGCTTTCCTCATCTGTAAAATCAAGACAAAATGTCGATTTTATAAAGTTCCCATGAGGACTGAATGAGGAAAATTTATTAAGAGAACATCTGGCCTTTAATACTAGAACCTGTCAGGAGTAATAATACAAGGTATGTTGGATCCAATAGAAGAATTTGAATTATTTGATTGCAATATTGAGAGTATAAATGAGTTTAGTAAAGAATAAATATGCAATAGCATCCATTGAAATATTGCAGAGGATTATATGTAGCAAATAGGCCTCTGAGATGAGCAAATTTTTATGCACATGTGAGGAATGTACTCCATATTGTTTTGTTTTACTGCTAATGCTAAGAGGTAAACAAGTGGAAGTAGCTGGATTGTACTCTCAGATCTTCCCAAAATAATCCCTGGGGCAAAAAGACAACTGGGCCCTCATCTTCCTCTTGTAGTTCTTTAAATATATTTTTAATTTTTAATTTTTTAACTTGAGTTATTTATTTTGAGACAGAGAGAGAGGCAGGGAGAAATAGAGAGGGCAAGAGAGAGAATCCAAGCAGGCTCAACACTCAGAACAGAGTCTAATGTGGGGCTCAAACTCATGAACCCTGAGACCATGACCTGCACCAAAATCAAGGGTGGGCTACTTAACAGACTGAGACACCCAAGCACCCGTTCCTCTTGTACGTCTTGATGTTGTTTACAAAAATGGTTACTTACAACTTCCTTCTGTAATTTTCTACTTTAGTAAACTAACATGTTAACCAGGTCTCTGCTGTTCTTAATAAGAGACTGTGTTGTCCATTCATAAACGTAACAAATCATTTCCCTTTTTTATGTTCCTGAAATCGGAATGGCAAATGGGCTGGCGAATACTCAGCGCAACATATTCTACTACACTTCTGCCCACAGATACCTTTTTTTTTTTTTTTTTTTTTTATGTACAGAGGAAGAAAGTGAGCAGGTGAAATTCTATCCTGCCTCTATTCTCCCTTGATTCCCTGCAATGAGGAATATTTCTGTCTTCGTAGGTCATTAACCATGAGTTAACACTCGCCATCTTTAACTACCACTTCAAATTAAGTGAATTAAATTGTTCAAGGTGTAAGGTACAAGAGGAAGAATGAATTTAAGGAGCTTGGAAACTAGGGACAACTTGTAGTAATTTTCACATTCACATGAAACATTCCTTTTACTGCTTGAGGGATAATATGGTTTTGGAAAAAATGTTGTTTTAGGATCATAACAAACAGAGATTTGAATCTCTGACACTTATTAACTCCGTGATTTTAAACATGCTTCTTTCCTTTTTGAAGGCACAGTTTTATTACCTGTAAGATAGAGATAACAGTGTCTATCTTTTTGAGCTATTTTTAGAGTTAAAGGCTCATATGCAATATCTTATGTTCCACAAACCACACACTTATATACTCTAAAGAATATATGCTCAAAGAAATACGTACAAGGATACTCAATGCATCATTGTTTATAACTCTAAAAAATTTGGAAAGGCTTTAAATCTTCATCAGAAGAGGAATAGTAAATAAATGCAGCATATTTATGTGCTGAAATACTGTATACAAATACGAATATGTTTATGTATATATGTATACAAAAAGATGTAATAGATCTTAGAAGCATTGAGTGAGAGAAGTAATTAGCAGAATGATACTTATGCTATGAAATCATTCATAGAAGTTCAAAATGAAACATACAACATTAATAGATATTGCTCCTGGTTGAATATGTTTATAAAACTATGGAAAAAGTAAACTGGAGATAATCCACACCAATTTTATAATAGCAGTTCTCTTTAGGAAGGAACAATAATGACATTCAAAGGGAACTTTCATCTTTTTCAAAAGATACTTTACTGTGTTAATAGAATTTATTTAATATTTCATACAAAGATTCAAATTAGATACAGTAAAATGTTAATAGTGTCCAGTTATGGGGGCACCTGGGTGGCTCAGTTGGTTGAGCATCTGACTCTTGGTTTTGGCTCAGGTCATGATCTCATGGTTCATGAGTTCAACCACACCTCAGGCTCTGTGCTGATGGTTTAGAGCCTACTTGGGATTCTCTCTCTCTCTTTCTCTCTCACTGCCCCTCAAAATAAATAAATAAACTTAAAAAAATAATGTCCAGTTCTAGGTGGTAAATATATGATTGTTCATTAATTTTTCTCTCTTCTGTGTTAAATGCTGGCTCTTCAAAATATCACCAAAACAACCCGTTGTATAGACCAAATGAGTTTCTTACTTCACACACCGAGGGAGAACATTAAGTCATCAATGTCTCAGCAGTGTCTGAGACAGGGAAAAGCAGCACTGAAATAGTAATTGAGATTTTGAAGTCTGGTTTAAGGCAGGTGTCAAATGAAGCTTGATTAGGATCATTGAGTAAAGATCAGTATATAATTTTGGATTGATAGATATGGAAAGAAGAATTTGAGGGAAGATGGGTTAGAGACTAATGTATACAGTGTCATTTGTTGCTTTTTTGCTGGAGTTGATGAGCTGTCCAGGAAGTTCCTGAAATTTGCAGTTATATTGTTTTCAACTATTACCTTACTGGACAAGAGTTTATTAGAATAGTAAGTTATGACATTAAAGACAGTGGATAGTATGGGCCTCTGGGTGGTTCAGTCAGTTAAGCGTCCGACCTCAGCTCAGGTCATAATCTCACAGTTCATGAGTTCCAGCCTGTGCTGACACCTCAGAGCTTGGAGCCTGCTTCGGATTCTGTGTCTCCCTCTCTCTTTGCCCCTCCCCTGCTCACACTCTGTGTTTGTCTCTCTCTCAAAAATAAATAAACATTAAAAAAAAATTTTAAATAAATAAAAGTATCCTTTGTAAAGAATTGTGTACACTGATATATTCTTCACTAGCTAATTCTGAAAAATTATCTACAATGGGAGATAGGAGACAGTTGTATATCTGTCAGTGTTTCATGAAGGGAAACAGAACCAATAGTGTTAATGGATTGATAGATGATGAGAGAGAGAGAGAGAGATGATAGACAAACATAGATATATAAAGAGATTTATTACAAGGATTTGTCTACTGAGGTTGTGGGAGCTAGCTGAGCAAAGCTGAAATCCTAGGGCAAGATGGAAAGTCTCAGGCAGCAGCTTAAGCTTTAGATCTTTGCCAGAATGTCATCCTCTTTTTCAGAGGAAACTCAGTTCTAATGTTAAGGCCTTTCACTAATTGGATTAAACCCACCTAGATTTTTTAGGATAATATCCTTAACTTAAAGTCAACTGATTGCATATAGTAACCACATCTACAAAATGCTTTTACAGAAAAAATCTAGATTAGTGTTTAATTCTATAACTGGCGATGTTAGCCTAGCCAGGTTGACGCATTAAACTAACATCACAATTTTTAAACACAAACTTTCTTATATTTTATCCACTGATCTATATGCCTGCAAATATAACAATTGCATATGTTGATCCAAACATAGATTTCTGTAAATATTTATCTACAATTTAGTAAAAGGTCTCTTAAGCAGAAACATAAGTGAACAAAAGTTAGCTGGCATTAAATAGCCATGCTTTCTGAATGGAGACTGGGCAAATGACTTTATTATAGTGAATTTAATGTGTTCAGTATAGATTATTAAGGGGCACCTCGGTGGCCTATTCGGTGAAGCATCCAACTCTGGATCTCAACTCAGGTCTCGATCTCTGAGTTGTGAGTTCAATCCTCATGTTGGGCTCCATGCTGGGCGTGGAGCCCACTAAAAAAAAAAAAAAAAAAAAAAAAAAAATTATTATATGAAGTATGATAACATGTCCTTTTTGAACCTAGGAAGAGAAAAAGAAACATGCTTGAGAATGTTTCAAAAATATCCACATATAAATTAGAAAGAAAGAAAGAAAGAAAGAAAGAAAGAAAGAAAGAAAGAAAGAAAGAAAGAAAGAAAGAAAGAAGGAAGGAAGATAAAAGAAAATGAAAGAAAAACAAATATCTCTACAATAACCTGTCTTTTTAAAATCCTAATTCATATACTAATTGGCTAATTATAATTTGTTATGCTAAGCACTGTGGATGACACAAAAATAACTCTTTATGTAATAGTTGCTTTGTAACAATGATATACTTATTAATGAGAAAGAGGGTCAGGAACATGGGGTAAGTGTTCATATGCTGGTCTGTATGTATGTGGGCATCTTGAAGAAAAAGGAAAAGAAAGTGTTCTCCCAGAGTGCCAGTTACTGGGAAACAAGGCAAGCAAGGGTGATACCAATCTTTTCCTCATGGAGTTTACTATCTAAAAGGAATTACAGTATGACTAAACGTTATCCACTCCAGCCATATTTTCCTTCTCTGCTTCTCTCAACTTGTCAAGCTCTTTCCCCCAACAGTATATTTTAGCAATGTATTCCTTTGCCCAGAAATGTCTCCCATCTCAGTTGTCTGCCTATCTGTCAGACTTCAACTTAAAGATTATTTCCTCAAAGAGGTTTTCCCTGACCTCCCTTGACAAAGCCAAAGTCTCTTAAAATAGACACTTTTAGCACCACATTTTCATCGTTTAGTCTTGTCATTATTTTAGATTTCCATTTGTTTGTTGAATATTTGATTACTGCTTACCAACTAGAAAGGAAACTATAAAATTAGTGAAAATATTTGCTCTTTTTTTTTATCAGTGTGTCCGCAACTCATAACTCAATGCTGGCACATTGTAAGTATATCTTCAAAAAATATTTGTTGAATGAAGTGACCACTATTTCCCATCCAATAGCAACAGGCTCTTACATGATTAAGTAAATCCAAGATTTATTTGTGTATCTTCGTTGAATAAAATTACTTTGTGAAAAAGTGTATATTTGGTGACCTGGATATCAATCATGTTGCATTGCATTCAATTATCTGAAGAGTAGCAAACATTTATATTTATGTCATAATTTTCTCAAAGTTTGGAGTGCAAAAATTATGTTAGTGGAGTTGCTTATAAATCAATGCATGGTTAGCTAAAGAGGAAAAATTGGAACTCTTTGGTTTCTAAATTGGCTTTCCCATACGTTCCTTTTATTCTTTCTCCTCTCTCTCCTGTCTAACCCTGTAACCATTTGGCTTTCCTTAGCACCTCAGAGCTTTCTCATAGAAAGAAAGAATAGGACAACAAAGACTTGGTTATCTACATATCGACAAATCCTCTTAGTACTGGGTATAAAAGTAAAACTAATTTCTTTTTCAATAATACCTTATTCATTCTGACCATGTCATTGTAATTTTTGATCTATCCCAATAGGCTAGAGAAACTGTTATCTGTAAATTAACTATAAAAAATATCCTCTAAAGTCCTGTCTTTAGAGCATGAAAGCCCTGTCTTTATTCAGTCACATCAAATTCTTTATTTGTGAGGGGTTAGGCCAGTTAAGATGATGCTGTTTTCAAGGAGTATTAGAGGTGCTTATTAAAATAGGTTAAAAATTAGAAAAAAAAAATAAGATAGGTTAAAATTATGTTGCATAATAACTGTTTTTTTAATTAGTGTTTTTCCTGCGTGCTTGAAACATTGTCTTAAAATATATTCAATAACATATTGTTAACTACTTGACACAGAATCTGAAGCATTTCAGATTGTTGTGTTTTCTTTTTTAAAAATTATTATTTTTGCTGTTATTTATTTATTTTTTCTCTCTCTGGAGAGTTTATTTATTTATTTTTTAATGTTTATTTATAGGGGGGTAGGGGCAGAGAGAGAAGGACAGAGAATCCCAAGCATGATTGGGACTGTCAGCGCAGAGCCTGATGCAGAACTGATTCCATGTACCGTGAGATCATGACCTAAGCCAAAATCAAGAGTCAGAAGCTTAACTGACTGAGCCCAACCAGGCACCCCTTCTGTGCACAGTTTAGAGCTGTGATGAAAATAAGTTCATAATTTTTTGTGTTTTTTTTTGTTGTGTATATAGATTTTAATTGCTGTTTACTGCAGCATTGTAGTTGGAACACAGGGTGCAAGAGGACCTGCCTGGCTCCAGGAGTCCCAAACAGACCAGGCTTGACCACTCAGCACTGACAAAATCCAAAGGCAGAGAAAAAAGTGATGGTGAAATAAGATAGGAATTTATTTCGGAGAGATCAACACCAGGAAGGCAGTGGACTAGTATCTCAAAGACTGCCCCCAAAGTGCTGAAAATACTTATAGACTTATTTCAGGAAAGTATGGGTGGGGCAAAGGTGGGGGGATAGGAGCAGGTAGGAAGTGAAATTCAAATTGATCAGCATCTTGGAGTCACTCTTCAGCAGGCTTTGCTGGCTCAGGATAGTCCTTATTGCTTGAGGGGTAGTTTTGGTTCCCATCAGGGAATGCTTTACCCTCATGGTCTTCCACATGAGCCAAGGAACAAAGTGGAAAGTAGAAAGTTTGAGGTCAAAAATGGAGGCATCTAAATCCCTCTGTCAGCATCAAGGTTACATCTCATAAGGAAACACTGGTATAGAAGAATCTTTGGAATACTCCCAAGAATTCATGCCAACATAATCCCACCTTATAAGATTCTCTTAGAACTATTGCCCTGAGATGAATTCAAAAATGGAATTTTCCCCGTGAGTGGACACATGAGTAAGTGTAAAAAATAAATACAAACCTATTTTTCTTGGTGTACTTGATTGCCATACCCGTGAAATACATATGCTTAGGGATATTTATTACTTTGTTGTTTACTTATTGAACTTCACTGCTATTTTGCACTTCAGGAAATTATTTTAATCATTTTTTCATGACAAGTCTGTATGGGCAATCTCTGGCTTAAATTCCTGCCCACTGCCTTCTCTAAACCATTTCCATGCAGAAAATTAGGTGATTAGGAAACAAGGAGCTACTGTTTAGTTGATTTTCTCCTCAGGCATATGGATTATAAAATTATAAATTATTTTTCCCAGAACATAAGGAGAAAACACAACATTCTGTGTGGTGTGGCTGGGAAGTATCAACTCAAAACAATAATTATCTGTCATCCATTATGAAACCTGTATTTTCAGGAAGCCATACCTTTGTGTTTGCATGTACTTAGCCTAGGATGTGTGATAGAGTAGAACCATTATCACTTTGGCGACAAAAATAACATAATTACAGTGACTACTTTTTAAGCACTTTGAATATGTCAAGCACTTATAAAATGCTTTGCATTAATCATGTCAAGGTAATCATTTCTGGAAGGGTTTCTTATCCTCCTTTTACAGATTCAGAAAGTGAGGATTGTTGAAAGAAGTCAGTTGCCTGTGATGGATAGTAGAGTGGGATTCAAATCCAAGTTTATCTGCTTCGAAAGCCGTATTAAATCTTAACCATTATGCTTTGCCCAGAGAGGCTGATTTCATATAGTAATTACCTGACCTCAAGCTAAGATCAGGGAATAAAACTGGTACTCTTTCAAGCATGGCAAGTAGGGGAAAAAAACTCAGAACTTGGGTACTCCTGAGAAACGTGGGCCCAATTAGGACGCAGCAGTCAGGTTTTCTAAGCAGTCTGGAAACACATGAAGCAATTTCACCTCTGTGCGAATTGTACCTTGCAATTAATTATTTCTGAATCTTTAAATGCTACTTTTACACAGCAACGTTGCTGATATACTAGGATTTCTAATTTGTGAAATTGTTTTTATGTTGTAATTCACTGGATTTCCCTTACTTGTTGGTGGTTAAATCCATGTGTGTGACATACTTGAAATAGAAGTATGTCATAATCTTATCAAAACACCCAATTTGGCATTTCAGGACTGTGTATCACTGAAGACTAAGCAATTGCAGCCTTCAGGCAGTTTGGGCTGAATAATTTTGTTTCTGTTAAATACAAATCAACATTCCAGTTATCCATTGTTGAACTAAATATTCTCAATTAAGATTTATTGCTCTGTCTTGGATACATTAAGTGCTTAGAGCAGTTTGCATAACAAAAGATTTTAATTTACTACTTAAAGCCATTTCCATGTTTAAAATGTTTACATATTATGAATTTTATCCCTTAAGCCTCATATAAAGCAACTTGGCTTGTCAATCAGCATTATTCTTCATGGCTTATTTGAATCTAGTGTACTGTATATTTTATCTTCTTGATATTTTCTCTTCATTTTCAATGTAATCTCAACCAAAAGTCACTTGTTTACTCAACCCTAAAGTACATCTTTTTGAAACCTATTTTTTGTTATTATTTAATCATTCCAACCTATATGCTGTATAACGTGAATTTTGAAGTATATTCATGGATAACATTCACAAGCACTTTTTATCACATCAAAAGAATTCAGGGGACCTCACTTTTTAAAAATAAAGTTAAAACAAATTTATGTCGGTGGGTGGCTCAGTCGGTTAAGTGTTCGACTTTGGCTCATGCCATGTTCTCGTGGTCCATGAGTTCAAGCCCTACATCTGGCTCTGTGCTGACAGCTCAGAGCCTGCAGCCTGCTTCGGATTCTGTGTCTTCCTCTCTCTCTGCCTCTCCCCTGCTCATGCTCTGTCTCTGTCTCTCTGTCTGTCTTTCTCTCTCTCTCTCTCAAAAATAAACATTAAAAAAAACAACTTTGGTATATATTTCCTTGCTTGATATAATGCAGTTATGGTTTTTAAATATATTTATACTCGGCACACTCACTTTTATTATGTATGAAGCATGATCAATATTATCTCACAAAATAGCTTACAAAAAAAGGACAGAGAAACTAACAAATGGATATTAAAATTACACATTAATATACAGACAAATAATTTAAATTTACATTTTTTTCACCTGATCATTTTCTTATTCTTTCAAATGATATTAAGTATAAAAAAAAGGTTGTTATAAAAGGTTATGAAGTATATAGTGGGTGCCAGGCCTGAAAATAAAACCTGGTATACATTATCAATAACGTCATAGTCCAGTGAAGTAAAAAAGACAGAAATAATTACAAACCATTTGATGCAGTGTCATTCCTGGGTACTATTTCCAGACACCATAAAGGTAAGTAGACACTGTGAAAATAGAGGGAACAACTAATTTTGTGTGAGGAAGAAAAATAGAGAATAGTACCCAAATTAGTAATATTTGAAATTTCAACTGATCTTGAAGAAAAAATCTAGTTCCGTTTTTAAGAAAGTGACAAAGGAGAAGAAACTGATCTCATTCCTAGTAGAATGGAAAAATAAACATAAAAGGTACAAACATGTGAAGTGTCTAAAAAACTGAATTTTTCTGCGTGTCTACAGAAAAAAATCTAATGCAAGGGAATGTTTAGGATTATATTGACAGGAACTGTAATTTTAAAATGTTCAAATGGCACAATCCAGTGCTTTTAAAATATTTTGTTCTATTTTACCTATCAAGCTATAAAATATAGTTTTGGTGCATTATAAAACTATAGGTATTAAAGCTTTTAAAATGTTTTTTTAAAGCAAAACACTTCTCAGGAAATAGCCTGTCACTGCACCTGATTTTGCTTCCACTTTTGCACGTGTTTTTTTTCACAAGGCACATACTTTTTGCTGATCATCAAAAGTTTGAAATACAGGATAAATTGTCCAAGGTAAAATGATTAATGTGACAGAGGATGGGGGAGATGCTGAAATCTTAGCTCTATGCGATAAGCAACAAAAAAGTAATTAATGTAGTTCTGTAACTCTATTTGTTGTCAGTGACTTCTTAAAGCAGAGTGGATGGAGAGCGATGATTTCAAGAAAGAATTTAGATGCAGTTAAGATACTGGCAGTATAGACATGTGCAATAGAGGAAAGAACAAACGTTTTTCTTACCTCTCGCTGGCTAGGGACCTGGAAATTAGATTGACACAATGACTAACTACCCAGAGAAAAACAGTTTATTAAACAGAGTAGCACACATGCAGGCAGGAAACCTCGCTGATCAGGAACTCAAAGGAGGGGTTAGAATTTGGGCTTATATAGCATCTTAACAAACAACAGCAAATTTGTAGAATAATATCAAAACAAAGGAAAAGGGATTTAGACTTGCAAGGGAGGCAAACTGTGAGAAGGTAACTACCTGAAGGACACTAATGGAAGATAAAGATTGTTTTAGTAAGGCTTGTTTTCTAGATTCCTCTCCATGCCATCCCTGGGCTGTTCAGAGTCTAGACTAGTCTCTGGTGATTAAGAGGCTAAGACTGCTTTTAGCAAAAAATGAGGGCAAAGAGCTTTTATTTTTTTGTCTTCTCTTTCTCAGTTCTTCAAGTCAAAGTAATTCTTAAGCCAAAGTGGCTTGTTTTGGAGTGGCATATTTCGATCCCTTACATACTCAACTTTTTGTTGAATAATATTGAAAAAACATTGAACGTTTGTTGAAACATGCTTTTTTTAATTAAAAAAATTACATTGAGATAATTTTAGATTCCCATGAAGTTATAAAAAACAATACAGAGAGTTTGCACATATTCTTTATCTAATTTTCCCCCATTGGAACATAATGTAAAACCACAATAAAATATTACCACCCAGGTACTAACTAACCTTAATGAAGTCCATTAATATTCAGATTTCATGTTTTATTTGTATTTGTGTGTTTAATTTTAGATTGAATTGTATCACACATGTAGGTTTCTATATCCAGCACCACCTTCAAGGTACTGAATAAAATGAATCAGATTCTGTGGATAAGTGGGGAAAAAAAAGAATTAAAAAAATGCCGAAAAATTCCAACACCACAATGATGCTACCTATTGCCCTTTTATAACCACACCTACTCTCTCCTGCCTACCACCCCCTTTCCCTTTTCTCCATACACCATCTAAAATGTTCCATTTTTAAAATGTTCTGTTTTTAAAATGTTATAGGAATACAATCATACAGTATATAACCTATTGGATTGGCTGTTTTCCACTCAGCATTTTTCCCTGGAGAGTCATTGAAATTTCATGTATCAATACTTTTCTTCATCTTATTGCTGAGTGGTATGCCACGGTATATAAATACCATGGTTGACTTAAGCATTCTCCTATTAAAGGAGATGGGATGATTCAAATTTTGACTACTGCAAATAAAGCTGCTACAAACATTCATGTGTAAGTTTTTGTGTGAACACAAGTTTTTATTTCTCTGGAATAAATTCCCAGGAGTGAAATTGCTGGGTCCAACGGAAATAGTATGTTTAGTTTTATAAGAAACTGCCCAGCTGTTTTCCAGAGAGACTGTACTGTTTTTCATTGCCACCTATAATGTATTAGTTATCCAGTTTTTCTCTGTATCCTTGTCAGCATTTAGTGTTGTCACTATTTTTATTTTAGCCATTCTTACAGATGTGTACTGCTTTATCCTTGTCATTTTAATTTGCATTTTCTTTTGATGTTGAACATCTTTTTCATGTGCTTACTTGACATCTGTATATCTTCTAATGTGAGATGTCTGTTCACTTCCTGTGCTCATTTGTTTATTGGGTTTTTTTTTTTTTTGAGTTTTGAGTGCATTTCTGTTGACACTAGCCTTTTGTTCATTTGTTGTGTGTTTTCAGTGGTCAGTTTCTACAACTATCACAATTCCAGACACAGAAGGATTTGTGTTCTATTATCTGATATGTGGATTGCAAATATTTTCTCCCAGACAGAAGCATGTCTTAATTGGTCTTCACAGACCAACTAGAACAACAGTTTCTAACTTTGATAGACCTGCATAATTGAGGGAATGCTGTAATTACGAATGAAGTGTACAGTCTAAGTATTTCTCACACTAAACCATCTCAAAACTATCAGTTGTGGGGATTACCGAAGAAATGGTTGCAAATTTTAGAATAAGACTTTAGCTTGAAAAGGAGATACAAAAACTTGTAGTACTAATAAATAGCTAGCATTTATTGAGTGCTTTCTATGTGCTAGACACTATATTATTATTGTTATTATTACATCTTCACAATGGTGTAGTGAGGGTGTAGCCAGGTGAAGGCTGACTAGTCTTTTCTCAGACGAACCCAGAGATGAATAGACAAGGTGATTGAAAGGTGGTACCTTATATTTATATTTACTTCAGAGAGAAGCAGGCATGGAGCACAAAGAATGCTTGGGTTTCCTCAGTATATTTATTCTAGCATTTACAAAATCTAAGCATTCTTAAGAGGGATAAAGTATTTTTTGAGATAGGCTAATAGTGAATAGGCAATTAACCCCATTCCACTTCCCCATGGAACAACTATGCTCCTTTGGAGCTAAAAATTCAATGTTTTAGAAATAGTTTTGCCCCCCAGAAAAATCATGCCACTTCTGGTTAACTCTGAAAGGATTTCCATTTTGGAGTATCCAGAATATTATAGTTCTTCTACAGGTATAATAAGGATATAATTTTATGATTTTTTTTCATTTGTTGTGTATTACAACTACCACAGTCCTAGATGCAGAAGGAGTGTGTGTTCTATTGTCTGAAGGTAATGCTACAGGAGAATATTTAGACGATTTCAATGTTATTTTTTATACATGCCTAGAGTATTTAAAGTTAATCATCTGGTTTTAATATCTATAGTATGTGTTCTTCCCCAGGTATATCTTTAATGTTCTTCTGTCCCCAAAGATCTCCTCATAATACACTTTCCAGCAGTATTTTAAAGGCCTCATTAAACTTATTAAGTATTCAATTTTGAAGGTTTTTAAAAACAGGCATTTTTTTTTAATTTAGAAAGGGAGAGAGAGAATCCCAAGCAGGCTCCATATTGTCAGCAAAGAGCCCAATGTGGGGATGAATCTCACTAACCACAAGATCATGACCTGAGGTGAAGTCAGAAGTCATGCTTAACCAACGGAGCCACCCAGGCACCCCCACAATAGGAAATTTTGAAAAGGAACTTCTTAATCCTAAAATCAACTGAAGAGATTTTTAAAAAAATACTGATTTCTGGGACCAACTCAAACCAATTAGAATTTCTGGGAGTGAGGCCTAGGTATCAGTATTTTTAATAGTTTTCCAGATAATTGTAATGCATAACCAGGGGCTGAAAATTTTGAAATGAAATTTAGTAAGTGTTAGAAAAATATTAGAAAATTGCCATCTCTAGAAAGCCTTAATTTTAAAAATTCCTTATTCTATATATTTGCGTTTTTGTTTTAATTCCATATTGCATAGTACATTGACTTAATTTGAGTCATTTAAAAAAGAAATGAGACATGTAAAGTGAACTTTCCAGTTTTAATTGTAACAAAACTGAAAACTTAATGACCTTAATGTTTTTAATAATTATGGAAAATAATTAGGTGATATTTTTCTAAAAATATGTAGTTTCTTATATCAACATATTTCTATTGGAAATGTATTTTGGCAAACTATGTTATCCCAATTAAAAAATAAGCTGGGCTATTTTAGTCAAAATGTTGAAATAATACCTTAAGGGAAATCTTTGGCTTCAAATAGGGTGAGAATGAAAGCATATGAATTAACCCTGCATTTTTACAATAATAGGAAAGATAGATAAAAAAAGGTAGATTCTTTTTTTCATAGGTTTTTCAGTTTAAATGATGACTTTTCTTCCTTTGACATACCTTATTATTATTGAATCTAGGTTTCCTCTTTTGATTACCAAATCCAGGTGATTTTAAAAATAATTATGTCTAACAAAAATAAGTCTATATTAGTAGTGGTATATTCTTCAGAAAGATCTGGCAGTCCTTTTGAGGATTTTTTTTTTATATCAGTCACCCATTCTGAGAACATTGTAGTGCAAACACAATCATATTTCTTTGCATAGGTTTTAGGATACTTTTATGAACGTGCTCATATTTGATCTGCTTTCTCATGGCTATTGATTTAGCATTCTAAAATCACTGAGCAGTTTCCCCTGCATCAAAACACTTATCAGTTTACTGCTCAGTGATTCATCTTTTGAAATAGTGCAAAAGAGACCTGATTCAGAACTTATTCCAATAAGTGGACACTAATTAATTCTTCCATGTTATTAAGACCTGAATGTATGATAGTAACAAAATAAAAAATCTTATTCTGTGAAACAATTTACATTAAAAAATTTATAAATATGTACTTCCAAAATATGCATATATCTATGAATTTAAAACATTTATCACCAATTTCTTGAATTCATAATAGGATTTTAAAGATATTTCAATTCTGTTTTATAAACCTGGGAATAAACATGCTCAAGAACAGTCAGAGGTTAAGCTAATACATTTAATAGAAGACAAGATGTACGTAGGTGACTAGGTGATCTATCACATGAATATGTATGTTAATATAGGAACTTCATTACTTTTTTTCCTATAAATCTTAAAATGATCAATCTTTAACTATTCCATTTCAATATCGATGTGAAAACTTAAGCCATGCCAGGTGGCCTATTGGAGCACTTCCTTCCCTTCTTCCCTGTTGTCATAGCATCCAGCTATGAGTAGTATATTACAAAATTCTTTTGTAGAGATAATTCAACACTACTAGGCAGAACTCCTTGGAGACAACTTATAATTTTAATAATGGAATTAATTAAACAACCCATTCATGTGTTCAACGTCTATAAATTTTCTTCTCTGCTCTAGGTACTATGCTAGGTATTAAAGATCAAAGCTCACTACCAAACAGCCTCTTTTCTTTCAGCAAACTCCATAAACAAAGATGTTGAGTAGTAAACTCTGGGTAATTCTGACCCCAACAATGTAACTTTCCTGCTCTGTATAATAATTACTTTACACATCACAAGTTAGAATCTAGAAATCCCTGGGTGTTGGGTGGATGAGAAAGTTCTGACATTTGGTTTAATTTGGAGTTGGGCACCTTTGGTACTAATGCACCCTTTCCTTCAAGAAAAAAAAAAGTATTGAGGAAACTTAGATAAATACAATCCCTTAAGTAAGGCCAAAAAGTATTGTTTTTAAAAATCAAGGTGAAGAAAATATAATAGATTAGTCTATTGAAGCCAGGAGTGAAGTTAGTAGTGTAAATGCAATGCAATTGCTGCAGATGGGTCACAAATATGACTCTTCAGGTTCTTTGCAGCCAAAAACAAAGAGAGAAATATGATCAGTTACAATTTTATATTTTCCACTATAGCTTTTTCTGGCACTGAACCCTGAAAGAAATTTCTCCCATGGGTTCTTGTATAAAGAGGTCACTATGTGGTATATTATTTTAGACACTATATCCTGGGAAGTGCAACAGTGGTTTTCCTATGGCTACTTCTTATAGCATCCTTCATTTAAATCAAGAGCACAATGCCAGAGCTCAATTCAGCAGCAGATTAAGTGAGCGACAAAAATCCAATGATCTAAAAATGTGGATAGCTCTCTGATTGTTTACCTTGATTAAAAGATAATATTTGGAATACCTAGAAGAATAGGTAATTTTGCTTAGAAGGAATTCTTCATAAATGTATTTATTAATTCAGTTATTGATGAACATTTGACAACAAAATGTTTGGAGTTATATTTTGTACCATAAATCTCTAGTAAGATATTCTTCATTGCTGATTAAAGACAGAATTACGTGATTTGGATAGCCAAGTAAACAGAAGATAAAACAGAACACATCTGAACATTGAGTGGTCTAAATCAGGAGTTTTACTAGAAAAAAAAAGCACAGAAGTAACTCAGAAAGTACCTATAGAATATCCAAAATTTCTCTCATAAAAAATTGAATGGTGAACCACTTTCAAACTGAAACTATTGTATCAAAGTATATAACTGGAATAGTTTTTATCTGATTATTTTACAAAGTGTTTAAAGCCAGTCATCCACAGTAGTCCTCAAAGGGAGAAAAAATCTGAAAACTTTATCCTGAAATGTCTAATTTTATTTGTTAGGTTTATTCTGAACCTTCCATACTTGTATTTAGTAAAACATACCAATAAGTCAATAAATAGCTGATCTATTGTATAGATTTGTAATATTATTTCTATTTGATTACAATTGGTCTGAAAAATCATTTCTGTTCTCCGGGTTGGGACTATTTGTAGTTGGGACTCAATGCACTAGAACTCATGTGATTCTCTCCAGGTGTTTCCTTTCCTTTTTTTTTTTTTTTTTTTTTTCCTTTAAGTAGGGAAGGTGTGTGTGTGTGTGTGTGGTTTGTTCCCTTTCTTCTCTGAAGAAGATTCCAGAAATAATTTATTGCATTGTATGCTTGAGTGTATACCCACATGTGCATTTCCATGAGTAGTTGAGGGTCTTAGAGGACCAACATGGAGCCATGGTCTTATTGTTACAACATGGACCCTGAACCTACTGATAAGCATGCAAATAATTATGTAGATGTATACTGAAAACCCTTGGCAATCAAAATATACATATCCTGAGACCTTTGAAAACCTCGAATACTACTATAACATGAAATTACCCATAAAATACAATAAAGCTAACCTACAGTGATTCACTGTGATGCGGGAATAATGGCCTTAAGCCATTGGCTTGGTGTCTTTACCAAATGGTCTATCTCCCCATGACAGCATCTAAATTAGCCCAATTCAATTCCGTGTTTCAGTGACATTATCAATTTTTGAAATTCTTCTACTTTTGTTTCACTTCAAAAGAGTTGAAACCAACAATTTGAATCTATAACTGACTAAAGTATATTTCACTGAAAGTAGAGGGAAAATTAATAATTTCATCAATGATGCTAGTTTCTCGAAAGAGTATTATGTGTTAAAATTTTCTGAGGCAAAGTGGTATGATGAAGAGAGCAAGCACTCAATTTGGAAACAGAAACTTTCCTAAAATTTCTGTAATGTACACTTACTAACTATGGACTCCTATAGATTTCTTGACTATTCCATGTATTATTTTTCTTATTCATGAAATGAGACAGTCATTGCTTTCAGTGTCACAGGATTGTTGTGATAATCAACAGAGATAACTACTAAGTGCCTATAAAAATATATGGTTTCACAGATAGTAAAAACAGTATATTTCCCTATTAGGCAGATCTTATATTTAAAGACAAAAATCTAAGCTTGCAACTTATTTTTCCCCCTCAAATCTAGTGCTAGGTGAACATTACTATTTAAGTGGCTACTGTTATGTTTAAGTTGTATAATTTAATTACAGGTCTATCGATAGACTATGTTGAAAACAAGCTTTATTGGATCAGTTCGGGAAATGGAACCATAAATAGATGCAACCTGGATGGTGGTAATTTAGAAGTAATAGAGTCAATGAAAGAAGAATTAACAAAAGCTACAGCCCTAACCATCATGGGTAAGTGCAATGGTTCTATAGCTAGGATGCTTCGTATTGACTGGGGGTTGATTAATTATGACCTGTTAAAAGCTTAGAAAAGTTACTGCTCCATTAACACCAGAAGCACATTCAAATTACACATCTCTGAGAGAGTTTTTTGTTTTGTTTTGTTTTTCTTTTTTTAACCTTGCAAACAGACTTGTAAGATTATCCAGATTAGGACTTTGTGCTGTTACCAGTACAAACTTTACCATTATTAATTCTGAGCTGTGACTTGTATTTTTTTACGATTATTTTCTTTATTCTCATGCAGTGTTCTAAAGTATAAGGGCCTTGTATATTTGTCACAATAAAGTCAAATTTGGCTTATCTCTGCCTGTAAAGGATAGCTTGATCCACACAGATAATTCAAAAAACAAGGCCACAGAGCCCATTGACCAAAGATTGAAATTATTCTCCCACAAATAATTCTTTCCAATTTTTAGGGATGAGTAGAGATATTATAGATTTGAGCCTCATTTCCATTCTTTTTGCTTCAGCCTTTGGGGAAAAAAAGATGCTAACCAGAGAGACAATTAGGAAGCTACCAGGGAGGTATGGCTTTTCATAGAATAAATAATCAACTTCTATGTTGATATTGGAAGCTGATTTTTGAAATGTGAATTTTAATTAAATAACAGTTCAAATTTTTAAAAAGGTGTAAGAGTAGATTCCATTTAAAAAAAAAGTGCTTTTTGGTTAGAATGAATGGCTGGCTCTAAACTGGAGTTCAGGGTGGGTCAGCAGTATGAAGATTATATATTCCACATAGAAAATTAGTACTTGGGTTTGGTTACAGGAAATTAGAAAACTGATTTCATGATATATTCAGGATAGCATATATACAAACAGTGTGTGTATGTGTACATTCATATACATGTGTGTGTATGAAAGCCAATTCGAACATATATCTAAAAGGTTATTTATATAGGTGATAAATTAGGTCTTTTAAATCAATATTCCATAATCTTCACCTCTTTTATCCTTTCCCCAGAAGGAATGTTAATTATTTTTGGTTTTATTTTCACTAACGACTGTTGATTAGTATATAAAGTTTAAAAGTACATAGTTGTTAATCGAGAAAGATATGAAAATTTATTCCTTATTTAAAAAAGTGTTTTATCACCTTGACTTCAGTTAAATTTAAAATATCTTAATGAAAGTAAATGAGGTTTAGATTTGCAAAGTTTTATTTAAAACAGGAGGAGAGTGGGAAGTAAGAAAAAACATTTTAATTTTTTTTAATGTTTATTTATTATTGAGAGACAGAGAAACAGAGCATGAGCATGGGAGGGGTAGAGAGAGGGAGAGACACAGAATCTGAAGCAGGCCTCAGGCTCTGAGCTGTCAGCCATAGAGCCCCATGCGGGGCTCGAACTCACAAACCACGAGATCATGACCTGAGCTTATGTTGGACACTTAACCAACTGAGCCACCCAGGCACCCCAAGAGAAAACATCTTAAATTCAGTTCAATTCAACATGTATTTAGAATCTTTTAAGTACAGGCAGTGTACTCATCTCTGAAGTACAAATATAAACATGGACACTATTCTCAAACAAAACAAAATGTATATTTCTGTGAGGGAGAGAGAGAAAAGAGGATGGTTTCAACCAATCACTAATCACAAAGAATGATTCAGTTTCGGTCGCTGAAAAATGCAGGTAATAAATATAACTGCTTTTATCATAAAGTAGTGAGAATCACATGGAAATGTATGTGAATACAGTTTCGAAAAAGTGGAGTTTGATACAAACTTCAAAGGTGGAATCTGGCATCACTTAATTTGATCTTTAAAACACTTCTTAATTTTACCTCCTTGGGCATTTGCAGATATCTGACATAGTGTGGAATCAGATGTTTAGTAGTTTTCTTTTGCTTAACTTTTATTCCTAAATTGTCTTCCAGCTATCATGGTCACAATTTTTTTTATTGTTTCTTAGAATTAGTGTTTCTTTTCATTTATTTATTAATGTTTATTTATTTTTAAGAAAGAAAGAGAGAGCATGAGCAGGGAAGGGGCAGAGAGAGAGGGAGACACAGAATCCAAAACAGGTTCCAGGCTCTGAGCTGTCAGCACAGAACCGTATGTAGGGCTCGAACCTACGAACATCGAGATCATGACCTGAGCCAAAGTCGGATGCTTAACCAACTGAGCCACCCAGGCACCCCAGTGTTTCTTTTATAAGAGTTTTTGACCAGGGGAGGAATTTAAACTTGTAAAAAAATATGTTACTTTTAATAATTTCCTAATTTTCTTTTTAGCATTTGGACATTTCCTGTACTGTTTGTATAACACGATGTTGCCATTCTTTTCGTTGTGTGTGTTCAGAAGTTACATACACACACACACACACACACACACACACACACACACACACACGGACTGTACCTAACAAGTAGGTTATTTTAAAGGAGAAATTTGTTTATGATTTTCTTATAAAGCAATATGGAAATGAGGTTACTTTATATTACTCAGCTTCACCAAATTAATAAGAAAATTTTGTTTTATGTATATTTGTACATATTTTAAATTACCTGGGTAAAAATAGCAGAGTTTAAATTCTGCAGCAATCCCCAAATCACCACCCACATTATGTTTTTAAAAATTGAATTCCAATATATCTTATGAAATCAACCCTAATTAGCAAATAATATAGCCAAGAAACATAATAAATTAGAGAAAAATGTTAAAATGTTATAACATTTCAAAGAACGCTGTTGATTTATTCACACACACACACACACACACACACACACATTGCCTCATAGAAAAATGGAAAGCTTTATAAAAGTTTCTGTTAACATGATCGGTACCCACCCTGCTGTTAGCAAATGAATACTAAACTTACAGAACTCGATGCTATGAACAAAGTCTCAAAAATGGAGCAGTGTTCCCTTGTGGCAAAAGAAAATAAAGTTTTGTTCCTTGATAAAATAGAAGAGAGAAAGTTTTGGGGAAATCATAATGCCTGTGTTGTGTCAGTACTGTGAAACTAGGAATCCAACCTTACATAAATTAAAATTCTTATAAAAGTGAATGGCCATGCATGTATACCCCTCCCTGCCACCATAATTTCATTAAATCTTAAAGAGAAAAATATAACTAAAAATATCAGTGCCTCTAGGGTCAATAATGTATTCGATGGATATATCAAAATGCATCTTTAGTTGGAGGTTTAAAACTTACAGGACAATAACTTGGAAAAGCAGTCTAGGAACTTCTATCTTACAAAGTTTCCTAGTTTGGCCCTGAATTTGCCCTGCTGCTCAGATTCCCCCTTCTTTGAGAACTTCTCTTTCTCTTTGGGGATGGAAGAAAAGGTGATGACCTGTTTCCTGCTGAGGCTGAGTATTATAGTCATAATAAAAAGGCAATATAAAAATAAAACAGAAGAGCTTTACAACTTACTATCCAGGGGATTACTGATGATTATAGCTACAAATGTTTAAGAAGATATTTGCCTACAGTAATACTGAAATTACACATCTGGAAAACAAGGAAATAATTGTGCAATGAAGCTACCAGTTATATACCAGCATATACTGGCTCCTCCGACATACTACCTAAGCAATGGATGATAACTAGCTGAAAGTTTGTGCTACACTTAAATTTAGATGTGGTTTTCCTGAAACTGAATGAAAAATCTTAGACATTTCTTATCATTTTTTTCAAACCTCAAAGATTGTAAATCGTCACTATAGTTTCCAGTTTTACTTGGAATAATATATACAAAATAGACTGAAGAGAGCTTTGAAATATTGAAATCAGGTAAAAGAGAAGTTATTTGGTAATACCTATATTAAATAAAGTTATCGTTTGATGATTGATCCAAGTCCAAGACCCCAAGACCAAGATTGCTCTATCCAAGTTTCACAAACACTTTGATACTTCTTAAAAGAAGTAGAGCTTAACTTCTTTCCCTTGAGTCCTTCCTGGACCTAGTGACTCATTTCTCATGAATAAAATAAGACAAATGTGATGGTGTGTAACTTCAGAGAGAAGGTCATAAAAGGCATGAGCCTTCCTCCTTGTCCTTCCTTCCTTGGATGGCTAACTCAGGGGAAAGCCAGATGACATGTCATGAAGTCATCCACACAGCCCAATAGGAAAGTCCACACAGCAAGGGACTGAGACCTTCCACTAACAGCCATGTGAATCATTCATCTTGAAAGCGGAAACTTCATTCAGCTCAGTCAAGCTTTCACATGACTATCACCCAAGCCAATGCACTACAGCAACCTCAAGAAGAGACCCTAAACTAGAACCACCCATATACCTGCTCCCAAATTCCTGATCCACAAACACTTTGTGACATAGTAAATGTTTATTGTTTTAAGATACTAGAGTTTTGGGAGTATGTATTACAATAGCAAAAGATAAGTAATTTGTATGTCATTGCATTTACAGAACTCATTCATAAACAGATTTATAAAATCCAATACTTATTTAATAGAGTCAGAATAATTGTGAATAGTAAAGCATGTCAGGTATAATAAGACATAATGTCATTTGTACAATGACTGTTTGGATGAGGACTCTTACCACATTTTTCCGTGAACTGAATGCCTGTGTTCCCGCAAATTCATACGATGAAGCTCTGATGTGATGGTATTAGGAAATAGGGACTTTGGGAAGTAATTAGGTCTTGATGATGGAGTTCCTATGAGATTGGTGCTCTTCTAAGAAGAAACCAGAGAGCTAATCTCTCCCTCAGCCATATGAGGACATAACAAGGAAGTGATGGCTGATCTTGGGCTTCTAGCATCCATAACTGTAAGAAATATATTTCTGTGTTTTGTGCCATTTAACCTATGATGTTTCTGTTATACCATTCCAAATTAGCCAAGACAATTTACCAGGTACTAGAGTTAAGCTCACTAGCCTATTAACTTGGAATATCAAATTCTTCCCCATTAAAATATATATATATATATATAATAATGACCTTGTCAATTGTCTTTCACAAACTGTCAGAGTCAACAAAAACAATAATAACTGCTTTCAAATACAATAGCTGGCAGGTCTAAAGTTATATCTGCTACTTATTTGTCTTAGATATTTTTCTCAATATTTAGCCATTCTTTTTATGGAAATTTTCTTTCATAAATATACTTCAGTTTCATGAAAAAATGATACTCTAGAACATTTTCTTACATGATTTTTAGATGGTTAGTGCTATAACATAGTGTTCAGTCAGCTCTGCTATATTTAACTATTGATTACCTAGATGCAGAGCTTTTTTGTTTATCTGTATTCAGCTTTCCTCATAACTTTGGGCATTTTCCTGATCATTAACGCCTGCAGGAGATAGTGAGGTAAACTTAAATTAATCAAGTTGCCATTCAATTTTAAGTGCCTTTGTGAGAAGAAGGAAGAGGTTGAAACTATTGACTAAAATTAGGGTTTGTGAGTTATTTATGGATTATATTTAACATACTATTCCTTTTCATCGTCAGCATATGCAGTTTGAGAGCAGAGTCTATATATTGTGTTCACATTGAAGAGAAAGTTAGAAAAATTAATTTGCGGTACTGAGAGAAAAGACACACATTAAACAAATGAACTGGCAGAAACAGGTTTATTGGTATTTGGAGAAAATTAAGATGGAATTCAGGAAATAGTAGGATGGTGACTAATCTGCATTTTGTATTTTTTTTGGGGGGGGGGCATGCAAGATATGGGCCTAATGGACCACAGATTTAAAATAGAAGTGAGGGTTAGGGAACTTAGCCAAACTAGAAGAAATCTGTATGTCTACATAAAAAATCCTTGGCATTTGTGGATTTAATGGTCAGCATCTTATTTAATCACAGGCTGATCTTGATATAGTCCATTAAAATGTATGTGGAGTTATTTGTCAAGCTTTTATATGGCAAGAGTTTGAGTTCTGGGCACTCCAAGAGGTATAACCTTGAACTTAAAACCCCACCCCACACTCTTAAGAGCTATTTATTGATTATTCGTTGTTACTCCACTGTATGTGCAGTTCATCTCATTGAGATTCAATTGTGCATCTAGTTTTTGTTTTGTTTTATGATGCCATATGACTTTTGGAAACTGTATTTACAAATGAGAATACCAAAGTTAACATTGCATGTTCTCCTTGAATACTGTCTGAAAGATCTTCCTCTGCCCTATAGTCCTTCTAGCTGGACATGGAATCAAATTGAATGAGACAGAGTAACAGGAGAAAACCAAACTTAATAGGCATATGCACAAGGAGTCCACACAGACATGAAGTTCCAAAGACAATGAGGCAATATGAAGCTTATATGAACTAGGGAGAGGGATAGGGGCCTGAGGATACAAAGGGGAGGAAGCTTGTTAGGAATAAGGGAATAGGAGATGTTTAGGGAAACCAGATTGCTCTACTATTGCAGATATGTTTTTTAGGTAGTAATCTCATCCCATTACAGTCTCTCATTTCCAATGTAAATTTAGGCAGTTGTGTGGGAGGCAAAGAACTTTTCCTGCATTTGCTGGGTTTTGATTACTTTTAATTCAAAATAATATTTATGTCAAACTGGTCCATCGTGGGTCAGCCTGACCTGGGCCTCTATAACGTCAATGCATAAATACAAAATAGGTAAGTAGTCTTTACTGTGTGATTAAATCATCAACTTCTAGAATTTAATGTAAGAAATCATTAAAGTTATTATATTTATCCATTTAAAAAGTGTGCTTTTGATATCTACTATTCACTAACCAGCTATGGATCTGGGACAATTACTAAACTGTGGTCCTTTATTTTCTATTCTGCAAAATATGAGCTGGGACCATATGAGCTACAAGATCTTAAAAACCTTGTATGATTTTATTGCTCATGGGTTGATCCAAGGCACAAGAAATAGTTTAAAATAAACTGTTAATTAATTGGAAGCAATACTTGAGAGACAACAAAATTTTTGAATAAAAATAATATTTTCTTGTGAAATTATGCTAATCAGAGTTCATATTAATGTATTCTGGATGTGAAGCAAAAATATTCTATTTTGACTTTTACTTGAGAATTCAATGGATGTTTACAGCATAGAATTGCTTAGATTACTCCTCTTAGAATAGGTTTATACTTTTTATAAATATCTAAGTAGCAGTCTCCAATACCCATCTAATCTTAGAATCACTTGCAAAACTTGGTAACTTCTCTTTAAAATAAAAGAAAGATTGAATCACAGGTAAAGGCAAAAAAAAATCTTTATTCATTTTCTATGAATACTTAAGCTCTCTCAGCTGAATTTTTCTGTTCTCAATCACAGTTAAATATACTATTGATCTGTTTCAAGTAGCACTTTGCCAGAATAAGCTTAATATGTAAATATTAGAAGGATATTGAATTTTGGCTACTGTTAGGATCAATAAAGGAGAAGAAAAAAGCATGTTCCATGTACATTTTCAGTCCCCTATCAAAAACAAACTCAGCCCTATAATGAGTAAAAAGTTGGCTTCTCACTTCTGTTGATTTGGTTATACACACATTTGTTTTAAGTAAGCGTTAACAAAATAAATGAATCGTTTGCTTTTTAGGGAGCCCTTGAAAGGCTTTAACAAATATAACTCCTAACGACATTTGATTATACTTTTCATAGGCTCACTTCACAGATTTGAGGTCATCATAATAGCTTCTATGGAGATTCCCAGTACATGGATGGTTTGTTTTGGAAAAGCCAAGGTTGACAGATTAAAATGCTTCCAGCACCATCTGAGTATCAGAGAAGGTCATATTTATTTGCTTAAGAATGAAAACAGTGTAAATATTGTTTGGGATGTAGATGTTTCCAATGTTGCCACAAGAGATTCTCCAAAAAAACAGTTACAATGTCCTGTCTCTCTGCTGACTGAAGGAAATGCTAAGCTAACGGCAAAAAGAATTAGTCTTTACCTACTGATTTCTCTGTTTTTTGATGTTTTTTTTTTAACACATCTGTATTCTTTTCTGCAAAATATCACTTGGTGTAATGACTGATGTTAGGATTTATTAAAAATAAAGCATATCTTTTAAGTGGCCAACTCCTGATTTCAGCTCAGGTCATGATCTCATAGTTAGTGAGATTGAGCCCCACATCAGGTTCTATGCTGACCGTTCTCAGCCTGCTTGGGATTCTCTCTGTCCCATCCTCTCTCTATCCCTCCCCTGTGTGTGTTCTCTCTCTGTCTCTCAAAATAAATGAATAAACATTAAAAAAATAAAGCATAGATTATCTAGCGCTTGGTTTGCATAACTGTTATGAATTTCCTCAGATATATAATATACCTCATAAATAACGATAGAAATGTGAAAAGATATATATGTACAATAAATAATTGGCTTGCAGAAATCATGAAAAGCCCCTTTTATTTCTGCTTTACTTCCTGAAATAAATTATTATGGCAGGTTCTCATGGCATCTATGAGATATTATTAATGATAGCAAGTGACAGGCTACGAGTGTGGTACGTTTGTCTTGCTATGATCTTAAGGCTAAGCACTCACAGATTCAAAATACAATTTAGTTTAGAAGGATCCTATATGTTGTCTTCTTATGATAAGGCGACAAGTCTGATGACTTAAGAATTCTTGACTTTAATAATCACCTAAAGGAGTCATTTCCTGTTTTGTACAAGGCAAGTCCACTTTACATGTTGTCAAATGCAGGGTTTTGTTAGTTTGTTTTGTTTTTAAATCAAAGCTTGACAAATATTTCTCTCCCTCTGACTGTGAAAAAAGCTAAACCTTAGGTTTAAACAAGTCCTTGCTTGTGAAAAAATTTTCCTCCCTTTCTTCCTTTCCTTCTTTCTTTTAATCCTCTATCCCTTTCTCTGTCCCTTGAGTTCAGTCTTCTTCTATTACTGATACCTATGCCCCTTTATTTGTTTTGTTGCTTGTTTGTTGGTCTGCTGGCTTTTCTTTCACAGTCTAGCTAGGTACTTCACAACTTTTGTTTGGGCTACTGCAATGGCCCCTTGACCTTTTTTTCACATTCTGAATCTCCAGTCTCCAAACTACCAAGACCTCCTATGTTCATACCAACTGTGGTGCCACCTACTTCACTATAACATTTCAGGGGCTGAAAAGCACTCACAGCTTAAACTCCTTTTCATTCACCAAAAGTTGTCTGTCAGGGCATTATTAGTTTCACCTTAGAGAGTCAATAAGATTTGTTAAAACCCAAAGTATTATTAGTTCCACCTTATAGAAAAAGAAATTTAGGGTCAATGGGATTTGCGAAAATTCATTCCCCTGGGACTCAGCTCAGATCCTGACTCAAGTTAAGTGCTGTCCACCTCCAGGAAAAGCCTTCCTGGTCATAACTTGATGTTTCGTGTGATGCACCTGTACTCCTGCTTCTGATATTCAGGTGTGATACATCCAGGAAAACTTTGCCTATATTTGATTACACCTTACTTCATTCTTTTCTTTTAAACCTTGTTTATTTATTTTGAGGAGAGAGAGAGATAGAGAAAGAAAGAAAGTGAGAGTGCAATCTGGGCAGGGGCAGAGAGAGAATCCCAAGCAGGCTCCATGCTGTCAGCCCAGGGCCAGACAAAGCAGCTGGATCTCACGAATCATGAGATCATGATGTGAGCCGAAATGGAGAGTTAGATGTTAAACCAACTGAGCCACCCAGGCGCCCCAATGCCCTACTTATTTCTATTTGTCTTTCTATTTCTTGCTCCTGTACGAATTTCCATATTTATCATCTACCCTAATGGGCGAAATGCCGTCCATCAAGGCCCACTTCAATTTTTACCTCAGTGTGATTTGAAATTTTTCTCTCTTCTGAACCCCTTTGTATTTTCCTAATGTAGTAGAATATATATATGTAGTTGTTTCTAATGTGTGAATCTGTCTCACTTCTCCATAATTTGGGACATTTTACTCATATATGCATCATTCATGATACACAGCAAGATGCTTTACACTGAGTACATTTCAATAAGTAGTAATAGAATGTATGAATAAATAAAACAATGACCATTTACATGCAAAAACATCTGCCACAGCAATCAAAATATATTTTCAAAGCATGCATGTTTATGCAGAATGATCGCAACCATAAGTCTAATATAGAATTTAAATATGTATTGAAATAAACTTTAAAAGAAAATACTTTATAATATAATGATTTGAATTGGAAAGGGAAAAATGAGTAATAAGATAAAGGTGTAAAATATAGTCAGTGATTTCTGGCACATAATATGTATATATACATATGCATATAGAAATGTGAGAAAGAAGGGTTATATTGGATTGTGTTTGTTCTCAAAGAAACTAAACAGCTTAATGGAAGAAGAAAATTAAATACAAACACACACAAATAAAAGACTTCCAAAATGAAACAAAAACTTTAGTGTTTGGAATGTTTTAGGCTCTTAAAGGTAGTCTCTCACAGCTGGGTCTAACAGCATTATTCTCTTTAATAATAATAATAATAATAATTGACAGTCTAAATAAATAAAGCATCCTAGTATTTAATTTACAAATCTTACCTCATGTAATTCTCACAGCAATCTCTAGAGACAGGTAGCATTGGCCCTGTTTATTCAAGAGGTCTCAGCAGAGTCTCAGCTAGCTTAAATTAATCACTCAGGGTTACCTAGTTAATAAATAGTGTAGCAAGCTTTCTAGTCCATCATTCCTAGACTTTAATGTCTGTGTTTCTTCTAGGAATTTGTCCTGTAGACGTAGTTACACTAAGATCTATGTACACTGAGATGTGTATAAGAATATAATTTGAAATTGTAGTGAATACAAAAGTGAGGGGGAAAACCTGTATATCTATTATAAAGGACTAGCCAAATGAATCATGAAATATCTGTACAGTGGATACAGTGCAGCTATTAAATATGGGGTACATCTATATATTGATTTGAACTATTACCCAAGATATATATTTTAATTATAATAGCTAGGACCAAAAAGTCTGTGGAGATTGCTCCAATATTTATTATATGTATGCATTTCTTCACTTAAAAATACAAATTTAGATATGTTTTTAAATCATATTTTTGTTCATTTTGCTGCACTGTTTATTTCAGTAACTATTATTTATAGAGCATCTACTCTCTAAATGTACACATACTAGTGCTAATAGGCATGGTACCAATGCAAAGAATATAGTTGCAGTGTTACTGCTGAAAACAATGTGGAGTGTCCACGGTCAAAGCTGGGTTCTCTAACATAATTCTAACTTCAAAGTTAGAGCTCTTTTCACTATGCCAGTTATTCTCAACCCAAGGCAATTTTGTCCACCAGGGAACATTTGGGAATGTCTGCAGCATAATGCACACACAACTGCTAGGTAGAGAGGTTGCTGCTCTCACTCTAGTGGGTATAAAACAGGGGTACTGGTACACATCTTATAGACACAGTGTAGCCCCCTGTAACAAGAAACTATTTGGCTCAACATTCCATCCTGCTGAGGTTAAGAAACCTCTATATCAAAAACATTCCTTGCATATTCTCTCTTTTAAATGTAACAATGAAAAAGGAGTTTGGATTTGTGTATCTTATGTTTATACTTATGTTGATCTTATCTATTGTGTATTATGCAGGCAGTAATTTATTTGTCCCAACTTTGATTCATTACTCATTCAACAATTCATCAAGTGACTATTATGAGCCAGGCACTAATTTAGGTACAAGGAATACAACAGAGCTTACAGCAGGTAACGAATCCATCATTAAGGGGCTGCTATTCCCAGTGGGAGAAAACAAGTATATAAGCAACTACACTACTGAAATAAAGTTTGTCAGGTGGTGAAAGGTACTAATGGAGAAAAATTCAACTGGGGCATAAGAATGAGGAGTGCAGAATTGAGCTGAGAGGAAGGAGCCAGAAAAATTACAATTTTAAGTAGAGAGGTCGTGGCAATTTTTACTAGGAAATGACAGTTGAACAAAAATCTGAAGCGAGTGAGTGAGTCATTCAGTAATCTGGGGGAAGCACATGTAAGGCAGAAAGAACAGGAAGTACAAATTGACTATTTGACCATATTTGTGAATACCTTTTGCTTTTAGATGGCGAGCCCAAAACATTTTTCTAATGCCGTAGGCATGCAATTTACTTTCCCACTCCATGAAATTTTATTCTGCTTAATTAAAAAATACTTGATATTACATTTGCTACCACTAAAGCAATTTACCAAAATAGAATACATAGTTAACTTATGCTTATAGTATGAGCTAGAAGTAGTAATTTACAGTAACTTCTGTAAAGGAAAGATTTTAGCTTTCATGTTTAAGAAATTCTTAATGATGATGACATCAGCTCTGCTGCATGTGTTTTCTTTATTTCCAATTTATTACATAAAATGTTACTATTAATAATTATGCATTTTAATAGGAAAGAAGAGAAATTTCTAGTAAATGTGATTCTTTCAAGCTGTTCTGGTTAATGTTTATGGAAATTAAAAAAAAACATTAAATCAATCATATGAAGAAAACAATAGTTACTTAGAACACTTAACTTTGAAGAGCTCTTAGTTTGTTGCTTTAATTTCAGAGGTTTTAAAATTAAAGCTTTAATGATTTATATTTTTTTGGAATTGTTTTTATGTCACTTAAACTTATCCAGGGTTAGAAAGAATATTAACTTATTTAAAAAAAAAAGATTGAATTTTTTTGAGAGAATGATTTCTAGACACCAGATCATATATTTATAAAATATTACTCAGAATTCATGAAAAATGGAATATAATATTTGAAAATGATGCTTTTAGTTAAGGATCATTAAAACAGATCAGAAAAATTACCCCAGTTGCTATCTCAAGGGTTGAAAAAATGTGAATGCTCTTAGACATATAAATGATCATCAGTGCACTTGTATTAGATGTTTACATAATTATTGTGCTTATACTTGAATTATGTAAGCATATTCTACTTAAAAATATCAGTAATGGAAAGCTGAACAAACAACGTATCATTTAAAAAGATTCAAATGATATTCTGTTTACTTAAAAATTGTGTTTACATCTACTTTTCAGAAAAAGATCCAGTGACTTGTTACACTTATATTGCATCTCTATCTGTAATTTGACATATGGAAACCAGTTTATTTTAAATGCACTATAATTATGCTATATATTTAAAGTAATTCTCTTTTCAAATCATACTTTTCAAAAAGGGGTAAGATACGTTTTAGAGTACACCGAGCAATGTCACTTAGTGTAAAGAACTTCAAATATATCCACCTAAATTTTCTAAGCCATCAGTCTTCTAATTGCCATAACACTATTCATTAAAGTAATGGTAATATATGAAATATATCCAGGCAGTTTGCCCAGCACTAAGTATAGTACATAGTTGTCTTCTCTAAGTACTCAAACCACCATTAATGAAAACTAATAGCCCATCAAAATTTACATTAAAAGTACTACTAGAAATCTCCAAAGGACTATATGTGATACTATTCCAGCAATTTTTGTCACCTTAAATTGCTGTGTTCCAATATGTTGCTCTTCTTAATGCTAATTACCTAACAGAATGGATAAATACTACAATTGCAAAGTACATCATAGTACTATTTTTGTAACTAGATTATAATTAGTGATCAGAGAATGGTCTCATTAACATAAATGGTATAATTAAATCATCTCAGCTTTACCATACTTAAAAGCATTAAATAGTGATTGTCTCCCCTTTGTAAACTATTAAAGGTTAATTTTTCTGGAATCATTTTTCAGGAAAAATAAATTTACGTTGTTCATATTTATAGCATTAAAAAAGTGTATTTGAAAATGCATATTTTTAGTAGAGACATAATTCTCTATATTGCCCCATGTCTCCTCTTTCATTTAAAAAGAAGAAAGTGTTTAGACTAGAAAAAGGCGTATTTTAGATTTATAATAGATTTTTGAGTTAATATGATTACAACAGCAGTGTAATGAATCTTGAAAATGAATCAAGAGAACCAAAGAGGTGATTCCACAAGTCTGCCACTATACTACACATATTATCTCATGTTGGGATGTAATACATAACTTGGAATCATAGTAAGATTTGGTGAATATTATTCACTTAAACTGTAGTTAAACAATAGGATTTGAGCCTTTTTTGCTATTTGGCAATTTTGTTCAACTCAAATTAGACTTAGATGGCATTTGATCACAAAGGATTTTCTGGGACCGTCTATTCCTAGATTTAGGTAAATGAAAACCAAAATATTGTATCTGGGCATCAGTATGTTTAAATTTCTCTCCCCCCCCCCCTTTATAATTAGCATTAGCACAATTTCATTATAATATGAAGAGAATATTATGCATTACAAAGTTAAAATAAATGTCCTCATTAATTTAATTCTAATTAATAGTGTTCCATAATTAAAACTATAACCATTCAAGGAATATCCTGAGTAGTATGGGGAAAAAATGAAAGAGCACAAATCATGTGCACGTTTTTAAAATACTGTGCTTTTAAATTTTCAAATTATGTGTAAAATTGTTCCATGGAGCTTACAATATAGATGTAGCAAAGATAGAAAATACTCAGAAAGGCCAGTGATGAGATTATTTTGTCCTGAATTGACTCCAAATGAGATTATATGTGGGAGGAAAAAAGACTATAATCGTGGAATAGAGGTAAGAGCTTTGCCTAAAAGATGTGATGAGATTTAGAACGATAGGTAGGTGACCCAGAAACCTTTAAAATAGGACTCTTTAGTTAGTGTAGTAGCAATACAAAAATAACACATGTGGCATAGTAAGATCTGCTAAGATTTGAATTTGGAAGAAAAATAAATTGTTGTTGTTGTTGTTGTTTATTTGTTTTTACGGATGATTTGACCTTGTCATCACCAAGATTGCCTTTAATGGAGGCAAAAATATAAAAGACCTCTTAAGTTGGCATATTTCTTATATTTCCATTAATAGACAAAATACATAATAGCTTTTTTTATAGAAAGTAGGAATAAAATATAGTTTCAGTAAAATTTCAAAATTATTTAACCGTGTTTTATTATTTGAAAATTTAGGGGAGCCTGGGTAGCTCAGTTGGTTTAACCTCTGACTTTAGCTCAGGTCATGATCTCCAGGTTCATCTGTTTGAGCCCCTGCTGGGCTGTGTGCTGCCAGCTCAGAGCCTAGAGCCTGCTTTGGATTTGGTGTCTCCCTCTCTCTCTGCCTGTCTGCTGTTCATGCTCTGTCTCTCCCCTTCTCTCTCTCTCTCTCTGTCTCTGTCTCTGTCTCTGTCTTTCTCTCTCAAAAATAAATAAACATAAAAAATAAGTATCCCTTTAAAAAAAGTTATTTGGACAACCAGCCCCCTTGAGAGATGTATTTCCTTTTTTGAAACAGTTAATACACCTCCAAATCATTTTCCATGCAAATTAGATCTAAGCATTAATATATGTGTGTACTTTGTGTGCATATGTGTGTGTGTGTGTGTGTGTGTGTGTGTGTGTATTTTGTTTTTCTCATGATACTGTGCCATCTAGATTTGTTCCTGGGAATTCTGGTGTGAGAAATCTAGTCAAAGTTGGAGATTAGTTGGTGTAGAATGACAAAAATCACCTCTCCAGATCATCTTTTTTCCTAAAAAACATTTGTATCAATAAGGTGACAATTTTTTTCTTTCAATCCCAAATGTAATGATAAATGTATTATTTTCAAATTTAGAATATATTTCTTTTTCAGAAACATTGTGATTTATTTCAAAAATAGAGTCCTTATCTAGTAGTTCTCTAGATACAAAAATGAGGGCATAAGAAAATGATCACATAAGGATACTCATTCTGAACTTCTCCATAAAGGGCACATGCATTCTTCTTCACTTTGTATTTTATATTTAAAATATGACATTTATGATTTAATAAAGTATAAAATAAAGAATTATAGAATGATTTTTACTTTACAAAACATTTTTTTTAAATTTTCTATTTCAAGAGCATGCTCCAGCTGGCAAATATCTATCTCATCCAACTCAGTTGAAAGTATTGAGTTGCAGTCACATAATATTTTGCTGATTATGTAAATGGACAATTTTTTCCCCTGATATGTGCCATAACATGAAGGTTTTACATGTTTTTATTTTATTTTATTTTTTTTTAACGTTTATTTATTTTTGAGACAGAGAGAGACAGAGCATGAACAGGGGAGGGGCAGAGAGAGGGAGACACAGAATCTGAAACAGGCTCCAGGCTCTGAGCGGTCAGCACAGAGCCCGACACGGGGCTCGAACTCACGGACCATGAGATCATGACCTGAGCTGAAGTCGGACGCTTAACCGACCGAGCCACCCAGGCGCCCCTACGTGTTTTTATTTTTAAGTGAATGGATATATTAAATTATTTGGGAAGGGCAAAAACATGTCAAATGGGAACACCAAAGATTATTTGTAACTATTCTTAACCTTTTTTCCAATAATTTATTTATATGTAGACCCACACATCTATTTCTATTTCAGTGCATTTTTTCATATTACTCATTTGTCAGTATCAGAAGAGTTGGATAGTAACTGCAACAACATTCATAGTTCAATAATAAGGACAGAACAGCAAATTATCCCATTTAGAACAGCCATTTAAAGCAATTTTAAAAATAATGGAATCTTATAATGTACTGTGTGTTCAAACCAGAATAAAATGCTAGTTGGTTAATTCTCATATTAAAAGAAAAAAAATTGCTCAAAAAGCACACTGCAAAGATGACTTAAGTGAAATTTAAGTTAAATAATATTAATGCAAATACAGTAAATTCTTTTAAAAATGGGCAAAAATAGTAACATTTTAAAATATCAAGAATTTTTATTGTAAAACTGTGGTTTAAGGCTTAGGTTAAAATTTGACATATTTAAAAAATAATTATATATAAACTTCATTTCACTTCTCATTTGTCTTAAACATTGCTTTCTCAATCAATGAATGTTTCTACAATATCATTTCTATGTTTACCAAATATTCTACTGTATGCCTATATGATATTTCATTTTTTTTATGCTTATTCATTTTTGAGAGACAGAGAGACACAGTGTGAGTGGGGGAGGGGCAGAGAGAGGGAGGGACAATCTGAAGCAGGCGCCAGGCTCTGAGCTGTGAGCACAGAGTCGGACATGGAGCTCGAACCCACAAAGCAGGAGATCATAACCTGAGCTGAAGCCGGACATTCAACCAACTGAGCCATTCAGGTGTCCCTATGTGATATTTCATTTAAGTAATCACCTATATACAGTTAAGTTTTAAAAGTTCTTTTCTTTTTAATTTTTTTTGAAATTATACATATTGTGATGGCTATTCTAGTAACTATTATTTGCTGAGCTTAGGGTACAGTTTTAGATGTAGCATTTCTAGGTCAAATTGTTTACAAACTTTTAAGGCTTTGCCATTCATCTTCTTTTGCTCTCCCAGATATTTTGTCAGTTGATAATAGCAGTGGTACTATTTTGGCCTGCTCTCTCTCCTCACTTGAGCTATCTGGTTAGACGCCTAGTTTTCTTTATTTCATTCAGAGTGGCATGGTTCTCAGACCCTTCTACAACATGACGGTTATCTTCTAAGCCTAGTTCTCGTATTTCAGACTCTTTCCAAAAACTAAAAAATATGACCTGCACATAATAATAAAGATATATTTAGGACAAGATCTACTGAGATTAATATTTCCTGGGTACCATTTTATATGGTATTTGATTACTAGGAACAGAGAGTTTCATTCTGGTTATCTCTGTTTGGAAAACAGTAGAGTTTCCGGGAAGTCCTTGCCAAAGAGGTACTATTTGGGCTTACACTTGAATAACAAAAAAGATCTAGCCTTGTGAAAGTTCCCAAGGATGATTTTCTGGGCAGAGAAAATAGCAAATAAAAAGGCCATTAGGGCAAAAATTTCTTGCAATGTGTGGTTAATGTGGCTAGAGTGGCAATTTATTCTAAAAGCCAGTTGAAGGATTAAATAGGAGTTTTATAATCAGATATATTTTAATAATATTATTTCAGAGTGTGTGAAGTGTGGGCTATGGGAAAAGCATGAATAGACACTAGAAAACTTCAGGAGGCTGTCATAGGAGTTCGGGTGAGAGACTGTGATAGCTTGAACTAGTGTGGGACCAGTAGAGGAAGAAGCAATGGAGGTCTTAGAAAGACTGTGGATGCAGGTAAACAGAATGTATTTTAGAGGTAAGGTTCACATCTGCTTTCAGTTTAGGGTGAATTTTCTCTCAGTTGCGCTTCTCAGCCTGGTCCTTCAAAATGTTTCAGACTCTTTCTAAAATAACTTCCCTGAGGTACTTTTAACAAGCTAGTTGATATGGGATAGTGTATCAGTCAGCTAAGACTGCCATAATAAAACACTACAGACTGAGTAGCTTAAACAGTAGAAACTTATTTTCTCACAAGTCTGGAGGAGGGAATTCCAAGATCAAGGAGTCAATAGGCCTCCTTGTCTTGTAGATGACAGCCTTCTCACCAAGTCCTCTTGCGGTCTTTACTCTGTGCTCATACTACTGATCTTCCTTCTTCTTAAGCTGAAGCCAGTCCTATTGAGTTAGAATCCCACCCTTCTGACCTTATAAACCTTAGTTTCCTTTTTGAAGATCCTATCTCTTCATTAAGTCACATTGGGGGTTAAGACTTCAACATTGAATTTGCGGGACATGAATTCAGTTCAAAAGAGGAAAATCATCACTTAACCCTCTTTAAACCTTTTTAAGTAAGGGGGGGCCCTTAACACGGGGGAAATTCTTCTCTTAAATCTTTCATTTAAGGAATGTATAAGCAAATATCAAACAGAGAAGTTGTTTTCTTTGAACACGGATAATCTCACTTGTTTACAATTACAACTATAAATCAAAGTTCTAATATTTTATTTTTCCTACCCTAATAGGTCATCTAGGGTACAACTTGGACTTGGTGATCACCTTTGGAGTGATCACTACAGGCTATTAGCATAATGATTTTACACTGTCAAGAATTACACTACTAATTTCAACCAACTCCCACATTCATGATTATGACTAGTATAGAGGAGAAAAAATAATTTTCCATTTACTCTTGTAGGTTCTTGGCTGAGAGCTCCCTGTAATAAAAGGGAAATTAACAGGAGAAAAAAATAATTTGTATGTGTGTACAAAAGCCCCCTAAAGATAAGAGCCTTGAAAGACAGCCAGATGATTGAGGTTTATATATTTTCCTTAGCTAAGGAAAGAGGCAAGCGTCTTGGGCTTCAAAAGGTAGAAGGCAATTCATGGGGAGGTGAAAAGAGGAAATATTTGGTAAACAAATGTTTCCTTGCCATGGACAGAAGTTTTTCTCAGATAAAAAAGTTATCTCTGGTATTAGGTCTCTTCATGGTACAGGCCTCCTTTCGAAACATAAATGTCATTTACAAAAGGCTAACTTATACTATCTTCAGAGCTTCTCCTGTGTCTTCTTTTTCCCAAAATAATCAGCTCAAAAAACCCTTAGGACAGAGGTGGGTATTTTGAGGTTGCACCTCATGCCACCCTTCATTACCCACAAGAGAAGTAGTATAAAATCATAGAAAAGGAATGCAAATCCATCCGCCATCTTAAAAAAGTAATTCCACACACAGTCCTGCTAATATTGAGTAGGAATATTTTTATCAATTCTTTATGTAATTGAATCAATATAGTCACATATATGTTTCAGATTTTGTGTTGACTCGTTTGTTTATTCAACAAGCTACCAATTATTGTCTTCAATATTCAAGTCATTTCGCTAATACTTCATATATTATGTGGGTGTGGAAGAAGTTTTCTCATTTTATACATGAGGAGACAAATATTGAGGAGACAAATATTGAAGGTCCAAATAAGTTTCTCAGGTTCACCCAGAGAGTAAGTGTCATAGCCAGGCATCAAAGCAGGTATGTATGACTCCAAGTTACCTTCTCTCATCTATTATGATGACTCTCAGCCAGCTTTAAAAACTGTCCATGTGACCGGCATTGGCATATGTATGGAAGACAAGAGTTAATAAGACATAATTCTTGCCCTGAAGAGTCTTACATTTTAAATAAGGAGGCATAAATGTAAATTAACAAAGTGTTAGGGGATTATGAATGTTACAATAGAATCGCACACAAACCACAGAACACAAAGGGTCAGGTGAACCACTCTATCTTTTGAGGGCAATCAAAGGTTCCAAACAGAGGTATCATTTGAGCTGAGTCCAAAAATCTGTATATGTGCCCATTATGCAGATAATGGGAGTAGAAGTGAGTGTAGCAGTGGAGGTAAGGAAGCAAACTGAGGGCAAACACAAAAATGCATAGAGATGTTTGAGAATCATCATTTTGGAAAATCATGCAAACTGTCAACAATATATTAGCCTATTACCTGGGATAATGGAAAATGGAAGGAGGACACAGGTGGGACACAGTTCAGGCACAAGTAAACACAACTGTGATACACGATGAATATTTAATACAAATGTATTCCATCAAAATGTTCAAATTGTCTGCTCTATTTGAACCACATAGTTTGCTCTTTCCTCCCCCTATTCCTGCTCTTTCTCCACTCCCTTTTTCTAAGGAAAACTGTCTTAGATAACATCAGTTTTCATTGAATAAACTCTGCTTTTTATTTTCTAAACACCCCAGCAAGCAGTTATTTGGAGCTGCTTTGTCTTTGTCAGCGAATTCCTCCTTCTCACTGTAACTCTCTCCATCATTGCACAGATACTGGTTCACTGGCAACACAGTCAAGCCATCAACTTGGAAATTAAGTTACCTACCATTCTCAAGTTTTTCTCCCTATAACCTCAGACTCCCCCTCAGCTCTCAATGAGGCAGTGCTCTCACTGTAACCATGAATCGAGAGTTTAGGGCCATATCTGTCAGTTCAGGGTCACAAAGGCTTCAACACAGAATGCTGGGCTTTGTTCTGCAGGGCTCTCCGTAACACCTTCACTGTCCTTTTCCAAATTCTATGTTTAAGAAAAACAACAAAAACCAGGTTTCAGCAGAGCAAAGAGACTTATAGTTCCATCAAAGCCATAAGGAACAGATTTTTGCATAGTTCCATACAAAGTAGAGGGAGCTACAGAAAAGCAACTAACAGGCTAAGAGACTTATGCTGTAAGCAAACATAGCCACCTCTAATGGTCCAGGTGGAGGGGTGTTTCTGATTTGCAGTGGATACAATGTAAAAATGTAATAGTTCCTATATAATTGGAAATGATAAACTTGTCCTGATACGTACATATTTCTCTTATTCACAGCAGTTTTAATTATTTTTCTTTACAAATAAGCCGCCTCTTGGTTATTTCCTTGCATGTTTTTGCCATAATATGGTTAATCTATCCCTGGAAAATTGAAAGTTGACTGTGATTCAATATTCCTGGAACATAGAGCACTAGGAGCAGTAACAGATCTGGTGATGGAAAATTCATCAGGCATCAAATCATAGATGGCCTTTGTGCCCTGCTTAGGGGGTTGGCAGGGGAAAGCCACTGGAGAGTTTTAAGCAGCAGATTTGCATCGAATGCTCAGATTTGCATTTTGGAAAGATCACTCCAGTGTTTCTTCAGCAATGAGAGGAGAATGAGAAGCACTGAGGCCTTGAGCTAAGCAGTTTCATTGGTAATGGAGAAGAAATAAAACATTCTGGATGTAATAAGGGTGAAAAATCAAGTAGGCTTGCTCAGACTGGCTGGCACTTAGGAGAGACCATGGAGGTGGTGAGGGACAAAAAGATGACTGTCTGGTTTTACCTCTGATGACTAAATGGAGGTCATTCAGTTTGAGAAGTTGTTTTAGTTGTTTAAGGCTGCTATAACAAAAATTAGTACAGGCTGGGTAGTTTATCAACATTTATTTCTCACCCTAATGGAGGTTGAGAAGTCCAAGATCAATGTGCTGGCAGATTCTATGTGTGGTGAGAGCATGCCTCCTGGTTCAGATAGCTGTCTTCTCCCTATCCTAAGATGGAAGGGGTGAGAGAGCTCTTTGGGGTGTCTTTTGTAAGGGTCCGAATTCCATCTATGAGCTCGATCTTTACTATCTGATCACCTCCCTGGGCACCTCACACTGGGGTTCAGGATTTCAACATATGAATCTGAGGGAAGGATATTAACATTGAGTCCATAACAGAAATTTACCAGGAAAGGAACATACATGGGAAAAATGAAATGGATTTTATTGTGGTAAAGTTTGCAGTGACTATTTTATATTTAGGTAGAAATATCTATGCAGTTGTATACACAGACTGAAGATAAGAGGATAGTCAGACATAAGGTAGAGATTTAGGTATATGGTGAAGACATCATAGAGATCATGTGGTGAGAGCCCACTTTCTCACTTGCAAATGGCATATTCTCCCATGATAGCAGAAATAGGGCTAGCTCTATTTTTATAAGGTCATTCCTCTCATCATGGAGGCTCCTAATTACCTCCCAAAGACCCTATTCCCTCATACCATCCCACTGGGAATTATGGTTTCAATATATACATGTGGGAAGAATGCAAACATTCAGTCTGTAGCAGTTGAGAATGAAAATCAGGATTGGAAATAATTTTGTATCAGACCTATCAAGGCATGCTTAATTGTCTTCTCAATGTTGATGTTGCAGTTGAGAAGGCCAATGCTATTCCGCTATTGTGTCCTTTGATTTATTAACTAAATTTTCTCTCTAGAATTTTTTTCCCCTCTTCAGTTTTGGAAAATAATGTTAAATTGTTTTTTAATCACTTTTTCCCTTCTGTTTTTCAGCAATCTATTTCTGAACTCATTTCATTTAGATGGTGAACTTTCATTTTCTGTTTCTTTTTTTCCTTCTTATTTTCTTAAGGATTTTTTTCAGCTTCAAACTTTACATCAAATTTTTAATTTCAGCTAGAATAGTTGTAGTTTCTAGGGGTTCAACTTTTGCTTTCTCTGTTCCTTTTTTTTTTAATCCCCTCCTATTCTTGCTTTAAGAATGTAGTTCCTATTATAACTTTGAGTATATTAATTTGTATTTTGTTCTGGTGTGTGTATATATATATATTTTTTTTTTCTTTTGCTTCTGTTTCCTCTGAGTATTTTTCCTGTGTATTTACTTAATTTGGTTCTTGGTCATGGTGTAGTATTTCTTCAGTTACGTGATGTATCTTGACTTCACCTTTCTAATGATGACTGGAAATTCAGCATTCAAGAAGCAGGGTTTAGGTAATAGTAAGCATCATTAAAAATAGCTATACCAGGATGCTTTGGGGAGGAGAATATTCCTCGGTAATCAGCTTCTTCAGATCATTGATGAGATAGTTTCCCCCAAAGAGGAAAGAAACCCTTTCATCATTCATGTGGGAGATGTTAGCCTGAATGCCAGCTTCCTCAAAGCATGGGGAAGGGGACAGAGAGGTCTTGTGGCTTAGCGCTTAGGTCTGTTGTTTCTTATGGCCACTGCACCTTAGAATAGCCAGGAACATTTGGAAAACCCATAGGCCAAAACAATTCAATAACAATCTCTGGGAATGGCTCTCAGGTGTTATTTTAAAGGTCCTCCAGATGATTCTAATGTTTACCTAAGGTGGAGACCCATTAGACCAACAAGCATCAGCATCACCTGGGAACTTTGAAATGCAAATTCTCAGGTGCCCTCCCAGAACTACCAAATCATAGACTCTGGAGTAGGACCCAAAGAGTTGTGTCTTAACACACCCTCCAGATGATTCTATGTCGTTCTCAAATTTGAGAACCACTAATATAGATTATCTCTTAATCCGTGTGTTTATATATAGTATACAGACCCTGAGTTGTGTCTTATTTTCAGTGTCTTAAGTGATCCTCTCCAGAGGGTATATCTCTAACTCTTTGACCAGGTTTAAAGAGGATCACTCTCTTGGTTGTGTACACTTGGTTCTAACTCCTGAAATAGACGAAATCCATCATCTTTCTTTCAATGGCATGTAACTCCCTGTTTTTACAGGCCTTTAGGTTCCCAGTTTCTGACCTGAAGTTCTGCAGTGCAGACTAGTTTACATCTGGCCTCCTCCCTTTGAAGGTCTAGATTTTCATTTTATCTGTAAAGTCAGTCACCAATTATAATCTGCTTGTAACCTACTACAATTTTTATAGCCATGGCCTTTATTTTCCTTTATAAAGCCCTCCTTGTCTTCATAGGTTTATACCTTATTCATTGCTTTCTTGTAAATTTTGGAGTTTCAGAAGAGAGTAGAGATAATAGAATTGCCAGATAAAATGCATGATACCAGTAAAACTTGAATTTCATATAAATTAATAATTTTTATATATGCAATTTTTAGGACATGCTTATACAAAAATTATTTGTCATGTATCTGTAGTTCAGATGTAACTGGGCATTTTATATTTTAAATGTAAAGGGCTAGTTTTTGAGGAAATGCAATTTTTAAATATGGATCTCAACAGTTCTGGTAAACTTAAATAAAGTACATATTCTGAATATTTATAAAACAGCTATTTTGATAATACATTTAAGAAGGAAAGTATTATTAAAATTTTATAATTTTAAAATGTAATAACTGACACATATTTCAATTGTTTATTTTGGGACTGAACTTCAATTCAATTTATATTTATCAAGTAATATTTGCATTGCAGGGTATAGTGTTATTAGATCTAGTGGGATACCATTTCATACAGAGCGATGTAGTGGAAAGAGCAATGAAATTCAGTTAACACCAACTGAGAGTTAGCACCATGTGTGACCTTGGAGAAGGTCACCTTCTGACCTTCTGTTTCCTCATCTTTAACAACAGGAGGTGTATTAACACATCACATCTCATTTATGATGATTAAATGAGACAGTCATATTTGCTTATGTTCAGAGCCTAGAAGAGGCCCTGGAACTTAATGCTGTTCAGTAAACTTATTTCCCTTTTCTCTCTTCTCTATCTCTTGAGTGAAGAGATTGTATGGTAGAATCAATTTATATTTGTTATTTATGTTAATTCTTCCTTATATTTCATAAACACCTTTATTAGCTCTATTAGTAAATGTATTTTTTTGCTAGGGCTAACATAACAAAGTCTCACAGACTGAGTGGCAAAACAGAAATTGCCTTTCTCACTGTTTGGGAGCTTGAAGTCTGAGATCAAGGTGTCAGCATGCTTGCTATTGACTGAGGCCTCTCTCCAGGACTTGTAGATGGGTGTCTTGTCCTCCCTGGGTCTTCCCTGTGTGTGTATCTGTGTCCTAGTTTTCTCCTTCTCTTTCTTTCTCTCTTTTTATTCCAGTATAATTAACCTACAGTGTTATAGTAGTTTCAGGTGTACAATGTAGTGATTCAACAATTCTGTACATTACTCAGTCCTTCTAATCTTCTCTTCCTATAAGGACATTAGTCATAGTGGATTAGGACCCATCCTAACGAACTCATTTTAATTTAATTAGCCCTTTAAAGTCCCTATCTCTAAAGACAATTACACTCTGAAGTACTGGAAGTTTGGACTTCAACATATGAATTTTGGGAGACACAATTCAACCCATAATGGTGGAGTAGAGATACTCATAATTACTTGCATTAAGTTAAGGAAGTAGTCTTTGCATTCTGGTAATTTCTGAAGATTCTAGTATATTCAAGTCAATAACAGTGTGAGAAAGAAAAAGTGGAAAAAACAAATGTGATTCTAAGTAATACATAGTCAAAACCAAAGTTCTTTGTGTTAGAGATATTTGAAAAATATATTTAAAAAGAAATGTTTTCAAAAAGATAATAACAACAGGGAATGGGAGAGATGGCTTTATTTAAATGTTTTCTGAGTTATGATTTGTTACGGGAGATATTTTTAGGGATATTTATTTCCCCAGTCATTTCCCATGTATTTAGGAAATTTCTAAATCGTGCTCAGTTCAAAAGAATGCAAAGCACTGTGAAGAACATAAAGAAGTACAAGACAGGATCCTTGTTCTCAAGAGCTTTCATCTCTAGATAGAGACTCAAAATTAATACAAGTGAAAAGAAGGGAAAAGCAGTAATTAAAAATAAAACTATGTGATTCCGTCTGGAGATGCCTCAGCATCAGTGGGAAGGAAGTGTCGATGTGAGATATGCCTAGTCTGACATACTTTGCTGCGGGACAGAAGGGTTCTACTTGTGCAGTGAAGGGTGCCTATATTGGAAGCACGTGCTGACAAAGATGGGGAAACCAACGTTTGTAAAAAATGGAAACATGCCTATTTTCACCATAGCACTAATAGAAGTTTTTAGTTATTTTCTTTCCTAATTTTTGTTAAAATTGTGATAAGAATACTTAGCATGAGTTTCACCCTCCTCACAGATTTTTAAGTGCACAATACAGTGTTGTTAACTACTGGCACAATGTTGTACAGCAGATCTCTAGAACATACCCCCTTTCTTATAACTGAAACTTTATACCTGTGGAAGAGCAACTTCCCCTCTCCTTCTCTCCCCAACCTCTGCCAACCATCATTCTATTCTCTGTTTCTGAGTTTGACTATATTAGGTACCTCATATAAGTGGAATCTTGAAGTGTGTGTCCGGTTTTGACTGGCTAATTTTAGTTAGCATGATGTCCTCAAGGTTCATCCATGTTGTTGTATGTGACAAAATCTCCTTTTTTTTAAGTATTAATTTCCTTAGAGCAGTTTTAGGTTCACAGTAAAACTGAAAAAAAAAATACTGAGATTGACTATATATCTCCTATATTCTTACATTTATAGTCTCTCTCATTATCAACATTCTGTACAGGATATTTCCTTCTTTATTAATGTTGAATAATATTCTTTTGTATGTATATACCACATTTTGTTTAATCATTCATCCTTTAATAGACATTTAGGTTGTTTCTATATCTTTGCTATTATGAATTATGCTGCAATTAACATTGGAGTGTTAATATCTCTTTGATATCCTGACTTCAATTCCTTTGAATATATACCCAGATATATGGGGTTGCTAGGTCATATGATAGTTCTATTTTTAATTTTTTTTTAGTAACCCCCATACTATTTTCTGTAGTGGCCTTGCCATTTTACATTCCCAGAGCAATGTGCAAGGGTTCCAATTTCTCCATACCCTTGCTCACATTTTTGTCTTTTTTATTTTTTTTTCTTTAATTATAGCCCTCCTAACAAATGTGAGGTACTATCTCATTCAGGTTTGGATTTGCATTTCTTTGATGAGTGGTGATATTGAGCATACTTTCATATACATGTGGGCCATTTGCATGCCTTCTTTAGAAACATGTTTATTCAAGTAATTTGCCATTTTCAATCAGGTTATTTATTTATTTTTTTGCTGTTGATTTGTAGAAATTTCATTTCTTTCTTTCCTGTTTATGTATTTCTCTCTCCCTCACTAGAACATAGGATCTATAAAAGCAGACATTGTCTTCTCTCATTTTCCCACCACCTATATAGTACTTGTAAATAAAATAGATGCCTGATATTAGTTGAAAAATGAATGAATGAATATTGTGAGGTGACAAGAATGGATTAAACACAAGTACTAGAGAGAAGTTGGAAAGAAATTTTAGGTGGAATCAATTCAGATTATGTCTTGATTTTAAAACTTGGTAAAGAATTTTAAATTTGAGGCAGTATATAATCAGGAAATTAGAAGAATCTTGAACAAGGATGAGGGATGATGAAAGGTATGTTTTCAGAGGGCCACAACAACCTAGAATACTTTTTCTAGGCTATCTGTGGTCCTTTTTGTGCTGGTCACTACTTAGATTCATATTATCCAAGTCCTCATGGTCCTTCCTGGGCATAAGGTTCTTTGGTCATGGTCCTCGAGGACATGGTTCTTTCTGTTCTGCCTCTCCTCCCATTTATATGACAGCTTTGTACTGCCCCAACAGAATCCAATTGGTTATCCTTAGAGACATTTTACAGAGACAGGGCATAGTTTTGTGCTACTCTTAGAAGCCTCTCCTGCCCTGAAACTAATCTAGATTAGGTTATATGGCCACCTCTATTGCTCAGGAGGCTACAAAAGAATGTGCTTGGCGTTTCGAGTGTTGCCTGTGGAAATTATTCTTCTTTAGCAGAATCGACAGGGAGGAGAGCAGCTGTTGGGTAAACAACATGGAGTCAGCCACAGGTTGACTAGCTTATAGTGGTTAGGGATAGAGGTATTTTTCTTTTCTTCTTCTTCTCGTGTCTTCTTTTCTTTTTCTTTCCTTTTCTTCTCTCTTCCTTCCTTTCTTTTCTGTTTTCTAGTCAAGTCTGATTTTTGCAATAATGAATAAATCTGTGAAAATATGTGTGTAAATTTCTGTGTAGACATAAGCTTTTAAATACTTTGGGTAAATAACACAGAGTAGATTGCTGAATCATAGGGTAGGAATATTTTTGATTTTGTAAGAAACCACCAAATTTTCTTCCAAAATAGCTGTAACATTTTACATTCTCACCAGCAGCGTATGAGGGTTTTTGTTGCATCACATTCTTGTTGGCATTTGGCGTTGTCAGTGTTCTGAACTTTGGCCATTTTAATAGGTGTCTAATGGTATCTAATTGTTATGTTATTTTGCACTTCTCTGATCACATATGAGGTGGAGCATCTGTTCATATGCTTGTCTGCCATCTATATATCTTTTTTGATGAGGTGTCTGTTAAGGTCTTTCACACTTTTTTTCTTAATTTGGTTGTTTTGTTGAATTTTAAGAATTCTTTGTATGTACTTTTTTGTTTAAAGCTTATTTTTGAGAGAAAGGCAGAGCACAAGCAAGGGAGGGGCAGAGAGAGAGGGAGACACAGAATCCGAAGCAGGCTCCAGGCTCTGAGCTGTCAGCACAACATGGGGCTGGAACCCACAAACCATGAAATCATGACCTGAGCCGAAGTCAGCTGACTGAGCCACCCAGGTGCCCCAAGAATTCTTGGTATATTTTTGATAATGGTCTTTTATCAGATGTATCTTTTGCAAATATTCTCTCCATGTCTGTGGCTTGTCTTCCAAGTACCTTGATATTTTCTTTTGCACAGAAGTTTTACTTTTAACAAGTCCATTTTATCAATTACTGGTTTCATGGATTATGTCTTTGATGTTGTAACTAAAAAGGCTCAAAGTCATTTAGGTTTTCTCCTATATTATCTTTTGGGAGCTTTATAATTTTGCATTTTACATTTAGGTCAGTGTTCCATTTTGAGTTCATTTTTGTGAAGGGTGTAAGGTCTGTACCTAGATTCATTCTCTTTCATGTAGATGCCCCGTTGTCCCAGGTGGAACACTGTTTAAGAGACTGTTTGCTCCATTGTATTGAGTTTGCTGCTTTGTCAAAAATCAGATGACTGTATTTACTGAGATCCTTTTCTGGGCTCTCTATTTGATTTCGTTGATTTGTCTATTGTTTTAACAATACCACACTGTCTTAATTACTGTAGCTTTGTAGTAACTCTCTTCTCCATTTCATTCATTTTTGAGCACTATCTGCCAAATACCTACATCTGAAGAGGCATAGATTGTGGGTCAGTTGTTCTTTCAAGTAAAGATGATATTCTATGAAAAAAGTAGGTCATTTTTATTTAAAAAAAAAACAAAAAGGAGATAGATAGAGGGGGGAGGCACAAACCAGGAAACAGACCCTTAACAATAGAGAACAATTTGAGGGTTACTGGAAAGGAGGAGGGATGGGTTAAATGGGTGACAGGTTAAGGAGGGCTTTTGTGATGTTGAACACTGGGTTGTAGTAAGTGATGAGTCACTAAATTCTGCATATGAAACTCACATTACCCTGTATGTTAACTAACTGGAATTTAAATAAAAACTTGAAGAAAAAAAAGCAGCTTATTTTCCTGGAGGTTAAACTCCATAAGTACATTTCTTCCAGACAATCATGATTTAGCATGCAACAGAAGTGCTTTATGCACACTTCCCAATTTGCCACACAGATTATTAAAAAGACATGTACCAAAAGATCCAGATTTAATAAAATTAGTGCTTTTTACTGATCAATTCAGAACACTCTTAAGTAAAACAGGCTGATTTATTCATTTATTTATTTTTTCTGTAAGTGCATAGCAGTAGACAACCAATGATTTCTAGTCAGATTAGTGATACTGACTATTGGACTTTTTAGACTAATAGTCTACTTGTCTTTCTTCTTCTATCATATTATCTGCCTTTTTCTTTGTATTATGGAAGATTTTCTCAAACACATTTTGGCATCACTCTATTTTAAAACATATTTTATTTAGACAAGATTTTTTAATGTTCTAAGAGGTTTCTTTACTTGGCTTTTCTCATTGAACTGGAGATTCTGGGTTCCCCTTGATATGTAACAAAGGAGAACTGGGTGTCTATCATGGATTTCCTCTTTTTTTGTGAAAATAAAACTCTTTTTACTTTGTATCTTTCTGGAGAGGGGGCGTCTCACTGGGAGCTCTGCATGCCATTGGACACTGACTTGGAGATTTTGCTTTAGGTAGGAGCTAGGGGTCAGGTTTTGCCTTCCTCAAGTGCCAGAATGAAGGGAATGTTATTGCGAGACACCAGACCTAATATTTCAAGCCTGTTTGCTGAGTATTTTAATTTTTTTAAATGTCTATTTTTGAGAGATTGAAAGATAGAGCACAACCACAGGAAGGGCAGAGAGAGAGGGAGACACAGAATCCTAAGCAGGCTTCAATCTCTGAGCTGTCAGCACAGAGCCCACCAGAGGCTTAAACTCAGGAACCGCGAGATCATGACTTGAGCCAAAAGTCTGACACTTAACCGACTGAGCCACCCAGGTCCCCCTGTTTGATGAGTATTTTAAAAAAGAGCTATGGTCATATTTTTATTTGAGAATTTCTATTAGTGGCTATCACCCTCTGTAAACTCAGGGCAAGGGGTTACAGACATGTTGGTGGTAGAGGATATTACATATAAAAATATCTTCACTTAATTATTCTATTTTTAACCTTTATTAGCACTCCCACTGTACTCTTTGGAGGCTGAAATCAAGGTCATCTAGAGTTCTGTGGAGAGTGATGGCTTCCACTTCTCTTGTAAAAATCACATTTTATGTTATCTTATTTTCATTTTTAATTAGAGTATGAAATAAAACTGAGAGTGGGGGAAAATTAACACTCCAGGTTGCAACTTAACCTATTTCTCCATCTTTTATACCATCTATACCATTATAAAATACCATCTTTTATACATTGTTTATAGGTCCTTAATTCTCTATGGGTGTATACATGGTTTTTTCTGCTTTGTGTTTCTAAATTCCCATCACAGTGGCACATTGAAAAAACTGAAAGGGAACATACATGGGTCTAGTCTACTGTACCGTTCTATACACCTTTTAATAAGGTCTCTACAGGGGCCCCTGGGTGGCTCAGTCAGTTAAGCGTCTGACTCTGGCTCAGGTCATGATCCTGTGTTTTGTGAGACCCAGCCCCATGTGGGTCTCTGTGCTGACAGTTCAGAGCCTGGAGCCTACTTCGGATTCTTTGTCTCTCTCTGCCCCTCCACTGCTTGAACTCTGTCTCTGTCTCTCTTTTAAATATAAATAAAAATTTAAAAATAATAATAAATAAAGTCTCTACAGTAAAATTTTCTATTCACAGTGAACTTTTACCTTGTTAGGTCAATTCACAAGTGTAAAACAAGCCCAAAAGTGAATGGGCTACTCAATGTCATCAGCATAATCTAAGCTCCATATGCATATATCAAGAGAGAGAAGACTATAAACTCCATCCATCTATAGAAGGGGACACTAGAGATTAAATTGGCACCAGCAGCTCTGAAATCAGTGCTTGTTATATAATCTGGGGCCTCTATTTATTGTATGACCCGGGGAAAGCTTCTTAATGTCACTTTGCCTCAGCATTCTACTGTAAAATGGTTTAATAATAGTAGTACTTAGGGATGCCTGGGTGGCTCAGTTGGTTGAGTGAACGACTCTTGATTTTGGCTCAGGTCATGATCCAAGGGTCATGGGATTGAGCCCTGCATCACGCTCTGTGCTGAACGTGGAGCCTGCTTAAGATTCTCTCTCTCCCTCCCTCACTCTGCCCCACTATCCCACTTGCACTTTCTCTGTATAAAATAAAATAAAAATAATAAAGAAATAATGGTAATACTTGCCTTCTAGAATTGTTTTGAAGATTAAATGTATTAATCTACCTTCAGTGTTTACAAATGTGCGTTGTACAAAATCAAATTTAGTAAGGGGTGATTATTGTTGATATCTGTATTAGTATCCTTCTTAAATATCTGAAACTAGGCCTTGGTTTAGTCAAAATATCATAGCATTTGAATGAGAATAAATGAACTGTGAAGGTAAAGAGTTTTTTTGTTTTGTTTTTTGGGTTTTTTTTCACAAAATTAATTAACCTTTGACTTCTAGGTAAAAATTAATGCGGTCCCAATTGTTATTAGTTAGGCTTTTGTTGAAAAGTCTAAATTGTTTAAAACCTTTATAATTTTGAACTTTATTTTGATTACTGCCTTTCCTTAATTTTTTTAAAATAAATGTTTATTCCTTTTTGAGAGAGCGTGTGGGCAGGGGAGGGGCAGAGAGAGAGGGGGACAGAGGATCCAAATCAGGCTCTGCACTGGTAGCAGAGATCCTGATGTGGGGCTCAAACTCATGAACTGTGAGATCATGACCTGAGACAAAGTCCAATGCTCAACTAACTGAGCCACCCAGGTACCCCTCTTTAAAATTTTTAATGCAGTCAGCATGGAGTTGTAGAAAGAACACAAGTTTCAGAGATAGGAAGACAAAGTATAAAAATTTGATTGGGGTGCCTTGGTAGCTCAGTTGGTTAAAGTATCTGACTCTTGGTTTTGGCTCAGGTCATGATCTCACAGTTCGTGATATCGAGCCCTGAATTGGACTCTGCACTGACAGTGTGGAGCCTGCTTGGGATCCTCTGTCTCCCTGTCTCTCTGCCCCTCCCCTGCTCGTCCTGTCTCTTTCTCAAAATAAATAAACTGAAAAACAATTTTTTAATTTGATTAATCTCTATGAATCTTAGAGTCTTCATCTATAAAATGAGACTGGTAATAGTTTCTTTATAGTTTCTCTATGATAATTTGAAATAAAATAATAATAAATCTATCATCTTCACCAGCATGCTAGCTTCCTTAGGGTTGGGACTATTTTTTTTTTTTAATCTATGGAACATTACAGAGTGTCTACTACCAAAAAACATTCAATATGTGTCCTCAACACATACACTGAACAGTTTACATTATTAACATTTTGAAGAAAGGGTCATAAGTTGTGCAAAAAAATAAAAGAGTTATGAAGAGTTCTGAAGAATTCAGTAATGGGGAGTACAAATTATTAAAAGCTTACATACTGTAAACAAAAATAGGACAATATTTTCTTATAATTGCTTGGATATTTGGTTGGATTTTGCCATTTATTTACAGATATTATACAGCACTAATGTGATCATGTGTACATATGTAAATAATGTAGTCTGTATTCCATATTAATTTGAAAATGCTTTTATTTATAGTCTATGTTTTACGAAAAAGAAAAGTTAAAGGCAAGAATCTCTAATTGGAGAGGAAGGAGAAAAATTTAAACAAATATCATTGTGGTTTGTATTTTTAAAAGAATAAAAGAGATTTTATTTTTTCCCCTTAGACACAGAGCTTGGGAATGTAACAAAAGAAATCAGAAAGTATTATACTTTATTGGCTGTTTATTATTATTTAATAAGATGATTATCTTTTTCATAGAAAAAATCTTTTCATTTTTATAGATAAGAAACTGTGGTGGGCAGACCAAAACTTAGCTCAGCTGGGAACCTGCAGCAAAAGGGATGGAAGAAACCCCACAGTCCTACGAAATAAGACTTCTGGGGTTGTTCATATGAAAGTGTACGATAAAGAAGCACAGCAAGGCAAGTCACACTGTAATGAATTTGTGCCACCTTTTGAATATATAATGTTCTCTCTTTTCATATTATTTTCTCAATTCAACAATTGAAAGGTTTGTATTTTTGCTTCTGGTAAAAAAAAAAAAAGCGGGGGTGGGTGGGTGGGTGGGAGGCAAATGCTGCTTAATACTACACAAGAAATTCTTTTGACATCAGGTATATAATGAGCTTTCAAAACATTAGCAGAGCCACCCAAGGAATCTTAATTTGTCAGGTCTTCAAAGAAGTCTTATCAAGTTCTTGATTTCAAAATATAAGAATAAGAAAAAATCCCAGCAAAATATATGCAGTATATAATTAAGCCCAGAACCTGAATGAACCAGGGGACTTCAAATGGACTATGTCAACGTAAGAATTTCACATCCAAAAAGCACTGCATTGTTTGGCTCTAAGCATTTTACTTTTTTGTTTTTGCTTGTCCAAATGGTGTGCAGTGAAATGGAGTGAGAGAACTAACAGATGGTTTACATAGGTGGACTTGTCACATTGCCCGAATGGCAATTAGATTAGAGATGCCAGCCAGGACAGCCCCACACCTGCTAGTCCTTTCTTAGTTTTTGTTTCATGACCCATGACATTTAGCAGTACTTGTTTTCTAGAAAAAACATTTCTCTGTATTATACTTCCTTACCTCAGTCTCTGCCATGAGACCCTTAGCTTCATATACTTTTCTTCTTAGTAAAAACATTTCAAGAAAATGTAAAGGGATTTTCATCTAAAGGAGTTAGACATATAGACCAAAACAGAGAATAGTATAGGTAGAAATAGTGAACCAAGGGGATTGCTGATTCTGAAGACCGGTAACAACCATCATTCAAGCAGAATTTATTGGTGATACCAATTGGGAGCCATACCTGCATATCCAGAGACAAAATGAAGACCAGATTTATGGTTGCCTTCCCTGTACAAAAGCATGGGCAAATTTTGGTCTGAAATCCTTCCTGAAATTTCCTGGAAAAAATTTAAAAGAATTTTTTTTAGAATAAAAAATAACGATGAAGTGATTACTGGGCTCCTTTCATGGTTCAGATGATACCAATACCCAAACCCTTATGCATAAAACTGTATTTCCTCTCTGATATATTTTTAAATCACTGTCTATAATAATTAACAGGAGTGTTTTCACCAGTAATTTTGTAATGTAAGATTTCTGTATCAAAATAAATAATTTTAGTGGCATACAAGTCATGGGGAATATATCATATAATTGAGAATAAAACGCTGGTACTCAGTAAATAAAATATTGTGACATTTTTGTGGATTTCAATGTGATATATTTGCAAAGAATAAAAACTTAAAATACTATGATAAATGTTAGTTCATAGTCTATACTTAATGAGATTATACCCAAAAACACATTAGAAAATACAACAGAGGGACAGATACATTATTTCTAAAAAGGACATTTTAAAAAATATATATTCATTTTTTTATCAAAATGTGAACAAACACATTGTTTGAAATTGTATATTAGTTTAATATATAGAGTATTCCTAGATACCGTCCCAATAAAGTTTATTGGAGGAAAAATTTATTATGTTTCCTCACTTTTTTGCTCATGTACATAAATTGTTGTCTCGTAAGAGTTTAATCCTACAAAAGTAGAGTTGGCATTTTATGCATCGTGCAAGTATTACTAAATTGATAAGGACCTGCAGTACTTAGAAATTAATGGTGTAATATGACTAAGCTTAAAATTCAGTGAGAATACTATTTTTACTGAAAAAATATGCTGATAAAAGCATCTGTATTAAAGAGAATCCCATTAACAGAATCACGGCAGGTACCTTAAAAGCTTCATTACTATGAAATATGAGCAATTTAGGATTATTTAAGGTTAACATTACTACTTCTTTGGATTTCAAAGTACAATTAGCTACTTCATTTATCATTTTTGACACAGATCACTGGAGAACCGGGACTTCTCGTTAGTCAAGTGGACTTTCTGACTCCACTAGGGAATTGGGGCATGAAGTTTGAACATCAGTATCATTGCAAAATATTAAGCCAAGCTAATATTTCTAATTTGCCAGATAATCACTACCAAAATTACTGTCTTTTAAAATCTAATACTTTTCCTACATCAATTCTTTATTTAATAGGCAAAGATAAATACTGTAAATAATGATTCATTTCAATTATTTTTTTCCTTTCTGTCTCCCTATTAGAGACCAAAATGATACATGAAATGCATGTTGTTGTACAACATAATTGTTAACATAGGCTAATTTTATTATTTGTCAAAAAATAAGTATGATACAATATGTATTGCTATTATTACAATTAGATTTAAAAATGCACAGTCCCAGAAGTTCCTTTTCCGTTATTTTTTCACATATTTTTATATCATCAAGGTTATAGAACTCTATATTTTTTGAAATTTTAATTATCTTCCTGAATCTATTTTTTTAACTTCATTTCCTTGTTTCTCCTTCTCTCCACTTGGTGTTTCTTCAAACTTTATAGTTAAAACATTTCTTGTCAATCTTTTCTCAGTTTTTCAGCCTTTTGTAATAGTTGAAATAAATCTATAACAAAATGCAGAAGTCCATAGATTGGCATTGCATTAATATATGTTTATGTGCTTCCTATAAAATAAAATATATTTAAGTTCAGTATAGATTACTGTAAGTCTACATAACTACAGATCAAGGTTAGTATAGATTGCTGTAAACTATGTAACTATGTGCTATATAACAGTAAATTTAACTGTCTCTTAAAGTAATCAGAGGTCAAGTTTTATCTTCATATATAAGTATATAGAAAGTCAGCTTGAGGAAAGGGGAAATAAGTCAACTAATCTTCATTAGTTTATATAAGAGATAAAGGTAATCATTTCAAAAGTTCAGGGCAACTCAAATCCTAGTATGTGGCCCTATATAGGATGGAGTTCGTCATTGACTGAACTGGCAGCTATTGGAAATTAGGAGAGAATGTGGTAGATCTCCTGATGAGAAATCTCCCATGTTGAGGGTATTTCACACTTCAAAAATGACAGAGCTCATGACAGCTTCTATTGAACAATTAAATCCCATCAGACTGTCTTGAATTCAGGAGATGAGAAATAATGAGCTGCATTGGTATTTTGAATTTTCCATAGAGCACTATTGATATATAGCTTTCATCATGCTTTGTAATTCTCACTGGATTTACTGCACGTCGCATTAGAGCTTGAACATCCAGTAAATGGCATTGCATGTCCTAGAATAATAAAAATGTTGTAAAAATGGGATATTTAATGAACTTGCTGGGTAAGATTGTAAATTACTTAATGTCACGCTACCAGGTTTAATTAGCACATTGGGCCTAGTAAATTCAGTGGAACATCTTTCTAGAATGCCTACCTGTGATTACCTGACTAATATTTGTCATTGCTACTACACAGGAATAAGGAGAATTAATATGCCAATTAATTAGATGACTCTTGCGGGTATGTTTTAAATATATTTGGGGAGAATTATGTTCCTAGGAATAGCAAAATTTATTTCCTTTTTAAAAATTATATATATATATATATATATAATATACACACACATATATACATATATATACACATACATATATGTGTATATGTACTTCCTTTCTTTTAGCAGCGTAGTCTTCAAATTGAGTTAGTAATATAATTTAACAGCGATTTAGTTGACATATTTGGATAAAGTATTCCTGAAAATGAAGTAACTATAGAGTTGAAGTGAAATATAGTAGTCAAGAAAGAAAGATTTCCTAGTTCCTGTGATCTTAAAATATTGTAAAGGTCTATAACAGTATTCATGACAAACCAATTTCACTTGTTCTTCTGTAGCTGTGAATCTTCTCATGAATCATCATTTGCTTTGAAATAATAGTTTTTAATTATTTATTTTTAAATTTATGTTTAAGACATAATTGACATAAAGCATTGTACAAGTTTAAGGTATATAAGGTGTTGATTTGATACATTTATATGTTGCAATATAATTACCACCTTAGTATTAGTTCCTAAGTCTACCATATCACATAATTATCATTTCTTCTTCATGATGGGAACAATTAAGATCTGGTCTCTCAGCAAATGTGAATTGTAATTAAAGTTTAATAGATACTATAAATTAATTATAGTATTGCTGTCTATAATCACTATGCCATGCATGAGATCTCCATTCACTTTTTTGGGAGGGCAGACTTCAACTATAACATGCCACTTTGAATTATTCAAGACACTCAAACATAATACTAACCAATAGAAAACAGCTACATTTATAAATCAACAAAAGCATAAATATTTGTTCATATTATTGGTATTGAATGATACTCCAATTTTATTAAATTTTATATTTTATTTTTCTTGAATTTTATATTTATTTTGCTTGTTTTCCTTCTATTCAGGCAGCAATTCTTGCCAACTAAATAATGGTGGATGTTCTCAGCTTTGTTTACCAACATCTGAAACTACAAGGACTTGCATGTGTACAGTGGGATATTATCTCCAAAAGAACCGAATGTCATGTCAAGGTATAAGGTCTTGAAAAATTTAATTCTGATGAATTGACTTTATCCATGCAGATTTGAGGCAACATGATGTAGTTAAAAAATAGAAAAAAAATATTAGCTTCTTTTTGGATTCTGGTTCACTGCTCAGTCTCATATATGAAGGATTTTTAATGTACCTAAAATATTTTAAGTATTACTGTTCTTTAAAGCTTCATATCTTTTTTTTAGTTATTTCCAAGAAAAACAGTTTATTGTCAAACTTTTAGCCAAACCCAGTAGAAGCTACCTTTAACTTGAATAGGCAAAGGTTGAAGTAAAAAGCGGTAATTGACCAGTTACAATTACCATCCAATCTGAATCCAGTTATGTTTACTTTCTTTTAACTATTTAAGAGAAAGTACATAAAGGCTGTGAGGTCTCTGAATTTCTCAGCAGAGAGAGAAGAGCCCTGCCAAAGAACTGGCACCCAACAGACCCATCTTCCTATTTCTTGTTTCATGGATTCTGGCTCCAAGACTCAAAGAAATTTGGTTCTAGAATGATCTTTTTATCCAATGATCATAGCTTAATTTCATTTTTAAAAAGTTTCAGTCTTATATGAGGAATGTTTGTTAATGTTATCACATGCTTTCTTTTAAATAAAATATTTATATGGCACTTATGTACTAGGCACTGTTCTAAATACTTTAAACATATTAATTCACTTAATCCTTATACTAACCCTTGAGGTAGGTCTCTTATTATTGCCATTTTAGAGATGTGAAAACTGAGGCATAGTGAGATTAACTAGCTTGCCTGAGTCACACAGTTAGTAAGTAGTAGAGACCCATGTAAACCCAGGCATTCTAATTTTAATAAGAAAATATGTGTCAAAAACATGTTCTAGCATATTAGAAAAAGTCATAAACAGCATGCAGACTTCTGGTAGTCAGCTTTTATGTATGTTTATTTTAGGACATACTTTTGATGCTAGAATGGCAAGGTGTTAGTAAAAGTGAAGTACTTTTATATTTTTAGTGTTCAAAATGATTTAAAACTAACTTTATTAGAAAAGTAACAGTGAAATAGTTACCTAAAATTATATATAAAATCAAAGTTTATTATCATATATAAACAACAAGGTAACTGGGCATTAGAAAAGAGGGGATGAATTTTGGTTGTGAGGTCAGGTGTGTTTTCAAGAATTACCTGCCTCTGTTTTTGTGAAAGTCTAGTTCCAGATCAGTAGTGTTGTCACTACCTAGGAACTTTTCAAAAATTTAAATGATTTCTCCTCTTGGATGGGGGCCTGGTAATCTGTGTTTTAACAAGTCCTCTAGGAGATTCTGATGCATACCCAAGTTTGAGAACCACTAATCTGTCTATCTACCTTTCAACTAGTCAGAAGTGTAGTGTACAATTTAAAAAAAAAAAGTTAAAAATAATGCTAGTAGAATAATTTTAATTTTAAATATTCATTTGGAGCTTTTTTTTTTCTTTTTCCAATTTAGGTATAGAGTCATTTCTTATGTACTCTGTTCATGAAGGAATCAGGGGAATACCTCTGGAACCGAGTGACAAAATGGATGCATTGATGCCTATATCAGGAACTTCATTTGCTGTTGGAATAGATTTTCATGCAGGTAAATAGCTTTTTATTCATAATTTATATATGATGTTTTTACTTGATTTATTAAACATGATGCAAATATAACCTTTCCCTCTGTACTCTGAGAGTCAAGATGAGGAACAAGAAAGTAAATTGGTAATGAATTTTTAAGCCAAATACAAATTGCTCTAAATACGTTTTCCTGAAAAAAAAAAATCAAGTAAAAATTTCCTAAAATATAGCATTTGAGTTGCAAATACATGAAAATGCCATAATTGACAATCGGTTACTTCATTTTTATTTCTCTCCTTTCAAAATGACACCTTTACTTTTATTCAATTATAGATACGAATATATATAAAATATTTTGTTTGAGAATATACATAAACCATAATCTTATTTAAAATATTTCCAGAATGATTATCTATTCTAACATTGGTAGTAGAATATTAGATCCAAATAACAAGAAAACAATTATAAATTCTGTGACATTTAAATTACTTTTGAAGGTGGTATGTATAATTTTGGAGTCAGATTTTATCCTTCTTATTTTAGTAAACAGTGAAAAAAAGCATATTGGACACTAACATTTTCTGTGGCTTACATAAATGTGTGACTGGAAATTGATAGTCGACACTGTCCAATTTATTGAAGTAAACGTGTGTGTGTGTGTGTGTGTGTGTGCGTGTGTGTGTGTGCTAATTGCTAAATTCAGAGATAGTATAAGCATTAGATATGCTTTGGCATTTATACTCAGATTTTTTTTCCTACACTTGTGGGTCTAACTTTATAAGAGTAAATTGTTCTACCGCTCATCCAACTAAATCTTATGTTTCCCATATTAATGTTTTAGTGCTGAAGATGTACATGCATGTTTACAGTGTTGTTGTTTTTTTTTTTTTGTAATTGTAAAGACAATTTTATCTAATTCTAAAAAACAAGTAGTTCTTTGATTTATAATCTTAAAATCCTTAAGCATCAGCATGTGGGATTCTGGCTGTAAGCTTATTTTTTTTCCCTCAGCTCTAACACTTTGTTTAATCATGTGTTAATGAAATTCCTGGCTACCATTTAATGAGTTACTGAGGATCTTTACTTTCCTTAAGTAAATTATTTTGTACCCAATGTTTGGAATAATATAGAGGCACACTTTCTACATTTTTAAAAGGATGTTTCTTAAAAGGAAATTCAGACAAATATAGTATATTGTATTGAGCATTATGTAAATTTTGCTAAGATGACAATGTGATTTTTGATCAAACCTTCATTATACTTGGAAGGTTCACTAAAACCATGCATAATCTAGCCAGTCTCTTAATTATAGGCATCTTATTCTTTAGAATTTTATCATATAGGATTTAATAAATGCAAAAGTGCAAAATGAAGAAAACGTGAACTCTTTGAAAAGATGTTATGTACATGCATAATTTTTAGTAAGTACACATAATCCCTTGTTTTAACTGTTATCCTATATTTGATTCTTTTAAAGACTTCATAATGATTTTTGAAAGTATTTAAAAATTTTCTATAAGGTAAAATATTGAAACATTTGGTGTAAATGTTCTGATTAGATCACTAGTAAATTTCTTTTTTCTTAAGTGTAGACTGATTATTTGTATAAGTTCGCTCTGAGGCTTTATATTGGCCCTGAAATGGTTAAGTTTCATATAATGTGCCACAACACAGCCAAACAAATATTTTTGTTTGCAGAGAATAGTACTCTCCCTGTTTCTAGATTTCCAATAATTTTTAATATCATAATAAACTTATTTTGCATCAGAGTAGTTTTTCATCAGAGTGTTCTTCATATCATACCTGCCATATTTTTAAATTAAATTTCTAGAAAGAAATCATTTTTAGAAAATCTATTTCTTCTAAATGTAAAAGGATATAGGCATATGGAATAGTCATATAAAATTAAAGTGTTCAAGAATGTATTAAAATCCCTATTGTTAATCAGAAAATAGCAGTGCAAAATTTGCTTTGAAATCTGAGGATTAGACAGACACTTGGGGCAGCAAAACATAGAGTTGGAAGAGGTGAGACTTTTGCAACAGGCAACTAGAACTCTAATTCCAGTTCACCCTGTTACTACTCTGTGAGGTTTGTAAGTTAGTTAATATATCTGAGGCTCAGTTTTTTCAGTTTATGGAGTGTGGGAATATTCAGATTAATGTATACAAATGTTTGACACAGTGCCTGACATATAAGAGAGCTAAGAAGATAGTAGTGATATCTAATAATAGAAAGTAATAAATTGTAGAAGTAAGCATATATGGTTTATGTGTGTGTAATATATATATTTACAAAGATGCCCTGGAAGCCATATTTAAACTTCTAATTAGCAATGTTTTTTTTTTTTTTTCTGTTCTCTTGACTGATACTATACTTTCTGTCCAGTTATCTGCATAGAATAGTTGTTTCTTAACTTCTAGGGGAAAGAGTATATTAGTAAAATTCCTCAGTAAAGATGAACTCAGTAATGATGATAATGAACATTATATAAAGTAGATAAATAAAGCTCAAAAAGTAATACCAGCTCTTTGAAGTCATTCAGTATAAACCTAGGAGGCCAGCAGACAGTGCTTAGATAAGGAACCAAGTAAAGCACTAATATTGATGATGGTAGTGGTGATATTAAGAGCTTCCAACCACTTCTGCACATACCTTTTATGTTTCCATCTATTTCACAGTCTGATCCTTCACTAATTGTGTTTTATGAAAATATATTAGGATCAGAGTAAGTGTCAGCAGCTTGATTTACGGTATCATTATAGACAATATGTAAGCTCTGTGGCTTTGTTGTAGAGTGAAGTTACTCCAGGGAGGAAGGAAGCAAAATGAAGAATCGCTCCTGAGCAAAGTAGAGAAACCAGTTTTTGGTGCATCAACTTTCCCCCCCCCCCACCAACGCCGTTACGTTTTACCTGATCATAAGTTCTTCCACTATTAGTTCTCTTTGCAGATATTCCATATTTTCTTCTTTCATTCATGGCACTCACATCTGTGACATAATCCCTACTTTAGGATCAATCAAAGATAAAGATGACAGAATGGAAGGGCATAGTTGCTCCTTATTCTAAACAACAAAAACAACAAAACAAACAAAAACCTCCCATCATAATAAGTAGATGGTGTGAAGGAGAATCATTTCTTGAGTATAACCATCATAATTTATGTCATATTATTTTATTACCACAGTTTTACAGAGATAAATCCATTGTTCAAACCTGTACATTTTGTGAGGATTAACAGATCTGAATCCTGCTGGCTTTGAGTCCTAATGAATTACAGTTTTCTGCAGTGAAAGGGTTTCTTTCACCAGAGGAAGCAATTCTGGTTACTATCCACAGAAGAAAGAACACCCTGTGGCTAGATTTAAAATGTTCAAAGCATTTTTTATCACTTCACTGGAAACGTCCCATTCCACTGAAAAAAAAAAAAAAAAAGCTTTGAAAATCCTTGCCTACTGAGTGATATTCCTCCTGATGAATGAATATTGGATTTGATGCTTTAAAAGATATATTTTAGGGTCTCCTGGGTGGCTTCATTTGGTTGAGTGTCCAACTCTTGATTTCTGCTCAGGTCATGATCCCACGGTTCATGAGATCCAGCCCCGTATCTGTCTGTGTGCTGACAGTGCAGAGCCTGCTTGGGATTCTCTCCCTCCCTCTCTCTCTGCCCCTCCCCCACTCATGCTCGCTCTCTCTCTCTCTCTCTCTCTCTCTCTCTCTCTCTTTCTCTCTCTCGTTCTTTGACCTCTCTTTCTCTCTCTCAAAATAAATGGAGATACTTTAAAAAAAATTAAGATATATTTCAGTTAGGAGAAAAACCTTCAAAACAAAGTCCATTGTTCCAGTCAGTAGTGTGGTGTTGAGTATGTAATGCTCTATTCAGCCTGCCCCTCTCCTGCTTTGAGAGTATTTATCCTTTTTTATAATGAACCCATACTAGGATATTACTTGAATAAAGATTATTTATCTGAAAATTTCAGTCTTCTATTTTTTCATCTTTTATATCTGTTCAAATTTTTGTCATCCAACTCAATATTAACACATGTTGATTATGATCTAGTAGGTGTGAAACATCACAGCTAAGTTGCTGTAGAGGATAAAGATAAACAAGGAATAGCTTCTGAGGTAATACACATATGGTTGATCTGTAGGGTTTTTTGTTTGTTTATTTTGTCTTTCAAGAGAGCATCAAAAGACTATTATTTGGATGTCATTGCTCGGCACTCCCTATGGAGAATATTTTAATGTTTTTTTTACACCATGACATAGTGATGTAGCTATTAAGACAAAAGACACTGAAGGGACATGTCCTTATAACTTAAAACCCTTAAACCTTAAAACCCATGGAATGTATAACATGAAGAATAATCCCTGATCAAAACTGTAGATCCTAATATAAACTATGGATATTCCAATTTAGGTTTATCAGCTGTAGCAAATGTACCACTCCAAATGAGATGCTGACAGTTGGGGAGGCTGTGTATGTATTAAAGGAGAAAGCACGTGGGAGCTCTCCACTCAATTTGTCTGTGAATCTAAAACTGTTCTAACAAAGTCTATTTGAAAATTTAAGTGAAGGAAACTATATGACAAAATATCATTGCCACATTTACACATTTGAGTGTCAACTACTTACATGAAATAATCTCTCTGTAATAGTTCCACAACATTTGGATATATCTTTGACTGTTAGAACGAGAAGGAACATTTGCTACCATGTTGTAGCATTCCCTCAGGTTACAGATAAGGAAACTGGAACCCAGAGAGATCAAGAGGTTGTATGGTATGGAGGATCCTATTTCCAGTTCTTTACACTATGCCAGCCTGCACTTGTAACCACTGAAACAAAATTTTGTTTAGACATTGTTGGCATTACTTGATACACTTCATTGCACTTCTGCAAATTTGTGCCTGTAGAAGATTATATTTTATTTTGGTCATATGCTGAATCATTGAATCATGTGACCTTAAACCCATTTAATAATTGAAGCAGGTGACACTCAAGTGAGAGTCTCTTTTTCTTTCCCTGGAAGCTTAGAAAATAACTATTTACAATTTTTTTTTTTTAGTAACCATTTTGTCACCTACCAAGCCACAGAAGAATTTATAGAAAGAATTCTTTTTATGTCACTAACAGCAATAGCTTAAGAAATATAATACTGTTGCTTTGGGACATTTTTTCAATTTTATGAAAACCATTTCTGTGGCTACAAAGTGAATTTTTAGGACTGGTTCATTTCTTCTTGTTCTTGTGACAGTGAACCAATACTACTTTGTGTTGTCATTTCAAACTTGCTTCAAGACTGTATTTTCAAATCATGTGAACGGTTTGTATGTATTTGTAGATGTTAAAGTCTGGTATATCTTTCAAGAGGCAAAGGAGTAACTACCACAAGAAAGCAAAAACTTTTCAACACTGCCTGGGAGACGAATAACATAAACATACATAAAATAAGGAACTACAGGTTAAAGAAATTATTGTGTATATCTCACAAATCATTTTTGGATAATTTCTAAACTCAAAATGTAAACAAACAAACAGTTTTCTTAGGCATCTGAATTATTCAATAGGTTACTGAAAACCAAAAGCCCAGAAGATGTACAATGATTGCTTGTTAAGATTAAGGCTTTCATCAACTTTCGTCTTACTGAGAGAATGGCTCAGGCAGTTAGCACTCCTCATGAAAGTAAAACCTGTCAACACCAGCTTCAGACTAATTCATGCAAAGCACATCCATTCTGTATTTTGGTACCTCTCTTTTTCCCTCTCCTGAGTTAGTATATACTGCTATATTTCTTTTTAGTGGCTAAGGATTCTTTTCAGCAAAGCTACACTCATATTTGATAGTCTAATATATTTCTGTACTCTTTTCCTTATCAACACTGAGTTAGCATGAAACCTATCCTCAAAAGGCCCTACTACACTAATTCACAGTAAATTATTAATAGCTGCTAAGAGATTTACAAGTTATCTATGTGTGTTTGAGCAAAGCACAGTATCTTAACCCATACTATAAATACAACTAAAGCACCACTAAAAAATTGTGAAGAAAGTATTTTTATAGATAGGTCAGTCTTCTGGAGGTTTTCCAAATTACCCTGTCCTCTGACTTGTAGACAATAGATTGCCACCTGTTTATTCCCAGAAGCTCAGTCCTGGATATGGTAACAGGTCAGATGATAATGTAGAGGTCTCCTTTAGCTTAGGTACACTGATATCATTAGTGCTGTTAATTAATGGTGACCTTAAAAAAGTGTTTTAACCTTGAAAAAGTGTTTTCCCCCATTTTAAGAAAACCAATAATATATTAGTCTATTTTTCTTTTTGACACCCTTTCTTTAAAAAAAATAAAAGAGGTATGCTTCAGCTTCTAAGATTATTGATCATTAGTTTTTAATCAAGTAGACAATTTTCTAGTTAATAGAGAAAAATGGAAGTTATTTAATTGATTCTGGACTGGTCATAAACAGTGGATCTTTAATTCCTTTTTATCATTTTGCTTTTTTCTTCTCCAGGGACAGTAAGTAGCAAGTGTAGTAAGTGGATTCTTTGGGGACTTTAGAAGAATAAAGAACTAATTATTTCCATGAATTCCTTACTAATTTTAGAACAAGGACTTGGCTGAAGTAGAAAGGCTAGAAATAGGGCTCCTGGGTGGCTCAGTTGGTTGAGAGTTGACTTTGGCTCAGGTCATGATGTCACAGCTCAGCTCGTGAGTTCCAGCCCTACATTGGTCTCTGTGCTGACAACTCAGAGCCTGGAGACTGCTTTGGATTCTGTGTCTCCCTTTCCTCTGCCCCTTCCCTGCTTGTGCTCATGCGCGTGCTCTCTCTCTCTCTCTCTCTCTCTCTCTCTCAAAAATAAAGAAACATTAAAAAGAAAATTTTAAGAAGAAAAACTAGAAATAGAATTAATCACCCAAACAGAGTTAGAAGTAGGAAGTTTGGAAGAGAAAAAAGATGAAAATAACATCAAAGAACCTCAATACTTATTGAACACTTACTACATTATAGGAATGTTGTTGGGAAACTTTTTGTATTTATGCCATTTAATTAATCAGAATAATCTGTTGAGGCAGGTGGAATGTTCATTTTAACAGTGAAGAAAGTGGGTTTGGGAATAAAATATGGATGCAGAAGAGAGTTGGTTACTTTGAGATGCTCAAATGAAATTCTGCAATCAGGATTTGCATTTGAGTTTTTGCCCTTAGTTTGACATAAATAATGAATCAAATAACCAGTAGTTAAGTAACCAACATTGGATCCCTAATAGTTTCATAATGAGAATTTTAGTCCTATTGCAGTGATGATTGGTAAAGATATTTCACAGTATCAGGGCTTGGTATTTGGGGAGAATGATGATAATACGGTCTCCAAGTATAGGATAGCCCCTGCTAAACTTAGGGACAGAAGACGAATAGTACAGCCTCATCTGAGAGGTCAGTAAGGGAAATGATGATGATCATTATTTAAAGGGGAAGGGGAAGAAAAAAGAATGTCCCCTATATTTGTATTATTTATTGCTACATAACAAGCTACCAAAATTTAGAAACTTGAGGCAATAAACATTTATTATCTTATAGCTTCTATAGGTCAGCTTATAAGGTTGCAATCAAGATGTTGGCCAGAGACATGCTCTCATCAGGAGGCTCAACCAGGGAGAATTTGCTTCCAAGTTAATGTGGGTGTTGGCAGGGTTCAGTTCCTTGTGAGCTGTTTGACAGAGGTCACAGTTCCTCACTGAATACTGACCTCAGTTTCTTGTTACGTGGGCCTAGGATAGGAAACTTCACAACGTGATTGCCAGCTTCCCTTTGGGCTAGTGAACAATACAGTGAGAAATGGCACACACGAGGTGAAAGCTAAACCTTTTGTAACCTAATGGCAGAAGTGTTATCTCATCATGTTTGGTACATTCTATTTATTAGGACCTAGCATCTAGGTACATCCCACACTCAAAGGGAAAGCATGAAAGAAGAGACTCAATTCCAGGTGTTGGGAATCACTGGTTTCTTCATTAGTATTACTGATGTTTTATCGCTACTATCACCACACATTATTGTCTAAGAGACAAATTTTGACGGTTGGTTCAGGCTATCAATGATGTCACTGTGTAGGTAGCATCTGTGTTATGAGTTAAATCCTTTAACAAAAGCCAACAACTTCCTCCACCCCCCCCCCCTTACACTTTTGTTTTAACCAATGTCCAGAAAAGTCTTCATGTAATAGTAACTTACACTAAATCTTCTCCTGACAACTCTCTGGCACAAAAGCTCTTTAAGAAAAGCTCTTTCAAGAAAATTCGTATAGCTATCTAGGATTGCCTGGGGGATATAAAGGTGTGTAACATGAACAGAATTATTAGTGTAGTTACTTTCTTTTTTGTCACCAATACAGACTGAGTGTTGACTGATGTTAACTACACTTAGAATGGGTTCTAGCATTGCATCAAGTGTCCCTTTCCAGAGAATTGTGGCCAGAAAGGGAACTCTGAAGTAGTTAGTTGGCAACAATCACCAGTTCTTTATGCCTACCATGGTGCACAAGAGGAATTATGCAAATCTAAGGATGGCATGTTATCTTCCATCATTTGCTATGAGTAAAACATTCTGTCAGTGAATTCATCTGGGACTACGTTGAAAAACAAAATAAAGTTGATTGCTTTATCCTAGAAGATTATTTATTTATTTATTTATTTATTTATTTATTTTTACTAGGGACTGAATGAGAGGAGCTAGATGTAAATTAAGTAGGAAAAAATCCGGATGGAACCACAAATGGAAGTTGGTTGTAAGTGTATTGAGCACTAGAATAGATTATTTAAGTGTTATGAATCTCTGGCTCTAGAGCATTTTAGAGTTAAGACAAACAACTTCTGCATGATTTCTCTTGGTTTCTTCCAGCTTTTTCACTATTCAACTTCCAATATTAACAACTTCAACAATAATAACCTATAGGCTGGTTTTAAAAAAAATACATCTATTTTCTTAGTCAACAGTCACTAAAACCTATGTGAACAAAATCAGAATTAGGCTTGCATAGTGTAAGCATAGAAAGTAGCCTGTACTATAGAATCTGTTCTTTTCTTCGAGAGAAAACCAAATGTTGACAGGGAGATTCCATTTTTGTTGCTGCTTTCTTCACAATTAATATACTAAAAATAATTGATGATTTCATAGTAATTCAAGATTCTAACTATATAAGAAAAGTTATTTTGAAAATTCTGAATAAAAAGATTCAAAAATTTTATTTTGTCACCTATAATATATTATTCTGATTAGTAGGGATAAGAGCTAAGTTCTAATGATCATTCTTATTTGCAACCGTATTTAAATTGTGATGATAGATTTGTGGGTTTTTTTCCATTCATTGTTCTCCCTTAATACTATTTTAGTGGCAAAATAACTGATATTTTGATCTCACTTAGCTCAGATTGAAATTTATAGTTACAGTACAGGACTCCAGTGAGTATAGTTGCATACTCAATTATTTTCAGTGTTCATGTGAAATCCTGCTAACTCAAAATAGTGATGATTGAATGAAAAGTGGACATCTACCAGCTCAACCAATAAATGTTATTAAAATATGTTTGAGGAGCAATAGTCATTAGTTCAGGAAGCACTCATGATGACAGATATCAATTTATAATTAAATAAGTACTTTCATTTATTTAAAAATTCTTTATTAAAATCATACATTATAGGAAATTTAGAAAGTTAGGAAATATGAAATAAAATTGTAATAAAAATTGTACTACTACTATTAAACAGACAGCAAGTATTAGTATCTTGGTGTGTTAATCATTTTATCATTTTATTTTATTTTATTTTTTCATCATTATAGGTGTACTCTTTAATCTTCATCTCCTATTTCTCCCATTCCCCCATCCACCTCCTCTCTGGTAACCATCAATATGTTCTCTATAGTTAGGAGTCTGTTTCTTGGTTTCTCTCTCTCTCCTTTTCCTTTACTCATTTGTTTCTTAAATTCGATGTGTAAGTGAGATCATATTGTGACATATTGATATTTGTGCTGTTTTTTAAATACAAATCTTATAAAAAAATAAATAAATACAAATCTTATCATTGATAAGATTTTGTTTTGCTCCTTTTATTTACCATTTTAACATGAACAGTTTGCTATGTTATGATTAACAATCTGTGAATACTGCTTTTAACAGGAGTACATTATTATATCATGTAGATTACATTCGTTTTGACTTTTCCAATAATTTTGGACATTTTGATTATTTTCAAGTTTGGACTGTAAATATTTTTCAACATTTGTGCTAATTCCTCAATCTCAAATTTCCTTTTTTTTTAACAAGTTTTTACAGACATAATTTACATACCATAGAATCCATGTGTTGAAAAAATAACAAGTCATTGATTTGATCATAGTGTTGTGCAACGATCACCAATATCTAATTTTAGAACTTCAACCAAGGGAAACTTCATACTCATTAGTAATTCTCATATCTCTTCCAACTCATAAATCTTAAGGGAAGAAGCACTAATCTACTTTCTGTCTCCCCATATTTGCCTATCCCAGGCATTTCATACAAATGGAATCACATAATATGTGGTCCTTTGTGATTGAATTCTTTCTCTTATCATAATGTTCATCCATATTGTAGCATATATCAGTACTTCATTAGTCTTTTCTTTTGCCAAATTATATTTGATTGTATGGATATATGAGCTTTTATTATCCATTCATCAGTTGATGAACATTTGAGTTGTTTCTACTTTTTTTAACTATTGCAAATAAAGCTTCCAGGAACATTCAAGTTTTGGTGTGGATATTTGTTTTCATTTTGCTTAGGTATATATATGCCTACCAATGAACTTGATAGTTTGCCAGATGACTGTTCAAATGTCTGTATGAACTGGAAATCTGAAGCAGACATTGTATTTCTTCTAGTAGGCTTGCATATGGACTAGCCTTTCTTACATCTTATAGAATGGTGATGATTGTACATAATGTTAATTGCTAATACATGCACAACTCCTTGATTCTACTTAGAAATATTTTTTTGTAAATTCGGAGTTATTCTCAGCCTCATCCATTCATGATTAACAACATCTCTGAGATAAAAGTAGATAACCTATTATGGGCTGAATTGTGTCCCCCAAAATTTATATGTTGAAGTCCTAATATTTAGCATTTCAGAATGTGACTAAATTTGGAGATAGGACCCAAAGAGGTAATTAAGGGAAAATAAGGTCATATGGTTAGGACTTAATCCAATATAACTCATGTCCTTATAAAAAAAGGAAATTGGGACACTGAGAAAAGAACCTATGCAGACAAAGGGAGAAGACAACCATCTACAAGCCAAAGGGAGAGACTCCAGAATGAAATCAACCTGTTGACACCTCAGTCTCAGACTTCCAGCCTCCAGAACTGTGAGAAAATAAATTACTGAAAAGCCTTCAGATCTGTTGCATTTGTTATGGCAACCCTAACAAACTAATACGGTATTTAAATACATTATACGACAAATGACTTCTAAAGCCATTTAAAATATCTATTTTATTGGAGAGAGCATTTGGCAATCATTATAGGAAATTCAGTATCTGGAATTAATTATTTGTTCAAGCTGAAAAGTGTAAATTTAATCCCATGTACCTTTTCCAAGGGAGGTAGATAGAAATGGGAATAACCTTTTCTACACCTAACTTATGAATTTATCATCCCACACAGAACCTAATCTTTGTCCTTATTTCAGCTTTTTGTGATTTGACTCCAGCTGCTTGTGTTTCATTATACCTATTCTGTAATTTTTCTGCCTCTTTTCAGAGCCCACGTTCTGCCTTTTTTTCAGAGCCCATATTTATTTCAGCTAGTTATTTCATTAATGAACTGTACATCTTTGCACTCTGTGCTCTTCTGACATTCTTGCTTTGCAAATTCTCAAATCCCTGGAAAGCCTACAATCTTTCTCCATCCCTACCCTCTATGCTGGCTACATTTTACATGTCACTTTAAATCTTTAACCCATCCTGTAATCTCATTCTCGGAAGGTATCTTTGGATCTTAGTTTATTGAGAGTACTAGGCCAGTGTCACAAACTCTAATGACTACAGGGGCCAGGAAAGTTTCCTGTGTGAATAGTTAGGGAGAAAGGGAGGCCTAGTGGGGATTGACTGTGACAGACAATACTGCAAATGACCTAGCCGGGACAGATGCTACTTAACTACATATCATTTCTGTGATGCAGTATTTGCAGCCTGAGTTGCCAGTTTTTGTTCTGTTTTGTTTTGTTTTCCTAAGAGGAGCACATAGCAGTATAGAAGATAATAGTGTAGACCAATAAAACATACTTATTTGTGACCAGTTTGAACTTTTTGAGAAAGGCCAATAGGCACGATACTCTCTCATCCATATTTAAACACACTTATGTCTTGGTGTGCATGTGGTTGATTGGGGAAAGTGTCGTGATAATAAAGGGGATTGAGACTGATGAGATTGAGGTGGAATGTGTTATAGGGCTGACCCCTGAGAAGGAAATAGTGGAGGAAGGTTGGATAGGATAAGTGTTAGACTGCAGTGCAATTCTAAGAAATTTTTAGCAAGGCTGATTGGGAATTCTTGAGCCAAAGTTACCATTTCAAGGAGTTGTGAATTTCATAGTAGTGTGTCCGCCTAAGTATGCATGTCATACTCAGTCATCATCTGGGAACCTTGTTGGAAGTGGGGCCTTGTGATGGATTCAGTCAATTATCTCCCCATAGTCAGAGATTTGAGGAGTGCATGTTCATGACTGCCAAAGACCACCCTTGTGCCACACAGGGTGTGTCTACACAGGTTTGGGAAATTGCTCCGTAGTTCCTTTAGTTCCTCTTCTTGTGGGGACATTTAGAAGAGGGAGGTAAGTGGGACTAATAGACCTTATAGCTGTAGTTTATCTCAGGCCACGATTGATAATCATTTTCTTCCTCTTGCACTGTCCATTGTAATTGCCCATCATTCATTTATTTTTTTTTAATTTTTTTGATGTTTATGTTTTATTTTTGAGAGAAAGAGAGAAACAGAGCACAAGCATTGGAGGGGCAGAGAGAGGGGGAGACACAGAATCTGAAGCAGGCTCCAGGCTCTGAGCTGTCAGCACAGAGCCCAACACAGGACTCCAAATCATGAACCATGAGATCATGACTTGAGCTGAAGTCAGACGCTTAACCAATTGAGCCACCCAGGCACCCCTGTAATTGCTCATCATTCTTAACTATTTCTAAGGGGTCTGAATCCTTGATAACCCTTCTCAGACTTGGGTTGCTGCATGTGTCTTTTCACAGGGAATACGAGAAGGATCTTAAGTGGACTACTCAAGTACCATACATATCCTTCTCTGGCCAAATTAGGTAAAAGTAGCCCTACCTCCTCATCCTGCTCAGGGTCAGTCATGTATGCCAGCATGGTGACTCCTCTTTTAATCTGCTGATTACTAGACACAAGAAATGCAAAGTTTCTTGTTAGGGGCCATAGCTTGTAGTTCAGTGGGACCCTTGCTTATGGCTTTTGGCAAAAGTGCATCTTCTTTGGCAACCAGAAAGTCCAAAGCTACAGGGTCCAAAGTTGCAGGGAAGAGAAGTACAGAGTCCTCCAATGGGTCACTGAGAGTGAATTGAATGTGAGGACTCTGCCGTTTTCATTTTTTTTAGTCCCTAGAGCTGTGAATTGCTCTATTGGTAATACAGAACCATATACAGGTCTCTAATTGAATGAACATACTATATCCTCAGGATGGCACCCTGAGAGTATCGCTTCTAAGCTGATGCTTCAACTGTGTCTTTAGAAGGTTGTTCTAGCATTCCATGAGATCCCATCTGTTTTTGATGGTGTGGTATGATTTAACCAGTGGATCCCATGGTCATGTGCCCACTCTTATATCTCCTTCACTGTGAATTGAATCTGGGCAGAATCTAGATTATGTGGAATTTATGCCATTGATGCCTGTGGATCAGGGATTCCATAAACCTTTGTATAGTGGTGTTGGCTGAGGGCCTGCAGCAAGAAAGGAAAGACAATACCTAGAATGGGCCTATGTCTTTATGAGAATGAACCACTGATCCTTCCAGTTTAGAAAGTGCCTGATGTAGTTGAATTAACACCATGTGATCAGTTGATGTTCTTGAGAAATGGGTTCATTGTTATTTTCTATTGCTGATAGATTGGATGTTCGGACACAAAATTAGCTAGATTGGCCTTGGTTAAGTGGTAATCCATATCATTGAAACTTCATTTCTGCCACCATGAACTCTTTGTTCATGTACCCAGTTCCGGGCTGGCTGATAATGAAGCTGGAGAAAGTTAACAGACCAAGGCATTTTGCTTGTCAGTACTTCTTTTGTGGTGGGTGCTTTCTTGTGAGCATTAAGATGAGATTCAAAAATCTTTGCACTTTGTGCTCACTCCTGTGTATCAATCCACATGTCCCCACTCTAAATCTACTAATCTTTAATGTTCCAATTATTTTCTTTCCAGTCCCATGACCAGATGGCCTGGCCACTGGCCACTGCCTCAGAATCTATATACATGAGTACCTTAGGCTACTTCTTTCACACTAAGTGAATAATTTGGTATACTGCTCACAACTCTGACCATATGGAAGATTTCTTCCCTCTCTACTCATTTTAAGAGCTACTCCTGAAACTGCAATTCACGTTTAGCTTGTATCCATATATTGAACTGAATGATCCATAAAACAAACTTAGTGTTTTGTTTTCTTTTCCCTTCTTCTTCTTGTCTTGATTGGAATCTCTACATAAACATAGGTATGAAGACAACTCATGATGGGCAGTTCCAGGTAAATGGTTACTTAGAGCTTCAGGGTCAAGCATTCTTTTTCTTCCAGGGTCAATAAACCTGTGAGGAGAATCTTCTCAAAGAATATGTAATTCTGGTGCAGATGCCATGGACTTCCTGCAGAATCTTAGGGGCCTATGTTGGGATTCTCTTCCTGAGGCTTTCTGAAAGCTCCACACTGCATCTTGTTCTGAGCACTGAAACCTGCAACACCATCATATCTGCTGGGTCATATGACCCAAATGACAGGGCTGCTTGGATCATAGCCTGGACCTACTGCAGAGCCCTTTACTGCTATGCATCACAATCGATGCTAGTAGTTTTCCATGTCACCAAGGAAATGGGCTGGAGCAATAATCTTCGGCATGGAATGAATATGTTATCTACTGAATCCAAAGAGGGTCTACCAGGTACTATTTTACCTTAAGTAGGGACGTCAAGATGCAGTGTTTTGTCTTGATCTTTGCCTTTAGTTTTGACATACTTTTCACCACTGGACTCATGTAAACATCATTAAAATGGTGAGTCCATGAATCTTTATAGGGTTTATCTCCAACCCTCAGGAGCATATGTGTTCTCCCAATGCTTCCAGCATCCTAGCCACACTTCTTTGTTCTGACTGAGCAGTGTGATGTATTTGATATAATGGGGTAGTATAATATTCTCTGGGATGTCTATTGGTCCAGATTTCAGATCACTTCAGACTATATTTGAATAGGGTTTTTTTTTAAGTAGGGGAGTAAGAAAATTAACATAGCCCTGAGGAAAACTATAAATAAATATTGTCATATATCAAATGTAAATAATAGTCTATCTGATCCTCCTCTTATATCGAAAGCAATGCATTTGCCAGATCAGTGGCTGCATAATAGGTACCAGAGGCCTTATTAATCTGCTCTCTCAATGATACCTCATCTAGCATAGTGGGTATAACTGGGCTGTCTTCGTTATGCCTGTGGTAGTTCATAATCATTCTGCAGGGGTAAGTCTGGCAAATTAATCAGAAACATAACTGAGACCACTGGCTGTCTTTAATGATGACGTAAATCTCCATCTATGCTTATCCTCCCTAAGATGGGAGTAATCTTGACCATTCAGTTTGGATAGGGAGAGGTTGGAGGGTATATACTTTTGGAGGCATCCAGTTGGCCTTTCTCACTATGATAGCTCTTATTCCAGAGGCAACTAATCCACTGTTGAGGTTCATCCCACTCCCAGGTATACCAGTTTCAGTTTTGTATTTTGAGACTAAGAATGTTGAGTCACTCAAGTAAATGTTTGTAGGTCCCTGAGAGGAGAGATCTGGGAGGATCACCATAGTTTTATAATTGCCACAGTGTTGCAGGGTTCCCCCACCTAGGGATTTGGCTACTTCTTCAATCAGTGGGTTCTGGATATGAAAATTAGTTCAGGTCAGAGATGTGAGCAGAGCATCATGACTTTTAGTGGGACAACAACCCTCTGGCTTCTGCATCTCCATTATTGTATTTTTGGGGTTGTAAACATTAAGCAGCATCATTGTTGACTGTCAGTCCTCCCCCTATAAGCAAAATTAGTACTGAATTTGTTGGTAGTGGTGGTTCCTCTCTCGTTACTAGTTCCACCAGCCTTGGAGAATGGTGTGTCCTCTAAGGCCCTTTGGTGGGTTTTCTTTCTTTATATAATCTGTGTCTCCATTTCCACTTCCTTTTCTCATCTTTATTTTTTCATTTACCATCTGCCAGGGCAGATAAGGTGTTTCTACATGGAGAAAGTCATACTTAAGAGCCACCTTCACAGAGACTGTGTCCCGCATCCTGCATCCTGGCTTCTTGCCAGAGTGTTATCTCATCTATATACTGAGAAAATGCCTTTTTTTTAAGTCCATTTATTTATTTTGAAAGAGACAGAGACAGTGTCATTGGGGGAGGGGCAGAGAGAGAGGTGGAGAGAAAGAGAATCCTAAGCAGCCTCTGTGCTGACAGCACAGAGGGCTCGAACATGGGGCTCGAACTCACAGAACCGTGAGATCATGACCTGAGTGGAAACCTAGATTCGGACATTTAACCAACTGAGACACCCAGGTACCTCGTGAGAGAGTACTTCTAAGTAGAAGAACCCTTGCTTGTCCATCTTATCTTCTAGCCCCTGTTGATAAAGCACCTTCAAAATGCAATGTCAGGGATACTTCTCTGGCCTGTGGTCATCACACGAACTATTCCTCAAAGTTCTTTCTGTGTGTAATCCCTTTCCTCCTTTATGAGGCTCAGCAATCCTTCCAGCTGGATTATATTGAGATGTAACCACAGTTATCAGCCTAGCAGCCAGAAAAATTGAGTCTATCTCTCAGGAGGTAACTTTTGCCTTCCCGGCGAAGTATTTCTGCAACATCGTTCAGCACAAGGAAGGTGTTAGCCATTACTAAGGGACATTGGACAACCTTTACAAACTCTGAGTCCAAGGGATAGTTCAGGAACCTGAACGAACATCTTTAGGAATATCCACCATCCTCATTCATATTTTAGGGTCCCAGGTCTTACCAACCACATGTCTGATTTTATCATACCAGATTTGTCTTTGTTGAATATTTAGACATCTCTGGAGCTCTCTGGATCTAAGTATTAGCATTTCTGTTTCCTGCTTAGTTGTGCCCACTCTTCTACTGTCTCAGTGTAATTTCCCCATATCAACTCTCACATTTCATTTTAATTGCTTGTAAACAGCTCTCAGTCTGTCATTATCCCTCTACAGAATGCCTTTACAATGTAGCAGTTGACTAGCCAGCTCTGCTGTCTTTGTAGTCCTTGTTTCTTCCACATTTTTCAAATGCATGACTCTTTGCCCCTACAAGATAGTTCTTTGAACAAGATGTTTTCTCAGATCACTTTGTATGAAAATTTTAGCACTTGAATATAATATGCCAGGAGCTGTCCATGCCGCATGTATCTTCAGGGCCATGTCCTCTTTGGCTGTTGTGCAAACAATGAGCCAGACCCAGAGGCCCATCTTACCATTTATTTTCATAGACTACTCCTACACCATGTGTACTAGGGTGGATCCTCTGAGAAGCAGAGTCAAGACAGGATTAGATATGAAAAAGTATTATTGAGGAAAAATCTGAGAGAAAAAATGAGAGTTGTCAGTCTACAATCCAGATCTGATTTATGTGAAAGAGAGGAGGAAGGGAGGTTAGGTAGGAAAAGTCATAGACTGGTGTGGTTTCAGTAAAGTTTCAGGAAGGCTGATAAGAAACCAAAGTCACCTATGAAGCCAAAGTTGCCAATCAGAGGAGTTCCACATGTTGTAGTAATGGGCCTACCTTAATATCCCTGCCTCACACAGTCATTAGCTTAGAGCAGCTTTGGCATAGCATGGTGGGGGGTATAGCACACAGCAGCTGGGAACCTCTGTCAGTTATGCACTCTAAAATTAGAGATCTGAGGAGTTTATATTCAGTACTAAAGGGTTTTCTAGGACCTTGGACTTTTAGTGCTAAGACCAGGACAGTATTGGACAAACTGTGATGGTTGGTCATCCTAGCTGTGACAATGTCATCACCACCACCATCATCATTATCATCATCATCAAATAAAACACTAAAGTCATAGCACTAAAAGCCATCTTTTTATAGCAACAAATAAACTATATGTCTTACACAAAACAAACATCTTTCAAACATGATTTCTGACTCTTCTCTGTCATTTCCTCCTGTTCCAATGAACAGCATGTTCCCTTGTGTGACATTCTCAGAGTTCTTCCAAGTGTAATTTTCCAAAGGGATGTAACCTTTCCTTTTTCTAGATTCTCATTACAATCTTTCTTTTTTTTTCTGAGAAAATCATAAAATTTACTTGCAAGAAAACTATACAGGCAAGTTGAGATGCTCCATTAAGTCAAGAATACATAGTTATCTCTGTATTTAGCACAATAAAGCATCTGTGCTATCCCCATTCATATATCTTCAAGCACATTGCTCTTCTCTTAACCATCTACCTTCTCTTCAAATTCTCCAAGGGAATTCAGTCTTTTTCCCCCATAAGTTTGTGTTTTCTTTCTTTCTTTAAATTTCTCTTTCTTTTCTTTCTTCCTTCCTTCCTTCCTTCCTTCCTTCCTTCCTTCCTTCCTTCCTTCCTTCCTTCCTCTCTCTTTCTTTCTTTCCTTAATTCCACATTTAAAGGAAATAATATACTATTGGGTATTTGTTATCTCTGACCTATTCCATTTAGCTTAATGCCCTCAAGGTCCCTCCCTATTGTTGCAAATGAAAAGATTTCATTCTTTTTTATGGCTGAGTAATATTCCATCACATATATAACATATATTATAATAATAGATAGTATATATTATGTGTGTGTGTGTGTGTATGTATATGTATATATATATATATATATGAGACACACTTTTTTCCTCCATTCACCCATGGATGGAAACTTAGGTTGTTATCATGAGCTGTTATAAACAGTGCTGCAATGAACATGGGGGTGCGTATGTCTTTTTGAGTTAGCCTTTTTCTTGGGATAAATACCCAGAAGAGGAATTGCTGAGTCATATGGTAGTGTCACATGGGACCAGGATCGTAAGCTCCCCTGGCCAAAGGGTCAATGGATCAAGAGATGCCCTTTGGGCATCAGAAACAAAGATTGGGGCACCCAATGCATGTAAAACTTCCTTCTAGGAAAGTGGAAAAGGTGGAAGAGAGTACTACCTTCTGCTGTCCCCTAAAAGATCCAGCCATTGTTAAAAACTGGTAAGACTTTTTTTTTTTCCCCCTGTTGGTTGTGAATAGATTGCTGAAACATCTCCTGAAAGATGCCAGAGGTCCAGCTGGCCATTCAGATACCAGGACATGCCTGGGGACATGAGGGGATCTTAATGTCATTAGTGGGTGGTGCATAAAATCGTACACACCTCCTCTCTCCAACACTCTTTTCTTTGGCAGGCTTATACGGCAACACATGTGGCTAAGGAGAGAAATGATTAGTCAGTCTATTTTGCAAATATCTGGTAGCCCCAGTGTAAGAGACAGAACAGTACCCCCCTAAAAATTAGGTCATGATTCCTGAACCTGTAAATGTTACTTTGAATTATAAGCTCTTTGCAGTTGGGACTACATTAAAGATCTTGAGGTGGGAAGAGTATCCTGGGTTATCGAGGTAGGCCCTAAATATAATCACACTATTCTTATAGGGGAGAGGAAGAGGGAGATTTGATAAAGAAGAGAAGGTGATGTGACCATGGAGGCAGATATTAGGGTGATATAGTCACTAGCAAAGAATGCCAGCAGCCCCAGAAGCTGGAAGAGGCAAAGAACAGATTCTCCCTTAAAGCTTCTGAAGGAAACATGGCTCTCCACATACCTTGCTGTCAGCCCAGTGATACTGACTTCAGACTCCTGGCTTTCAGAAATGTGAAAGAATGAATTTCTGTTTTTTTAAAAATCAAGTTAACTAAACTGAAGTATCACAAAGTTGTACTACTGAAACTAATATTACGCTATATATTAACTGGAATTTAAATAAAAACTAAGAAAAATGACACTTTAGCACAAGTAAAAAATGTAATATATTTAACAAATCATAGTAATTAATTATAATATATTATTGATAAATAATAAATCAACTAATTAATAATTAAATTGTGTTATAATAAGAAAAGCTTCCAGGTTTGCCTGAATGGTTCTGTTGGTTAAGACTCAGAGTCTTGATCGCAGCTCAGGTCTTGATCTCAGGGTGTGGGTTCCTCCTGGTGGTGGCTGCTGTGCTGGGTGTGAAGCCTATTTAAATATATACATACAGCATTGAAAAAGAGAAAAGCTTCCTTCGGGAAGAGAACAGCCCCAAAATGGCAACCGCCAGCCTGGCCCTGGAGAGAGTTCCAGTGGGATCTAGAGGTGTGTGCAAAATCAGATACCTACTGCTCAGGTCAGCACTTTACTATAAGCAGGTGAACCTCCTTCACTTTATGTTTGGGCACAATAGCTGCCTCTGAGCTGGGCCCCGGGGCAGGCGAGCCTGAGCACATGCCCATTTCTCGTTTCTCATATCGCTAGGGTCTTATGGGTCTAGGAACACAACCATTCGTTTTTCAAAATTAGATATTTTGGAGGCTCACCTCTAGGGTGCACGTCTTAAAAGTTGGGGTGCCCCATGTGGGATTAGATCTCTCCACTCCTTACAGAGAAGCTTTGGGTTGAGTTACTTCTCAATTGCAGGTTGTGAACTAGAGGTGGGGTTTATGGCTAGTTGTATCCCACACTCTCCTGCCTGCTTTGATGAGGTTTTCTTTTCATTTGTCAGTTGTGTAGGTGTCACTCAGCCAGGATTTAGTATTTTTTAGAAGGAAATTGTTTCATATGTAACTGTAGACACCAACGAATTCATGATCCTCCTATGTCATCATCTCGAGCTGTTCAATTTCTGTAATTTCTGCATGTTTTCTTTAGTATACTTTCAAATTTATAGTTACGTAGGTACATTTCTTTACTGCCTTTCAGAATTTCATTTTCGTAGAGAGCAGGATTCAAGTTTATACCTCCAGGATAATTGAAAAGGTCCCATCAAAGTGGCATGTACTCAGAGCTTGTTTTCAATTTGTCTGCCCCATTGAATTGGCACTGAACTTTTCTACTGATGTGTTATTGTCTATTGGCCTGTGAGTTTGCTTTTCCATTGTGATTTCCTTAAGATTAGGCAAATGTACAGTTGCCTGCGTGGCTCAGTTGGTTAAGTGTCTGCACTTTGGCTCAAGTCAGGATCTCATGGTTTGTGAGTTTGAGCCCCATGTTGAGCTCTGTGCTGACAGCTCAGAGCAGGGAGCTTGCTTCAGATTTTGTCTCCCTCCCTCTTCCCCCTTTCAAAAATAAATAAACATTAAAAAAGCAATTAAAAAATGATTAGGCAAATATATTCCTAGGGTCCTTCATGCCAAAGGCATATCTGTGTTTTAGGATGAAATGTATTAGATCCAGCCAGATTTATGGACTTAAAAATCATCATAGGGGATTTTTAAACAAATATTTCTATACTTTGATTTTTTTTTCCTGTATTTAAGTGTCATTTACCTATAGTAAAATGCTCAGACATTAAGTGTGCCTTTCATTCAGTTTTGATGAATAAATAGCAAGACATGAAACATTTGTGTTACTTCAGAAAGTTCTCTCTTGCTCCTCTTCAGAGAAGCAATCACTGATCTGATCTTTATCGCTATAGGTTAGTTTTGTCTATTCTAGAATTTTATATAAATGGGATTACACAAAATGTATGCATTAGCATCTGATTTCTTTCTCTTGACACCATATTTTTCAGATCATCATATTGTTGCATGTGTTAGTAGTGTCTCTTTTTATCATTGAGTAATACCCGATTATGTAAATACACCATAGGTTGTTTATCCGTTCTTTTATTGATGAACGTTTATGCACATTTCTAGTTTGTGGCTTTTATGAATAATGTTTAGGACTTTCTTGTACATACATAGCTTTTGTGGAGCATAGTTTTCATTACTTAGCTTTCTGATTTAATCATTAATTTTCATATAAGTTAGGGTAAAACAACAACAAAATAAGATTTACACTGTAAAATTTGTAGGATAATGTTTTGCTTCAAATGTATCATAAATAAAGTCTTATTTATGGCATGCACTGACTCAACTTGAAGTCCATTGGAAGAGGGCAGGTCCATTCACTAGTTTTTCTTAAGCATTAGATTCTGTAGACATATTTATTTACTAGCCTATAACTGTATTTTTTTTCCTTTTTACAAAAAACTTTTTAAATGTATTTTGAGAGGTAGAGAGTTAGAAGGGGAGGGAGAGAGAAAATCCTAAGTTCTGTCAGCTCACAGCCCAATGCGGGGCTCTGATGCTATAAACCATGAGATAATGACCTGAGCCAATATCAAAAGCTACCCAGATGCTCCTGTTTTTCTTTTTAAATCTAAGAGGCTTGGAGCTGAAGGTAATATAGCAAGAGCAAAGAATATACACACACCTACGAACACACGAATACATAGCATATGTTTATAGAAAGAATTGTTATATATCTGCTTTGGTAATTGAAAACATTTCAAGTTAGTTACTTCAGAACAAGTCTTTGTCTTTGATCTACCCTTCTTAAGATGTTCTATCACAAACTTTCTGAAAGGATTTCATTTGTATTCTCACTGAGTGAAAATATCTCAAGGAGTTCTGTTTTTCTTTATCTCTCTGGGATGTTTTACATTTTTTTAAAATGTCTGACTCTACCTAATTGTTATTTTTTTAATATTAAATTATATCTCTCTTCATTTACCTGATAATGCAAGCTGATATAGGGATTTTGTTTTCATTTTATCCTTGCTAGTTTTCAAATCAAATTTCTAACCTTCTATCATAGTCAATTAATTAGCATAGTCTATCAATTAGCATAGTCTAATTCAGTTGAAAAATCACCCTCTTACATGTACTGTTTCAAGACTATAATTCTAGTAAACCTGTTGCTGATTCTACTAAGACCAAGAATATGATTATTTCTAGTATGTACCCTCCAAAGCCTAGCTTGTATAAATACTTTTTTTGCTTCAGGGATTTTTTGTTTTTGTTTTTGTTTTGCTTTTTTGGTGGGGGGAGGGGTAATTTTGTGGTTAGTATAGTATATAGTTCAGGTAAAATCTTTCTGAAATTTTGTTAATTTCCAGCATGGGTAAGATACTGAGAGTTCCATCCAAGTCATGTTAAAGAGTAGAGATTATTTATATATTTTATTACCATAAAAGCTTCCTAATTTGATTAGGAATAAGAAATGAAAACTTCTTTCAGTCTATTGGAGTTCTTTTTAAACTTTCACCATGGAAACTTTGAAACATATATAAAAAGGTAGAGAGTTGAGTATGCTAAACCCTCCATGTGTCCCATCACCTGTTTCAATTCATGATTGGTTTGTTTTATCTAATTCAAGCAAATCCAAGACATCATAGGATTGCACTATGGAGTGGTGCTAAACAACAGGAAACAAATACTATATCTTTTTGTGTATAGCTTGTCAAACATTGTTAATTTTAAATATTCAGAACTTCAAAAAGTGCTATGATTCCCGAACTTCACCTTTTGTTCATTTAACTTATAGTTGTTGATATATAATGAAACTTATTATAGTGGTGCTTACTATAATTATATCCTGCCACCTGATTTTAATGATTTGCCAGAGGGAATATCTAGTTTCACAAATTGGCCATTCAATGCATATTCTTTAACTGATTTGATAATTGGCTAAAGTGTTAGTACCTTATGGAATTACTTCTCAGAAATTATATTCCATCTTACCATATTTTGCTGTAGATAATCCTCTGCTTTAACTTTTTTTTTTTTTTACCATTTACTTGATTCCATTTATACTATTGTTAATTGGATGTCAACATTTATTCAATTATTCTTTACGGAAAGCTGTAGAAAGACACTGGATTCAAGATGAACAAAAACCAGTTTCAGTCTACTGGAAACGATGATGCATAGAAAGTGAGCTGTGCAGTATTCTAAGTACAGGTATTGGAGATAAGCACAGGTTACTATGAGAGCAGCAAGCAGGGTAGTGACCTAGACTGGGATAGTCAAGAAGGCTTCCTGGAGGAGGAAGACATGAGTCTTAATGTCTGAATAATGGATTCTTGGGTAAAGAGGTGTAGAAAAAATGACATGAGAAAAGGCATAGAGTGAGAAATAATATGATGGGTGTGTGTACAGTGAGCGAGGGCTGGTTCAGCTAGAGTCAAGCCTGAGGCAGGAAGGTGTACTAGAAAAACCAAAGAAGTATTATGGGCTGAATCTTTCTAAGAGGGAAGCAAGGTGCACACCCTGTAACTAAATAAGTTAGATAGGAGGAAATATTAGAAGTGTTTATGTTTTCTTGTTTCTCTAACAAATTTACATTGTGCCTGATTCATGTGTGTGTACATGTATAATGGAAGAAAAAATATATAAAGGGTGGATACTCAAATTGTTATACTCTAAAAAAATGTTTGGAGGCCACTGTTTTTGATCATAGGTGGCCTTATATGACTTATTAAGGAATATGATGTTTATCCTGGGGTCATGAGAAACCTAACAGTAGGAACAGTGATAAGATCTGGTTTGCATTTTAGCTAAGTTACCCTGTTAGTTGTGAGAATGGGTTTAAGGAGAATAACAATTAAAGGACTGGAGACCATTTAGGAGGCTATTGAAATAATTCAGAAGAAATATGGTGAGGACCTAAATAAAACTGTAGTGCGATATGCAGATTACAAAAAAAAAAAAACAAAAGGTCCCTAAGTGTCTCAGTTTGTTAAGCATCCAACTCTTGGTTTTGATTCAGGTCATGATCTCCCAGTTTTGTGAGTTCAAGCCCCCTGTCCTCCCCCCACCCCCCCACCCCATGGGGCTCTGCACTGGCAGCAGGGAGCCTTCTTGGAATTCTCTCTCTTTCCCTCTCTCTCTGCCCCTCCCCCACTCACACTGTTGCTTATAAATAAATAAGTGAACTTTTTTTTTTAAAGAAGCATTAAAACATGCAGAACTTGGTAATTGATTAAATGTGGGGATAAGGTAAATAGATACAGAAAGAATCAAGGATACCTCTCAAGTTTTTAGTTTGGGTGAGGAATATTGTTCCTCTCATCAACTGATAGAATAAAAGGTAAAGGAGGAGATTGAGGGTAGCTAGAATGAGTTTATCTGCCATGCTGAATTTGAACATTCGGATGGTAAGAATGAGACAGTCGTACTTGATCATTCATTCATTGAGCTTTTATATCTATACAGCCCATAGTTTTGCACTGGCTTCTGTGGAGTTAACTAGAGGGAGAATACAGAGTATTCTCTAATGTTCTCCCAGTGTAGGTTGAGAAGCAATTTTGATTCACTATGGAATGTTAAGTAATGTATGTGACTGCCGAGTACTTACACGAGGGTGATTGAATCTCTGGAACGATTGAAGGAGGCTTCTTGGTCATTTTTGCATCCTCTATAATACATACAATTCTCAACAAAAACTATTGATTTATATTTTTTTTCTGTTTTTAACAGGAATTTGTTTATAAAAAGAATCATTGTTTCTGAAAATCCAAGCAGTGCACATTTATAGACTGTTTATTATCATGTTAGGTACGATTCAGTAGTGAAGTCAAACTAGAGAATAATTGGTATGATAAGATTCTCATATTTATTTGTCACATATGATTTAAATGATATGCATAGGCATTTAAAATGCCCATTTAGGACAAATTTTATTGATTCCTTAATGGTGTTAATAACGACTTCTTCCTATCCTGAATTTTTGGCCTACCCTTAAGTACAATAAATGCTGACAATTTCATTTCTTACACCAAATTTTCTGTGTAACTTTTCATAGTAAAGTTAACTTTGCCTTTCTGAAAATATGAAATGCTACTGTGCATCCAAATCAATGTTAAATTTTAATATGTTTTAAATTTTTTTTTCAACATTTATTTATTTTTGGGACCGAGAGAGACAGAACATGAACGGGGAGGGGCAGAGAGAGAGGGAGACACAGAATCGGAAACAGGCTCCAGGCTCTGAGCCTTCAGCCCAGAGCCTGACGCAGGGCTCGAACTCACGGACCGCAAGATCGTGACCTGGCTGAAGTCGGACGCTTAACCGACCGCGCCACCCAGGTGCCCCTTAAATTTTAATATAAAAAGTCATAGATGGTGACTGGAAATATATAGCAATGTCTGATTATTTTCAAGGCATTTTCTGTTTCATTTAATATTGGTAAGATTAAAATTTTAAATTTATAAAAGATGTTAGGATGTTAAACTAAAACCTTATTAAAATTTCAAAAGCATTGGGTGCCTGGGTAGCATTGTTATACAAATCAGGCATAACATAAAATTTCAAAATTATTTAACCATGTTCTCTTATCTGAAAATTTAGGGGTACCTGAGTGGCTCAGTGGCCTAGGGGTCTAACTTCCGCACAGGTCATGATCTCATTGTTCGTGAGTTTGAGCCCCACTTCGGTCTCTGTGCTTACAGCTCAGACCCTGAAGCCTGCTTCGGATTCTGGGTCTCTCTCTCTGCCCCTACCGCACTAGTGCTCTGTCTCTGTCTGTCAAAAATAAATAAATGTTAAAAAAAATTAAAAGCATATAAAATTACCAAATTGATACCAAATTTGTATAGTTTTTTATTTTATTACATACTTTGTGTTTTTAAATTTTGATAGTTGATAATTTATTATATTATGTACTAGATGTTAAGTGCTTTAACCAAGATTGGATTTATTTAATCCTCACAACATCTCTATTACCTATTTATATACTGGGAAACTGACCAGAAAGATGAAGTAATTTACCCATGTCATAGATCCACTGAGCTTTTCAGTTTAGGAAGTCAGAACACAGTATCCAAGCCTTTAGTTATTATGTTACATTTCTCTCTTCAGTAAACTTCTTTTTTTTTTAATTTTTAAAAAATATTTATTCATTTTTGAGAGACAGAGATGGAGCATGAGTGGGGGAGGGGCAGAGAGAGAGGGAGACATAGAATCCAAGGCAGGCTTCAGGGTCCGAGCTGTCAGCACAGAGTCTGATGAAGGGCTTGAACCCACCAACCTTGAGATCATGACCTGAGCCGAAGTCGGGCGCTTAACCAACCAAGCCACCCAAGCACCCAGGTTCAGTAAACTTCTTAAGTAAGATATTTTTTTCACCAGGAGTGATGATGAAAAAAATGTATATATTTGCTTAGAAAGCCTCTGTTTTTCACATATACACTCCATCTTTGTCTGGTTTACTAATTTGAGGCATAATATAAAAACCAAGCATTTAAGGAACAAGATTTTTGTCTTTCCCTATTTAAAAAATAAAAGTGAAATTACATAGCATTGTTTTCTGAAATGGGTTGATGGTTTCCTGAAGAAATGTCTGAGTAGGTGTCCCCTGAAGACATATCTATTCAACATGCTGTCTCAATTTTATAGCTTAGCTTTGAAAATCTGAAAAAGAATAAATTAAAACAATTTCTCCTTGGAGCTGCTATTGGTCCTCTTCTAATCTGAAGAGGAAGAGACTGTGACAGCACATTTTAGTTCTTATATGCTACCTGAAAGACAAAATTAGGAACACAAGGGCTGTGAAAACTAGCTTAATGCATGTGAAAAACAGCACGGTGCAATTGCTTTGAAGAGAAAAAACAGTGAATGCTTAAGAAAATGTGAAAGCTTCTTTTTGTTACCCTGAGAGGAAACAGTTCAAAACCTGAAAATGGGATTGCTTTTATAATAAGTATGTTTAATGCAAATTCTATTCAGGACACAAAAGCTAGATGGGCATGTTATTTCTTATTTGATAAAAGAGCAATTTAAAAGAGAATGTACATTATCTAAGGTTTCATAACATTGTACCTTAAGGGGATTAAGATATCTAAAACCTTTGAAGTCTGCTGATTTTATTTTATTTACTCACAAGGATGGAGTTCTTTAGTGATTTGTTGCTGTAAGAAAATTGCCCATTAACGTTTGTATCGATTTGCCTTTCTCAAAATGAAAGAAACAAATGTAATTCATTAGCACTTTATTATTGAATCCTTTTAATATGAAATATTGAGAACTTGGGTCCTTATTAACCTGCAAAATGTTTAAAGAAATGCTTTCAAAGTTGGAAAAGAATACAAAGTAAAACTTCATATTTGTACATAGGTATCTGATGGCTTCACAAAGGGCTGTCATCACAGTTTTTGTTCTCCAATCTTCTTGAAATGCTTGTCATCCTTCCTATGATTTGAAGATGACCACATTAATTAAATTGGTTCTTTATCTCAACTAGGTTTGTGTAAACTATATTGTACATTTCTCCAAATGCTAATCCAAATGCTACCCTCTCTTCAAAGGTCAGTGAAAGCCTCACTGCTTGCCTGAAGTTTTCCTGATGCCCTTGACTGACCTTGCCTTCCTCTCAATTTCCATAACACTCATAGTCTGCTCCAGTGGTTTCAACTGGTGCGCCATGATAGCACAGAGCATGGCACAGGGTGCTATTGGAAAGTAGCAGCCACAGTGGCGGTAGCAAACCTTTCTTATTTATCATATAAACTACTGGTTAGACAAGAAGAGATTTCACTTAAAATCCATGGTTTTTATTTATTATTTTATTAAAAAATTATTAACTTGTAAGGAGTGTGTTATTACTGCACTAAATATTATGATCTAATACATTATAAAATATACACTAAAATAGAAATTATAAAAAAAATAAGAAACAAAAATGTAAAAACTACCATTTTAACATTTTTCTTATATTGTCTTGGATTTTTCTTGGTCTTCTTAGCCATTCTGTACAGTGTGTATACCCAACTCTGATGTCACATATGTATAATGTATGATCTGATAAGTTAAAATATATATAGCTCCTCTTATTCTAAAATTATTATATGTACTTTCAAAAATATAGGAATGGCATTAAGATAAACAATTAAGATGTGAGGGAATGAGTGCTAAGAGAAAAATTAGGGAAAAATAACATGGAACTAGAGATAAACTGGATGCTGTAAAATTCTCTATTTTTGCTGGAAGTTCATATGTATAGTAACTAGTACAAACATAGGAATGTGATCAACTTCAGGGCTCACAATGTCTGTATAATCTAAAAGAAAAAAAGATAAAGGGAAGAATAGATACATACCTTTGGTAGAGGATATAGTTCAATAAAAGCCAGCTTACTGAGAATGGAGAAGGATCTACACTCAAAGTTGATAGTTTTGGGGTGATGGTGAGGATTCATGGGGTCTGGAGCTGACAGCCATGAAAGAATTCTTGAAGGTGTCTTTGGTGCAAAAAGGTGATTTTATTAAAGCATAGGGACAGGATCCCTTGGCTGAAAGAGCTGCACTGAAAATGTAGGGGGTAACAGTTTTATGGAATTGGGGGAGAGGGTATTTCTAAAGGGATTTTCATATGCTAAACACTCAAGGTTACTGGAGGCCTAGCTGTCAACAATCTAAGGTTGTTTTTCCCTCTAGCAAAGCATTACCATTAAGACAGTAGGGAGTTCCTCGACTATAGGCTCTTCATGGGATTGCCTTTTTGGTGGAGGCTCTTACTCAGTTTCAGTTTAACCTTTTTTTTTTTTTTTTCCATTGGTCCTTTCCTGTTTTGGGGTAGCCTGCAGTATCCAAGAAATATTATACCTGTCCCACCTTGGGGGCAGGGAGGTGTGTGCTAGATTGTGCTTTGCCCCTTAGCCTGCCTCATGCTCCTTCATCAAAGTAATCTTTTTTTTTTTAAATTTTTTTTAACGTTTATTTATTTTTGATACAGAGACAGAGCATGAATGGGGAGGGTCAGAGAGAAGGAGACACAGAATGTGAAACAGGCTCCAGGCTCTGAGCTGTCAGCACAGAGTCCGACGCAGGGCTCGAACTCACAGACCACGAGATCATGACCTGAGCTGAAGTCAGCCGCTTAACCAACTGAGCCACCCAGGCGCCCCCCCCCCCCATCAAAGTAATCTAGACCTGCCTTGTGATTTAGCTTGACTCAGGCAAAGATTGAAGAATAGTGATTTCTAACAAATCTGGGGCCAGTGACATATCAATGATGCAGGTGGTCAGGATCCAAGGACCCAAAGGGGGCTCAAGCAGGACCAGCCAAGATGGAAATCAAACATTAGCCAGTAGGAGGTGAAAGCACAGTTTATTGAAGACATAGAGCAAACTGTCTAGGAGACTCAGAAAGGAAAGGAGGGAGTCTCCTCTTTGCTTGGGATCTGGAGTTTTTATTGGCAATCAGGCATCCAGGAACTGGTCAGAATAAAGACCAGGTCCTAGTGTCCTTCATAAGTCATTCATTCCCTGAAGCCCAAGGGTCTTGGTATCAAGGTGTTTGGAGTCAAAGTTTTGGGAGAACATGACAACCCACCCATTCAGTCCTTAGATGTTATCTATTGTGCTGAAAGACTCCAAAGATATCATTATCTCTTTTTCCCAAACACATAGGACTTATGTTCTTTGCATTACAAGGCACATGTGGAGTGGGATGCAGTTGTAAGCCACACACAGCTACACAGCTAGAGTCGAAGCCAGAGTAAAGGAAAAAAAAAAAAAATGGCTTATTTTATGGGGTCCTTTCAGTTTTCTTGTCTCATTAGAACTAACTGAACAGATTTAAAAATACATATATGTATACATTATATATACAATGTGTGTGTGTATATATATATATATATATATACACACATGCATTATATATACATATATATTATATGTGTGTGTGTGTGTGTGTGTGTGTGTGTGTGTGTGTATCCCCCCAAAGTTAAAGACCTCCTCCAACTGGAGAAAAAAAAAGTCCCCAATGTGATATTCTGGAGAAGGTGCCAAGCTCTTCTGTCCCTCTTTTCTCTTTTCAGTTCCCTTTAGGAATGAGCCATTAACAGCAGTGAGATTGTAATGGGGATTAGGTAGCACTTTACAATAGCAGTGTCTGTCCCTCACAAGATCTTGAGCCCTGTTAAATAATAAGTGTTTTTTCTTCTTATCCTTACTTTTGATGAGTTAACTAGTAATTCTCAACCAGCACACTACCCCAGACTAAACAATCTGAAATCTCTGAGGTGTGTCTGTATATTTAGTGGGGTTTTTTTGTTGTTGTTTGTTTGTTTGTTTTCTTTGTTTTGTTTTGAGCTTCTTGAGGCAATACTAATGGGCAGTCATTTGACACAGGTTTACCTGTGTAAAGGCAAACCTGTTGCTGAGGTTGGGGACAGTAGTTATAGAGGGTTTCTTTTTGGAGACAGGGTAATCTGAAAGGGGAGGAAATGAGACACTGAGATGAGATGGAGGAGAGGAGCTGAGGCTAGCATGCGATGTGAAGCTGCCACTGAAAATCACCTCTGGTGGGTATGGCCAGAGCACTTTTTAGAATAAAGTATCTAATTTTGAGTTTGAAGTTTTTATGTTGTTATAATATATTTCCCTATCACATGCTTCGATTAATTCTGTTGTATTTGTATTTCATGTGTGGGTGGGATTTTATAAAGTGGATTCGGCAAAGTTCTGAATCCAGTATCTGGATTGAAATTACATAGAAAAGGAACAAAATAATTGCATTGAGATGTATGATGACTGGAAAATGTAGGGGTGATATGAGAAAGTCTCTTCTTTCCAAAAATTACAAGGTGATTTTTGAAAGAACAAAAGATAGGGTTTAGATTAGAGGTAACAGTCATAAGTGTCAAAGTTTTAGAATGAAAATAAGTTTGGAAATCATTATCTTAACTAAGTTAGAATTTAATGAATTGCATGGAAGCCTTTGTAAATGGAATAACAGTCAAATTTCTCAGCCTGCCTGTTAGGGCCACTGCTGATAAATGACAATAAAAACCATGGAGAAGGCACATATTTCTGACCTCAAAAGGGGAAAGGTGTGTGCAACCAGCTCATCTGGAAGCGATAGTAAATAATTAAAGTCCAAGTAAAAGCTGGTGGTTGGAGGGTTGGCAGGGTGAGGGATATTGTTCTTTCTGATCCCAATAATCAAAGTTAAAGTGCAGGTTCTGGATAAACATCAGCACCATGAATTTAATAGTGACTCCTTACAGCTAATATTGTATTGTATATAACAACACAAGCTAAAAATACATAAATAAAATCCTAACAGCTTTTCCTATAAAGTAATGGAGAGTACTCTAATTGACAATAGTTGAATGACCATAGATATAACAATCTAGAACCTAAGCCTGAAGTTTATCAAGAAACCAGGGCACAGTGGGGTGCCTGGGTGGCTCAGTTGGTTAAGGGTCCAACTCTTGATTTTGGCTTAGGTCAGGATCTCATGGTTTGTGAGATTATCCTTCTTGCTCTGCCCCTTCCTTCCCTTCTCTCTCTTTCACCCCTTCCCTTCTCTGCCTCTCTTTCTCAAAGTAAATTGAAAAAAAAAAAAAAAAAAAAAAGAACCTAGGACATACTTTATATAGAACTTCCGGTAAGTTATCATATGTTTTTGGAACTGAGCATTAATGTCTTTGTTTTAAATTTTTTTTAATGTTTATTTATTTTTGAGAGACAGTGAGAGGCAGAGCACGGGCAGGGGAGAGAGAAAGGGAGACAGAGATTCCGAAACAAACTCCAGCCTCTGTAGGGCTCAAACCATGAACTGTGAGATAATGACCTGAGCCAAAGTCAACCACTTAACCAACTGAGCCACCCAGGTGCCCCTAATGTCTTTGCTTTTAAAGTGTGGGATAGAGTATAATGGGTCCAACAAGATGAAAACAAAGAAATTCAACAAAGCAGCTAAACACAGTTGTGAATTTTAGTACTCACAAGTTGGAACTGTCCTTAAGTAATTCTTTGTGTTGTGTAGCTAACTTGACCTTCTTAACACGTTCTGTGTAAGCTCTACGAAGGTACTAGCAGAACCTGTTACTAAAGATTGTTCCCTGTAAAATTTATCTAGTTTTATAAATATATATAAATTCTATAATTTATATAATTTTCTTAGTTTACAAACCTGGGAAAAGTAAGTCTCCTAGAGGTCAACCAGATTCTGGGCTTCCATGCCCTCATTCACTAAATTATTGCCTTAGAAACTAGGTACTAGAATCTATCCTTATCACCAGATCTAATGACCAAACTCAGATCATTTGAGAAGGATTTGTTTATGCTAGAGTTTTTTTTTAAGGCAAAAGGAAATTTATAGTAATATTTTTAAAAATAAATTGTGGGGTAACTTCTAATTTTTACATCGTCACTATGACAATTTTTTTTTGCCATCCAGTAGTCTTTCTCATACTAGGTTCTAGATCCAAAATATAGTCACATTTTTTACATAGTGTGATAATCATTTTAATATATCAGCAATATATTGATAAAAGATAATAGAAGAATGTCTCCCTCAAGGACCAATTAGAATAGTTTTAAAAGTATATTTTTAGAATGCCTCAGTTTATCTTACTGTTCTCCTATGCCTAATATTCTCTGTTAAATCACATGGCTCTGCCAATGATAAAATAGATGTGTGATTCCTTCCATCCTCGCTTCCTCCCTTCCTTTCTTCCTTCACCTATTTCTCTTTCATTTTCTTTATAGCTCCTTTTAATCCAGTATTAACAATCTGAAACTCTTTCCATCTTCACATTTTTTGCCTAATCCCCATAGCACTTGCTCTTATTTGCAAAATAATAACAACAATTATAATAGGAGCCAGTAATGTTCACAGTCTTTTGGTGTTCTCAGAATTAAGGTTGGATGTAATTACTTCTAGCGAAGTTGTGATTGTATTTGTTATATTTACTTTACCTTTCAGAATTCCCTACAAAACAAAAGACTAAAGTCTGGTGATGTGTGATAAACACCCTAAATATAAATCTTTTACAAATATATTACAATATTTATAAAGATCAATCCAAAAGTCAGTCTCTTGACTGGCTTCACTGGAATTTTTACCTATCAGACCTACTCAACACTAGTGCAAGGGGGGAAAATAGCCACTGAGGAAGAAGCTAAAATAATAAGCTTGCCTTTACTTTTTAATAACACATTCTAAAGTCATTCCTTACTTGAAGCCATTTGCCCCATATCTCCCAAAGTAAGCACTGTCAACCAAAGTAGATCAGCATGTTGGACCAGTTCCTGGAAAGCAGAGAATCTTGAGGATTTCTTGCCTCTTCTTCTGAACTAAGTGTTCTTCCTGGTTGAATCAGCCAGATGTGAAGGGATGGTGGAGCTCCACAATTACTGTAGAAAGTGGTATGCCAAAAGTATATTTTTGGTCCAGTTCAATGTATTTATTATTGCCTTGGATAAAGATGTAGAAAACCTACTGATCAAATTTGTGGGTATCACAAAAAGGAGTCATTGGATAACATGAGTTTTTAAAAATGTCAACTGGCAGGATACCTGATCAAATGGAACAAGGTAGCATTTAATAGCATAAATGTAAATGTGTGTGGTTGAAAAATTAAATGTGGCTTAATACCCTTTAGTAGCACATTCTTGGAAAAATCATATGCTTTATTCTTTTTAGCTCCAGACAATGGAGCCAGTTAAAATGAGAAACAAAAAAATTACAGAGTAAAAAGGGAGATCTATATAGCAGTTCAGATTGGACAGAAGTTTGAGATCCTGTATTCCCTTAAGTGCAACTGAAAAATTAAATCTTAACAGTAAAACATCACAGTTGAAAGAAACCCTAAAGTTTATCTAAATTTTACCTTCTTTTACTTATATCTGTATATCTCTCTCTTTCTATTTCTATATTATATTCACATATGAGGAAACAGGCCAGGAGAGACAAAGTAACATCATGAAAGTCTCACAGTTAATAGGAGAACAATGATAAATGCTAAGAACCCAACCCTCAACTCCTTACACTGTATCTTCCTACTATCTGCTATCTTCCTACTGTGCTGGTAATTATTTCGTTAGGAGAGAGAAGCAGGGTAACCTTATACGTTATATTTTATCTTTTTTTGTGTGTGTGGGTATCGTGTTTTCTGAAATAGTATGTAAATTTACACGGGGAAACAGGACTTTGAATTTTCTAGGAAGGACTCAGCAGCCTGAGATAACATGGAGGCTAGTGTATTTACAATAGATTATCAATAAGTGTTTGTTAATTAATCCTAAAATACAGACAGCTAAGGGCGAAAGGATTTTAAGAGACGTGTGTTTCTTGTTTCCTATTTTCAGACAGGACCATGCACAATCTATTTCTGTAGATGGTTAGCTCTTGAGCTTAACTCAAAAAGTTTAACTTTTCTCCTTGTCAGTAGGCCTCTTCCTTGTTTTACAGACAAATATCATTTGTGGCTTTTTTTTAATTTATTTTTTAATTTATATCCAAGTTAGTTAGCATATAGTAGGATAATTATTTCAGGAGTAGATTCCAGTGATTCATGGAATGATATGTATAACACCCAGGGCTCATCCCAGCAAGTGTCTTCCTTAATGCCCCTTACCCATTTAGCCTATTACCCCTCCCACAGCCTCTCCAGCAACCCTCAGTTTGTTCTCTGTATTTAAGAGTCTCTTATGTTTTCTCCCCGTCTTTGTTTTCATATTATTTTTGTTTCCCTTCCCTTATATTCATCTGGTTTGTATCTTAAATTCCTCATATGAGTGAAGTCATATGATATTTGTATTTTTCTGATTAATTTCGCTTAGCCTAATGCCCTCTAGTTCCATCCACGTAGTTGTAAATGGCGAGATTTCATTCTTTTTGATTGCAGAATAATACTCCACTGTATATGTATATCACATCTTCTTTATCCATTCATCTGTCAATGGACATTTGGGCTCTTTCCATACTTTGGCTCTTGTAGATAGCGCTGCTATAAACATTGCGGTGCGTGTGCCCCTGTGAAACCGCACACCTGTGTCCCTTGGATAAATACCTAGTAGTGCAGTTGCTGGGTCGTAGGGTAGTCCTATTTTTAACTTTTTGAGGAACCTCCATACTATTTTCCAGAGTGGCTGCACCAGTTGCATTCCTGACCATAAGTGGATTTTCTTTTAATTCTGACCGTATTTACAATGCACAGTAGCTGGCCTCTCTCTCTCTATGTAATCCTTGAAAATAGTTACTAAATGTCCTATGTGTCTTATTGTATCTGTGGGGAGCTAATTATAATCATTATTACCTTAAATTACAAGTTCAATTTTCCAATTTTGTAATTATTTTATACATTACCAATTATCATATGTCTTAAGATAATTTATTTTTAATTCAACTCCAGAAGTGCATTCCATGATTACAAAGGCTGTCCATCATATTCCCCACCACACTCCTAAGTCTACAATATTATTTAGCATATACCAAATATTTTTTAGGTATCTGTTGAATAAGTATAATTAAAGTTAAAAAAAATCTTATTTTGGAATAAGGGTCAGGGCAGTTATGAGAATCTTTTCTTCCCTTTCTATATTTATATGTATTTCTGTTTTGTGTCTTTATAGTGTTTTGTTAAATTTTATCATCTTTCAGTCTGATTTTATTCCTAATTAAAACATTCTTGACATAATTTGTGTTCACTTTGCAGATATTTGAAAATATATTTTTTTATTTTTTGTTTAATGTTTATTCTTGAGAGAGAGAAAGAGAGAGAGAGAGAGAGAGAGAGAGAGAGAGAGAGAGAGAATGAGCAGGTGAGGGGCAGAGAGATAGGGAGACACAGAATCCAAAGCAGGCTCCAGGCTCTGAGCTGTCAGCACACAGCCCCATGCAGGGCTCAAAACCACAAACCAGGAGATCGTGACCTGAGGCAAAGTTGCACACCTAACCAACTGAGCCACCTAGGCATCCCTTGAAAACATATTCTTATATATTAGTGAACTTATTTAATTTAGGGTGTGTAGGAATGCAGTATGTATGTGGAAGAATTGATAAGGGATTGGATATGAATGATTGATTTAATTCTTCTGTCCTTTTGATCCTCTTTACTGTATCACCACATGATTGATTTGCTCACTGATCTCCCAAATATACCTGATAGAAATAATACAGGGAAACTTCTCAGTTTCTCCCTGCTTTGATCAAGTGGACTTGACCATTCAGAGACAGCCTCAGCATTACAAATTAATCTACTCTTCACAAAGTGAATATTTATGAAGTGTCTACTGCACATTGTGACTACATTGGTAAAAGTTGGGTCAGTTGCAACCCCTACCTATGAATTATCTCACAGTCTGTTTCTAAGAAGAAATGTCAAGCCCCAATTTCAGCTCAATATGACCATAAAAGTATATGCAGGATGTAGTGGTATATGTGAGAAAGAGTGTTTCCTGGATATATGGAGTAGGATTTTGCAGGCCTGGCAGAGCTATTAGAGAGTAATACAAAAGTAAGGTTCAGGAGCACCTGGGTGGCTCAGTTGGTAAGCATCTGACTTTGGCTCAGGTCATGATCTCACATTTTGTGGGTTTGAGCCCCAAGTTGGGCTCTGTGCTAAAAAGTTAAAGCCTGCTTTGGATTCTGTGTCTCCCTCTCTCTCTGCCCGTCCCCTGCTCATGATCTGTCTCTCTCTCTCTCAAAAATAAATAAACATTAAAAAAAATTAAGAAAAAGGTAAGATTCATATGCAGAATAGGGTATTTTTCCCTAATACTTGTGAAGATTGTTGTGAATGGATCTTGCAAAATTACTTACCTGTTCTATGTATATGCTGCTCATGCTATACTATTGTGAATTGTTAGTCAATTTTTTCATGTGCATACCTTCTTCTTATTGAGCATATAAAGTTTCTTCTGGTAATTGCTATGTCTTCCTTGTATCCCCTTCCAGACAGTCTTTGTGTGGCTTATCACATTCCTTCATTTGTTTGCCAGACATTTACTTTGGGCTTACTATATGTGTCAGGTACTACTCTAAGTGCTAGGGATAAAGCAATAAACAAAATAAAGCCCGAACTCTCACAAAGATTACATTTCTGTGAGATAAGACAGACACTAAAGAAACAAACCAATATATAATGGGTTTGACAGTAATAAATGCTAAGGACAAAAATAGGTTCGGTAAGGGGCGTAGAACATGCCCAGAAAATAATGTTTTATAGATTAGTCAGGGAAAGTTTCAGTAAGAAGGGCTAAGCTAAGACAGGGCTGTGCAGATATCTGAGGAAAGTGCTTCCAAACAAAAATAGTAATATAAAGAATCTTAGACTGATAGTATTTGGTTTGTGTTAGGAAGAGGAAGATCTGTGTTACCAGAGATGATGAGCAAGGGGGAGAGTGGAAGGATGTCAGGTGAGAGTAGGTTGAAGGGTGTGTGTAGATGATGAAAGTCATGAGAGGGAAATTTAATTTTACCTTGGATGAAACGGCAAGTGATTAGAGAGTTTGAGTGGAAGGGAGAGAAATGATCTTGTTTACCTTTCCAAAGGGTAACAATGGCCCCTAAGTAGAAAAAGGACTCTGGAGGAAAGGGGAGTACTGAGGCAAAAGTGAAGCAGGGCAATAAGTTAGGAAGCTATTTGCAATACAGTTGACCTTGGACAATAATGGGGTTGACCCCTGCACAGTTGAAAATCTGCATATAACTTCTGACTCCCTCAGAACTTAACTACTAATAGCCTACTATTGACTAGAAACCTTACCAATAACATAATTAACACATACTTTTAACACATATTTCATATGTATGTTCAATGTATTATATGCTATATTCTTACAATAAAGGAAGCTAGAAAAAGAAAAGGTTTATTAAGAAAAATGTAAGAGAAATACATTTACAGTACGGAAAGTACTGAATTTATTGATGCTGTGAGTTTCTATCATCTGTTTACAAGATAAATTGTGTGTCAGTGCCTATATCAATATTGTTCAATGTATTTATTGAAAGAAATCCACATGTAAGTAGACCCACACAGTTCAAACTCAGGTTGTTCAAGAGTCAACTGTACTTTAGGCAAGAGTTAATAATAGTTTGGATTACATTATAAGCAGTGGAGTGTATGAGAGGTGGTTGGATGATGGATATGATTTGAAAGAAGAATAAAAAGGGCAAAACTAATTGGTAATAGATTGAATATGAGAATATTGGGGTGATGGATTAGATGTGAAGTTTGAGAAAAAGTAATCAAGGATAATATGAGGTTTTTAGCCCAAAAAACAAAGGATGGAGATGCCATCTATCATACTGTTGTGACATGTGGAGTTGCTTTGTGGAAGATTATAAGACAAGGGTGTTTCCAGTAGAAATCCAGAATTTTTCCTTCGTATACCAAGATTTCCTTGTCTAGCTACAAGTGGAGATACTAAGTGGCAGTTAGATATGTGGGTCTAACATTTGTGGAAGAGATCTGGATTAGGTATAATGCTTAGTGTTCATGCAAAAATAATGCTTATTGTTGTTGATTGATTCACTCTTTCAAAATGAAATCATGTTAACTAATACTTTTACAAAATTGGAAAAAATCAAACAAATTTTTGCTTTCCAGATATATATTTGAAAATGTTACCTGCTCTGCTTCAAACAATTACATATTTGACTTAACCATTCTTGAGAACAAGGGGGTTTTGGAATCTTTTTTCAATTAGGCAAAGAGTTTAGACTGTATTTTAATAGAAATGGAATCTCAAAACTTACTGATAAATGGCTTTATTATACTAATTGCTTTTTCTTTATTTCCATAGTCTGTCACTGTGCCAGAGGGAAATTATATTGGTCTTAAAGGATTTGTTCTTCAAATGGCCACGTAGGTCACAACACGAAAACTTACTTAGTTGGTGGCAAATTTATTATTTAATGATTTGTCCCCAGCGTCTTTCTGGTGGCTATTTTTAAAATCATTGGTCTATAATTGCTACCCTTTATGCATATGCATGCACATATAATATATTTCATTTGTAATCTTTAGACACATTTTTCATTCAAATATTCAAAAAGCACTGTTATTTAAAGACTCTATGATAAGATAGAGCCATTTTTCAAGTATGCTTAAACCCATTTGTCCAATGAGAGTTTGAAAAATAATGTAAGGGGTTTGCAGTTGACATTTGGGAAACTAGCTCCTCAGAAGGAATAATTGGATGCTAGGGCATTTTTAAGGCTTTATACATTTTGAATGACCTTATGCTTAAAACACTCTTGATGCAGTTGAAATGCCCTCATGTTTCTTTTCCATTCTGTCTCTACTTTGAGACTTTGTTGATTGTCTCCAATAGTATTCTTTTTTTATATTTAGAGGACTCAGACACAGGTATGGGTGTGAAGACAAAAACTGTGGTCCAAAATAGCATGGTTTGATATCAAGATTGCAAAATAATGTGGGATAAGTATTTATTGAGTTAAAATGAGTAGGAAAATGAAGAAAAAATAATAAAGGATGTGATAGGTCATTTCCATATATATTTCAAAAGTACTTTAAAAATTCATTTGACTAGGTCCTTTCATGTTGTTTTAATATATTCATTACTATTTGTTTTAATAAATTGTCCTGAAAACTATTTATACACGTAGTACACCCAAAATACTAATGCAATGTGATCCTAATACATATATCAATATATCGATACCTTTTATAGTGTATGTGTATGTTTTTTGTTTTTGTTTTTTTTTTCTTTCTGTCTTATCCATAGAAAATGATACCATCTACTGGACAGACATGGGCTTCAATAAAATTAGCCGAGCTAAAAGAGATCAGACTTGGAAAGAAGATATCATTACCAATGGCTTGGGAAGAGTGGAGGGGATAGCTATTGACTGGATTGCTGGTATAATCCATGGCTTTTTCTGTTTTCATTTCACACCTATTTTGTTAGGGTCTCAATCTCCTTCATAAAAATTCTGTTTCCGACTCATAACAATTTTTTTTTTCGTACTTCTAGCCACAGGGATAAATAGTCTCTTTTGCTCTTGGCTTCATTCTTTCTAATGCTTTTGAGCCTTTGGACAAGTGTTTTTATGCAGAAGTAGATTATGTAGTGGTAACTTTGCCCAAATCTCCTGAGAACCGTGAGGCAGGTAAACAAAAGTGTCAGAAGTTCTCTTTTGCCTGCAGTCAGTAGAAAGTTAAAATAGATCCCTTCTTTAGGTGAGAAGTTTCAACTTATTTGTAACACATAAATGTTTCATTATGGTTTAAACTACAGATGTGTGAGATTAGAAAGTATTTGCATATCAGTTTATTTACAGCTTTCTGCTTAGGAAATGCACACATAAAAATAAATATAGGAAGTAAATGATTTCTTGATAGTTATGTGAATGCTCAGAAAGTTAATTTTAGCCATAACTAATAAATCATTTTCTTTCTCACAACTATATTATAAACACATGTGTATTTCTCCTAGGTAACATATATTGGACAGACCATGGTTTCAACTTAATTGAAGTTGCAAGACTCAATGGCTCTTTCCGTTATGTAATTATTTCCCAAGGCCTGGATCAACCAAGATCTATAGCTGTGCACCCAGAGAAAGGGTAATTTTAAGCTTTGTGTGTACCTTGAGTTTTAAGTGAGTTTTTGTAAGTTTCATTTAAAAAATCCAGATGTCCATATTAATATTTATTTTTAGTTATAATGTTTGAAACAAAACTCAGTATCTTACCTAACCACAAGAAAAAGTTTATTTTCACTCCGTGGTGTATATTTTAGCACATATTTGATGGGGTCATATTTATTATGCATTTCTTTAATGTATGTGTAAATCCAAGTAAGTATACCAATATATTTCCAGATTCTCAATTTAAAGTTCTGCCCTATGACTGTTTACAAAACAGGTACTCAATTATTTGCTGAATGAATGATAGCCAACTTCATTCTTCAATATTTCTAAAGCTTCGGTTTCCATTTACAAGTCTGTGATCGCCATGCAACATGTTCATTCCAAACATTGTATTATTTTTTTCCCCTGGAGTTCCAGATAAATATGTCTACCTGCCTTTTTGACATCTCTGTTTTTCCATTTGGTTGTTTCATAGGCACTCAGATTATGCATATCTAACATGGAAGTGAATTCAATCTGCCATCAAATTCTGTTAATATTTTTTTTCTAAATATTATCGATCTACCACTTTCCATCTTTGCTACTTCCACTCTAATTAAATCTGTTCTTACCTTACACATACACCACTGCAGTGACTTCACAATTGATCTCCTAACATTAAAGGCAGAGTGACGTTTTCTTTTTCTTTTTGCTTTTTTTTTTCTTTTCATATAAAGCTTGCATAAATCCTTTCAAGGGATTCCCATTGACTTTTGTGAAAAGTCCATAATTTCTGTTGTGATCCTTCTTCATCAGGTCTTATGTAAATATTCAGTCGCAAACTCCTGCTACTGCCTCTTTGGTATCACAGTCGATCTCTGGACTTCATAATTTTAAAAATATGTTCACATATTTCCTATTCTCTTCTACTCTTAGTCTTTGAATAATCTCTTTACTTTATTGGCAGTGTTTTCTTTCCTACTTTGCTAAATTTTATTTGTTTTTCCCTGGCTTTGTAAATAGATCAGATAATTCTGTTCTGTGACACCAAAGTGCCTAGTACTTTCATTTTTTATAAATTCTGTGCATTAATATTTGCTTATTTGCTTATATTTATTTGCTTAGTAGCTCTATTTTTTCACTGGACTGGGTAATGTCTCTATTCTTTACTATGCTATGAGGAGAATAGTCATGTGTGTTTGCTTTATTTCTCTATCCCCAGGGCTTAGTATACTGGCTGGTAAAGAATAAGTTGCTGACTGGTAACTGCTTTTCTCTTAAGCAATAATATAGAAGTAGTCCTATTACAAAACTATATAACTTCACACCACAGCGTTTCTTTCACTGCTAGTATGATTTGACTTAAGGGTTTTTTGTTTCTTTGTTTTTAAAGAGTGGATATTTTTAAGTTAATACAACTCCTCTTACTTTTGGAGGGGTGAAAAAGTGGACCATGGTGTATTAGATACACAGCGTTATCTAAACACTGATTTAGAATGGAGTCTATATATGTAAAATATCAGTTCAACTCTCATGAAAGTCTAAAAGCTTTTATTTGTTATAGGTTGTATGTAGTTTTTCCAATATCATCATTTGCTTTATTTTCTTGACAGATGCTATAAAAATAAGTCATGGCATTAGTATGATAAAAAAAAAACAAAGAAGGTTAATATAAGAGAGGGAAATAACACCAACAGTTTGTCACACTTCAAGCAAAGATTACCATATATAAATTGAAAAGCTGCATTGGTTTAGAATTGCTCTTAAATGCAAAACGTTAGAGTGAAAGTCTATAGGGATTTCTCTTTCTACCTTTTTCAATTGCCATCTTCACTAGGTTATATTTTGTCTTAGAATTGATGTTATGGTCCCATGTTATAACATGCTTGATAAATCTTCAGGGAGTATGTTTAGACTTAAGGAGGAGGGAGATAAGATAAAACACCTTTTCCTTGCTAGATCTTCTGGTTTTATTTGGGAAAAGTTTTCATGTCAGTTCCTTTGTTTTCCCTTAACCGGAAATGGGTTACATGCCCATCCTTAGACCAGTCAATACCCAAAGGGAAGAGATTATTTTGACATATTTAGACAAGTTATATTTCATCAACCGAGCTGGCATAAGTTCCCAGACCAAACAGGATATACTGCATATCTAAACAAACTCAGTTTCTAATACTAGGGCAGATCTCAAGGAGAGGTGGATTTCAAGAGACAATATGGGGAAGAAGGAAACCAGTTCTCCTGATTTTTCTATTTCATAGTCATTCCAACACACTCTCCTTTGTTAGTTCTTTTTTCTCTTTGACACCTTAATGCTGGAGTTCCCCACATCTCAGTCTTTGGTGTTTTTCTCTTCTGTGGTGGTCTCATCCCCCCTAAATGTTAAAGATTTTAAAATGTTTATAGCCATACCTCACTCTAAACTCTAGATTTTTATGTTTTTATATATTGCTTATTCAACATTTTCAATTAGAGGGCTGTGGCCGATTTTATTTTCCAAGATGATTACAATAATATCTGGCATTCCACATGCTCTTCTTAAAATGTGACATTGACTCTTGCAAACAGAAAAGGGGAACATCTTTTCCATATCCTGGAATTTGGGTGGGCCTATGACTATTATGGAAGTGATACGTTGTAAAATCTGAGGCTACATCATAAAAGAAGATAAAACTTCCACATAGTTCTCTTGGGAAGCTCTTAGAGGCCAGCCACTCTGCTGTGAGCAAGCCAAGCAACCCCTTGGAGGGGCCAGTGTAGTTCCCACCAATAACTCTAGCTAAGGTCCAAGCTGACAGCCAGCACCAACTGCTGGACATGTTGAGTGAGTGAACCTAAATGATCCCAGTCCTTAGCTCTTAGGTTACCTCAGCCTTGGTGTCACCACCCGTCAGTGTGAATAAGGGGTGAGCTATTCCTGCTGAGTTCTGATCAAGTTGCAGATGCAGAAGTAATTAAATTGTTATTGTTTTCAGCTTTTAAATTTATAAGGGTTTACTAACTAAAAGACGATCTACCAGAAATCTTATCCTTAACAGGCTCAAAACTAAACTGAATCTTTCTCTACAATTGTGAGTTCTACATTAGTTAATGCCAATTCTATTATTTTAGTTGCTTAGGTCAAAACACTTGGTATGATCTTTGGTGTCTCTCTCATATGCCCTGTATCCAATATACTAGGAATTCTATTGCCTTTGGCTTCTAAATGCATTCATATTTTATATACTTCTCATAATTTCCATTGTTACACTATAACCTGAGCCATTGTCACCTTTGCCAACATTTCTCGATTGTGGTTTACCATCTTATTCCCTTGTACTCCTACAGTCTGTTCTTCGTGTAGTAGCTGAATTATCCTTCTGGAATGTAAATAGATGTCACATCTATTAAAAGCTGACAACAAACCTACAGTGTTATTATTTCCTCCACTTAACAGATAAGGAAACTGAGTCAGCTATTTTAAATACTATTCTGTTATCAAGCTGATATGTGGGAGTTAGGTTTTTCTAATCTCCAAAAATTATGCTACATTGTATGCATATGCATTTGTGTATGCTACATGTTACACATATACATTTATAGTGGTAGGCATTACAGAAATTAATAACCAAAAATATCAAACATATAAAAAAGCAGTTCTAACAGTTTCAGGATAAAATTGTATTGAAAATTTAAAGGTTAGAACTATAAGTGAAAGAGTAGACAATAATGAGAAAATGCTGGAAAAAAAATTAGGAAAGGAAGCTTACAAAATAATTTTGAGCTGGATCTGACTTCTGCTGTTGCGTCTGTTGCCTACCACCACGTGCCCATGGACAAAGGCCATTGCATATTAAGACTAGGAAGGGAGGGTGTGATCTTGTTTAATTCCAAGAATAAGACAACGTGACTCAACTGATCATGTCCACAGCACCCTCATAAACTTGAAAATAAAAATGTACTCTATTAAAGTATTTTAAAAATATATTTTTAAGTTCTAATTTATAATCAAACAATGAATCATTATAGCCTCTATAGAGAAAACTTGATCATTTGCTATAGTGCAAATAAGTATTCTAATGGCAAGAAAAAATATAATTTGAGTGTTATGAAATCCCATAGATACATAGGAAATGAGTTGGTTTCTAATAAAGAATTTCTTCCCTTTGTATTTGTAATAAGCCGAACACTTCATTTGTATGATAGCGACTTCCTTGTGCCTGGCCTATTATAGATTCATGCAATTCAGTTTAGCAGGCCTCTTGCTGCTGCTACTTGCCAATCTGCTACTTGAAACCTAGTATACACCCTCAAGTTGTTATTCTAGGTCTTCTTTTCCTTAAGTATATTTTTATAACTCCATAGCCATCTTAGCATATAAATATACCTACTTCTCTCTAGGGTGATTGAGATCATCACGCAAAGGAACCCACATATACTCTACTTTCTGTCAGTTTATTAAAAAAAACAAAAAAACACACACATTTACCGAGTGCAGCACACGCTGTGTGCGAGGTCATGTCAGTGCATCTCCATCACATCTTCAGCCTTCAATTCAGTACATTTTGACAAAATAGGGCTGCTTACTATGTGAAAGACGCTGGTGGGCGCCATGAAGTATGATAGTATAATTAAGAGGCTGCTTCTGTTCACAACTGAGTTTTCTGTTTAAACTTACAGTCTAAACAAATACAAAATTTCGTTTACAATAATAGCCTCATATTGTAAAGTGAGAGTCATTTGCAGGCATAAAAAGACTAGATCAATGTGACTCAAGCCTAAATATCGTATCTAAATCTCATGTTGACATAACTTCCATGAGACCATTTTATTTTTTTTTAATTTTTTTTTATTTTTTTTTCAACGTTTATTTATTTTTGGGACAGAGAGAGACAGAGCATGAACGGGGGAGGGGCAGAGAGAGAGGGAGACACAGAATCGGAAACAGGCTCCAGGCTCTGAGCCATCAGCCCAGAGCCTGGCGCGGGGCTCGAACTCACGGACCGCAAGATCCTGACCTGGCTGAAGTCGGAGGCTTAACCGACTGCGCCACCCAGGCGCCCCCCATGAGACCATTTTAAAGTTACATTGAATTTTAAGAAAAAAGAGATCACGCATAATGAGAGTAAGTAATCCAAGTGAGGGTAGTAGATGACTTGAAGGAGAGAGGTTTCTTTTTTTTTAATTTTTTTTTAAATGTTTATTTACTTTTGAGAGAGACAGAGACAGAATGCGAGTGGGTTAGGGGCAGAGAGAGAGGGAGACACAGAATCAGAAGCAGGCTCCAGGCTCTGAGCTGTCAGCACAGAGACCGATGCGGGGCTCGAACCCATGAGCTGTGAGATCGTAACCTGAGCCGAAGTCGGTCACTCTACCGACTGAGACACCCAGGCACCCCAAGGAGAGAGGTTTCTGAGATGGGCTAAGATTATATTATATGAAGAAATAGAATAAGCAAAGAATTGGTAGTAGCAAAGCAAAGGCCATTGGCAAGTGTATAGCTACATAGGGAAGAGCCATGATGCAGCTGGGATAAATCGGGGCCGTAAAATCGGCAACAGAATTCCCCACATATTAAGGGAATTACCATGAAGACATTTTTTCCAGTTTACCAAGTGGAATCTAAAATAGTCCTAGACCCTCTGTCCTAAGCCTTCTCCCTGATCCCAAATAAGTCACATAAGCAATGATAGAAGTGGGATGAGTTTATTGAAATTGTAGCATTCTTTAAACTGGGGAATTCTTAGAAATAGTTACCATCTGAGACAGATTGTTATGGGGGAGGGGTTTTTTTCTTCACCCTCAAGCCAAGTGATTGAGAAAGCTGGAGGCAAATATGTAAAGGGGAGACTAAAAGAAAGAGAAAAGAGAGGTAAATGGAAAGAAAAGAAAAAAAATAAGGCACTTTCTCACTGAAAGTCTTCAGCCCAGCAGGAGTCCAATCAAAGTTGGTGAGAGGGAAGAAAACTTTAAAATACATATGAAATAAAAGATTGGATTCAGAAAGATCCCATCTTTTGTACCAGAAAAAAAAAATCTTAACAATATTATTTGTTCTTTTAACTAAAATAGTCTTGGAAGTCCTGGATTCTTCCTGAGATAGCATATTCTGGAGAAGAGATTTTCAGTAGAGCATAAATGGAATCAGGAGTTGCATAAATATAAAGTTACTTTGTTTTATTTCAACAGTTTAGACTCTGCAATAAACCATGGTGATGGATGAGATTACCCAAGAAAGAGTACAGAAAAAAAGAAGTCTAAAGACAAAAAAAAAAAAAAAAAAAGAGAGAGAGAGAGAGAATGTTTATTGTTAGGGGATAAAGTGATTAAAAGAGTGGAAAAGAAAGCCAGCAATAAGGCAAAAGAGGGAAAAATAACCATTTCAAGTCCTCAGAAAATTACTGTATCATGAAAGTCAAGGGAAGACCACTCCAGGAAGAACAGTGTGCCCGCAGTAAAGAATTTAGGAGGGATTAAAGCAGAGAACAGAATGTGCAATCGATGATGGAGATGACATTATTAATTTTTATCAATTTCCAGAAATTGCTAAAGACAGAGGCCAAATATAAAGAATGAGTAAGTGACAGATAATTAGAAAGTAGAGCTAGCATATTTAGTCTCCAGTGACAGAAACTTGGGCAATGAAGGGAAAGTAGGAAAAACAGAAATGTTGAGAAGACAGTAGAGTATAGAGGAAGTTTTCTTTAGTATAGGAGTGAGGGGGTACTCTACAAGTTCATAGGCAGAGGGGAAGAAACTGACAGGAAGGCAAGTTCCAGAGAGTGTAGTTGGAACTTAGACAAGGAAGAAGTAATAGGGTGGAACAAGAAGAATAGGGGACCAGAAAGCAGATGTACAAAATTTACATCTTACATCAGGTATTCAAGAAACAGATCCTGGAATGAGAATTCAGTTCAGGAAGTAAGAGAGAAGCAGAGTAGGAAAGGGAAAAGACAAACAAAGATTCAACTGTGAGCAAAAGTCTGGGTCTCAGCCTGATAACTTGTGGATCTCTAGAGTATAAAATTTACTTCAAAGCAAGGGAACTTTACTTTCAAACTCCCACCCACGCATTGGAAAGGGGCAACCCTTGGGAGACATACACTCCCAAGATTTCTAACTCTCAGCACTACTTGTGAAAGAAGAGTTGTGGCTTAAGAGGACAGGTCCTCTTAAGAAAAGTGCCTGTAAGAACTGTAAGAGGCAAAGGACACAGAAACCGTGCACTGGAGTGCATAGAACTAGGAAACAAGATCTGAGAGTGTCTACGTGGAGTACCAAGTATATACTACAGTTGGGAACCACAGGTTAGATGTTTCCTACCTTTGAGATCTTTTGAAATATCTTAATCTCAAATACCTATGTCCTTTTTGGTTACTGAAAGGATGAGATGAGGTAAATTTAAGCGGGAACGTTGAATTAGGAGAATTTCTCTCCCCCTTCTAGTTTTGGAGATGGAATGAAAAGATAGGATATGGCAGTAGAATATATTTTAGCAATTCAATTACTGAAATTGAAGAAAGTCATAAATGATAGTATGAGTAAGGTTAGCAGCTTTAAATGAATAGGTAAGTTTTGCTGAAACTTGTGCTGAATAGAATATGAACAAAAGGATTTAAAGCAACATGAGTTTAGCTGGGATGGATTTCTAGAATCTAATCAGTATGTTTCTATGACCTTGAATAATAACATTCAGCAGTTGAGAAGTAGCGAGGGGAAAAAAAAAGGAAAAAAAATGAGTCAAAAAGGGAGCGTGAGATGACAGACTCAAAGTTGAATTGTAATGGAATAACCTTTGGTTGCCAGTCAGGAGCTGAGGTCTAGAAGTTAGTGATGCAATCAAGGAAACCAAAAGCAGCAGATTAAGGTCAGAGTAAGGAGTTAGGACATTAATGACCAAGACAACTCAACAAATTAAGAGATGATTTTAGAATTGGTAAAATTGGAAATGGAGCTGTCTCATGTGTTACTTAAAATTAGTGTGTGGCCTTGCTTATGTAAGGCAGAGGCAAAGGAGAGGTGGAAGTCCTTGGAACAGATGAGGTGAACCATGAACTGAGATGTTCACAAAGCCATCAACATGAGTCATAAAGTCCCTAAGAATGTCAGCAGTGGAGGGAGAAGATGGCAGAGTTTTCAGTGAGTAGTAAAACAATTAAATAAATTTGGTGGTTAATTGTGATAGTGATTATGTGGTGTTACAAGAAAATAGGATGTGTGAATTCATGCTGTAAATGTTTTGAAATAAGTGAGTATAACCTCAGAGAAAGTTGTCTTTCTTACTTAAATCTTCTTCACTTTAATGGCATTTATTTCCTCTGGTATCTCATGCAGTAACTCTTCTATTCTATCATCTTTAACTAGTCCTTTTATTCTATCATCTTTAACTAGTCCTTTCAATGAAACCTTTCCCATTTCTTCCAAATAGCATCAGATCTCTGCTATTTGACTCCCCCCACAACAAACACAAACACATCAAACACAAACAAACAAAAAACACAGCAACTTATTTTTCTCTGCATGTTACTTCTTAGAATAAAGAAGTTCTCTTCTTTCCAGAATTGTTAAAATTTATCCATAGCCAAATTCAGATTTTTTCCAGATTTCACACCATTTGCCTTCTGTTTGATATATTTCTCCATTGATTATCCACTCAAGACTTTATTTTCTCTGTTACTTTCTCTAAATCTGAGTTTTCTTGCTGTATCTAACCTATTCCATATACGTCCTTTGCATCTCTCTCTCCTTATATGTCTTTGTATGCCATTCTCACTCTTGCTATATTTACCCTTTACCATGTATTGTCGTGTTTTTTTTTTACTTTAATTACTGCATTACATCCAAAATCTCATCTTCATCTCTTCACTTATGTTTCCATTTTCCTTTAGAAAATCTTTATTTGAATGTCCACTGTTATAGAAATTTACATATCCTCCTACCTCTAGTCTAGTGACTTCGTTCCGTAACTATGGCATGTCTTCTTGCTCTGACAAGATTGAAATTTACTTTAGGCTTTGTGTAGTTTTTCATCATCTATTTCTTTCTTTATTTTTTAAACATTTTTAGTGTTTGTTTATTTTTGAGAAACAGAGAGAGCACAAGTGGGGGAGGGGCAGAGAGAGAGAGAGGGGAGACACAGAATCCAAAACAGGCTCCAGGCTCCAAGCTGTCAGCACAAAGCCTGATGCAGGGCTCAAACCCATGAACCCTGAGATCATGACCTGAGCCTAAGTCGGACCCTCAACTGACTGAGCCACCCAGGGTCCCCTTTCATCACCTATTTCTATCTGTCACTAACTTCTGTCATATCTTCTCTCCAGATGTCTCTTAGATCTTCCATATATTTCTCTTGCAACTTTGAGCTCAGCACTGATTCGGCTTGAGGAGCTCATTAAATGTTTTTGGATTTCCTAATTTTGAGCCCCCAGAACAAGATTTATATTTTATTTCACAAAACAAGAAATCTTTGACATATGTGGCATTCATTTAAATATTATTTACCTCCATACCTTCACTTCTTCTTAAAAACATTTCTTAACTGTTAATTAAGTCACATGGATAGATATTTGTCAGGACTTATAATTAAGAATTGATACAACTTTTAAATAAACGTTTTCGGGAAATGTTTATTATACTTGGAAATATTAGTTTCTCCCTATACATTATCCACGTTTTACTGACTTGAGTTCAGAAAAGAAAAAAGGCTTAAAAGTGACAGTCCATGTAAAAGTTATCCAAACATTGGTTTCTGGGTAATATTACATAGACATTTAAGTGTCAAAATTTTATCATATGAATAAAGTACAGTATTTTTATATTCTGTTTGTAGTTAAAGTATGGTAGGTGGTATTACCAGGGGAAAAGGTAAACCATAATGGAGTAAATTAGCTGAATCCAAGATATAAGTGTGCCTTGAAAAGTGGGCATGAAGCCTGATTTGAACAATGGAGACTTGAAGTTTTTTTAAATGTAACCAAATACAAAGTAGAAAGCATGTATGAATTTACTTCAGCTTGAAAAATTAGTTTCTACCTTCTATTGATTTTTTGGTAAGGCATCACTTCCATTTAAAAAATTGAAATATAATATATATATTTTATGTGAAAAACACTTTCTACAGTAGAAGCCACAGTATGTCACCATATGATACCAAAAAAGTTGATTACCTTCTTGTAGTATATTACATCTAAGTGAAACACAAATACTCTGATTTTGTTTTCTTTAGACACCATAGCTTAACAATAGTTTAACATCTGTTGAGATAGCAAGTGTATCGCATACTTTAACACCATATCTCAGAGTATGCTTTTATCTTAAGGCAAGATGACACATATAAAAATGAAGTAGAATTAAGTTTCATTTGCAATTGAAATACTGGTGCAACCAGGGTGTTAGTATATAAGATTAAGATACAATGATGGTCAAATAACTTGGAAACAGTTATACCCCAAATTATAGCCAGCTTTCTCTACAGGTATATAAGAGAGGCATATAATCAAATTATAATGACAAATGAGAGAAAAATGTCACAATATTTTTACTAGGAATTTTCTCAAATATTCTGCAAACACCCTTGTTTCAAACTTAGGTTTGCTCACCTAATCTTTTACCATATGCTTTATCTTTATTCCTTAACGTCTAAACGTGAATCTTGGATCTTACTCCCCTTGCTAAAAGGAGGGAAGAAGGACTGGAAGTGATCAAGGTGCCCTGGGCTATCCTTGTAACTCTTGGGTTGGTGGAGGAGAAAGAGTGTACAGAAAGGTCATGCCACCTCCTAGTACAAGAGGGAACTTTTGGTCTGGACCACCAAAGCCATGTTCAATGGAAACCAGAAATAGCCACACACAAATGCATGACTTTACCTTGATTTTTAAAGGGATCTGACCAATAAAACTGTGGTAAAAGGTAAAAAAGAAGTTTGCAAGATTGATTTCTCTATCCACCTATAGAAATTGTCTCTGCTTCTTTCAATGTGGAATACCCAGAGTGGGTTGGGTATGACTGATAAGACAGATCGGAGGTCATGAAACAAATCAGAAATTTCTGTGTAATGTTTTAAGAATCAGCACATGAGTACTAGTAGTCTAGGCTCTAGGAGTCAAGGTATTAAATATTTCATAGGAAAATACATAAAGGGTAAACATCAAATATTATCTATTAGAGATACTATAAATGAATAAAATATAGACCATTTACTCAGGAAAAACACTATGAACATGTAAATAGCAAACCAATATCATATATGTACATAGACATCTATGTGTATATGTATATATTTGTTAAAATGAGAGGGTGTGCAATGAGGCAGGGTATAAATAAAATAAGGGACTAAATATAGTGCAGGCTATAAACAGAATATGCTGTATCATCACAGATGCCAAATACATTTTTCTTTGTGAAGAATTTTTCCTCATATTTCTCCAGTATTGGCTGGACTTACACATAACAATTGTGTCACTCAGTATTGCAGAGTAGTGAATCAAGAAGGAATCTGATATAGAACTTAAGGATAACAGAAACCAGAACAAGTCCTGTAGAATAAATGGTAAATACTGTTTTAGACTTAAACAGAGAAAGAGAATGACCCAGATGGCCTGTATCTTTATTTTGGCTCAAAAGAAAAGTTAATTTCTGAAGTTACTTATAGAAATGACAACTTCTCTCACCATCGCACTTCAGTATTTTCAGTGTTGAAGCCTATACTTTTACGACTTAGAGACTTACACGTAGCAAGTTTTAAGTATTTCTTTTGACATTTTTCTTAAGGCAAATCTTTACCCATTTGCCTCTGCCATTAAACAGTGAGTTTCATGAGGGTCACTGAGTCCAGTTCATTTTATAGCAACAACTGCTAGCATTACATAACAACATTAATATTGGTTGAATGAGTACGTGACTGCACTGAAAGAATACATTTGAGAATCGTCCACCAAACTACAGACAAAAATAAATAAATAAATGAATAAAATAAAAAGAAGAAAAGCAGTGTTCAAGGTTATACTGTCTCTAGACTCTTCCTTTTAACAGAGTGTCCCTCTATCTGTGCTTGAGTTCTTTTTATGTTATAGGAACCTCTAAGCAAAAGTAACACATTCAGGACTTGAAAAGTGATTTGGGATTGCCATGTAATGCTTTCTCAAAGCAAAATTGCACATAAATGAAGGAAAAGGAAATGCAAAGAAACACTCACAGGAATAGAGAAAGTTCTTCATTACAGCGTATATCTCTCAGAGGGGATGCAGGATGCCATTTCATGTATTCGTGAAATGTATTCAAATTTGTATAGTATGTTATTTACATGTGCCTTAAAGATTGAGACATTGACGTGTTGGCCTATGAAGTACTCGATTAGTATGAGTTTTAAGTAATTCTAATGAAACTGCTAAGACATTGAAAATTACAAGCAGTTTGTCAAAAGCTCATGCTCACACAAAGGCTAGCTGGTGTTGTTAATTTGTAGGTTTGTTTGGTTTTTTATATTTTTTGCTGATACAGTATCTCGCTATTGCCCATTGGTGTGGCAGAGGAATCTTCTCAACCAAGGCAACTGCCTATAAAAGAATTATATGATCTTTATTTTTGTGCCTGCACGGACATTTTTGGTTATCTCATCTTTGTTTAGCATATGTGATAAAGTATATAAATCATGCTGTCCTAGAAGGACGTAAGAATGGGAAAAAATGGTGAGTTCATTGTAAAAATTGCAGCACAGATCTGTGTTCAGAGGAAATAGTTTAGCAGTCAAATTAAGAATCTTAAACCCAAAGTAAATGATTGATTCAAATTAGTTTCTTTTCACTATTGTTCATATATCTATAAGAATCACCCTTAATACTATTCCTTTTATGATAATTTAGACTTATTCAGTATTCTTTTTCCACCTCACACTTTTTACCCTTCCCCAGCAAAGCCAAAGCTTTGTTTTCATGTTACTTTTATTTCTCAAAAAATATTTATTCGAAATTGGCATTTATAATATTTTGTATATTTTTCAACTTTAATTGTGATAGAAAAAGATTTGCTTTCCTTGATAAGTATACCTGCATGTAAAGTAATTCTGACATCAGTACGCTGGTTATATGGTCAATTCAGTAAACTTTCGAAGACTCTAAGTGTATCCTAAGCCTTTGGGAGTTCCAGTGCTCCTAAATCTTTTGCCTATTTTTCAAATGTCAATAATTAATTGGAATTACTACTTGAACATAGTATGCATTCATTGCACATTTTCCTGCCAAGAACTGTGTCTCATAAGACAATAAGGATATTTGTGTTATGATGATTTCTGACAGTATTCTTATAATCCTTCAAACCACTTTTGAATGTCCCATTTGTATTTTTTTTTATTTTAAATCTGTAACTGCAAGCCCCTGTAAGTATGGGAATTTACAGTTTAAGACAAATTATCATCCAGAGAAACTTCAATTATATAACATAACATTTGATTTTGACAATTCTGAAAATTTCTAGGTCTGGGATAAACTTGAGAAGTATCTTAAGTGCTAGATTAACCAAGCTAGGGATCTAAAGGCAGTTTCCTTCATTATATCATACAATTCAACAAACATTTCACTACAGCAAATTTTGAACTCAAATGGGGACATCAGTCTGTAATGCTGCCACTGAATCTTAATTTCCGTGGGGTCTCAAAACCAGTGATAAGGATTTTCATTTATTCCCTTCATGAAAAAATCACACTTAGATACAAAGAATCTATGTTCGTTAAAAATATCTCAAGTACATCTATGTAAATTACTATCTTAAATTATTCATAAATTTCTCCCTGCAGTTTCATAAGCTTAGTGTTCTTTCTCTACATTTAGTTATAATCCCTGAAGGTTCTCACGGTGCTAATTCTATTCAATTTGTTATTTTTAATTTTTGTTTAAGGAGAAAATAAATTACTCTTTTCCTGAAATTCATAAAATGCCGCTTAACTTAAGTCGGTATAGAATCTTTTAGTTTTATTAAGTTGATAAATTGTTTAGCCATAAAAGTGGTTCCTGTAGTCAGATTTGGCTTCATATATAATGATAATTTACCTAATCACTACTGAAAATTTGAGTAAAATGTGTACTCACAATAGTTTTATTTTGAGTAATTCTAGTTCTTAATTTTATTGTTATTCATCCAGGCCTCCTGCATGGAAGTAACACAGATTTAAAATGCAAAGGGACTACTAGAGAAAAAAAGAATGAGAGACTGGTTTCTTGATACTAGGGCTTTTTTCATGGCTTGTTCTGTGTTTTTTAAGTATGAAGATCTTTGTTCTAATTCCTTATACCTAAGGAAAAGTAGCATTTTATATGAGATTATTATATTATTGTATTATGTTTATATTTTGTGAGACAACATAGAGAATACACCACAGGCCTGGGTTAGTAAAGCCTGAGTGAAGTTCCTGGCTTTGACCCTTTCTTACCAGCTATGTGACTGGATGATTGACTTCCTGAGCCACAGTTTCCATAGCTGTGAGAAGCAGAGCTAAATTTGTTAAATGAGTTGATTTGCTCTATTCACTCAAAATATTTTTATTTATTTTTTAAAATAATATTTGTATTATTTAGTACATCTGAAAGCAGATTACTATTAAATAAAAGGGGTATTGTACATATTTCCTTTCATATTTAAACTCTGGAGTATGTTAGGGGTGCCTGGGTGGCTCAGTCCAGTGAGCTTCTCCACTTCGGCTCCCATGATCTCATGGTTCATGAGCTGGTGCCCAACGTCAGGCTCTGTGCTAACAGCTCAGAGCCTGGAGCCTACTTTGGAGTCTGTGTCTCCCTCTCTCTCTGCCCCTCCCCTGCTCACATTCTGTCTCTCTCTGTCTCTCAAATATAAATAAACATTAAAAAATAAATTAAAAAAAAATAAACTGGAGTATGTTAAAATAGATGACAACAATCAGACTGAATAAGCACCTGTCTGTCTTGGCTCCCAAAATGCCTCCTTCACAGTGTTATGCCCCCTGCCATTTTGACACAGTGATTGATTAGTCATTTTAGGAGCATTATTAAAACTTTTTCCTTAAAAAGTTAAATGGAGCAACAAATTTGGCCTCCCAGTTATTTTATTTTTTAATACAATGAGAATCTCCATTAAAGTTTAAAAATCTTAACTTTAATGAAAACATAGATTTTTTATGGCTATTTCAACCTATAGCTAACCAATAAAATGCTAGTTGGATTTCTTGTACGAAGTTTTCCCTTTCTAATTATAGACCATATAAATATGAACGAAAGCTTCTTCAGGATTAATATACTTGGAATTCTAGCCACACCTTCTGTTTCATCTGGTTGTGAAAGTCCAGCACATTTATTTTATACAGCATTTCCATGAAAAAAAATCAACTTTTAAAATAAATCAAAACAATATGCGTAAAGGGAATACATATATTTTTATGTAGTTTAAGTATCTTTTTATGGATAAATAATACATTTGAGTGGATACAAAATATGAATGTACATCTTTGATTTTTCTATATGCAACCTCATTTTCTCATGTATGATCACTCATATATACGTATTCAAATATGCACAAAATACGCATTCATTGTTGCCTGGATGAATCAATGATTGCCATATTTTTCTAAATTCTAATCACTGCTGTTTCCTGACAGCTAAATAAAAACTTCAGTGGACATAATTTCAAAAGAATGGATCCTGTTTATCTGAAAGCATGGATTTTGTATTGTAATATAAATATTATGTATGCTGAACGAATGAGCAAAAGAAAGCATGAATAATATGCCTTCTGTTTTTCTACATTTAGTTTTTTGACATGTTTTATTTCAGCATACTCTGGATTTTCTTTATGTATTTCATTTTCTTCCATGTTCCATTTTGTATTACGTGATTACTATAATAGGAATATCTGCTTTTGTATGAATCTATGTTTTATGATTGCTTCACAAGATAACTTACAAAATTCAAATTAGAATGGTTACATTTATCAGTGTAATTGGACAGAACTGAAATTATAGTGCATTCATATATATATTAATAAATATTTATCTCCCACTAATTTTTATTTTAAAATTTTTCTAATTTCCTAGTGCTGTAGGTATAATAGTAGATGAAAATGAGAAAAGATCACAGTCCTCATTGAGCTTATTATCCAATGAAGGCAAAAAAACATTAATAAAAATAGCACTGTAAAGAAATATAAGAACTATAACACTGTAAATTTCACTCTAATCCATGCAGAGTATAGGGTAAAATAATCAGAACACAGAAGACTTTTTGAGGGAAATGATGTTTGCAATGGGAACAAGAGCAAATGAGGCAAACAGGTTGGAGAAGAGCAAGCATTTCAGACAGGGAGTAGCCTATGCAAAGTATTTTGGAGGGATTTTGAATCCATCCTTGTGATTTCTATGAATCGTTAAATATTTTTTAAAATAAAAAAATTCTTTTTCACAAATATAAACACATGGATGTTGATTTCTAAAATGTATTATTTTTGTTCTATTGGTATAAATGTCACTGCTTTATTGTTAATAATATGGGTTTTTTTTTGTATTTATCTGCATATTACTATAAATCAGCAATTTCATTTCAGCTATTTGTTCTGGACTGAATGGGGACAGATGCCCTGCATTGGAAAAGCTCGCTTAGATGGCTCCGAGAAGGTTATCCTTGTAAGCATGGGAATAACATGGCCAAATGGTATCTCCATTGACTATGAGGTGCGTTGGATTTCTTAAGTATTTAAAGCGCATTAACTGCCAACTTGCATTAATCCACTCTTAGTGTTCTCTTATTTTTTTAATAAACCACTTAATCCAAAACAGCTTGTAACATTACTTTTCAATCGATCTTTAGGAAAACAAATTGTACTGGTGTGATGCTCGTACAGACAAAATAGAAAGAATTGACCTTGAGACTGGAGGGAATCGTGAGATGGTGCTGTCAGGGAGCAATGTGGATATGTTTTCAGTTGCGGTCTTTGGGGCTTACATCTACTGGTCTGACAGGTAATTTATTTTTTCATAAGTATTTGAGTCTCAAAATGTTATTTCAGTGCCAGTTGCTTTACCCTTGTAGGATTAGCCATTCCCTAGCAAGGGCACAAGAAGGCTCTCACAAAGCCATGTGATTTCCACAGAAAGTCAGGCACTCTTGCTATTCCAGGCTCAAGCGTTTCAATGTCACAGACTAAAGTTGGTTTCTTTCCCCTTCTGCTTGGCCATCTGTTATCTTCAGTTTAAATAACTGGCTTGATGTGAATTACTTAAAGATTGTTGATCACGTATGTCCAACTTTTTGTCAGAGCACATGCCAACGGGTCCATCAGAAGAGGCCACAAGAATGATGCCACAGAAACCGTAACCATGAGAACAGGTCTTGGAGTCAACCTGAAGGAAGTTAAAATCTTTAACCGAGTAAGAGAGAAAGGTCAGCATTCTTATAAAATAAATATATCTTATATTATTTCTCTCCTTTTTAAAAAATATTAATCAAAGTTAGAGATTCTTATATGAATCCAAAACCTCAAAACTGTATTTTTTAACATCTAATTTCCTATAAAAATCATACAGTAGTCTAATGAATACACAATAGTTCATACATAGATAGTTTTGCCTTAGACAGTGTATTTATATGGACATGTTATATGCCTGGCATGCCTTCAGTATAGGTTTGGGCTAAGTAATGTAGAAAATCTTGATAAATATACATACTCGACAAAAAAATACAAAGCACAATTAGGATATTAGAGAGTAAAAGTTGCCAAAGCTACGTATTTTGGGTTATGTTTTAATATATAAAGTGATATGGCTTCAGAAGTTTGCTATTGGTGTGAAATATTTCTGAAGTCATCAATCCCTTAAAATGTGTTTTTTGAAACTGATATAAATGTGGTTTGGATTTTTTTTTTAATTTACCTCAATTAAGTGTCCATTTTATGTCATTAAATATCCATATTAATGTCCATTAAAATAAATTGTAATTAATTTTCTTGACATCAAAGGAATGTATAATAATTTTATAGTTGATGATGGATTCATGGAAGAAAATCAGCCGTATGGAGCAATCTTGATAGTATATTACATCTTCACTCAAAACTGAAGTAAAAACTTACGCTTAATATACTTAGGAGGTTAGGTACATTGGCACTGTAAATTTCTTTGATAGCTTTGATATTTCATAGACACAGATTTTAAAGCAGTGCACTGTTTGTTGGGGAACTCAGTTCATGTTTTGAGAAAATTGTTATTTGTGCCAAAGATTACAGTACATGAAACCTATTGCAATCTCAGCATCAAGTTTCAAAAAAGAGATATACACTTAACTGGCTGATTACAAGAAAAATGTAATGCTTTTATTTAGATGATAATTAGAGCAGAAGAATGCAGTCTTTTAAATCAGAAATCCAAGATTTAAACTGGTGTGAAAAAAGTCAGTATTTTATAGTATTTGACTTTTTTACTGACCAGTATTAAGAATAATAATAATAATAAAAAATAGCAGACTATTCAACATTATTTTTAAAAATATTTCTGTAAGAGGGCTCCCTGAGTGGCACAGTCAGTTAAGCGACTCTTTTTTTTTTTTAATGTTTATTTATTTTTGAGACAGAGAGTGACACAGAGTGTGAGCAGGGGAGGGGCAGAGATAGAGGGAGACAGAATCTGAAGCAGGTTTCAGGCTCTGAGATGTCAGCACAGAGCCTGATGCAGGGCTGGAAGCACGAACCATGAGGCCATGACCTGAGCCAAAGTCGGACACTTAACTGACTGAGCCACCCAGGCACCCCTAAGTGACTCTTGTTATTAGCTCAGGTCTTGATTTCAGGATCGTGAGTTAAAGCCCTCCACTGGGCTCCATGCAGTGCATGAAGCTTACTTTAAACATTTTTTTTCTGAAAGAAAAATCATTTGAAAACAAAATAAAAAACCAAACATATATGTTTGTATATGTGTGTGTCTTTTTTTTTCCTATTTAGGGACCAATGTTTGTGAAAAGGACAATGGTGGATGCCAGCAACTTTGTCTTTATCGAGGAAATTCTCGGAGAACTTGCACTTGTGCCCATGGATATTTAGCAGAGGATGGAGTTACTTGCCTAAGGCATGAAGGCTATTTGCTATATTCAGGGAGAACAATATTAAAAAGTATACATCTTTCTGATGAAACCAATTTAAATTCACCAATAAGGCCATATGAAAATCCACATTATTTTAAGAATGTCATAGCCTTGGCTTTTGACTATAATCAAAGAAGAAAAGGTACCAACCGAATCTTTTACAGCGATGCACACTTTGGAAATATACAGCTTATTAAAGATAACTGGGAAGACAGACAAGTAATCGTTGAAAGTAAGTACAATATTTTTTTAAATACTTTGGTGAAAATGAGTATCATTTGCATTAGCAGAGAAATTAGAATGGTAATTGTATGTAGTAATTACATTTTTTTGAGTTTATATTCAAGAATAATGAACCTATGTTATCTGATCTGCTGAAAGTCAAAGAAGCAATTAACCGTTAGCATGTACAGTATGTATATTATGATTATTAGTTTCTAATCATGGATCTTTCAATATAATCCTTGACAGTGTCTTTTTGTACATATATCAAAATTCATGGAAATTTTTTTTCAGTATAAAACTATACTAATTTTATTTTCTTCTTCTGGGTGAAATTATATCTTTAGGAATATCTGCCTAATTTTATTCAGTGAATTGTATTTTCTCAAACAAATATCAGAGATTATTATTTGTGTGTGTATGTGTGTGTGTATAGTAGTGTTGAGAAAATGTTAGTAAATAAATACTATTTTAAAATATTTTTATATTTTAAGGGACATATTCATTCCAGAAAAATATTGTTATTCATGTAGTTTATTGTTTTATATTTGTATTGTTTATTCATATAGTTATTCATATTGTTTAGAGAAACATCTTTCCTGCCATCCAACTTTCAACAAGGATGATCTTTACATTCCTGATATAACCTCTTGCTTTTCTCTCTGTGTGATTTTCATATATCCCTCACTTTTCCAATTTCATTATACTTGAAGACAATCCTTTTCATTACTTTTTAAATTGTAAAATAATGCATAAATTAATTGTATTCAAGTAAAATAGATTTAAAAACTAAATTTCTGCCTTATCACTGCAACATCAATTCCATTTACTTACCCATAACAGCAGTCATGTCTTCAGAACTTTTTTCATGTAATGTGTATCTCATTTGTAATTACAAAATTGAATGATACTATATGCATTATTCAGATTTTTTATATATGTACCTTGAAAAGTTTTTATTTCCTATTTAAGACTCTATCTAATTCTTTTGAAAGCCTGTGCCTATTTTACACTAAATATAAACTAATCATTTTGTTCTGATAAACACTTATTTCTGGTATTTCATCATTACCTACAATCTCAAAATGAACATTTGTGCATATAAATATTTTTATTCACACATGTATTTCTTTAGCATAGAATCCTAGAAATAGAATTGCAGAATCAATTAGTATTTATTGTAATTTTTAGCTGGTCAAATTCCTGCCAAAAAGACCATACCAGTTTCTATTTTCATCAAATGTATATGAAAAGGCTTATTGTCTCACACTGTTTTCAACAATAATTTCATAATTTTTATTAATTTATGACTATCTAATTTGTAAGAAAAGTCAACTTATATTAATATACCTGATAGCTAGTGAAATATAACATCTACTATATGTTTACTCATTTAAATGTAAGTATAAATATGGTCAAACTTATTATACATTGCCACCAATGCAATGCCTAACATTCTGCTAGGCCAGTATTTGTTTATTCAAATCTTACTCAGATTTTCCAAATTAGTTCAAACATATACTTGTATAAATATATATTATCATTTCTTTATTCTCTAGGTTACTATACTTATTGATAATTTCATACCAGTTGTAAATTACAGAACGTGCCAATATGCCATTTTGGGGTGTGTGTGTGTGTGTGTGTGTGTGTGTGTGTTTGAAAAAGAGAGAGAGACAGAGGGAGGGAGATAATGCAACTGTAACAATATTGATCATAAAGTACAGACATATTTGAGATTTATCAACTCAGTATATGTATAGGAAGTTTACATTATACTACTACTCTAGTCCTCTGTTTCTTCTAGACTGATACAGTTCAGAGTTGAAAGTGCTTGCATTGTATCCACAATATATTAATTAACTTATTAATTCATTTTCTATGCTTCAGAATTTTTGTCAGGTATTCTGGTTATAAAGTTGAATACCAGCCCATAGGCCTTTAGAAGCCACAGTTTCAGAAGAGACTGCAAATAAACATTGAAATTCAGTAGAAGCCACAAGATACTAAAAGACTAGAGAATTAAAAAAAAACAAAAAACAAACAAACAAGAAAAAAAAACTGTTTGGGGAAGACTATAAGACGCCACTGACCAGAGTTGAGGACACTTAAAAGATCAATAGAAACCTATTAGTAGACTGGGGCAGGTAGAGGAGGAGAGGAAGAAAAAATAATTCTAGACCTGTGGTCCTCAAGTGTGGTTTCCTGGGGACTCCTGATAGGTGTTTGAGGAGTCTAAGACATCAATAGTATTTTCATAATAATACTAGATAATTGCCTTTCCACAGAATTGACCTTTGCATTGATGGTGTGAAAGCAGTGGTGGCCAAACTGCTGACAACTTAGTCCTAATCAAAGCAATGGCACTAAACTGTATTAGTAGTCATTGTATTTTTCAATGCTGCTTAATAGCAGAGAAAAAAAAAGTCTGTTTCACTTAAGAACATCCTTAAAGAGAGTAAAACATTTTTATTTTATTAAATCCTGATCCTACAGTACACATCTCTTTATTAGTCTATGTGATGAAATACACATAGGACACTTTTGCTGCATTCTGAACTTCATTGGCTGCCTAAAGGAAACCAAGTATTTGTGTGATTATTTGGGTCCATGCTTCTTTTAAGGAACACCATGCTTTACTTGAAAGAGTGAGGAACATATAGTCTATGGTTATTCAAACCTTGGTGTGTAGCAGACATTTTCTAAAGAACGAATACAATGAGTCTGTCACTACAAGGAAAATGACTTCCAATATCTGCTGCAAATAATAGAAATCAAGCTTCCATGTAAAAGTTACAATTCTGGAGGATTTGTATCGAGTATAGTAAGCTTGATGACTTCCCAGTGCTTAAAGGCTTTTCTGATGATATGGGTGTTGGTATTATTGAGCTAATTTTTTGCACAATGAAATGTGTCAACAGATATGCTTAACTTAGGGAACCAATATTTTTCAAATGACATGATAGAAAAGTCATGAATGGGTAAATGATCCATTCAAAGTGTAGGATGGACCAATGGATTTTAATATGGTAGAGTATGAAAAGTTCACCAGTATGGTTTCTGATTCCACACTGAAGCTAAGCTTTAAGTAACTACCACTTGTCATGTGTTAGTAGAGTGTGAAAGAATATCCAGAATTATCTGAAAAGGCTACTAAAACACCTTTCTCTTCCAACTTCATAGCTGTGTGAGGCTGGATTTTCTTCACATATTTCAACTAAAACAACCTAACAGGAAAAGAAGCCGATGTGTGAACCTAGCTGTCTTCTAGTAATCCAGAAACTAAACAGACTTGTAAAATTTTAAAACAGTATTCTGTTCTCATTTAAAACAATACAGACATGCCTGGGGGGCTCAGTTGGTTAAACATCTGACTCTTGATTTTGGCTCAGGTCATGATTTCACAGTCATGAGATTGAGCCCCACATCGCACTCCACACTGAGCCTAGAGCCTGCTTGGGATTCTTTCTGTCCCTTTCTCTCTGCCTCTCTCTCACACTCTGTTTCTCAAAATAAGTAAATAAACCTTAAAGAAAATAAATTAAACAATGCAGGTATTTTCTTAGAAGGTGTTAGTTATATTAATATGCAGTCAATTCGTTTGTGTTTTACAAGATGAATTGAAATTTACAAATTAAATTTTACAAATTTACAAATTATAAGAGGTTAATATATATTTAAAACAAAATTTTTAGTTTAAATTTCTAATATGGTAAATAAATATGATGCAAATCACACAAAATTTCTTTCAAGTCCTCAATTTTTAAGATAGTAAAAGTTCTCAGAATGAGAAGTTTCCAAACTACTCTTCTAGAATAAGCGCTCAGAAAATTTTTATTTTTTTTAAAGGTTATCTATTTATTTTGAGAGAGAAAGAGCTAGCTGGGGAGAGGCAGAGAGAGGAGAGAGAGCGAATCCCAAGCTGGCTCCTTGCTGACAGCATGGAGCCTGATGTGGGGCTTGAACTCATGAATTGTGAAATCATGACCTGAGCCAAAACCTAGAGTCAGACGCTTAACTGACTGAGCAACCCAGGAACCTCCAAGCTCAGAAAATCTTTAGTACAAAGACAGAGTAGACAAGGAATCACATATCGTTTAGTGTGATTAGAATGTGGATTATATGGCATAAATTGGTGTGAGATGAAGATAAAGTCCTAGGGAGGGTGCCAATAATGAAAGATTTGATCTGCCAATATAAGGAGCATTAAAAAAAGTTTAGGGGTGCCAGGTCAGTCAGTTAAGCATCCGACTTCAGCTTAGGTCAGGATGTCGCAGTTGGTGAGTTTGAGACCCGCATCGGCTCTCTGCTGATGGAGCCTGGAGCCTGCTTTGGATTCTGTGTCTTCAGCTTTCTCTGCCCCTACCCAGCTTGTGCTGTCTTTATTCCAAAAATAAACATTAAAAAAATAAATAAATAAAAATACAAATAAATTTTAAAAAGTTTATTGAGATACAATTTATACACCATACAATTCACCCATTAATAGTACACAACTGAATAGTTTTTGGTGTATTACATTACATTTTTAATTTTTTAAATTAGGTAATACATATTATGCATAATATATAATACATATATAATAAAATTCGCCATTTCAACTATTTTTAATTGTACAATTCAGTGCAGTTAGATTCTTAATATTGTGCAATCATCATGACCATTTCCAAAATCTTTTTATCACTTCAAATAAAATTCTGTTTAAAAGTTACTCCCCATTCCTTTTCCCCATAGCCCCTGGTAACCTTTGATCTGCTTTCTTTCTTTATAAATCTGCCTATTTTAGGTATTTCATGTTAGTGTAATGACACAATATTTTACCTTATGTATGTGGCTTATGTCACTTAACATAATGTTTTCAAGGTTCATTCATGTTACAGAATGAATCAAATTCATTCCTCTTTTTGTACCTGAATAATCTTTTATTGTATATATAAACCACATTTTGTTTATCCTTTCATTTCGTTTGCAGACACTTGGTTTCTTTCTACTTTTTGACTATTGTAGAAATGCTGCAGTGAACACTGATGTACTAATATCCAAGATAAGTAGTTTTGGTTTTATTAGTAGATGAAGGGAAAACATTTGTGTTATAAGGTATACATACACTAGGCTTTTGTTTTATGATGATAAGTCTGGCTGTGCTATGTTCAGTAAAGTTCAATGGTCATGTCTGAAGGCTAAGATGGCTTAAGAGTATAGATCCTTTTAGAACAGTGGTAAATGAAACTGAAAGCATATTAAAGTGTACATGCGACCAAACCATTCTACTCCTGCCTCCTAAAATCAAAGCAATTAAAACCAGGAGCATTTTCGTGGCTGAAAGTGTTAAGGCACATGGAAGAAGCGAAACAAAATAGCTGGGAGTTGGAAATCAGTCAAGTTGGGATTCAGATCCCACTCTGCTGTTTATTTACTATGTGATACTGTCAGTTTCCTCACCTCCGAAATGGGAAACCAAATCATAGTTTTTTTGTGTGTGGAGGTTTTATAAGAAAGGCTATGCACAAAACTTACAATGAAGCCTAATTTTATTTAAAACTTTGTGTTACTGTATTTGTGATACATTTGTGGATTATTTAAGATAATTATCCTCTAAATTATTTTTAGAATACGTGTTAGAGTTGTTAAACAATCAGAAATAATTATAATAATTACAGATATGAGGTAGTGTATTAAAGCCAGACTAGAATTTAAAAATTAAGATTAGTTTACGTGGATAATTCACATAAACTTCTCTAAATACTCTCCTTACACCACCCCATCCCCACTAAGAAGTTGCTAATTTGTTTAACCATCGCAATCCTCTCTTAAAGTTTTGTAGGAGAATTTATAGTTTGATTTGCCAGACCAGAAAATAAAAACAACAAACAAAGCAAAACAATTCCCTCCCCCAAAAGAGTTACTGGTACACAAGTATATACAAATGAGATGCAAAGTTCATTTTTGTCTTGGTATTGCATTTTAATAATTCTGGAATAATGCATTTCGTCTTGTTACATCTTTTACCACGTATAAAAAGGAAAAAAAAACTTAATGGCAACATGATGAAGTATTTAAAGATATCAAAAGCAGTGATAGGGCTGCAGCTGCTGTGAAGGGCTGCTGGGCTGAGGGTGCTGATCCTTCTCAGTTGCTTTCCTTCTCTGTGTGGGGGTGAGCAGGTCTCGGGGCCCTGGCCCAGCCCTGTTGTGGGTAGGCTACTGTGAGAAGTGCAGGACCTATGGCACTCCTGGCATGGTCACTTCTCCAGTCTGTCTGCTGGGTGGGCATCGCCCGGCCCATTACACCTTGACTGCTGAGCAGAACGGGCGTGGCTGGAGCACCTGCCTATCCTAGTTGTAGTTCAGGGTGCTCACCCTGCCCTTGCATCTTGTCTCCTTAGCTAAAGGGCTCAAGAATTGCATCCCTCCCACTTGTGGTTTGGTGTCTCCATGGGGTTAATTGCCATGCAAACTTGCCCACACTGGTTACAGCACTGGGTAGGCAGAGCATTCCCTCTGGTGCTAGCAGGCTAGAGGTAGAGCACCAAAAATAGTGCCTGTCGACTCTGTCAACAGCAAGTTATGATGAAATTTCAAAAGTGGAATCTTTCAGGGCTTTTGTCCCTGGATAAAGTCCCTACAGTTTCCTCTGTCTCCAGCAGCGACTTTAAATTAGTAAGTGGGTCTCTCTCACTTATGGTCTAGGCAATTTTCAATCTGTTTTGCCCAGATTCTCGGGGTGAGTGGCTTTTCTTGCAACTCCTTTAAGAGTCAGATCTCCCTCTCCTGTAATTCTGTGATTCTACTCATCTTAATCCTCATTGATTTTTAAAACCAGACATTTTAGGGACTTATCTTTCTGGTGATAGCCCCCAGGGTCAGAGTTCCTGATGAAGGACATAATTTATTCACTCCTTGGGGAAGTGTTCTGTATTTTGGGCATCATCATTGTGATTGGGAAGTCACCTCACTGCTGGGTTAGGGTCCCAGAGGACGTGGTTTTTCTGCCACTCTTACTCTTCTCAATGCATCTTGTGTGTGTGTGTGTGTGTGTGTGTGTGTGTGTGTGTGTGTGTGTAGGTGCTATTCATCTACTTCTCAGGTCCTTATCAGAGAAAAATGATTTCATAACTAGCTGTAATTTTGTTGTGTCCTGGGGGGAGGTGAGTTCAGGGTTTTCCTACAATACCATCCTGAACCCTCTTCCTTCATAATGCTTATATATATATATATATTATATATATATATATATATATATATATAGTTTTTTTCAAGACTACTGGTTGTAATTTGCCTTGCTTTTAAACTATATTTTATTGGAAATAACTTTTTCCTTTATTTTTTTAAAAATTTTTTAAATGTTTATTTATTTTGGGGAGGGGGGGCGTGAACATGAGCAGGGGAGGGGTAGAGAGCAAAGGAGACACAGAAACCAAAGCAGGCTCCAGGCTCTGAGCTGTCAGCACAGAGCCTGATGTGGGGATCGAACCCACGAACTGTGTGATCATGACCTGAGCTGAAGTCGACACAACCGACTGAGCCACCCAGGTGCCCCTTTTTTATTTCTTTTAAATGAGCTAGTTCCATATCCTTTTATGAGTGCCTAAATATCCATTTGATTATGTTACTTTTTCTTTTTTGTTTTAAATGTTTCTATATTTATTTTGAGTGAGAGAGAGAGAGAGAGTGTAGGAGCAGGGATGGGGGAGAGAGGGAGAGAGAGAGCCCCAAGCAGGCTCCATACTCAGCCTGGAGCCTGACACTGGGCTCAGTCTCATGACTGTGAGATCACTACCTGAGCTGATAGCAAGAGTTGAATGCTCAACCAAGTGACCCACCCAGGTGCCCCATTTTATGTTAATTTTTCTATTTGCAATTTCAAAGGCTAAAAAAAAACTGTCAGCTGTTAAAAAGTATTTATTTTTTATTTGCTTGGTATATATCATATAAAAATTCATTCTCAAAATGTGGGGATCTTAGCTACTCAACTTTTTCAGATTTTATAAAATAAATACTTTCAGTCATATTTATTAGCGTGCAGCAATTTTCAGATTACATATTAAGATAATTGCAAATGTTGGAAATACATAAAGGAGCATTGTTTTATTGTACATTGAAATTACAAAGGTTAAGAAACAGGTAAGAATGAAGGATGAATGTTCTGTGTAGGGAGTCAGCAAGTGCTGAGGCAAGGGATAATTTTTATGCTCCAATGGAAGACAGAGAATAACATGATTGATTACGGAGAGCAAAATGTAGAGTTAATCATGATTAGTGCAGAGAAGAAGAGAACATGGGATTTCCTCCTCATTAAGTTGCAGGATGTAAATTGGTGCTCAGTATGGCTTCCATGAATTCATAATTTCTTAAAATATTAGACTCTCTCCAAGAAGACGGCCTATGTCAGGTTGGGGAGGAAACAATTTTTACTATATCCTCTTGGGATTTTGTCAGTGAAATGTGAATTCAACTCATAGAAAACAGCTTATCACGAAAAAAAGAAGGCATAAAAATTTTTATGTAATGTTAATTTTTATGAGTACATGGAGGACTTCACAGAAAAGAAGTAAAGACCCAAAGAAACAGAGTCAGGGGTTTATATACCATTTTAACAAAGGGTGATCAATTGCAGAGATGTAGCTAAATGACAACAACAAAAAACAACCACAAAAAAAAGGAATTAGGGCTTGTAGGGAAAGTAAATTGTGGGAGGATAAATATATGGGGGAAACTAATGGAAGATAATGGTTTTTTTAGTAAGATGTTGTTTATGTTGACTCATTTCGGTGCTCTCTCCAACTCCTGTGATAATGATAGTTCTTCCTGCCCTAGAATCATGGAGGGGATACCTTCATGAAGGAAAATTTATGTCCTGTTATTAAGTAGATAGGGGGAGGGTAGCAAGCTTTTCCTGTATCCACTGTTTCTCAGTTGCCTTCAGCTCACAATAACCCTTATGTGATAGTAGTATAATTTGGGGTGGCATATTCTGATCCCCTTCATAGGCATGATGGTCCTAAATGTCTTTTACCCTACAATATTGATCAAGACCAGATCCCTATAGGGCACTGGCATATCTGAATAAGAGACATTGGAACCACAGGTAGAAGCTCCTTAATATGAGGAGCAGAAAAATTCATGAGGAACATTATGTTAGAGACAGAAAAATTCTGAGTCATGTGTAGAACGTTTCCCTGAAGTTCTGTAGGGTCAATATTATGTGTGGTCCAGATCTTGGAGGCAGCGAAGGGACAGGGGACCTCAGGAGCACTCAGTTATCAGTATTAGGATTATTCATAGAGTCAGAGCTTCCCAATTTTTCGTGAATGTGTCAGAATAGCTGACGGCAATAGATGGAGTAGAAGGCAATACTAACATTTTTCTGTTGAGAAGTCAGTCTTAATAAAATAGGAAGCTGAAAAGTTTTCTGTAAACGTACTCAGGCTCAGGGGACTTCCCTAGTTAGATCGTATTAGTTGGTCTGACAAAGATTCTGTTTGCAGAATTAGAAACATGCTGGATCATGCCAATGTGGAAGAGAGGACCATTGCTTATTATAAAACTTGAACTTTGAAATCTATAGTGGGCCCTCAAGCTGTTATAATTTATAATTTTGATTAGGAATAGAGGGAAGGAATAAGAGGAAACTGGCAAGCTTGTGCATCTGCCGTAGGATATCACACTTAAAAAGATACTAGGTGGACTTGGGAAATAGTGATTCACATATGAATTAACATCCCAATATAGGATCACTACCAAATGAATTCTCAGTAGGTGAGTGAGTAGATACTGAGATTAATAATCCTTGATCAGAGGGATCAGGGATAGATGGGTCAGTCAGTTAAGCGTCCGACTTATCAGGCTCAGCTCATGATCTCACGGCTTGTTGGTTCAAGCCCCACATCGGGTTCTACACTGATAGTACAGAGCCTGCTTGGGTTTCTCTCTCTCTCTCTCTCTCTCTCTCTCTCTCTCTCAAAATAAATAAATAAACTTAAAACATCCTGGATCAGAGTCATTTCTGTATTAAATGTCCGTTTAAACTTAATTACATTTATTTCTTTATTTTTTATTTATTTTTTTTTTAAATTTTTTTTCCAACGTTTATTTATTTTTGGGACAGAGAGAGACAGAGCATGAACGGGGGAGGGGCAGAGAGAGAGGGAGACACAGAATCGGAAACAGGCTCCAGGCTCTGAGCCATCAGCCCAGAGCCCGACGCGGGGCTCGAACTCCCGGACCGCGAGATCGTGACCTGGCTGAAGTCGGACGCTTAACTGACTGCGCCACCCAGGCGCCCCCATTTATTTCTTTTTTAATCCCTATTCTAGGAGTAGAGATTTGTGTATATCAATTAGCTTTGATTAATAACAAACCATCCCAGAATTCAGTGTCTTTAAACAACAACTGCTTATTTATCCCACTATTCTATGATTGGCTGATGATTCTTCTGATCTCTGGTCAGCCTCAGATCACATGGCAGCTGGATGATCTAGGACGGCTTCCCTCATATGTCCAGCAGTTGGCATGCTGTATTCTGGATTTTGGGCCACTAGTCTCTCTGTTATTCAGCAGGCTAGCTTGGGATGGTCCCGTGGTTCTCGGAAATGGCTGACCTCAATGCACAAATATTTTACAAGCCATATGTACTGATGTCTCATTGGTCAAGGAAATTCACAGCCAAGTCCAGATTCAGAGGATGGGGAAATAGAGTCACACTGATGGGTGGAACTGCAAAGGGGCTACACACATACATGGAGGAGGAGAATTTGCAACTTCTATAATCAGCACAGTTGTGTAAGTGATTATTAGCTTATCTCCAGAACCTCCTGAATAATACAATGAAAATTGGCCTATTTTTTAAAACTCTTTTCTGTTTTATCTGTTATATAATGTTTCTTGACAACCAATAGTGGACGATGACAATAATATCTGGCTTTATCTAGGAGCTAGAAATCAATATATCTTTTATGGTGAAGAAATAAAATGAGATAGGAAAGGATTATCTATTGAGGAAAAGATAGAACAAAACTATGGGTTAGTGTATTTTATGACACTGAATTGATTTTGTCAGTTTCAAGAGTATAAACTTGTTTATATTTAGCTCAAATAATGCTCATTTTTTATAAGTCCCTTGTGATTAGTTATTATTAAGTCGCTTTAATTGTCCCACATCTCTGTGTAAGCAACGTGACTGAAAAATTTATTTACTTGTTTATTTATTTGTTTGAAAGAGAAGAAATATTTGTAGTTTTGACTTGGATGAGAAAGTTGTAAATGGCACCTAGGGAAAAAGAAATCTGTGATGTAGTGTTAGAAGAGGAATATTTTGGGGCGCCTGGGTAGCTTAGTTAAGCGTCCAACCTCGGCTCAGGTCATGATTTCACGGTGTGTGAGTTTGAGCCCCATGTCAGGCTCTATGCTGACAGCTCAGAGCCTGGAGCCTGCTTCTGGAGCCTGGAGGGATTCTGTGTCTCCCTCTGTCTCTGCACCTCCCCCACCTCAAAAATAAACACTAAAAAAAAAGAAGAGGCGTTTTTCATAGGAAGCAATAAAAGTATACGTATTAGAACTTTTCGGGGCGCCTGGGTGGCTTGGTCGGTTAAGCGTCCGACTTCGGCTCAGGTCATGATCTCACGGTCCGTGAGTTCAAGCCCCGCGTCCAACTCTGTGCTGACAGCTCAGAGCCTGGAGCCTGTTTCAGATTCTGTGTCTCCCTCTCTCTCTGCCCCTTCCCTGTTCATGCTCTGTCTCTCTCTGTCTCAAAAATAAATAAACGTTAAAAATTTAAAAAAAAAAAAAGAACTTTTCTTTCCTCTTGAGAGGTTTATGGTATGAATTCAGCAGATGAAATCAATGTATGGTGAATTATAAGTAACACTTTGAGGGACTGGTTGATGAATTCAAAATTCCTAAGGAAACAATAGACCACCTGCAGAAATAGGCAAGGTCACAAGTGAATCCAGGGTTCCTCTTGAAAGATGATTATAATTTGTGGGAGTAAAGTTACCTATAATTATTTGAAAGGGAAGATATTTAAATTTCATGTACACATTAAAATGTGCTCATTTTGTTTTGCTTATAATACAAAAGTAAACAAAATTTACCAGAAATCAAGAAGTATTATTTGCATATTCAGCTTGCCATTCTGATCTTTTTAGTATAGCATATATGGTTAAAAATGTTGAGAGAGAAAATGTTAAAAGAATTTATACTAAAACAAACCATTACCTGAATATAGATTTCTTATGACAGAAATTCAGGTACATATTTTTCTTCATAGAATTTTAAAGCTTTAAAAATGACATAAGTAAAGACATAAATTCCAAAATTTTTCATTGTTAGCCTTATTTGCAACACCTTCAAAAATGCAGTAAATGGCTTAGATTATCACTCTTGCAGAGTAACAGACTCAATAATACTTCATGACATATTCAAATTAATGATGATGTTGCAAACCTCATTAAGTTTAAAAACATTTTTAATGTTTATTTTTTTAAGAGAGAGAGAGAGACAGAGAGACAGAGTGCGAGTGGGGGAGGGACAGAGAGATTGGGAGACAGAATCGGAAGCAGGCTCCAGGCTCTGAGCTGTCAGCACAAAGCCCAACACAGGGCCTGAACTCATGGACTGCGAGATCATGACCTAAGCCGAAGTTAGATGCTTAACTGACCAGCCATGTAGGCACCCCCTCATTAAATTTTTAAGATTTCTACAAAGTATGGGTACCTAGGTGGCTCAGTCAGTTGGTCATCTGTGTTCAGCTCAGGTCATGATCTCATGGTCCATGAGTTCAAGCCCTGCGTCAGGCTCTGTGCTGACAGCTCAGAGCCTGGAGCCTGCTTCAGATTCTGTCTCCCTCTCTCTGCCCCTCCCCCCTCATACTCTGTCTCTCTCTCACTCTCAAAAGTAAATAAACATTAAAAAATTTTTCAAAAAAAAAGATTTCTACAAAGTAGAATTTTCAGTGTATAGTTCTATGTTTTACTGACATGTTGATAAAGCTAAGTGTTAACCAGTATTCTCCTCCAACCAGGTACCATGGTTCCTTTCATTTCCTTAGGCAATTTACACTCAATGGTCTTTCTTCTTCTTTTGCTTTCCTCTTAGACAATCTTTCTTTACAGCCATGGCATTTTTATGCCTCAATGCATGCCTTAACACACTTAAAAATCTCCCCATAATTTTTGATAACACGTTTTGACCTTGTTCTTTGTTTTCACTTTCCACTATTAAGTTGACAACAGCCTGGGTCTGATTGCTTCTGGGACATAGTGTTTCTTCTCATTCTGAACACAATCTGATTACACTACATCCAGCCTATTCTAACGTATCTGTTAACCTGTTTTACTATCTTTATCCGCATTATAATTATTATCCTACATTTCCACTGCACACTTCCATTACTTCTCTATTGACCATTCTCATTTTTTTTTCCTAAACCTGGACTAAGAGATAAGTCATGTATTGGTGTCCCTATCACTTTCCTAAACCATCAAATGCTGCTTTCTATGTTTTCGGTTTCTGAATGTAGAGGTGCAGTTCCTGCAGAAAATTTCTCCCTACTCATGAGTATATTTTCCCTTTTAAAGAGCTCAATCATTGTGATGATTCATACTGGTACTCTCATTATTTAATATTACCCCGACTCCAAATTTTCCAGTTTATCTCCTCACTACTAGAAGAGCATGAAAATTCCCTTTAATATTCTTAATGTCAGCTCATAATTTAACATACCAAAGTCAGTTCCCAGCCTAAAAATGAGAACCTCTCCTATTTTTATTGTTAGTGAAATTATTACTTTTTTAAAACCAGTCAGAATCTAACCTCGCAATTATTAACTATCTCTGTTCCTCTACCCCCTAATCATTTACATTGAGTATTTTTTCTTAAGCGCTGTCATCATCATAGGCCATGTTTCTATCCTTTTTCTGCCTTGATTTTCTAGAAGTTTCTACATATCATGCACAAAATGCTTTCATTGAGTTCCTCCTTAAAACACTGATTGATTCTCTATTTTCTGCATCTCAAAGTATAATCCATTACCTCTTTTCTAGGTATAATCTCAATCTAGGTGATCCATGTCACCAGAAATCTCTATGTCAAATTTACCCTTTAGTCCAGTCCTGTTCACAACATTTTTTGTCTCATGAATATACCATATTCTTTTTCAAATTCCACATCTTTACTTATGTGGTTACATTACAATGAAAGAGACATTGTAGCCTTTCAAATGGTCTTTATTTTGGAGAATCTTTATAATTCAGCTCAAATCCCTCCATACAGTTAAGGAATGCATTTTTTTCCCCTAGAACTGCAGCCCACAGTGATTTCCTTCTTTTGAAAAACATTCAGGACTTGCCATGTGTGCTTCACATCCTTATCACCTCCTTAGTTATTACCCTATGGACTTTCCTTTGTTTCATTTTTGTCTATATGATCTCTCCAAAGAAATGTCAAGTTCTCCTAGGAAGGGTCTCTTGCATATATTCTTTTCTATACCCTTTATAATCTAAAACAGTACTCATCACTTGGTAGATCATAAAAATAACTAGCTTTATTGTGAATTGGTTATGTGTTAGCCATAAAATTAGGTTGTTAAAGGAGTTGTTTGAAAACTTCATTTGCAGAGTAAAAGGAATTCTGTGACTTCAATTGCTTGCCTAGTTGGACTTGAGATTAGCAGAAGGAGGGAGATTGGAGACTTAAATTTCTGTGAAAAAGTGGAAAAGGCAGTATAGGATATTGGTTAAAAGCAGAGTTTCTAATGATTCTAGAGCCAGAATATCTAGCTGAATTCAGCCTGGCCCCTTCCTTGCTTTTCACCACTTACAGGCTGCATCCTCAGAAAATTATTTACCTCTCCTTGCCTCATTTTCCTCTTTGAGAAATAGGGATAATGCTAGTAGCAATCTCAGAGGGTTGATGAGATTCAGTGAATTAATATTTCTTGCTTAGAACAGAGTCTAGTATTTAGTCAGCACTCAATTAACATAAACCATTATGAGTGTTTGTTTTCATTTTCATTAACTGATTCATTTTTTTTTAAAACTTCATTATTATGAGGCACCTGGGTGGCTCAGTCAATTGAGCATCCAATTCTTGATTTCAATTCAGGTCATGATCTCACAGTTCATGGGATAGAGCTTCACATCGGGCTCAGTGCTGAGTGTGGAGCCTACTTGGGATTCTGTCTCCATGTCTCTCTGGCCCTCCCCTGCTCATGCTTTCTCTGTCTCAAAATAAATAAATAAACTTGTAAAAAAAATTTTTTAAAGCTTCATTATTATAAGTTAGTAGAATCCAGCCAGCATGCAAAATGGCCACAGTAATATACAAAGATTTTGAAGTACATAGGTGATTTCTCTCTTCAAAGTTTCAAATACTATGAATAAAGAAATTAGAGGGTCCATAAGGAGAGGACCTCTATGGGTGAAAAGGACATAGGTCTCCAAAGTTCTTTAATCACCTCACAGTGTTTACTGGGCTTATACACTGGACTCTTGCATGTTCTGGACATTGTCAGAGTTTTTGTCTTGAAATTACATGACAGAAGGTGCTTGTGCTATAGTAATAGAATATGCTTATACGAGTAGCAAAAGTGCTACTTTTGGGGGTGGATATGAAAAAAAATAATAGAAAGTGATATATTCAAGATGACAGAATGAATTCTATTGTTAGAAGCATTTGATTTTCCAAAGATTCAAATACTTCTCTATTTCCCACCCTCTGCAACTTGAATTCTACTGGTAACTTATGTTTGGTTGAGTGCCAAGACAAATCAAACCTGAAAATAATAGAAAGGAATATTGGCAAATATAAATATACATCAGATATACAAGAATGACTGTGTTGTGTAATAAAGCATTTTCATAAGTTCCTTTTTGCCTTCTCCCTTTTGAACCTGCAGGATAATGTTGCTTAGAAACCTATATGTGTAAAGTGATGGCTAAGAACAGAATTTATAATTAATCCATGGAAGTCTGAAATGGCAAAACCTTTGTAGGTTTGTAGAGTGTAAATTCTGTGTTTTTGCTATATTCACAAAACCCTGGGATTTGCATGGGCTAGACATGGGGTCAGGATTGACAAGGCGGGTCATCTGATGATAACCTTCCTACTTGAGATGACAGAGGTACTTAAGTCTGAAACAGTTGGTATCTGTAAAAGTTCCTGTTAGTTTTGTGGATGAAAAGGGGAAATGAGATTAATTTAATCCACATTTGAAAGACATCAGCAATAACCTTCGTACTCTGCCAGTGTTGAGAACAGAGTTCAATGAGAAAATGAACATTTGTTTCAGAATTAATAAAAAAAAAAAGCATAATTTCCCAAGAAATTTTTCACCAGAATGGCATGAACCATGTATTTTTACAAATAAGCCAAATTCAATAATTGATTAAAAATCTTTTATATAGTATTAGACACTTATTTATAACTTATGGTGTAAATTCTATAACATTTTCCTCACTCTGTGAATTACCTGCATTGCTATTATTAAATATACTCACAGCACAAGGGAACAAATTGGAAAGCAGCAAAATTCAGATTGTATTAGCAAATTACATAACACAGTCTATCATTCTGAATAGGAAGTAATGCCAAAGGGGTTATTTAAACTATGGGAAGTATAAAGCAATGCATTAGTTTTCTACATCCTGTAATTCAGGGTTTTCTTTCTATATAGTTTCATATATGAACTACACAGATTCAGAGATAAGGGAGGATAGATCTCTATTCTGAAATATATATCCAAATTATACCATTCTGTTAGCTTTATTGTCAACTCTGCTAAACAGTCACATGTACTGAGTAGATCATTCTCTCTCTTGCCTCTAGATAAATTTGAATGTGCATTTCCTTACCTATATTTCACTTGGTTAACTTATGTTCACATTGCAGTTCCAGTTTAACTCTTTCTCAATACCCACATGCCACACACACACACACACACACACACACACACACACACACCCTCACTTGTTTCAATCCAGATAGAAGCATGTCTTTCATACTTTCTACAGTATGCAACCATTATTATTATTATTATTATTATTATTATTATTATTATTATTAAAATAGCTGTTTTGTTGTATTAGAGCAGACACTGTACCTTGTACATGAGTATATCTCTCCCCAGGCCTATTGTAGGTCCTCAGGATACTGCATTGATTGCTATTGCAAACGCCTTTGGGGGCATTCTGACACTGACTGTAGAGTTGCTTACTTAGTAAGCAACCAGTGAATACTCACCAAAGAAAGGAACTATGCTCTTTGAAAATCAAGATTCTTGCCCTTGTGGAATCAGCAATACCTTGGAGTGGAAATTTTACCAGTAGAAATAACAAGTTTGTATGACACAAGGGTGGTATGAGTCTAAGCAGAAATTTTATAGGCACTCAGAGTAAAATGAAATCTCTGCCATTTGGGATGATTAAGGGACTGTGTGGAATAGATGGTCTAAACTGACAGTTTTGTTGCATTCTAATGGAACTCTGACCGATAACATAAGGGCAAGTCAATGGCTTTTGCATATGCATCAGGTTATTAATATTTTCTGAGAATAATATTAAGACAACAAACATCTATCTTACTTTAAAATCACCTGGTGACAGATGGTTTCTTAAAATAGAAGTGACTTAATATGGTTTACAGTTATGTCCACATATGCCATTCTTGTTTTCCCCATGCAAAACATTTCTTGGACATAGCATATGAATTGAATATACACAACTACCTTACTTGGTGAGTACACAGTAAGTGGTCCTTTTTTCTTTGTGATTGAGTTCCTTGAAAAAGTGATTGGTTTGGTAGTAAAGCTGGAAATGAATTGAGTGTCTGGATTTGAATCATCTTAATATAAGATGAGCTTTGCCTAAACTTAATATTTTCTTATCTTCAACCGAGGAGACTGAATCACAGTAGTTGTCAAGTAGTATAATACTTTTGCACAAGATAATATTGCAATCTGAAATTATCATTTCCTTATAGACTGTAATGTTAAATTATCGTTTTTATTCTTGCCTTATTTAATTCAATTGGTCAAATAGTCTTTTAGTACCTACCAAGAACAGAGTCTGCTTAGTCTCGTTTGAAATGAAATATTAAAGGCTCTATCATTTCATAACTAATAGAATTTCTTTCCTTGCACTCTACTCTTTAGCGCAAGGGCTTTACATCAGTTTTAGAAATCCATAGAAATCATATTTATTTCTTCACAGAAAATACTGGAGTGCTTTATTTCACTGCTATGAAAATATCCTTTATTAACATGAGCTGTTACTCTTTTGAATTTAGGTGTGCATAACTTAATAGATGATGCTTCTTTATTGATATTTTCTTTTGCTTTAACTATTTCATTTATTCCAAAAATATTTATTGTGCATTTAATATATGCTAAATATGTTATGGGGACCTTTCTTGAGTACTCTTCATTTGGAAAATCAGAAATAATGCAATTTATATATAATACTGGCAAAAATTGTTAGCATTGAAAAAACATGAACCATAAACAAAATATGTCTTCTCTTTGCTAGCCATCATGAATGGGGTAACACTTTGTTGAAGAATGCTAGAATGCTGCTGATAGATCAACGTTATAGAGTCATATTTTCTCATGATCAATGTAACTTAGCTTTACACATGTATTTAATGTAGCAAACCTTTTTGTGAAGTGCTGCCATTTAAGTTCCATACAATCAGTAGTCATTTGCATGATTGTGGGAGTTTTAATACTTTCTGCGAAAGAGTACAAATCATATTTAAAGGTTCAGCTATGGATTTCGAATCTTTCCTTATTCATTGCCATCACAAAATCAGGTTTTTAGAGATTTGTCTTATTCACTTCGGTAATCAAGTTCTGGGTCACATTATTTAGTCCTCATCATCATTTTGTTCATTGACACCTAGAGATCTTTGGCAAGGTAGTATTCTGCTAAGATTAAAAGAATGAGCTTTCAAATAAGTGAGACTTGGATTCAAGTACAGGTTCTGTTCACCATTGTGTTATGGTCTGTTTAAGCTCTAACTGAAAATTAGGGAAGCTCTCAGCACCAACTAACAGTTTGAGGATTAATGAAAACAGTGACAACAGGGTGCTTGCCACAGTGCCTGGCCCAAACTATTCCAGTCAAGAACCAGCACTTTTTTATTGTAAAGGTGAATCTTTGATTGTAACGTAAATCTTAAAACTCATCCTGAAGCAGCCACTGGAGAAAGTTTCTTGCTGCTTTGACAAAGTCACAACGTGGAAGGGTCCTGACTTTTTCTTCCCCCTTGATTCCTGAAACACTAAATGTGCTAATTATTTTGAACTTCATTCTCTTATTAGTAAGGAAAAATGAGTATCAGAGCATCAAAGTTCAAAATTATCAGTTCATTTTCATTCCAAAGTATGAAGATGCTGAGGAAAATGATAGCCCCAAATCTGCTCTTGAAGTAACTCTACTCGGGTTCTGACCAGACCAATGAACAAAAATTTAAGCTTCTTTTAATGATGTTTGTTATGAACCAAACTGTTCCCCTTCCACCTCCAAATTCATATTTTGAAAACTTAAGCCCCCGGTACTTCAAAAATGCAACTATATTTTAGACTCTATGTAAAGAGGTAACTCAGGTAAAATAAGATCATGTGGATGGGCCCTAATCCAATATGATTCATTCTCATAAGGGGAGGAGATTAGGACACAGACACCACAGTCTGAGGAGGACAATGTGAGCGCACAGTGAGAATGCAGCCATTTTCAAGCCAAGGATAGAGGCCTTAGAAAAACACCACATCTGCTAACACCTTGTCTCCAGAACTGTGAGAAAATACATTTCTGTTGTTTAAGCCACCCAGTCTGTGGTATTTTGTTATGGCAGCCCTAGCAAACTCATACAATATTCAAAGGAAGGAACGAGTGGATCATTTTTAGGGGGAAATACATATGTGGAGTTGGAGCTAGTCATATGTAGAATACCTTTTGCTTCCTTAAGGGAAAATAAAAATTGAACGTATTGTCCAATCTTAAAGACTAATATATTCTGAGGTTTAAAAACATTAAAACCTACGATTATTTTGAAAGCCTCATAGGCAAGAAGTGAACACTACAACCAAAATAAAGAATTTAGTAAAAGTAATCTTTCTGATAAATACCTATTAAAATTCCACAAAATTTTATTAGTTTCTCATTCCAAAGGAAAGCTATTTTATGAAAGAACACACACACAAACATATCTACACATGTGAGACCATAGTTTTCTTTATCATAAACTCTTTTTATACCTGTGCCCACCATTCTCAATGAATATCTTTTCTCCTTACACACAAAAGTAGATGGGTTAATTTCCTCAGCTTTCCTCTTTTCAATTTTATGAATTTGTCAGGTTCATAAAAGTATTGTGGATAAGATTCTGGACTCTCAAATGATTCCCTGGGTTCAAATCATGGCTCTGCTTCTTAGTAATTGTGTGCCTTCTACAAATTATTAACCCCTCTAAGCCTTAGTTTCTTCATCTGTAAAATAAGGATAATAATAGTATCTACAACAACATACCAGGTACTTAGTACTGTTTGTGTGTGTGTGTGTGACTGTATGTGTGTGTGTGTATATGTGTGTATATATATGTATGTATATATATGTGTGTATGTATACATGTATATGTGTATATATATGTGTGTGTGTCTCTCTCTCTCTCTCTCTCTATATATATATATATATAGAGAGAGAGAGACAGTTTTCAAATAATGGTGACTATTATTCCCTTTATCATTATTTACCTATCATAATTATTCACTTTATTATTTACTCATTTTCCATCTTCTTCCACTTTTTAATTGTAGAAAGTGACGTTTCAAGTGTAAATCTTATACCTATGCTGTTGAACCCATTGCTTCCTTATCCACATGATTTCCACCTCTTCTCATGTTTCATTTCTTCTGTCCAGTAGCTCCCCTCTCAAACCTAAAATCATGCTCTTTTCTCCTTCACATTAAAAATAAGACCATAAACAAACCCATCTTCTTCCCTGCTTTCCTTTCTCCTTTCCACCTTTCCTCTCACAACCTAAACGAGTAACCTATGCCCACTCACTCAGACTCTTCTACTCCTTTAAACTATGGCTATGTCACGTGCTCTCTCATAACTCTGATAGTAGACACTATCAATGACTGTGCTTGACAAAGTCAGTGACCTCATTTCATTTGACATTGTTGATCACTCTACTTTTGACACCCTGAGTTCCCGTTCCCACCCTGAGTTCCATGACACTGTGTCATCCATTTCACCTGGTATGCTTGGATGTCAGACTACTCTTTTTTTAAATTTATTTTTTTTTTAATTTACATCCAAGTTAGTTAGCATATAGTGTAACAATGATTTCAGGAGCAGATTCCTTAATGCCCGTTACCCATTTAACCCATCCCCCCTCCCACAACCCCTCCAGCAACCCTCTGTTTGTTCTCCATATTTAAGAGTCTCTTATGTTTTGTCCCCCTCCCTGTTTTTATATTATGTTTACTTCCCTTCCCTTATGTTTACCTGTTTTGTATCTTAAAGTCCTCATATGAGTGAAGTCATATGGTATTTGTCTTTCTCTGACTGACTAACTTCACTTAGCATAATACCCTCTAGTTCCATCCACATGGTTGCAAATGGCAAGATTTCACTTTTTTTTTAATTGCCAAGTAATACTCCATTGTATATATATACCACATCTTCTTTATCCATTCATCTGTCAATGGACATTTGGTCTCTTTCCATACTTTGGCTATTGTGGATAGTGCTGCTATAAACATTGGGGTGTATGTACCCCTTTGAAACAGCTTACCTGTATCCCTTGGTTAAATACCTAGTAGTGCAATTGCTGGGTCATAGGGAAGTTCTAGTTTTAATTTTTGAAGAACCTCTATACTATTTGCCAGAGTGGCTGCACCAGCTTGCCTTCCCACCAACAATGCAAAAGAGATCCTCTTTCTCCGCATCCTCACCAACATCTGTTGTTGACTAAGTTGTTAATGTGAGCCATTCTGAAAGGTGTAAGGTGGTATGTCATTGTGGTTTTGATTTGTATTTCCCTGATGATGAGTGATATTGAGCATTTTTTCATGTGTCGGTTGGCCATCTGGATGTCTTCTTTGGAGAAGCGTCTATTCATGTCTTTTGCCCATTTCTTCACTGAATTGTTTGTTTTTTGGGTGTTGAGTGTGATAAATTCTTTATAGATTTTGGATACTAACCCTTTATCTGATATGTTGTTTGCAAATATCTTCTCCCATTCTGTCAGTTGCCTTTTAGTTTTGCTGATTGTTTCCTTTGTTGTGCAGAAGCTTTTTATTTTGATGAGTTCCCAATAGTTCATTTTTGCTTTTGTTTCCCTTACCTCTGGAGACATATTGAGTAAGATGTTGCTGCAGCCAAGATCAGAGAGTTTTTGCCTGCTTTCTCCTCAAGGATTTTGGTGGCTTCCTGCCTGACACTTAGGTCTTTCATCCATTTGAGTTTATTTTTGTATATGGTGTAAGAAAGTGTTCCAGGTTCATTCTTTGCATGTTGCTGTCCAGTTTTCCCAGCATGACTTGCTGAAGAGACTGTCTTTATTCCATTGGATATCCTTTCTTGCTTTGTCAAAGTACTTGGCCATACGTTTGTGGGTCCATTTCTGGGTTCTCTATTTTGTTCCATTGATCTAAGTGATCTAGCCACCTCAGACTACTCTGTTTTAAACATCTTTACTACAACTCCACAAGCTTGCTTTTCTTCCCTAAGAAGTGCCATGGTTGTATGTATGAATGGTATTCACCACAAATGAATTGCAATGATGGTCCGTTTGTTTTTGGTACATTGATAATTTTGATTTGAAAAACATGTTTTGGAAAATCTAGAAAGTTAAAACATTGTTTACTATATCCCTACTGTTTAAGGATAGTGTTTGGTACATGATAGGTACACAATAAATATTTAGTGCATGAAAAGTGCTTCTTTTTTTTCTGTGCCCATGCTCATTTCACAATTTGTGTGAGCAAGGAGAAATGTCCTATAAGGTAATAAATGATTAACTAATGGCTATTTGGTACCATAAGTTGATAAATAGAAATTTACCTACTTTTTAAAAATGACATTAACTGAAACTATTTTTTAATTCAAATCTCCTATACATCTGACTAAATTTGTTCACCATTTCTCAACCTGAAGTGATTTATCTTTTAATTTCAAAAAGCCAAAATTGTAATGAAAAGATCAACTATATTTTGAGATGAATGTCAAAATGTCCATTTTTATTTCAGTGCATTCCTTGTTTGCAATATTGTGGAAGAGTCTGTTGGACGACAATATAATCAGTCAACCCTTGAACAACATGGGTTTGAACTGCACGATTCCACTTATACATGAATTTTTTAAAATAAATACAATACTGTAATTGTATTTTCTCTTCCTTATGATTTCCTTAATAACATTTTCTTTTCTCTATGCTGTGATTGCGGTATATAATGTATATAACATACAAAACATGTTAATCGAATATTAATGTCTTTGGTAAAGCTTCTGGTCAAAGGCTATTACTAGTCAAGTCTGGGGGGAGTCAAAGTTATATGCAGATTTTTGACTGTGCAGGGGGTTACTACCCCTAATCTTGAATTGATCAAGAGTCCACTGCACATGATAATCAATGGAGTGATTTTTAAAAGTATCATAAATAATGGATTTTAAAAGTAACATATATGAATCAGTGGCCAGAGTTTAACAAGAGGATTATCTAAAAAAATGCTTCACATTTTTAAGGCATATGTTTTGAAACCAATGGATTGGAGATTTTTTTTTACGTGTAGCAAGATAAATACACATTGTATTCTTATATATTTTACCTAGGGCTTAATTGCAATATGATTACCTGCTATGAGAGGTAAATTATACACCTACTCCTTTACTTGAAGTAAATTAGCTCTACTAGATTAAGAAAAATGATCATATTTGTGAATCTTGGGGTAACTCTCACTGAAAAGTGTTCCAGCAGAACACCAGCTGTGATTCATAAGAAAACATAGCCTTCCTCTTAAGCTTCATGGACTTTTCTTATCAAAAGCTTTTTAAATTTATTGTATTCATTCTAAATTTTCTAGTTTCATTTATCACAATTTGACTTTAAAAGGAGAACAACTTCTCTGTATTTTTTTTTAAATCAACAAGTCTAATTTATGTTATAGACAGAGATACAGCTGATGACTGACCTCATGCTTACCTAATTTTAAATACCATTTTAGCCAATATAATTATATTTCATTAAAACATGTCATAATTGAAAATTATTTGGTAACCTTAAGCATACTAAGAATAATAGAACATGAACCTGGTTAAATTTGTAATATAACTTAATCAGATGTGCTTTATAGAGACAATATTTATTTTGTCATACTTTTCTTTCTGTGTTGAATTGTTTATCCTTTTAGAATAACTAACTTAGCAGCAATGCATGATACATTGAGCAAATCCATACAATTTAATTACCACTTTACTATTACTATTAGCCTTGTTCTTTTAAAATTTAGTTTATAAAAGTTCTACCCAAGTATGATGCTCGGTTTAATGTGCCAACTTGACTAGACTATAGTTCTTAGTCATTCAGTCACAAAATAATCTAGGTGTCCCTAGATTAGGGATGTGATTAAAATACAATTGGGTGACTAAGTAAGGGAGACTGTCCTAGAACATCCTAGTAGATCTGATGACATCACAAGAATCCTTATAAGAAAAAGACAGGAGAGTCAGAAGTCAGAGAGAAAAGGTGATATGGTAATAGAAACAAAGATTAGAGCAATGCAGCCCCAAGCCAAGGAGTGCCATCTGCCTCTAAAAGCTAGAAGATACAAAGAACAGATTATCCCTGACAGTCTCTAAAAGGTATTAGTTCTGTGGACACCTTGACTGCAAGACCAGTTTTGAACTTCTGACCTCCAGAATTGTGAAATGATGAACTTGTATTGTTTAAAACCACTACATTTTTAGTGATTTGTACCAGCAGCAAGAGGAAACAAATAATACAGAATTTGTTGCCTGAAAGTGTTATGTTGCTACAAAAAATAGCTGTAAATGTGGAATTGGTTTTGTAATTGGGTAATGAGTAGAAGCTGGAGGAATTTTGAGGGCCATAATAGAAAAAGCCTACATTGTCTTAAATAGACTGCTAATAGATATATGGATGTTAAGGATGTTGGTAATGAGTACATAGAGGAAGTGATGAGTATGGTAAAAACAAAAGAAAACTGTGTTGTGTTAGAGAATACTTAAGTCATCCTACCCAAACTGTTGTTATAAATACTGCGATTGAGAGTGCTGTTATTGAGGGCTCAGAAAGAAATGAAGAACATGTTATTAGAAACAGTTATATAGAAAATAGTTCTGTAGAAAACAGATGTTGTAGGCAATGAACTTGGATATTTATCTGAAAATATTTCTATGCAAAATGTTAAAGGTGTTCCTGGTTTCTTCTTTATGCTTATATAATAAAATGCAAAGAAAAGAGATAAATTGAGGGAAGAATTGTAAAGCAAGATGGAAATAGGACTTGATGATTTGCAAAGTTCTCAGCCTATCCAGATTGTAAGGGTCCTTGCTCCATTTTCTTAGGATCAGAAGGCTTACAAGCATGAGGGACATGCAGAAAGAGACAATGAAACCATGAATATTAACAAATGTGTGTGAGAGAAAGGGGGTTTCAAAGACCATTAAAACTTTCTCCATATCAGCATTAAGGGTGTTTTGCTTTCTCATCATTGGTGTGTTCACTGGAGTAGCACTTTTTTGTTTGTTTTGTTTTCATTTAAGAACATTTCCTTAGCCATCACAACTTGGCTCAATGTTAAGCTTAAGAGGCCTGACTTTCAGCCTATCTCAGTTCTTGACATACCGTTCTCAATAAACTTAATCATTTTAGCTTTTAATGTAAACTGAGAGATGTGTGACTTTTCCGTTCTCTTGCACGCTTAGAAGCCATTGTTGGATTATTAAGTTGGCCTAATTCAAATATTGTTGTGTCTCAGGGAATAGGGAGACCTGAGGAGAAGAAGAGAGATGGGATAATGGCCAGTTGGTAGAGTAGTCAGAAGACACACATTTAATAAGTTTGCCTGCCATCTTATATGGGTAAAGTTTGAAGTGCTCCAAAACAGTTATTATAGTTGTTATAGTATTACAGTTTTTATAGTATTATATATTGAAATATTGTGAGAATTACCAAAATTCACATCTTAAAGTATTATGGACACAAAGTAAGTAACACTGTTGGAGAAATGGCACCGATGGACTTGCCAGATGCAAGGCTGCCACAAACCTTCGATTTATAGAAATCACAGTATCTGTGAAGCGCAGTAAAGCTAAGTGAATGAAATCAATAATGCCTGTATAAAAATGCCTTTAATCTATCCTCATACTTGAGGATAGATTTTTTGTTTATAGAATTTTAATTTTTGTTTTGTTTATAGAATTTTAATTTGCAAATCATTTTCTCTTATTACTCTAGTGTTTTATAACCTGAAGTTTTGCTTTTTAGAATATTTGAGAAACTTGTGAAACGTCTTCCACTCATCTCCCCAGAATTTTTATGAATCTTTGTCAAAAGTGTTCTGAAGTTTCATGATGATAAGCCATGGTGTGGGTTTATTCCTATCTATTGTTTGAGTTGTTTTTTTCTTTATTCCTATCCATTGTATCAGTTGCTTTTTAATTTCTTTGACATTATTTATTATTTTTTTAGCTTGATTTTCCAGTTCTTCCATTGAGTTTTTCATTTCTGGTGTGACTTTTTTTTAATTTTCACAAGTTCTTTTTTTTGTTTGTTTGTTTTCTAAGTGTTCTTTTTTATATCACTTTATTCTTATTTCATGGATGCAGTAGTTTTCTTATCTCTCTGGGAATGAAAACAGTAATTTCTTTGAACTTAATGTCTTTATGCATAGGTTCTTTTTATCCTAAGGTTTTTTTTTTTTAATTTTCCTATTTGATTTAGTCACTTTATTTTATGTTAAAGGTTTTCTTCACATATCTAAGGCTCTTTCACTCTATTTAATGATGGAGCAATAAACAGTTGGTTAGAATTTCTGTAGGTATGGCAGGCAGGCAGACAGGTTGCTTCTCAAATATGGAGTCATCTGGTTGGAACTTTCTGTTTTGGGGAACTCCCCATATCAGATCTCTAGATATTTTCTCTTATGATAGTAATAGTGTCCTGGTTAGATACTTATAGTCACTGCCTGGAAGATAGAATTCTAGCTGTCATTATTTTTAGAGGAAATTCGAGAAGGGTGTCTCAATATGCAAAGTGATCTCCTTATTTTAAGCATACTACTGTTGCCATTAACTGTGGTTTTGATTACTCAATTCAGAGATGCTATGATTACCCTATGCTTGATATTTGAAAAAAAAAATCTAAAATTCTATAGCAGGAGCTTCTGCAGAGTCTATCTATATAAAGTACGGAGAAAATCTGGGGATATTACTGCCTCTTAAATAGACCTTCCACTGATCCTGTTTTAACCATTAAGTTTATCTCCATTTTTACAAATATCTGTTGCTATTAATACCTCAAGTTTGGAAAGTTGTTTCCTGTATCTTACCACTTAGCATTATAGGGTCTAGCCACTTGACAACTTTTCTGTCTTCTCTCACTTGTATCATCTCCATTTTTTTTTCTTCTTTTGTGTGTTAGGGCTTATTACTTTCAAAACATTTCTTCCTGTCAATTCACTGATGTTTTAGTGAAGCTTAAGGAGGGAATGGATATAAATACACATAATAAATTTTCTACTTTTAATTTGATTCCATTTTATTTTATTCTGTCCTCTAAACATCTACCATTTAGAGGTAGTATGATGAATTCCCATGGGGAAATTGAGAGGTTTACTTTAACTTTATAACTTTATAGTGGTTAAAGATCGTCCAATATGTAAAAACAATAGCAATGGTATAAATTAGTATGTATGTGACTATGACTATCTCTTTGAGTGATGTATTTTGTAAAGCATGAACAATTTCAAAGCATCTAAACAGTTTTGAGGACAAAAATCCTTAATCTTTAGACCAGTTTTCCAAAACTTACTCAATAATATTACACCTAATGGTAATTAAAAGGAATCTCATGCTACTTTGATCAAAAACCAAAACCAAATGAAAACAAAACAAAACAAAACAGAAATGAATTATTATTCATGAAAAAGTATGTCAGTAAAATAAATGATTGTTCCTTTAGTTTTAGCATGCCTAGCACTTAGTAAGTGCTTTATGATTAGTTGTTGAATGTTAGGTGAAAAATGAAAATGAAATTCTGGCACATGATTAGTTTCTTTGCAACTCCCAATTAATTTTATTATATTCTCCTACTATCTTTTTCCTTCCTTTTTGTTTCCTATTCTACTGTTCTTTTTCTAAGCTTTTCTAGTTTCTTCTTACTTATTTCCATAACTATTACAAAATCCTCCTCAGTGGTTTCCCCCCACATGCCATAGTACACCCTAATGTAGCTATATGATTTATGGAGGAATAGACTTAATAGAATTGTTTGATTGTTAACATACTACCTTGTATAAAAAAAATAACACTTTGTGGTTTATAGAATTATTGGTTTTATTGTATCATTTAAAATTTCTTAGTTTGCTCTAAGAGATAGTACTAATAAAAATTAAAACAACTAAAAAATGAGTTCTGGGATATCAGATTACCACCATCATAACCATGGCTTTAAATGACAAAGCAAACACTGAGTGCAGACATTTGATACCCAATTCTGTTCTAAATATGAAACTATAATAACATTCTATTCAAGACTCTTTTTTTAAGAGTGTGACCAAACTTTCAAGCAAAGGAACCTCCTTACCTGGCATTCAAAACCCTTAATGGCAATCTATCATTCTCTTCCCATTTCTCAAGTCTTCCATCATGCGGTTGGTTTTACAGCAATATATTTCAGGTTTTCAGTTCTGGATTTTTACTTTTCTCTCATGAGAGAACATATCTGGAAATTTTATCTTTATTATCTTTCACTGTATAAGCGTTGATCATCTCCCCAGGCCCATTGTGGCATTCTCTATTTCCTCTTGTCCTTGGAAACCACGTTAGCTTTGTTTCTAAACCATCTGGTGGCCAGATACATAATTTATATCAAATAGAGGGACATATTAAACTTTCTGAGGCAGGTTTACAAGCAACTTGGATAAATACAAGAAGTTATGTTTGGTTTAATTTGTAGAATATGCTTTGAACCAAGCTGTCTATGTGAACAATAACGGTTTGAGAATATCAAATGAAATAAGTAAAATTTTTAAAATATTGGAATGGATTGTGACTTTCTAAGGATCATAATATCATTGAATTACAGTCAGCGTGAGTCATGTTAGAAAAAATATTCTGCACTTAGTCTCCATTAATACATTTATTTATTCTGATTTTATTGCCTTAAAATTTAAATACAATTTCAAAAATGTGATTTTAAGTAATATATAAAAGTTTCAAAATACTGTGTAGCAAATATATACATATATTTGAGATCACACATTCTAATATTTTAGCCAATAAGAAGTTTGTTTTTATTCTTCAGTTTTCATGTTTACTGTTTACGTCATTAAAAAACTTGTGAGTTCATACTGTTTGTGAAACACCATACTTCATAATAAAGGAGACTGGGAAATGAGCACAGTACAGTTTCTACCTTCAAGACATTTTGTTTTATACAGTAGAAGAGAAGAAGACAGACTCATAAATAACTACAAAATAAGGAAGAATGTAATTAATGTCCCAAGGGAGCTACAAAGCATGTGCTCTGAGAGAATAAAGAAATCACTTACAGTTCTGAGAGTCAAGCAAAGGCATAAAGTTAGAACTGAATTGTATGTGCTAAAGAAAGAGAAAAGTTCAGTATAACTACAAAGATTTATGTGCTAGAGGGAAAAAGGAACACATGGATTCTGAAAGGTATTGAGACATAGGTCATGGAGTTTTCAAATGTTTCCAGTAGCCCAAACAGAGATACCATATTCCATGGAGCAGAGCAATTACATGAAGGAGCAACTGAATTTTAAAATAAGTCTAACAATACTATGCAAAGTATATGAAAGGAGAATAGACATAATTAGTTGAGTTTGGAATTCATAATTCTAGCTTGAAGCCTTAGAAAACCAAGGCTTACACTCATGTGTCAGTTGCTCTTTATGTAAACATTTCCACAGAGTAGATGAAACCTGAATTGACCAATACTAATGCCTGTCTCAGGGTACATGATGTCTGAAGCGTATATGTGAAGGATGGTATTAAGCCAACGTAATCATAGGTAAAAACCTAAAAATATGTATTTTTTTTCCAAAAAAGTGGACTCCCTACACTGAATTTTTTTGTCCATGCTTTTATTCATTTAAGATTTATTGCTTGTCTGCTTTTTCCCAGGCATGGTGATAGCAACCACAAAATAAGCTTTGTTCTTTCCTTCATCACTTAGGAAGCAGATGTGATGTGGGACCATAGCATGCCAAAACACCTTATTTTTTGGAAATTTGTCCCTATCTTATTTCCCATTTTAACATATTAGTAGCTTTGGAATCCGAATTTTTGCTAAAAACTGTAATAATAAATATGTTCTGTCTTATGCACTTGAATAAAGCACTTTTAAGAAATGTTTTACCTTAATGCAAAGGAAAAAAGTTGGAGGTTCAGTATATTAGAGGAAACGTGTGCTTAGCTTTATATGAGACTTTGTTGCTGGCCCAGGGTCATTCTCTGATGGGAAAACATGAAGTTTCTTTCTGGTGTGTGTGTATTTTCTTCTTTCATTTTTTTGCATCTTAAAACCCACTTCCTTGTTAGGATATTCATAAGATACTTTGTAGACTGACAGAAAAGTTCAGCATTTTAGGAAAACCACTCTATCTAGTCCTGGTTTTTAAGCCAAGACTTTGAATAAAGTGTATTCTGAGTTGTTTTCTGGAAATAGTCCTTGGAAATGGTTTCGTGATGACATCAGGATGCTTGACTGATTTTATAATTTCTGAGAATAGGGTTATTATATAAATATCTTGTCTTTTTTTTACTCAAGCAATAATGAAAATCATAATAAAATATTAGTCCTATTCCATGTTTTATTTTTAAAAATGTATTTGATTATATTGAGAGAGAGAGAGAGAGAGAAAAGAAGAGAGATTGTGTACATGCAGAGGATGGGCAGAGATAGAGAGAGAGAGGGAATCCCAAGCAGGCTCCACACTGTCAGCACAGAGCCCAATGCAGGGCTCCAACTCACAAACCATGAGATCATGACCTGAGCTGAAGTCGGGCACTTAACCAACTGAGCCACCCAGTTGCCCTTTCCAAGTGCTATTTTCAAGACTTGAGATGTTTGTATGGGTCTCTCTTACTTTTTTGTTTATAACTGAACTAGATAAGACAAAGGAGTTTCAGTACTGGTCAAGAATTAACATATTAAGGCTTTCTTCATAGATATCTCAGCAAAAGCTGAGACACCCCCCCGCCCCGTCCATACCACCACTTGCCACAGTATCCCAGCAGACAGTTATTTATATGGGTGTGTGTGTAATAAATGGATCCTACTAAAAGATTTGTACTCCACTGAACAGTTCGTTTGGAATGAAGTTGACAACTAGAGTATAAAGTAGGATTCTCTAAGACTTGAACAATGTACCTTTAACAAGAGAAATAGATTTCCAGCAGGCAGGATTGTGGAAAATCCATGCTTTTTGGTAGATTATTCATATTTTAAAAAAACTATTCTTAGAGAACTCCTTCAGTAATTTCATATGAGTATCTGGTACTTTAGCATCCTGTTGTCTGCATGGTATAGAGTTTACTTGCTTAGGGAATTTGCCATCATGTATACACAACCTTCATGTAAGGTTGTTTTTTCAGGGTGGCCTTGAAATTGGAATTTTTTCTGTATACCCATGAGACCCTGCAGTAGAGGAAATGTTTCAAATATGCTGATTAAAGAAAATGGGCACAAGTGGCCACTGAAGTAGGCCATAGGAAAGGGGAAAATAATTAAAGTTTACATTTATGAAAGTATTTAATTATTTATCAGAAGTTTCACTTTGTGGTATAGGATGTTGTCACAGTTATAAATATTGTGGTTACTTGCTTATTTCCTTAGAGTCTAGGTTGGTTAGAAATGCTGGACCAGGTATAAATTTGAATCTATTTTGCAATGTGAATTCTAAAACTATTTTTCTTTGAAATAGATCTCCTTCTGAAATGATTAAATATGAATGAATCTTCAGTTACCACATTTCCATGTTATTTTAGGTGTCAAGGGAGAAGGAAATATTTGACAAATTAGTTCAACTTTCTGTGAATAAAAATAATGCCCAAATGAAGCATTTGCATTTCAACATTGTCAGATTATGTCATAGCATGACCTTCTCTAAGAATAATATATGTAAACAAACTTCCCTGCTATTCTTATGTAGTACAATAGTAGTTGAAATGATTAATCAGGTCCTGATTTGAAAGCTCTTTAATCTCTGTAGCCAAGATGAAAAGTATTGATTGTTATCAAACAGTCGGGCCTGATTTGGTTGTTTAAACCTAAAAGTGATTATTTTTGAAGTTTGCATTTGCTGTATGGAAATTATCATGAAATGAAACAACAAGTTTCATTTTACTGTATCAGGGAGATTAATCTTTTTAAAGGCAGGGTATTCCACGTATCAGCATTTGAATTATTTCTATTTTTTTTCTGTTTGCTCAAAGCCACTACACAGTGATATTACATTGGATTATTAGGGAAATATATCACAAAGCACTTAACAATTTTGAGTGTAGGATTTTGCAATATATTTCCAGCTTAAATATAGAGATAAGCAGCAATGCTATGTTACTGGACAAACTATGGATCTATTTGTCTATTTCTCTGTAGTGTCTACTTATATTATGATGATACCTGTATTTTTTTTAATTTAAATAGTGTTCCAAAATGAGAGAAATGGATGATACATGATGCAGTCAAATATGCAAAAGATGCTTTGTAATTTTCTCAAAAAAGGCATTCTTTTCATTTCCTTTCTTTGTCATTCATTCATTCATTCATTCATTTATTGAGAGATAGAGCTTGCATGTATGCATCTGCAAACAGAGGAGGGGAAGAGGGAGAGAGAGAATCTTAAGCAGGCTCATGCCTAGCACAGAGTCTGATGTGGGGCTCTGTCTCACAACCCTGAGATCATGACCTGAGCCCAAATCAAGAGTTGGATGCTTAACCAACTGAGCATCCCAGGTGCCCTGCCTTTCTTTGCTTTTCTTAATTTCCTTCCTTCCTTCCTTCCTTCCTTCCTTCCTTCCTTCCTTCCTTCCTTCCTTCCTTCCTTCCTTTTTTTAATTTTTTAATATGGAGAGAATATTTGAAGCAGAAAACCAGTGCATGACTGTTTTCAATTTTGATTATTTTTTCTCCTAGATAGTATTCAGTCTTAAGAAATTTGGGAATTTCTTAATTTTATCAATTTGCATAGTTGGCACACCAGCAAATCATACCACACAGTAAAAATTATTCAGTGTCTTTCAGACATTAAGAATATATCTTTTTAATGTTTTAATGTTTATTTTTGAAAGAGAGAGAGAGAGAGAGAGAGAGAGAGAGAGAGAACAAGCAGGGAAGGGGTAGAGAAAGAGGGAGACACAGAATCTGAAGCAGTCTCCAGGCTCTGAGCTGTCAGCACAGAGCCCGAAGCGGGCCTTCAACTCAGGAACCCTGAGATCATGACCTAAGCTGAAGTCAGACACTTAACCGACTGAGCCACCCAGGCGCCCAAGAATATTTTTTACAGTAAGAAAAATTACCATGTTACCTTTAGCCCCTTTATTTAACTGTTTTATGTGTGATACTTTTGGTCATATGAGGTAGGTAGGTCTGAATCTTGTCATGAGTCACCAGGTAGTAGAGCTTTTCTAAATGCCACTGTGATGAATACTTAGTTATCATGATTACTAGCACATTTCCATCATGGTCTGTGTAAAGTTGTCTGGAATTTACCTTAAACTTTTGTTTTTTATTGCCTTAGTATGAGCTTTTGTTGAGTTTCAACTAATTTCAGAAGATCAAGTACCAAAAACATGAAAAGTAACTCTTGGTTGATAACTTATAGTCTTGTATGTAGTATGCCATCATTGAGTTACAATTGTTATATACTCTCCTTTCATGTTCTGAAGACTACATGGTGTTTTGTTTAAAATTACTTTCATGAAGTTAATGCACTTTCTTGACTACTGCCCTTTATCCATTTGTAAATCATACACATTTAAATGAAGAGATTATTATTAAAAGTTACTACCCTCTAACTTTTCTGTTATAAATACTTTGGCAGTATAAAGCATTTTAGACACCTCACTGACATGATTAGAATTTGGCTATTTTCTCGCCGTAAGTGCAAAAATTTCTGAATTTCTCTTACCAGGAATGGAGTTAACTATGAGAATTGATATTTTAGACCTAAGGCTATCTTTCACAAATTTTGCTTAAAAACAGATACGGCAAATATAAAAACAGTTTGCTACAGAGTCTATTGTGAAATTTGCAGAATCTTTCTTGTTCAATTCTATTTGTGCAAAAAAAAAAAAAAATCATTCCAAAGAAAATGGCTTTCTTTCACTGCTGAAATTTTATTTTTATTAACATCAGTTGTGGATTAGATAAATTTTAGGAGTTTTGCCAATCCTTCTAATTAACTCTCTTTGTTCTCTATCATTTTTAAAAAAATTATCTTCTTTTTTTTAAGTTTGTTTATTTTAAGAGAGAGAGAGAGTGTGTGTGTGCACGGACACACATGACTAACAGAGAGGGAGAGAGAGAATTTCAAGCAGGGTCTGTGCTGTCAGAGCAGAGCCTGACACAGGGCTCGATGCCACAAACAGTGAGATCATGACCTGAGCCAAAATCAAGAGTCGGACAGCCAACCAACTGAGCCACCCAGGAGCCCCTATCTTCATCTTATTCTGCCTAGAGTTGGAGTCATTTACTTGCTTGCTTGGCTTTTTCTTCACTTTTATTCCCTTATATTATTACTCACTTCCATCCCAAGGGAGTTCATCATACTACCAGATATGTATTCTTATGTATTTTTTTTAATTTAGATAACTTACATGTTTTATAAACACTTATGCTTGTATAGTTGTATAAATAAAAACTGTGAATGATTATTCTTTGTCTATTTTACAATCTCTAATTTTCTGTATCCAGAAATACTCATTTAAATATAGTCACATGAACTGGTATTTATTTCTTTTAATATCCAAATGATATTATATATTGTGAATGTACCATATTTTATCAGCTCTTTCATTGATTGCAAATAATCTAGTTTTTTCTACTATAAATTATACTAAAATGAACATTTTTTATCTATTTCTTTATTCTTGTCATAGTTCCATCCAAGTTTTTAACAGAAGATGCAGAAATAAATGATAAAGGAGAGAATTGAGATAAATACTTACATAGGCTGTGTTTCAGTTAGGTGTATATTCTAGAATTTATTTCTTAAAACATTTTTAACATTTATTTACTTTTGAGAGAGAGACACAGTGAGAATGGAGGAGGAGGGGCAGAGAGAGAGAGTGAGATACAGAATAGGAAGCAGGCTCCAGGCTCTTAGCTGTCAGCATAGAGCTCAATGCAGGGCCTGAGTCCACAAACCGTGAGATCATGACCTGAGCTGAAATAAGATGATCAACCAGGTGCCCCCGTAGAATTTATTTCTTATGTATTTTTAATGTTATGTAACCTAGAATATGTATGTATGTATGTATGTATGTATGTATGTATGTATGTATGTATTTTTGCCTTTACCACTTGGGACGGTTTAAATCTAAGAAATACCTTTGGAATATATTACAAGAACTATGATAGGTATGTAAAATATATATGAAGTAAAATGATAAATTGAAACTGATTTCAAACATAAAACTTTAATAAATAGTGGGCAGTTATGAGAGAGGAATTAGTTCAGAACTATCTAGATTGCTCATTCATTGAATGTAATTCAGCAGACAATTTTTAAGCTAACTTGGTCTCTGTATACCCATAGCCTTAAAACATTGGTAGTGTAACCCCATTCAGTATAGGCTTCCAGTGCTTGAGTTGCAGTTTCTGCACAACAAAAGTGGAGGAATCTATTCTACTCTTCATTTCGTATTTTCCAGTACCTTTGTTGTGCCATTGAATACCTAGTGATTATTTGATTAAATTGCTAAGGTAAGAAAATTCAGATAGAAACCCGAAAAGGTAACTAAATTGTTAATATTCACCATTTTAAATTTCTCAATAATGATTCCTACATGTGACTTTAAAATTTTCTCTACAAGACTATGTCTATGAGTTGATTAGATTATCCTTGCCCTCTGATAATGGGAAGGGACAAAAAGCAGTGTGTTTCATAACAAGGAAATTAGGAGGTACCAAAAACAGATAATAAGAAAACATTAAGAGTGACTTTATTAACAGAAATCTAATATATGACAGGGAAATGATGAAATATAAGAATAATTTTCAGGTCTGAAGGACATGATTCTTCATATTGTAAAATATCAGAGTGTTCATTATAAGAAACAAAACAACAAACCCTGCATATGAAGGAAAAGCTTAAGATCTTCTATAATGAGAAAAAAAATACATATTTTAAGGAACAAGAATCACAATGAAATGTAACTTGTTAATATCATCACTTGAGTACTGTTTTCAAAATTTGGAGAAATAATAAATTTCAGTTAGAATTCTATTGTTGGCCAATTATCATTCAATGCAAAGATACTTTCAGACATGCATATTCACCAAATATTTGATTCTGGTGTACTTTTCATAAAAACCTATAGAAGAATTTTCATCTAGTAAAGGAAGGGAATAAGACAAAGAAGAGAAATACTTGATCTTCAAGATATAAGAGAATCTCATATAACACATAGAAACAGGATGTTGTTCCAGCATGAAAATTGTGCATCAGGCTTAGATGGCTCCTGCTCCAGATCAAAGCAAGAGTTCAGGAGTTCTGGACAGGAACACTTCAGATGAAAATTGGCTTTGATAGATTGTCTGTTGTGTAGGCATCTCAAATTAAATTTTATGTTTAACTGGTGTATCATTTATAATGAATTTGAAAATACATAGAAAATGAAGCAAGTATAAAAAGAGTTTTTAACTGCAGGAAAAACCAAAGTACAAGGAAGGGTATATCATCATAGTGCATTACTTGCCCTGGGGCAACATAACTGATACGTAAAATATTGAAAGGACACACACAAGTAGAAGTGTAGGTATCTAACAGAGATTGTCCAAAACTAATAAAAAAAAGTGAGGTTTAAGCCCATTATTTATAAATATGAAGCCTAATCCCAGAAGATATCACTTTAAAAGTTGGGAAAATGTTCCCTTGCAGAGCAGGAGTTTGTGTTTGGGGAAAGAGATGTGACATTACTGAATGGTAGTTTTTAAGAGACTTGTAATAATACATACCAAAAAAATGTTATGATCATTTATCACATTGATAAGTTAAGAATAGTTTAAATAATGATTGGAAAGAGAATATTTATTTACCTCAATTTTCCTAAAACCTTAAATAGTAATTAACAAAAGATATGAAATAATTAGAAAATATTTACATATTTAAAAGTTGGGTAAGAAACTGGAAATCAATTTGTTACCAAATAAAATCTATTTTTCTTGACTCTAATTACTTACCTGTCCCTCATCTAGTGACCATTTTCTCACTAGTTTCTTAAACCTAGGACCCACATACAATGTACACGCGCACGTGTGTGTGTGTGTAGGCTGCCCCACACCAACATGCAATTCTCAGACACCAAGAACCATGGACAAAAACCAAATATAAATCAGAAATATATTTTGGTCATGTGAATGTGTGTGTGTGTGTGTGTGTGTGTGTGTGTGTGTGTATGTTCTTATAAATTACAATATCACACCCAATGTAAAGTTGTTTTGGTTTTGGTTTCAATCATGTATTTGAGACTTTTTTTTTTTACTTTATATTTCATTGTTTTATGTTTTCCTGTGTTGTCTTCCCACTGAGATTTCAATTTTCTCCCTTTCTCCTCCTCCTCCTCCTCCTCCTCCTCCTCCTCCTCCTCCTTCTTCTTCTTCTTGTTCTTCTCCTTCTTCCTCTTCTTCTTCTTCTTCTTCTTCTTCTTCTTCTTCTTCTTCTTCTTCTTCTTCTTTTATCTCAGCCTATGCTAAATTTAGGCAGTATTCACTCTAAATGTGTTGAATATTCCCCATTTCTTATGTGGCATATACCTATGTTTGAATGTAAGTCCACTGAAGCTAGAACCTATGGTTTCTGTGTTTAATAGCATTTCCTGAGTCCTGGGGAATTTGGTAAGTGTTAAAAATTAACAATCTTATATACTGCAAAAATTAGTCTGGCTGCACGTCACTGAGAACAGACCTTTCTTAGCTTTCCACTCCATTCCCCATAGTCAAGTAGAACCATTATTCAGCCAAGAACAACATGCTGGAAATAGATTAAAGTAACAAAGCTTATGTAAACAAGGGAGCGTTATTCCATATATCTAAATCGCTGACCATAGATCCACTACTCATAAAGAATCTGTTAGGTGACATGTTTCTAGTAAAGTGGGATCTTCTAGTCAAAACGAAGCCATTATTCTAGTACATTTCCTGCTCATTGAAAACAGATTTATAACATATAAAGAGTCCTTTATTAAATGGTTTTTAGTTCACTAAAAAACAGATTTACAATTCAAGAACAACCCATTGCCTAACATGTTTTCAGTTACTGAAACAGATTTACTACTCAGAAACAACCCATTATCTAACATGTTTCCAGTTCACTGAAAACAGATTTACAACTCATACATAGCCCATTATCTAACATAGTTCCAGCTCACTGAATATTGATTTAGAATTCATAAACAGCCCATTATCTGACAAATTTTCAGCTCACTGAACAGATTTGCAAATCATAAACAACCTATTATCTCCCACATTTCCAGCTCACTGAAAGTAGATTTATAGTATATAAACAATCCATTATTTCACATGTTCCAGTTCACTGAAGATTGATACAGAACTCACAGAGAACCCCAAAGAGTTAAGGTTCCATCTTGGACAGGAAATAAATAAATAAACAAATATTAAATTATACCCTATACCCTCTATTGAATAAGAAATAATCTTCTTTGATCTTGAGGTACCCTTATATCAACAGATATATCTAGAGATCCCATTTGTTATTTTCAATCTTCAAATCTATAAAAGAAAATCAGATCAATTTAATGTTATAACTGCATTTTTGTGTATTGTTAAACATAACTTGTTAATTTATGAAAATTTAGCATATGAAAGAAATACTATTAAAATGATCATTTTATGCTTGTGTTTATTTTTATAACCTTAATTTATTTCTAAAGATTTTTTAAAACAGATAAACTTCCACATAATATGTTTACTGGGCAGTTAATTTAATTTTATGTTAACATTGTGAAAATACTTTTTACTCCATAGTATCCAGAAGTCACATCTTTCTTTTAAGCCTTTTATTCCAGTTTATCATTACTATGTTATACAATGTTAACCAACTCAAACCTGTGAAATCACAATGAAAAATGTTTCCTTTAAAATACTGTGAGCTTAAATTTAAAATACTAAATGCCATGTGACTTTAAACATATATTAACTTATGAATGTAGTATGTTACTTTTTAAACATTTTATTATGGGAAGTTTAAAATAAGCACAAAAGTGAAAAGTCCAGTTAACCCAATAGACCCATTGAGTTGTTTCAGCTAGAATGAACATATGGCCAATTTTGCTTCATCTTTTCAACATCCTCCTTCCCCAACACACACACACACACACACACACACACACACACACACACAATACCATTGTATTACTTTAAAATAAAATCCAGATAGCATATTATTTTATAATTAAATATTTCAGCACATATCAGTAAGAGATACTTTTGTTTTTAACAAAATCACAGTAATATACTAAATTTAAAATAGTCCCTTAATATCTAGCATTTTGTATAAGGCTTACTTCTTACTTCGTATATATTTTTTATAATTGGTTTGTCTATATCACGAGCCAGACATTACATATATTATACATATATATATATATATATATACACACATACACATGCACACATATATACACATATATATATATAATGTATATTTAATTTCATATACATAATTTATTGTATCTATTTTAAATACTGTCCTAGAGTTTACTCACATTTTTTGGGTAGGAGAATGATTCAATGTATTATCTAAAATATTACATAAAAGGGGGCGCCTGGCTGGGTCAGTCGGTTAAGCGTCCAACTTCACAGGTCATGATGTCACAGTCGTGGGTTTGAGCCCCACATTGGCCTCTGTGCTGAAAGCTCAGAGCCTGGAGCCTGCTTCAGATTCTATGTCTCCCTCTCTTTCTGCCCCTCCCCTGCTCATCTGTCTCTCTCTCAAAAATAAATAAAGATGAAAAAAAAATATATTATTACATAAAATAATAATATGATTGTAGTACATTTAAGGCAAGTATAATTACCCACTTCCTTCTTCTCATAAATTAATATCTTTATTTTCATGACTACCATTTCCATTAAATAAAGAAACCAAGACTTATTGTATGTCCTTCATGAAACATACAACATTCAGGATGGAGAAGCCCTTGATAAATATCTGTTGAGTTAACAAATGGACAAAATTATATTCTAAGTAACAGAAAATTTTTCTAAAATTTAGTTTGTCCTTTGATGTAAAATAATGAGGAAATCAGTAAGTTTCTGGACCCCTCTCACTGTCACTTCATCAATAGAGCAATTATAAAGATTTTCTCTATGGAAAATCATGTTTCCAATGTTGGGGAGGAAAAAACTTTCCTTGTACCCTTTTAGGTTTTGTGGCTGAGCTTACAACAAAAATGACAGAACCAGAAAAAGGCAGAACCAGAAAATACCTAGAATAGCCAAAGAAATCTTAAAAAAAAAAAAAAAAAAAAACCGTCACAATCCCAGACTTGAAGCTATACTACAAAGCTATAATCATCATGACAGTATGGTATTGGCACAAAAACAGACACTCAGATCAGTAGAACAGCATAGAGAACCCAGAAATGGACCCACAAACATGCCCCACTAATCTTTGACAAAGCAGGAAAGAATATCCAATGGAATAAAGACAGTCTCTTCAAGTCATGCTGGGAAAACTGGACACCGACACATAAAGAATGAGCCTGGACCACTTTCTTACACCATACACAAAAATAAACTAAAAATGGATGAAAGACCTAAATGTAAGACAGGAAGACATCAAAATCCTTGAGGAGAAAGCAGGCAGAAACCTCTTTGATCTTGGCTGCAGCAACATCTTACTTAACATGTCTCCAGAGGCAAGGGAAACAAAAGCAAAAATGAACTATTGGGAACTCATCAAAATAAAAAGCTTCTGCACAACAAAAGAAACAATCAGCAAAACTAAAAGGCAACTGACAGAATGGGAGAAGATATTTGTAAACAACATATCAGATAAAGGGTTAGTATCCAAAATCTATAAAGAACTTATCAAACTTAACACCCAAAAAACAATTCAGTGAAGAAATGGGCAAAAGACATGAATAGACACTTCTCCAAAGAAGACATCCAGATGGCCAACCAACACATGAAAAAATGCTCAATATCACTCATCATCATGGAAATGCAAATCAAAACCACAATGACATACCACCTTACACCTTTCAGAATGGCTCACATTAACAACTCAGGCAACAACAGACATTGGCAAGGATGCGGAGAAAGAGGATCTCTTTTGCATTCTTGGTGGGAGTGCAAGCTGGTGCAGCCACTCTGGAAAACAGTATGGAGGTTCCTCAAACAATTAAAAAGAGAACTACCCTATGACCCAGCAATTGCACTACTAGGTATTTATCCAAGGGATACAGGTGTGCTGTTTAGAGGGACATATGCACCCCCATATTTATGACAGCACTATCCACAATAGCCAAAGTATGGAAAGAGACCAAATGTCCATCAATGGATGAATGGATAAAGAAGATGTGGTATATATATATACAATGGTGTATTACTCGGCAATCAAAAGGAATGGAATCTTGTCATTTGCAACCATGTGGATGGAACTAGAGGGTATTATGCTAAGTGAAGTTAGTCAGAGAAAGACAAATATCATATGACTTCACTCATATGAGGACTTTAAGAGACAAAACAGATGAACATAAGGAAAGGGAAGCAAAAATAATATAAAAACAGGAAGGGGGACAAAACATAAGAGACTCTTAAATATGGAGAACAAACAGGGTTACTGGAGGGGTTGTGGGAGGGGAATGGGCTTAATGGGTAAGGGGCATGAATGAATCTACTCCTGAAATCATTGTTGCACTATAACTAATTTGGATGTAAATTTAAAAAATAATAATACATGACATAAAGCAGATTAACAGGAGAAAAATAATTTAAGTATGTTTGTAGGAGAGCCCTTCAAAGCTATGACATTCAAGGGCATACTGGGCAATTGAGGCTTATGTGCCATCCTAAGCTAAAGAATGAGATAGGGGCCTGGGATTTCAATGATGAGAAAGATAATTTACAGGATGAAAAAAAAGAGCAGATGTTTCATAACGAGATATTTGTCCTGCCATATAGATTGGTCTTTCAGTTAAAAGTTTTCTCTACTGAGGTGCCTGAGTGGCTCAGTCAGTTGAGCATCCACCTCTTGATTTCAGCTCAGATCATGATCCTGGGGTTGTGAGATCACTCCCCACATTGGTGGAGCCTGCTTAAGAATCTCTCTCTCTCTCTCTCTCTCTCTCTCTCTCTCTCTCTCTCTCACACACACACACACACACACACACACACTCTTTCACGTTCTGTCTCTAAAATATAAATAAAATAAAATAAAATTAAAATTAAATAAAATAATAAAATAAAATAAAATGTTAAAAATTATCTCTAATAGATAGCTTTGTTTTTGGTCCAGGCTCTCATATCTAAATTCTTTTCACATGGTTAAGGGAGAGGTAATTTTTTTTCTTAAGTTTGCTGGGTCTTGATTGCCTTTTGCTCAAAATAATCCCCATTGCTAAAGTGACACATTTTGGGGAGGCTTGTTCTGAACCTTTTTCACTACCAAGTTGTCCACTCCCCTATGTGATGGAATATCATATATATAAATATATACCAATATATCATGGAATAATTTCCTTATGTGAAATTAAAATTAAAAAGTAAAATATTCTATATTCTTATAGTTTTTAAAATGCATAATATTTCTTACCAAAATATGTATATGGTGCTTTCTGTGAAAACACTATATGGCTATATCATGTTAGTATGAATGCCTGTCAGCCCTACTACATTTCAAAGGATAAAAACACTTGTCATGTATCAAAGTTCTATAAAAATTTTTAAACTTAAAATATGAGAGGACAGAAAGAAAATATGCCATTTTAATTTAAACTAACCATTTTTTGATACAGTACCTAAATTTATTCTATTGTTTCTGAATATACTATTGTCAATTTTGTTTTTAATTCATCCTAATTTAGCTGTCACAAGGACGTTTAGTCTGTAATTTTTTTCCAAAGGTAAATGCTTTGTGATTTTGCTGGTAACCTTTTTTGTTTAAGTTTGATTTTTTCTAGATTTAATGAGATATAATTAACATATAATATTGTTTAAGCTGAGGATGTACAACTTGCTTATTTGATACACACACATATTGCAAAATAATACCATCATAGCCTCCTCTAATACCTCCATTCCATCACATAATCATCATTTTTTTCTAATTAGGAGAACATGTAAAATCTAGTCCGTTAACAACTTTCAAGTATCTAATAATAGTATTGTTGACTATAATCATTTATTTACCTTATAAATGGAAGTTTTATAGCTTTTGACCGACATCTCTTCATTTCCTCCATCCCTTCATTTTTTAACTTTCTACATATGAAAACAAAATAAAAAGTATCCAAACATTTTTTATACATTTTTCCTATAATTATTTAAAATTATTGAAAATCCCTATGTGAAACCAGTAAGCTTTTCTTTTTTTTCATGAATCATACAGATAATCCAAGGACATTGCATACAAGCACACACACACACACACACACACACATATACACACACAATACAAGCAGAAAAATGAAAAGTCTGGAAAATAGCAAAAGCTTCTAACAACAGTAAGAATTAGAGGAAAGGGAAGAGAGGCAGAGAGAATTTTCTTGTGTAAGAATATATTTGAATAATGTGATAATAAAAACAAATTTTAAAAGAAAATTTTGCAGTGACCTTGCCAAAAAATATTTATCTTCCTTTAGTATTTTTCTAGCATAATTCATCTTAGCAACAAGAATATACATTGTGATTTTTCCAATCACTCTGCAAATTGTAAAGGCAGCATCCTGAAATAGTGCCAAAATAAGGTGCAATCACAATTTTGTTAGAATTAGTACATCTCTTTAAAACAAAACCAAAAATGTGACGTTTCTACATCACAAATTATCATATATTGCCAGAAGATCTGCCAAGGTGTTTTCACATTACGGAATCTTTTGGCAGATTTCCATTTTTAACAGTAGGTCTGGGCTTTCTTGTGACAGTGACAAGAGCAATTCTAAAATCACTAAGGAGTAGGAGAAACAAAAAGCATGCGTAATTCTCTATTTGTGGTCTGACATAGATGACTCACCTTCCTAGAATTATTATAATATGACATTTATTGACCCCCCCCCACATGCCAAATGAAATACAAAACAAGTTAAACCTGTCCTTTTGGGAATTAAACTAGTGAAAAAGGAAATTTATATCTTGCCTATTCTCTTAGTTAAGATATATCAAATTCTGTTTTATGTAAAAATTTTCTTTAAATGTTTACTTAATTTTGAGAGAGAGACAGACCGTGAATGGGGGAGGGACGGAGAGAGAGACAGACAGACAGACAGACAGACAGACAGACACAGAATCCGAAACCGGCTCCAGGCTCTGAGCTGTCAGCACAGAACCCAATGCAGGGCTCGACCCGCGAACCGTGAGATCATGACCTGAGCCAAAGCTGGACACTTAATCGACTGAACCATGCAGGCACCCCAATCACATGCTTTTTTGTAAGTCAAATACTGAAGGAAAAGAGGTAGATAATATCCCATCTCTGCCCCCTAGGAGCTTCTTTCCCCTTATTTAGGAATGACTGATCTAGAAAGGAATCACAATTTTAAACAAATTCAAGAAAAATGAAACAAGAATTGTTCCATAAGGAAAGAAGGATCGACTTGGTGGGATTGGAGTAGAAACATGATTGGGAATTACCACTTACAAGACTAAAAAATATAGAGTGGAAAAAAAAAAAACTAAGAAGTCATGAAGGCTTGAAAGACCTTTCTTCCCCATCAAGGTAAGAACAGATATAAAAGCAGGAGTCAGACTATGGAGGTTTCTCCCTGTCTTTGTAAACTGATGAAGCTACTTGCACCATAAAGCTTTAAAGCTTTCTTCTTTTAGTCATGATATTTTAGTGTTAATATATTTATCAAAAAACAGAAGAGTATGTACATTTTAGAGGTACAAATTGAAATATTTACTGATGATATGATTATGGATTTGTTCTTGGATTTGCTTCGGGATAATCTAGTCGTATGTTGAGCTTGGGAAAATGGGAAGTTTTACAGGTGAAACAAAATTGGCCATATGTGGATACTAGTTCAAGTTAATGGTCTTTGTGGGTTCACCAGACAACTCTCTTTACTTTTGTGTTTACTTGAAGATTTCCATAGGAACAATTAAAAATGTGACATATTTATATGGTAATATGTATTTGAAAAATGTACAGTCTTTACTATTTTTTGATATTGCTCTCTCCAGCTCTGAGTCTGAATTCCCTAAGTGTGACGGCTTTATCTTTTAGCATTCATTATAATGAACTTCAGAAGAAAAACAAAAACCTTCATAAATACAAAATTGAATGAAACTGATTAGATGAAGTATTTGAATAGATAAATTACTAAGGATAATAAGCCTTTTGTGTTTTCCCCCACTTAGATAAATTTAGGGTTGTAAGAGGTCCATTACAACTATGTCAAAGACTAACTGATAGAAACCATCCTCCTCCAATGTTAGGAAAGTGATTTATTTTGTACACAGTTTATAGAAAGTAAATATAATGCCCGAAATGGGAAGATCCCATCAAAAGATCCAGTAGTTATATGAAGATAAGATGATTGCTGGCAACATTAGTGAAGTAGTTTCATTGTACAAAAGACACAGATTTACTATGGACATTTAAAAAATCTGGCTTGAGGTGTTTTGAGATGTTGTATCCCTGACAATTATAAGAACCTAGAAAATTATTCAATTAAGGTAATTCATTTACCAGGGGCGCCTTGGTGGCTCAGTCGGTTAAGCGGCCGACTTCGGCTCAGGTCATGATCTCTCAGTCCATGAGTTCGAGCCCCGTGTCGGGCTCTGTGCTGACCACTCAGAGCCTGGAGCCTGTTTCAGATTCTGTGTCTCCCTCTCTGTGACCCTCCCCTGTTCATGCTCTGTCTCTCTCTGTCTCAAAAATAAATATACGCTAAACAAAATTTTTTTAAAAGGTAATTCATTTACCAGAAATATAGAAGATACAACAGATGATTACCACCAAGCTTAATAAATATAGAATTTTCAAACCACTATATTTTTAAAGCATTTTAAAAATAACCTAACCTTATTTCACTGGTGAATTAAGAAATTCTTGGGGTGCCTGGGTTGCACAGTCGGTTAAGCGTCTGACTTTTGGTTTCTGCTCAGGTCATGATATCATGGTTTCATGGGTTCGAGCCCTGCATCAGGCTGACAGTGTGGAGCCTGCTTGGGATACTGTTTCCTCTCTCTCTCTGCCCCTCCCCCACTCATGTTGTCTCTTTGTCTCTCAAAATAAATAAATAAACTTTAAAAAAAGTTCTTAATTGTTTCCTTAAATATAAGATCAATCATTTATTGAGCATCTACATTTTGAGCATAATTCAAGACAGACTGAAAATATACAGAGATATGAGATACCTTATGTATGTAATCTAATTGTACTTAAGCACCCATAAAAATTTCTTTTGTGTCATCAGGGGAGAACTCTGCCTATTTAGGAAACACTGGGTAGAATTTCTTTAATGATATCATTTAACAGTAACGATTCTACTTATTGATGTGTGGGGAAAATGCAATGCCCTGGCAGTAGTATTTCACATGACAATCTAGTACAAGTTGTGTGAACAACACAGAGAGCAGATGTTTCTTTATGATAGTAAAAGACCCTTTGCAATATGTTTCAGATGTCAAACCCATTTTTGCTTAGCGTTCCTTCTTGTCTCTTATGAGTAAGCATAATTTCTCTTAAACATACGGCCCAAAATGAAGCAAATCTGGGAAATCCCATTTATAACGTCAGTCTATGTTATTGGGGGGAAAAATCTTCTGAATTAGTAATAAAAACCATCTGTTCTCACTTAGAGGAAAATTCTTCACACTGATGAAGTGAGACTAATATTCAGCATTTTAAAGAAGTATACAGAAAAATATAATGGAACAGTTTATTTTTTAACAAGATGTCGAATTCATTTATTAAAATTGTCTAATCTTCAAGGTTTAAGTGTTAGCAGTCTTTAAATATCTGATAAAGAGCAAGGCCTACATTCCTTTACATACATATTAATTATCATAAAATATATTAAATATCAAGATATTTATTTTCAGAAATTATTTATCTTCTTTAATGTTATAATTTGTTTAAAATAATATATTTTTAATCACAATTGTTGCTTTTGCTTGTTTTTTTTCTCAATCTTTTTGATCTGCTTATAATGGTAATATAGGTTCGTTGAAGAAAAGTTTCATAATGCAAATAAGTATAGTGAAGAAAATTAAAACCACTCATAATCTAACCACGTAGATATACCTACCTGTAACATTTTGGTTTATTTCTTTTAAGCATTATTTTGAAATTTCACTTTTATTTTTATCAAATTTTTTTGTGTTAATAGTTTTAAAATCAAATATTTCTATAAATTCTATAAAATAGCAATCAACTGTTCATTGTTTCGCAGTCTCATTACCATTTCCCAAACACAGTTAATTGAAACTCCTTTAGCTATTTCTTGTTACTTTTCTTGGTCCTCCCCATATGTATACATATATACACACTATATTCATATATGCACATGCATATGTATGCATATATGTGTGTATATAAAAAACATGTAATACTTCTCTTATAATTCAATTTCATATATTATTTCTCACTTCCATATATGAACAAAAAGAACAAGGATTTCTTACATAGTCTGTAGACTTCCCAGCCTAATATATATTTCCTATCCCATCCTTCCATTATGGATATGTTACAATTATATTTAATTTCATCATTACTCTTTATATTATAATTATTACCATATAAATTTAATGATGGTTTAACCCAGTAATATATTATGGTTATCTTTTTTTATAGAACTTCCTAGTCTCCATGGATTTAGTAATTTTCACTTTTTTCTCTCCTTTGCTTATGGTATCCATCATTATTGCACTATATTATTCTCTTAACAGATATGTTTATGTCCTCTCTCTAGCTTCCCCCAAAATATTCAAGGAAGTAAACTTTTGCAACTTCACATTTCTGTATACTGCCTACTTTCTATCTTTGCTTTATTATGTTATAGTCTAGGAGATATCCTCAAATTTATCTTCCAACTTTTTTATTGATTTGTAAGTTTTTTGTTACCATATTAAAAATTTTCTAAGCTATTATGGGATATTCCTTAGTATTTTGTTTTATAATTATATATTGTTTTCTTGTATGCTCTGTTTTCTCCATCTTCCTTTTTAATGTATTATTCTTTTTGTCTGGGCCTTTTATGTTGGAACTCTTCTTCAAATATATGGTGTTACTTACCTGTCCATTGATGGTCATAGGGATAGCTCTGCTCAGGATGCTGGCTTTTCCTTAATTCCCCTATTCTTTTGGGGTGTTCACCCTTGACTTTGACTGGTGTTTAAAAATTCGGGTTTTCTGTGGGTCAGCTTCTCCACAGTATACCCCTCATTTTCTGTCACCATATGTAAAGGCTTCTTCTTGTTTTTGTCCCTGCCATTTAAATCCAAACGATATTTTACAGCATCAGAATGCAAACAAATTGTTTTCTTAGACATTCAACAATGTGTATGGATTGCTGACAACTTCACCAGAAAGCAGCAAGTGAGAAGTACAGGTTGCTCAAATGGCTGCATGTCGTATTGCTCCACATTACTTGTAAAAATATACTATAACATACATGAAAGCCTATTTTGTGCCATATGTTCATTTATTTGTTCATTCACTCATTCGTTGGGACCCCACTGTCTATGTGCCCTAGACAGTGAATACGAAAGGAGACCCATGTACATGCACTCCAGCTACCCACGTCTAGGACTACCCCTACCTACTCTGGACATGCTCCTTCTTCTGGCTCGCTTCCTGGTCAGTAGAGCTATTCTTGAGCATCTTCTCTTTGTGCCGTAATCTGGGGTTCCACCATCTGCTCCTTGGATCAAATGTTTGGCTCTTGTGCTCAGATCCTGTTGGGATATATCTTTATCTGCAGAGCAGGCTGAAAAGTTCCCTCTCCTACCATAAAAAGATGATTGGCAGCATGAAGTATATGTGCAGAAGTTTAGAGAAGGACAAGCCCCATAGGTTGGCTGCATAACAAAGGCTTCCAAGTGAGGCACAATTTGATGGTGACATTTGCCGGTTTTCAAACAAGTCCTTCCTCCTCTCATCCTCAGGTCTTTTTTCTTTTTTTCCATATAATGTATTGTCAAATTGGCTAACATACAGTGTATACAGTGTGGTCTTTGTTTTAGGGGTAGATTCCTGTGATTCATTGTTTACATACAACACCCAGTGCTCATCCCAATAAGTGCACTACTCAATGCCCATCCCCCATCCCCTACCCCCATCAACCCTCAGTTTGTTCTCTGTGTTTAAGAGTCTCTTATGGTTTGCCTCCCTCCATCTTTGTAACTATTTTTTCCCCTTCTCGTTCCCCATGGTCTTCTGTTTCTCAAGTTCCACATATGAGTGAAAACATCTGCTATGTGTCTTTCTCTGACTGCCTTATTTTATCTCAGACTTTCAACTGATGCACCTGGGTGGTTCAGTTGGTTAAGTGTCTGACTCTTGATTTCAGCTCAGGTCATGATCTCATGGTCTTGAGATCAAGCCCGCATCAGGCTCCACACTGAGCTTGAGACCTGCTTGGGATTCTCTCTTTCCTTTTTTCTTGGGTCCTCCCCAGCTTGAGCACATTTGCACTCTCTCTCAAAATAATTAAAAAAACATTTTTTAAAAAATCAGACTTTCAGCCAACCTTCTGTTTTTCAGACCCATCTAACCCTGTCATCAGTCATACCTGCCACCTCTAATTCCTGGGCTCTTCCAGAATTATGCAGTGGCAAAAAAATTATAGATACTTAGCATTCATCTTCTCAAGTCTGAAGAGTTATTTATTACTAGAATGTCAGAATTCCAACTTCAAATGTTGTTGACATCTCTGCTATAATTCCATTTTTAAAATGTGTGTGTTTTTACATCTTGACTTTCATTAATGTAGAGTTTTGGAAGGGTGTGATGATAAATATTGTAGTCATATTTAACTGGAAAACTTTTCAGATTTTTGTTTCTGCTTATTCATTTACAACTAACATACTACTAGCTCTATATTTCCAAGTTTATACTAACATGATACATGCCCATATTTAGCCATTTATGCTTATGCATAAAGTATCAATTCTATATAAAAACTCATTTTTATTTTGTTAAACATTGACTCTCACATTTGTTGTGAAAATTGCTACCTAGTTCATGCTTCTATTTACAGTTACTTCAGAATTAACCAAATATTGAATGTTGACATTGCAGCACAAATTTCCAGATATTAATACAATGCTTAATTTTAGTAGTGTAATGGCAGAATTGTCATTTATTATCGATTATATGTAACTATAATAGCAATCATTAAAATTCAAAATTATAGCAGAGGGTTCCATTAATAAAAATAGTAGTGTGATGATTTATAATGGAAGTTAATGCCACGTAATGCATTTCTCTGTAAGTAAAATTTTAGAATCAATTATCTTTTTTAAATTTTTTTTTTCAACGTTTATTTATTTTTTTTTGGACAGAGACAGAGCATGAATGGGGGAGGGGCAGAGAGAGGGAGACACAGAATCAGAAACAGGCTCCAGGCTCTGAGCTATCAGCCCAGAGCCTGACGCGGGGCTCAAACTCACAGACTGCGAGATCGTGACCTGGCTAAAGTCGGACGCTTAACCGACTGAGCCACCCAGGCGCCCCAGAATCAATTATCTTAATGTTTATTTTTAAAAGAAAGAGACAAAGGGAAAGGGAGACAGAATTTGAAGCAGGCTCCACGCTCTGTGCTGTCAGCACAGAGCCCACCGTGGGCCTGGAACCTACAGACTATGAGATCATGACCTGAGCCAAAGTCGGTCACTCAACTGACCGAACCAGCTAGACACCCCTAGAATCAATTATTTTAAATGGCACTTACACATCTTCACATACATAAATTTACTCATCAGTAGTTCAGTGTTGAAAGTGGTATTTATGTTCTTTACTATGTCAATTGTAATTTCAATTTTATTTTGCCTTATTGGATTTCCTATAATCTCTCCTTATCCCAAATATTTTCCTTTATATCTCAGTCCCTTGATTTTTATTAGCTTTCTTCTTCTTCTTCTTCTTCTTCTTCTTCTTCTTCTTCTTCTTCTTCTTCTTCTTCTTCTTCTTCTTCTTCTTGCCTTTCTGCTCCTCCTTCATAAAGCCTTTTTAAATTTAATTCATTTGTACCTTCTAAAAACTTTAGATATGAGGTAATTTTCTAATATGTTCTTCTGTTAGTACCTATATTCAGAAGCATATTATTTCCTAAGCCTTCGGATGAAATTCATTTTCCCTTTTTCTGAAGGTATTATATATTAATATAATGTTTTCTATTTCTATTTTCAATTGTTTTTCTGTGTGTGTGTGTATGTATGTAGTTTTTTGTTGTTGTTTTTTTTTTCTACACCAAATGTGGGGCTTGACCCTGAAATCAAGAGTCTACTTGAATGACTCTACTTGAGCTCTACTGACTGAGCCAGCCAGGAATCCCTTTCAATTGTTTTTCTCCTTTAGAAGGCAAACTTATTGTTAGATAATAATCAGCTTGTATGTTTTACCTTTGATTCTACTCAGATGACCTTCTTAAACCTTCAACTCAAAGGCAGAATGATACACGTCTCCTAACCTGATTTTCATTGTCTACCAGTGTTTCATCTACATGTTCTAGATAATGTGGTATTTTCTTCTGATCAAAATACCTGCATCTATGACATCTTAGCTTTGTGGAATATATCAAGTACTATAGTCCTCTTCTTTCATCCTTCCCTCTACCACATTTGCCATTTGGGGAACTGCATCTCCACAGGTAAAATGACTTCTGCCAGCTTTCATTTCCTAGCTGTACTGCCATGTTGTTCAGTTGCCTCCTGGAATAGTTAAAGAAAAATAAATATTAAAGACCATAGTTAGGGAAAGGGAATTAGGATACTCTTAAAGAAGTAACATTTATACAGTAATATATGATCATTTGGTTTGCTTTCGTATGGATCTAGTGTTTCTGAACTATGGAATAGACAATGAGGTTGTAAAAACAATACACATTAACTTGTACTTTGATATATTTATTTTCCCTGCCTAAACATTTCTGTTACTACATATGTTTCTTAGTCTGAACCCATTGGCCTTGTAATTACAGGATTTCTCTCCTTGATGTTGGGAGCAAGGTTTCCAACATTACTAGAATTTAGTGGTGATGCAAATTTTTACCTTGTATTTCTTCTGAGTTTTTTCCAAGTCATTTCAGTGGGAGATGCTGAATCAGAGATTTACCTCAGGTACCATTTAAATCAAGTTCCCCAACCTTCTATGTACCTTCAGTCAAATTGTACAGTCCCTTTCCATGATATCTGTAGTCCTGGTTAGACCTAAGGAATATATTATTTTAATGAAATGCTCTAGTTTTATTGCCTCTAAATTTTAATGCTATGAGGCTGGTCTTTAAAATTATTTACCTAAACTCTTTCTCTCTTAGTGTCAGATGAATTACCTTTACCTCTTCTTCTGAAGTTTCTGATAAATCTCTGCCTTTTATATTAGAAAACATAGAAAATGCAAAGTAGTATCCAGAAATTAAAAAAAAAGGATTTCATTTGCCAATAGAATAGCATGTTGAGAATTAATATCTGCCCAAGGAAAATGGCTTCTCCTATAAAGTTAATTTTTTTTAATATAGCATATCTCTATGAGAACAGAACAAGAATCTAAAAGTACATGTTTCTCAAAAGAGAGTAACATTAAAGGAGTAGTTTATTTATAAATGCAAAACAAAAATGGGCTTCACTTACAAAAACTTCGTGAAAATCTATGGAATATGTTGAATGATCTGTCCTGATGTTTGTTTATTTTTCTACCAAAATATTGTATAAACACGTTTGCTGCCAAGGTCTTACCCATCCAGATGATAGTCCATTGGCTTAAAGGAATAAAAGAAATGTAATGCTGAATGTCACCTAAGTACATATAGCTTTTGTAACTTTCTTTCTTGATGAGCCCTAAATCTTATGGTTTAGTAGAACCAGAGGATCTGGAGAAGAGGATCCAATATGATTCTGATACTAGTATAGCAAACATTCAACCTACTGTTTTTTTAAAATAATTTTTTCAAACATTTATTTATTTTTGAGGGACATGGAGAGAAAGAGCATGAACAGGAGAGGAGCAGAGAGAGGGAGACACAGAATCCAAAGCAGGCTGCAGGCTCTGAGCTGTCAGCATAGAGCCCTACGTGGGGCTCAAACCCACGAACCACAAAATCATGACCTGAGCCAAAGTCGGATGCCTAACTGACTGAGCCATCCAGGCACCCCTAAAACTATTTGGTTTTAAGCCAAATATTATGACATTAATATGTATCATAACACAAAAAAAATCAAGGAAGCAAATTTCTCTTGCAATGGACTCTTATTCTTCAACAAAGATCAAATTCCTGAGCTCCTGAAAGAAAGAAATTACATTGTCTGAATCTCACAACCTTAGAATTTGCCCCAGCTGTTCCATTCAGTAGCATGAAGACTGGAGAGAATGTGAGGTTCAAGAAACTTCAATATTTCTTTCCTTGAAAGTGGTATTGGTGGGATATAATTGATGCTACCCACATAAAAGATATTAGCGCTAAGGGTAAAGAATAGGGCAAAGGCTGCATTTCGGAGTTTTGGAGAATAAAATTGACAGGAGTTGATAATCATTTGAATGTGGCAAGTGAAGAGAGGGAGGAGATGTTTGTATGTAACTCTGGTTTCCACCTTGAATTAGTGGGGAAGTCACAATTGATATAGGGAATACCAGATGAAGAACAAGCTTTGAGAACATTATCTTGACTTCAGTGTTGGATTTGTTAAATTTAATGGGCCTAGAAATATCTATGCTGAAAATATTTAAGTGACAGTTTAAAGTATTGGCCAGCATTTAGAAAGTGTGTTGAAGGTCACAGTTCTAGAGATATTATCTGATCAGTTGTACCTCTAAAATATATCTTGGGTCAGTCCATTTTTCCCCATCCCCATTGCCAGTGTCCTTGTCTTGCTCATCATTGCAATTGCCATTCTGGTTACAACTGTAAACAGTCTCCAACTTCTGTCCATAGCTCTATAAATTGTGTTCCATAGAACCTCCAGAGTGATATGCTTTAAGAATAGGATTGTTTCATTTCTCTGCTTAAAAGCACTAGATTGCATTAAATCAAAATTCACACTTCTTGCTATATCTTTAAAGACCTTGCAAAATCTGTTTGACGGGATTTAAGATCGTTCCTGTGTGATTCTTGAGACTTAAGTCTAACTGGTCTTTTAGTTCTTCAAGTTTTCTACCTTAGATTTGTCATGTACGATTTCCTCTGCCTGGGAGGATATTTTCCTACCCCACCCTGTTTTCCCTTGTTAATATTTTTCTTATCCTTCATTTCTCTGTTTAAACATTACTTCTAGAGAATGGTCTGAAAAACCCAGTTCCTCACATTCTTCACCAATATGCCACAACTCAGTACCATAACTGTTTTCTTGACACTAGGCACAATGTGTAATTTTTTTTAAATTTATTTTCTGGTTTGGATATAACTTGTCCACTAGACTATGTGGTTGATGAGAGCAGGGACCACAGCTGATTTGTGCCCAGCAAACATATAGACTGAATTCCCATACTCCCCAGTTGCCCAGGTCTGTTCTGTTTTGTGCCTGCTGACCTGACATGACTGTTAACAACACCTTCTGACACTCTCATAAGTGTCTTAGTTGGGATGATAAATTACATGCCAGCTCATCAGGTATACTAGACAATAAATATTTGCTGCATAAATGAACAAGTGGGAGGCTCTAATATATATGTTAAAAAATGTATGGAAAAGAGAGGAGAATTTGAAGTGCAGCCCTATGGCTCACTGACAGATTAAGATATAAAGAGTATGAAAAGCTCTAATGGAAACTGAATGTTTGTGTGTATATGTGAGTGTTTTTGCATGCGTGTAGTGTGTGTATTATCTCTTTATGAATTCATGAAACCTGTAGATGGAATCATCCATAGAGATATCTAAAATTACAGTCTCTCAAAATGTTTTTTAAAATTTCTGTTTAGTTTACCATTGGTAACTAAACATTATATCTTATTTTTTTTTTACTGGTATAAAGATTTCTTTGTGTCTAACTTTTGTTCTCTTGAAAAAAAGGTCTATTACTGCTGTTCAGATAGTTGGTAGATAGTAGTTGGAAATGGAAAGGAACCATATCCCTATAATCTTCTATTTTACTGAAATCTGTAATCAAAATAATATTTATCTTAATTAATGGGCCCATTTTTTTCATTTTTAAATCATTAGAAAATTAATAGAAGAATAATAACTGAAATTTAATAAATGTCATTTAAGCTTTTTCTTCATAATTATTTCTTTAAATACTGATTTTTAAGGATCTAAAAATTCAGTCAGAATATTTAGATATTTAATATATAAGAGAAAACATCTAGAATTTATTTTAAATATTTTACTTTTAAATATATATCTTTTGCTATATTTTGACATTGAGAACTGCAATTACTTTATATTATTTTGAAATTATTCAGTTATTCACTCAGAAAGATATTGTGTCCATTGGTCATATAAACTTATATGAATATAGTTTTGAAAAATATATTTCTCTAAAATATTTAGCATATTTAGACATTTAGATTTTAGAACCTTTTTAAAGAAAGCACTTACAGGCAGAATTTTAAAAATAACTTTGCAGGCTGTTAATGAATGTAACATGTTTTGATTTATAATCTCAGAATTTTCACTTTTTTTAAATGCAAAGAAAAATTAGAAAATTATTTCAGTTAATTATAACACATTTTTCCATTAGTATTCAAAGTATCAGGTTTCATTTATCCAGAGCAGAAAACTGACTGAATACCTCTATTTATCTAGAAGATATCAAGAAATACCAAGAAAGTAATGATTCAATGCGTATGTATTTGCGTATATTTGTATATTGACAGATACATATGTATGTGTAGGTATGTCTGTATACCTCAAACACACACACACACACACACACACACACACACACACACACATATGCATACATCTTTCACATCCATCCATGCATCATGCACATGTCTTTCACATACATTTATACATACACATATTGTGTGTGTGTGTGTGCATGTGTGTGTTTGCTCATGCGCATTTACATATATATGTGTATATATATCCAGGAATAGTGCAGAAAATTTTAATTTTATTTCAAACAAAAACAACATAGAAAATTAAGCAAAGTAAATTATAAAATACAAATAGTTACTTTGTGTTTCACATTAAAAATAAGTTTATGTTTTGTTAACATTAAAAAATACTATCTCTGTATGTGAATAGTATGTGAAGAGAGGAGATAGATGGGTATAAAAAAGTACATGGGCTTTGGCAACAACAGATAGATCTGACTTTGAATCTAGGTTTTGCCACTTGTGTACTCTCAAAAAAGTCATTTGCCTCTCTGCCCTCAGTTTTTCCATCTGCTAAATTAAAATTATGTATTTACATGATGTACCAACAGGAACACATTGTTAAACAAGGAAAACTGTGATTTCTGTACTCAGCTTTCAAGCATGTGGGTGCCAGTTTCACCCGTCATGTTCTTAAAGGATGTTCACAGACCCAGGTGCTTTCAGAGTAGGAATGATTATTGGCATGGTCTCAAAATCTTGTCCTGTGGGAACTAGCAAGATTTATCCTGGGAAATGAAACAATGCATGACTCCATCTTACAACTGTGAGATCATGACCTGAGCTGAAATCAAGAGTTTAATGTTTAGCTGACTGAGCCACCCAGGTGCCCTTCACATCTTCTTTATCCATTCATCTGTTGATGGACACTTGGTCTATTTCCAAATCTTGACTATTGTAAATAACGCTGCAATAAACAGAGGAATGCTGTTAAAAAGAGATAGAGAGTGAAAAAAATAACGCACGAAAGCTAGCTTTAAATGTAAAGAGCTGACATTTTCTCTGTTAGTCTGTTTGGTAGGTGGAATTATTTACCTACCATATTTATATTTACCATATAAAGTAAGTAGGTATGATTATATTGCAAGTATCACCCAGGTAGAGAAGAGATGTGACCATGCTTCCATTCCTTCCTGGAGATTTCTGTTAGGGGATTCTTGATAGCTATAGGCTTGAAGGAAAGATCAAGTTCAGTCCTGTGGGAATTTTTGGAACAAACAACTATGACTTCTGGATTTGGAGTGAATTTTTATGCTCGGGGTGGGGTCATGAATTAATGTTAAACAGTTTTTAAACATTCACCAAAAATGTATTTCCTGGATTGAATCTGATATGAGAAGAATGAATTTATGCCTCCATCACAGATTTTTCAATTATTTTTTTTTTTGCATCTCCAAGAGACAGATATCATTTCCAATTTTGCAGGTTAGTAACTAAGTTCTTTCGTTGTTATTTTGTTTTCATTTTCGTAAGTTTATTTCATAAATTTAAATCTGCAATCCAGCTGGACTTGGAGAGGAGTAAGGAAAATATGGAACCCATAGAACTACATCAAGAACACAAAGATTATAGGATATTTCAAGTAGATGGGGGTGAAGAGGTGCTCTCCTGAGCTACAGAAGGAATGGTCTGGTAGGTAAGATAAAACATAAGTCAAATTTATTAGATTTGTCCATAGTCAGCAATGGTGATCTTCTTCGTGGTCTTGACATTCCTGGACCCAAAGCATTCCATGGCTTCCACAATATTCATGCCTCTTTCACCTTACCAAAGACCACATGTTTTTCATCCAATCACTTAATCTTGGCAGTGCAGATGAAAAACTGGGAACCATTTGTTTTGGGTCCAACATTTGCTATGGACAAGATGCCAGGATCCATCTGTTTCAAGATGAAATTCTTATCAAATTTCTCCTCATAGATGGACTTGCCACCAGTGCCATTATGGCATGTGAAGTCACTCTGGCACATAATTGCAGAATAATCCTGTAAAAGCAGGGATCTTTATAACCAAATCATTTCTCCCTACTGCTCAGAGCACAAAAGTTTTTGCTATCTTTGGAACTTTACCAGCAAACAGCTGGAAAGAGACAAGGCCCAAGGGCTTGCTGTCCACAGAGATATTGAAAAACATGGTGGAGGTGACCATGGTGGGGTGGTGGGTGTGGCACCCAAGTGGCAGTGTCTGCAAGGCCTATACTAAGTTCTGTATCAAGTCATATATCTCAAGATTGCAACTAGAACTTGAAAGCAAATTGTCTCCATGTCTCTAAGCTTATGCACAATTATTAAATCCAAGTATGGATTTATAGGGAGCCAAGTGTATGTGAGTGTATGCTTTTCTCCAGAAGTAATATTCAGTCCTGCTGAATCCAATAATCTGGTCCTATGATTAGACATAGGCAAATGAAATAGAAAGTAGAGAGAAAGATTTCTAGGTTGCTAACAAAAGCATTCTGGAAATAATTTGCTTTGGTTTCTATTTGGTTAGAAATGAAATCTGAATTGAATTGACTTAAAGAGAAAATAGTAAGTAGATCAAGAGAGAGGTCGCAATGATACCAAATAACGTTTTTGTTAGAAATAAATGTGCAGCAAAAGTGGAAATCCAGGAGGGAATTATGAGGAAGATTTTATGTTTAACACCTTAGACAGGAAGCACTTCTTAAATATTTCAGTGGCTTTTTAAAACCAACGAAGTTTATACTTAGATTAGAAAACAAAGGACAAACAACAAATACTTACCTTGAGTGGCTGCTTTAGAATCTCTATAAACATTCAAACACCTAATTCATTGTGGCAAAGAACATGGGGTCATACTAGATCAGAGCAGTTTGTACAGTGCAGCCCTGTGTTTGATCAAAATGAAATGACTAATGCTCTTATGTGGCCTTTTGAAAATAAAAAGTTAGCACAAAGCCATGATAATGGCTTTTATTTTAATAATTTTATAGTAATGATTTAATCTGCCTAATATGGGAAGGTATGAGTAAAAATGACAGGACTCTTACACCTTCATATACGATCAATATCCTCTCATGGGAATGTGGGTTATTGGCCGCTTATGTAACTGAGGGTGAACATTAGTGCCCTGGCACTCAGTTTTGTGACCAGTTATATCATTTTAAGCTCAGATGCTTTTGAAATAAGTAATAGCAGAAGAGCAAACAGCTGGGGTATCAGCATGCAGAGAGAAAAGGAGCAAAGCTGCGAAATGAATTTACAAATGTTACCGGAGGAACTGAAAATTCTGAGAAGTCCGAGATCCAATGTACTTTAGTAAATACCAGCTATATGAAAAATGTCCACAAGGTACACAACATTATTTTGGACTTACATCTACCACCTCCCACCTCTTAACCTTTCTCCCTTTCTCTTGACATACTAGATAAAACTGTTGACTAATATGATTCACAATCTCTCTGAGGTCATGGAACCTCAGAACACACAATGGAACACACAATGTATTATGTCCTAATGTGCACAGAATCTGTGAACATTGCACATTGAAACTGTGATCATGTATATTCATTAATAACTAGGTAGCAAAATTGTGTGATTTTGATGAATTTCTCTGTGAGAAGATGAGACACCGGGATTACTGTATTTTTTGCAAAAGAGAAGCACATTGTTTTCTTTTTCACTTTAACCAAGCAGGAGGGCTTCTAAGTCCTCACTAGGTTACCTTTGTTCACATTAGCTTGCCATTGTGTTTTTTAAATTCACATTTTAATAGCAGTCATATAAATAATGTAGTAACTGCCAGCAGATTACATTCTTATTCTGTCATTTAAGCAACATGCATTATAATAATAAAATGACTTTTATACAACATGTTTATTCTATTCTTCAAAGCAGGATTTCTTCCACATCTTTCTTAGTGCCTTATGAAGAAGAGGTGGTCAGTATATCTTTTTTTAAGTGATGGGAGAATATGAACAATGAAGTTAAGCCAGAGAGCAACTTTTGTGATTTGGCCACCTTAATGGCACAAGATTTTAAGAAAAAATGTTCAGAGAGGAAAAGGTTTGTGATATTATCTAATATAATGCCAGCATGGAGAAAAGGTAGGACATCCCGAATGTATATATTTTTCCTTTCTGCTAAATTAAGATAGATAGCACTATGTACATATTTAGTCAACATAAAACACAAGCACTCATAGCCACATTTTTATAAGATGGAATATAAAATAAAAAAGTTACTTCATATATATGTATACATACATATACACACATATATATACATACACACACACATATCTATACATACACACACACACACACATATATATATATATATATATATATATACACACACACATACATAAAACCATACATACACACACACATATCTGTATGACACATAAAGAGGATATACCCTAAATATTCAGGAAATACTTTTCATTCCTTTTCCATGTGAGATATACTGGTGGTGGATTTTCTTGCTCTCTGATATTACCAGGTACTGAAGATTCAGGTTTCTCTTCCACATTACCACAATCCACAGGATCATCCGGGACCCTGTCTTTCTTTACTTTAGGGCCTGGAAGTATCATGGGACATTGAAGTTAGATGCCCATGTGGGCAGTTCAGATAAGATTCACCAAAATCTCAGAGCACACATTCCACTTCTCTGGATGATGCATGGTTGCCAGTCAGTAGGATCAGCTGAACAGATGAAGTAGTGATTCAGCACAGGCAACATTGGATGGCAAGGGAAGGTCTATAGGTGTTAGCCCTGCTTTCAAAAGGCTTTTTGATACCGAGAAGAAATGGCAAAGGAAGTGGGTGGAGGAGATCCTCAATGTGGACTCTCTGGTCCATCTAGATGGACAGACCTTATCTCCAGCTCCAGAAACCTCTGAAGGTGTAGGTCACTCACCTCCTTTGCAAGAATCAATAACACTTATTAGATCATCTAGGAAGTTTAGCTAGTTTATTTATTTTCAGTCATCTTTCAAATCTCTTGTTCTGACATCAAGTTAATTTGCTACATTGTTCTTGATTCTTGATTTTTTTCAAGAAAATGTAGTTTATCCAATTTCTTAGTTTTGGCTTTTAGAAATATTTTAAATGTAAACTTCAAAGTTTTTTAAAAGTAAAAACTAAGCATTAAAATAGTATTTACTCATGAATTTTTCAAGTTTTTATTTAAATTCTTTTTTTGAATCTTTTTAATGTTTATTTATTTTTGAGGCAGAGAGAGACAGAGCATGCGCAAGGGAGGGGCAGAGAGAGGGAGACACAGAATCCAAAACAGGCTTGAGGCTCCGCGCGGTCAGCACAAAGCACGACTCGGGGCTCGAACTCATGGACCTTGAGATCATGACCTGAGCCAAAGTCAGATGCCTAATGGACTGAGCCACCCAGGCGCCCTTTTATTTAAATTCTAGTTAACATCCAGTTTAGTATCAGTTTCAGGTGTAGAATTTAGTGACTTATCACTTACATACAATGCTCATCAAAACAAGTGCCCTCATTAACTCATCACTTATTTAACCCATCCTTGCCTACCTCCCCTCTAGTAACCCTGTTTGTTCTCTGTAGTTAAAAGTCGGTCTCCTGGTTTGCCTCTCTTTCTTTCTTTTTTCATCCATATGTTCATCTGTTTTGTTTCTTAAATTCCACATATGAGTGAAATCATATGGTATTTATCTTTTCTGAGTTATTTCGCTTAGCGTAATACTCTTTGGCTCCATCCATGTTGCCATATGTATGCCTTTGACAGAGAGAAAGTCAGTTGCAAGGAAGTAAAGACATAATAATATTTTATGTGTAACCTCACATAGGCACCATGCTTGTGCTGGAAATTCAATGCAGAACAGGACACTGAAGGTCCCCGCCCTCAAGAGCTTCTAGTCTAGTAAAAGAGGACATGGGCTAAGACTTTAAGAATATTTTTTATTGGGTGGGGGGCGCCAGGGTGGCTCAGTCAATTAAGCATCTGACTTCTGCCCAGATCATCATCTCGTGGTTTGTGAATTCAAGCCCCAAGCAGGGCTCTGTGCTGACAACTCAGAGCCTGGAGCCTGTTTCTGACGCTCTGTCTCCCGGTCTCTCTGCCCCTACCTGCTCATGCTCTGTCCTCTCAAAAATAAAAATAAACATTAAAAAAAATAATTTTCTGTGATCCCTAAAATATTTCGAGTGAGAGAATAAAATCACCATAATGTCACTAGGTCCAGCTGTGATGTTTACCATAGAAGTTAATAGAGTTTAATGGCTACTTAGAATACTAGAAAGTTTTATTCTGATTAGCTCATCCTTTGACATCCAGATGTTAAAACAGTTTTGTTCTCTTTTAAAGGGAATCATAAAGACACCTAAAAGGAAAACATTTTTTATTCAAAAAAAATCTGTCTTTAGATCTGCCACGTTAAGAACTTTTTTTTTAATTGCCATTGGTTATTAAGAATAAAGCCTTGATGAACTTATGAAATCTTGGGAAGGCTAATTTGCCTCTCTACTATCAGTCATTGTTCCAAGATTTAAATTTCATAAAAAGAACAGCCGTCTGCAAAACTCTTTGCTACTTAGATTACAGAGTTTTAGTATCCATTTGAGCACTGCAATTTGTGGATAGCATAGATGACAAATTGTAATTTTGTCTTTTCTGTGAAGTTTTACACTGAAGACTCTTGAATGGTTTAAAGTGTCACATTAAAACATTCTTGGCAAGTGTGAATGCATGACTATATATTTATATACTGCATTAACAAAAAGAGTAGCATCAAATACAAGTTCCATCCGTAACATGTGGCTAATAATTCATGGTCAGCAAAAATAGGAGATAGTGTTTAGAAAATGTGTGGAACATTTTTTTTCATTAATTAATTATTTTATTCATACAACAAATACTTAGTAAATTTCTATATTGTGTCAGTCTCTCTCTTATGGGACCTGGGGGTAAAGCAATGTATAACTTCCTGCTGTATTGAAGCTCACATTATAGTGCAAGAGACAGATAATAAACTGAATTAAATACGTTCATCAAATTGTTACAAATTTTTTGAAGCAAAAGACACAGGACAAAGGAACGATCTATACAGAGTAAATGGTAATATTTTAAACACAGTGGTCAGTGAAATATTCTTGAAGGATGTAACATCTAAGCAGAAGTCTCCAGGGTATGAGGAGAGCTGAGGAATGAGTGTTCAAGAAAGAGGGATGGCCTTAAGTGCAAAGGCCCTGAGATCGAAGAATGCTTGAGAAACCAAAATAAAGCAAGAAAACCAACAGAGCCGGAAAGAGCAAGGGGGGAGTAAGAGTTGATTAGGTCAGAGTTATTACTGGAGGCCATACCATCCTGGATCTTGCCATCATAGGAAGGGCTTTATGTTTATTCTAAATAAAATTAGAAGCTTCTGTAGGGCTTGGGGAAGTATGAAATCATCTGACCTTGTTTTAGATTATTCTGCTTTCTAGACTAAAGAAAAGGAAAGTAGAATTGCTATACTACTTTTTAGAATTACTGTAGCTCAGGGTATCACCCTGCATAAATTTAAGAATGCAGTAAGCACTGTGAAAATACTGAAATAAAGCATTTTCTTTAGAATTTGTCTATCAAAATGAAGCTCATGAGCTATTAGTGCCATTTAACCAAACCAGCATAATTATTTATGAACAGTGAGCCTAGTATTTGTATTATAGCAGAAGTTCTAGAGAAAGATTCCTTAGGATCCTGCAGTGTCTCAAAAATGTTCCACCGTGGCCAAAAAATACAAGATAAAAAATGATTATTATTTTTAGTAAATAATTATTAAAGTTGCAATTCATAATATTTTCCTCTAAGATGTTTTGGACAATAATAAGGAATGATCAGGAGAAAACATAAGAGTTTATTTTTCCTTATTGGGGAAAATATTTAGATTCAAAACACCTAATCAAAGGATATAGTATACTTTGACATATATAGGGGCGCCTGGGTGGCTCAGCTGGTTGAGCGTCCGACTTTGGCTCAGGTCATGATCTCACAGCTCGTGAGTTTGAGCCCCGCGTCAGGCTGTGTACTGACAGCTCGGAGCCTGGAGCCTGCTTCAGATTCTGTGTCTCCCTCTCTCTCTGCCCCAACCTACTCGCATTCTGTCTCTGTCTCTCTCAAAAATAAAATAAAAACATTCTTTTTTTAATATATGATTATTTTATCAGAGAATTTCATCTTTTCATACTTCACCAGGTGCCACTCTCCATTGAAGATAACCACACGTTAAATCATCATTCATGGGGTTTAAATCCCAGCCTTACCCTTCAATTACCTGACCTGTGTATGGCTCCTCATCCTTAAATTGGAGATAACAATTCCACCTACTTACATAGTGGTCATGACAATAAAGTGAGTTAGAGCATGTCCCTCCAGAAATACTAGCTCATGCTTATAACCACTAGGCATATCACAGTGCTTTAGAGAGAATTAATATGATTCACTTTGTAGTCTGAATTCTGTTGTATTTACATTAGAGCATGACACACAATATAATTACAAACAAAGTGAAAGGAAAATAAAACTGTCTTTGAGACATTCAGGAAGATTCACTATCGGCTCTGAGATATTATAACTGTAATGCATAGCAAACTTCTTTTGAAGTCTTTTAAAGTTATAAACTAATGTTTGAATACATCACTCCACATACAAGGCAGGTATCTGTGGCTGCATTTATGACTTCTTGTCCAGAAGAGTAAGCCAAATGCTAATGTTTCATTTTTAATTTTTTTAAGTTTATTCATTTTGAGAGAGAGAAAAAGCACAAGTGGGGGGCAAGGAGAGGGGGAGAGAGAGAAAGAAAGAGAGAGAATGAATCCCAAGCAGGCTCTGTACCACTAACACAGAGCCTAATGTGGGGCTCAAACCCACAAGCACAAGATCATGACCTGAGCTGAAGTTGGACACTTAACCAACTAGGCCACCTATGTGCCCCCACATGCTAATGTTTTGATCATAAATAATTGAGGATTAACATTAGAAGTTTTGTGTTAGATGATTTTTGTGAGCACTCTTTCAGTATGGTCAAATTTTACTGGATCTTAGATTGATATATTTAATTGGATTTTTAGAAGGTCCCAGTGTCAAAGGGTTGCTGGGATTTACACGTTTAATAAAACCCCTACTGGGTCATTCAACAGCAGCTAAAGGGTGAAGAAGAGGAAGCAACACCATGTCTGTCTTCTCTGTGAGGCTGCAGCAGGTGCTGGTGTCTAGGAAGGTCTACAGCAGTGGCACCTGTTGTTGGATCTACACTCAATTGCCAGTGAGAAGGAGAACTGAAATGATAGAAAACAAATTGAGGAAAAGATTTGGATTCCGAAATAACCTCACGTAGAAGCAGAAGTGCTTTTGAACTAAAGATATAGCTTGAAAGCAACTTGGCATGTTTAACAGCTTACATCATCTTTTTATGTGTGGAAATTTCTGAAGAAAAATTGTATTAGTTCTGAAGAAAAATCTCTAAACACATTCAAATCTAGAATCAGAAATTACATACTCCCAAGACCTCCTCTTGATGTGGGCCATTGGAAGGAGATTTAGAGTTATTGAAATTACCATTTATGTTGACAGAAACTTGAACAGTGGGAGATAAACCACAAAGTTAAAGAACTCATTTCAGGCTGGAACACTCATCCATCGTCTCTTTAACAGCAATTTGTCCCTCACTACTTTCTTTCCAGAGCATCATTTCTTTGTATCTGTTCTTAGAGCCTCGGTGCCACTGGCTACCAAATTAGCTTCAATTCTGTCCCTAAGATGATCTCTGGTCACTCTCATATCTACTTTACCTCTCTAATAGGAATTCTGTAACTTTACAGTTGTTTCTGAGGAAAATTCCACTTTTTATCCAAAGCCATTATTAAATAAAAGAAGCTGTTTGTGAGCCAGATCCAAAGTTGAGTTCTTATTTTTCCATAAGACTTTTGGTTCTGTTCATTCCTTGGATTATTTTCTCAGCCAAGTGGCTTTAGATTTCAGCAAGCAATATCAGAGTCATGTTGAGTCTTTTCCACCAAATTAATAAAATGCTTTTTGTCTAGAATGCTGAAGAGAAGTAGGCTGTGTTTATAGCTAATATATTAATTTCCAGACTTCAAGGAACTTTAGCTTCTTAAGCTGAACTCATTAGAAAAATAATGTGCAAGGTTGTTTGTTTTACAGTAATTATTTCTAATCGAACACATAATTAATGATATTTCCAGTTACCTTAACTTTCTTTAGAGAATTTTATGTATAAGAGCATTATTACAGGGGCATCTGGGTGGCTCAGTTGGTTAAGCGTCTGACTTTGGCTCAGGTCATGATCTCATGGTTTGTGAGTTTGAGTCCCACATTGGGCTCTGTGCTAACAGCTCAGAGCCTGGAACCTGCTTCCAATTCTGTGTCTCCCTTTCTCTCTGCCTCTCTCTCTCAAACCCCCCTCTCTCTCTCTGCCTCTCTCTCTCAAAAATAAACAAATGTAAAAAATTAAAAAGAGCATTATTATAACTGATGGAGGAGAATGAAAATAAGTAGGCACAATATAGTGATTGGTATACGTATACTATATATGATTGGTATACATATGTAATAGATATATATCACTACATATATAACGTGATATATATCATGGCTCCTAAAGGATAGGCATTGGGATTTATACTGTGACTTTATTACCTTACAACACGACTTGAATATAGAAAATACTAACACATCTATAACGAGTAGTTAAATGCATGAATATATTTTCTATCTATAAAGGAACAGTATAATGGAAATTGTGTTTTTTCTTTCCAACAGTGACCTCAAATTATTTAGCCATGCTTTATGCAGCACGTTTGAGAATTGCTTTCATGAAAGCATTAACTGATGAATGTCCGCTGACCTGGAATTAATGCTTATTATTGAATTAACTGTATATTGTGTGCCATGCTACTGTACATAATCGGCCAAAGATATTGATTCTTCCATGCTAAGGGTTCAAGAAGCTTTATACAAGAATCAATATTGATTTTTGCAGGTGCAATCTAGAGCAAATTTCTTGATTGTGAAAGACTATTTTTCAAAGTGGCTCACAAAGCTCCTAGTTTCATCTAATATATTGGCTGCAATAATCTCAGCTCAGAACCAGTTATTTGCAGAATATTGGCTGCCAGAGGTTGTTGCCTCTAACAGTGGGTCTCCATTGATCTCAGTTCTGTTTAAAATACTTGTGAACTGGAAATTTATTTATACTTTCAATACCCTCAGATAAATGGCCAGGTTGGAAAGATAGTGTAGATTACTAAGAATTACCTAAAATAGATTCAGGGAGAAGAGGATTGACCATGATTTGCCAGATATATGGCGCTCAACATGTCATTTCATTATCAAATACAGGAATGGATCCTGCTAAATTACTAATCAAGTGTCTTAACTGTCTTTACATATACATAATTATTAATTAAAATATAAAATAAATTATATTTATATAATTCCAGACAACAAAAATATGCAACTCATCATTCCTTAATTATTCCTTAATTATATTAAGAATATGTACCATATTCTTCATCATGACTAGTAACTTGCCCAATAGAGTTCCCATCTGTTGTAAGAAAGGTTTAGAACGTATCTAATATAGAATATAAAACTTAGACTATAGATGGCAAAGTGTGCCATTCTGGCCAATGGAAAAATTTACTTCTTCTAGTGTCTTTATAATGAAATTCAATTACCTCAGCTCTAAAGTTATTATAAGCCATATCCAAAAAACAGAATTGTAATTAGTATCTATGTTACATCAAAATAAAAGTGGGTAATCAATGAATAGTAATAATAATAACAATAATGTAATAAAGGATATTTTAAAATTGGATTCCTAATGCAGTGGAATTGTTCTGATACCAAGCTCTTCACTAATTTCTCTTTATTTATAGGAAACCCTAGACAATTCACATATTCTTCTTTTTGGGTATAATAATAATTATCTTCCTTTTGTGTTTTTAACATGTGCCAGACATTTTCCTAAAAGCTCCACATAGCATTTAATCTGCACAGTAACTATAAAATATATCTTCTGAAGACAACTGAGGTTCCAAGAGATGATAGGTTCCAGCTTATGTAGGAAATTGTAAACCGGAACTCAAAATTGATCTTTCACCCTTTTTTTAATAGAACGTATCTTCTTTAATACTTATTTATTTTGAGGAGGGGGAGGGGCAGGGAGAGAGAGGGGGAGAGAATCACAAGCAGGTTCCATACTGTCAACACAGAGCCCCATGCTGGGCTTGACCTGACGAACAATAGATCATGACCTGAGCCAAAATCCAGAGTCGGAGGAGGCTCAACCAACTGAGCCATCCAGTTGCCCCTAAGAACTTATTTTTTTATAACACTTTTAGATTTACTGAAACATTGAGACAATAAGGGATTTCTCATATATCCCACACCTAGTTTTCTTTGTTACTAATATATAAAATATTTGTTATAATTAATAAACCATATTGATACATCATTATTAACCAAAGTCCACAGTTTGCTTAGATTTCTATAGTTTTTACTTAATGTACATTTTAATTATTTTTGTTGCTGGATCTCATTTGGGAAATCACTTTACATTTAGTTGTCTGTTGTTCTTTGGACTTTTCTTGTCTGTGGCAGTTTCTCAGATATATCTTGTTTTTGATGACCTAGATGGTTTTGAGGGGTACTGGCCAGGTATTTTGTAGAATGTCCCTCAAGTGGGATTTGTCTGACTGTTTTTTTTTCCCCTCTGGAGTTACTGGTAATTCAGAAGACCACAGATGTAGAGTGTCAGTTTAATCATATCCTATCAGGCATATATACTATCAATATGAGTTTTAACTGTTAATATTATCCTTGATTACTTGGCTTGAATAATGTTTGTCAAGTTTCCCCACTGGAAAATCACTGTTTTTACTCCTTCTCTTTATCTACACTTTGGACAGAAGTCACTATGCAGAGTCTAATCTAAGAAATGAGGAGTTCGTTCCCTTTTCTTGAGGGGGTATTTATATAAACTAGTAGGAATACTTCCACATGGGAGAATATTTATGTTGGCTGTAGATTTATTGAGGATGTATTTTATCTAATTGAGGGCTTTTCTTTCTATTTTTAGTTTGCTGAGGCGTTTTATCATGAATGGGTGTTGGATTTTGCCAAATGCTTTTTCTGCATCAATGGGTGCAGACTATAAAAGTCAGCTGATGTGGTGGATTACGTTAATTGATTTAAAAATGTTGAACCAGGATTGAATGGCAGGAATAAATCCCACTTGGTTGTAGTGTGTAATTCTTTTTATACATTGTTATGTTTGATTTGGTAATATTTTGTTGAGGATTTTTATTACATGTATGTTCATGAGAAATATATATCTGTAGTATTGTTTTATCTTGTAATACCTTATCCAGTTTTGGTGTTAAGGTAACACTGGCTTCATACAATAGATTATGAGTAGTGTTCCCTCTGCTTCTATTTTCTGGAAGAGATTGTAGAGATTTGGTAAAAATTTATTTTTTTAATATTTAGTAAAATTCACAGGTGAAACCATCTGGGCCTGGTGCTTTCTTCTTTGGAAGATTTTTGCTGATTCATCTTCTTTGGTAGATTACTGATTTTGTGTGTGTGTGAATTTTAGTGGTTTGTATTTTTCAAAGAATTGTTATTTTCATCTAAATTATCAAATTTTGTCCTCTTATTATAATGAAACATTTTACATGATTCCATTTTTCTCCTATCTCAGCATATTAATGATACTTCTTTTTATATTTTCTGTTGTTTTCTTATAGTTTGCAATATGTGTTTACAAGCAATCTAAGTCCACTCTCAAATACACTATACTGCTCCATTGGTATAATGCAAGTTTCTCTTTTTTTCTTTTTTTAAAAATAAAAAAAAATTATTTTAAGGAGAGAGAGAGACTGCAAGCAAGTTAGGAAGAGGGGCACAGGATGAGGAGAGAGAGAATCTTAAGCAGGCTGCACACTCATTGGGGAACCTGAGCTGGGTTTGATCTCCCAACCCTTGGATCTTAACCTGAGTCAAAATCAAGAGCCCAACACTCAAATTGCCCCTCAGTTCTTCAATATTCTATTAAATTTGGACTTTTTTAATTAGCTTGGGAAGTTTCTAATGACATGTCTTCTAGCTCCTTGATTCTTTCCTCAGATATATCTAGTCTATTGATGAGCCCATCAGATGAAGTCTTTATTTCCATTACAGTATTTTTTTATTTCTACATTTATTTTTGATTCTTACAGTTTTTATGTCTCTGTTTGCATTACCCATCTGTTTTTCAGGTTGTCTATTTTTTTTTCATTATGCTCTTAATTTATTAATTATTATTATTGTAAATTTCCAGTCTGATAATTCCCAATTCTCTGCCATATCTTATTTTGTTTGTCATGTGTGCTCTGTTTCTTCAGACTGTATTTTTCCTTGTCTTCTAGCATGTGTTGCAAATTTTATTGAAAGCTGAATATAGTGTATCAGGTAATAGGAACTTACCTGAATAGGCCTTTAGCATGAGGTTTTATTAATTTGGTAAGAAGTCAAGCTGTGTGCACTGTTGGATGTAGCTTTAGGTGTCTTGAGGCTTCTGTTTCTTCTAGGGTCCTTGTTTTTGTCTTTTCTGTTTTCTTTGGTTTTCCCTAATAACTCCTTCTTAAACAAAGTCTAAGACTAGCAGCTCTTTCAGATGTAATCCACTGCTCTTATACCTGAGCTCCATTGATGTAATTGTGAAGTTTGGGGAAAGGGCAAACCTTCTATAATCCTATGGTTCTGATTCAGTCTTTCACGGGTCTCTGTCCCTGGGCTATGACCTTCACAAGGGTTCCTCAACTTCATTCACCCCACCCATTCTGAGGTGAGCTAGGAAGCCTAAGGGAGATAGAGTTGGGTAATTTCTCTTTTCCCACATTGGATAAAGTCTCTAGAGAGTTCTTTTCTCTCTCTGAATGAGTCTTTATAATTGAGGATTCTCTGAGCATATTTGTCTTTAATATTTTAAATTTATTTTGAGAGAAAGAGCAAGCAGGGCAGAGAGAGAGAGGGGGGGGGGGGAGAGAGAGAGAGAGAGAGAGAGAGAGAGAGAGAACGAATGAACACCAAGCAAGCTCCACACTTGGTGCAGAGCCTGAGCCAGGGTTCGATCCCATGAACTGTGAGATGATGACCTGAGCTAAAACCAAGAGCTGGAAACTTAACCAACTGAATCACCCAGGTGCCTATCTTTGAGCATATTTTAAATGATTACCTTTCTTGGGGCACCTGGGTGGCTCAGTCAGTTAAGCGTCCAACTTTGGCTCAGGTCATGATCTCATGGTTTGTGGGTTCAAGCCCTGCATTGGGTTCTGTGCTGACAGCTCAGAGCCTACTTCGGGTTCTGTCTCCATCTCTCTCTGCCCCTTTCCTGCTCATGCTTTGTCTGTCTGTCTGTCTCTTTCTCTTAAATATAAATAAAACATTAAAATTAAAAAAATAAAATAAATAAATGGTTACCTCTCTCAACCCCTACCACCACCACTGTCAGAGATATGAAGGTTTGCCTTGGTCCTTTACCATGAGAATATGCTAGGGTTCCAAGGAGTAAAACCCACAGAGGTGAAGATGTCCCCCAAGGCTGCAGGTTGCAGGAATTTCTCATTCTTACTATAATCTACATTCCAAGTTCAGCAATTCATCAAAGTTACTGTTAAGTACTCCTACCAGTTTATGGCTCCTGTAGCTTGTGTTCCTGTTAACCTGAGCTCAGCTCTGCGTATCTATATTTTCCTTTCTCTCCAGGTTTCAGGGTTGTGGCTTGCCCTGTGATCTCTGTTTTATGATTGGTGCAAGAGAAGTGGTTGATTTTCAGTTTGTTCAGCTTTTATTGTACAGAAGTGAGTGATACCTTTCAAGCACTATATATACTGGGACTGAAACTAGAAGTCTAATCCTTTATTCCTATTCACTGTGCTCTCCTAGAGTGTTTCACAAACTTCATCATACACCAGAATTTCCTAGAGGACTTGTTAAAACTGAGTTTTAACTACTTTCAAAGTTTTTAATTAATTAGGTTTAGTATAAGGCCTGAGGATTTGCATTTCTTAGAGGTTCCCAGTTAATGCTGATCCATGAACTGCACTTTGAGAACCATTGCTGTACTATTTTAGTAGCTGATCTTAATTGAATTCTAGTGATATGAGTCAAATAACCAGGAAAATGGATGGCCCAACCAACCTGCTTCCTGAGTTTGACTATGCTGTGATTACTGTGTTGAAATCATCCCTATTCATTTGCTATCCTTGCCACATTTCCTATTATTGTGGGTTTTTTTTTCCTGAAGAGAGTTTTAATGTTGCCAGTGTTTGTTTTTTCTGTATATTACCTTACTGAGTTTTTGTTATGTAAAAATATTAATTGTATAAACAAAATCCACTTCTCAGAGAAGGGTTTGTAGTAAGTCTCAATCTCGTTTCAGAGAAGTAATATAGCATATAATTTTTCTACCTAGAAAATATGTGTGAATGTGTTTATGTAGTCCTGAAATATGTTTTTTTAAACTAAGGATGACATAAAACTTTGTTTTCTATTAGTATCCATAGTCTGTCTTATTATTCAGACAATTATATAGTACTCCATTTTATGAATGCGTCATAATTTGATTAACATTTTTATACATGAAACTTAGGCGATTTAAAATGCTTTCTACAAAACAATGTAGTACTTGACCTTTGTATATGTAAGTGCTTCTGTTCCTATAATAGTGTTATTGTGATATAAATTCCTAGAAATAGAATTTTTGAGTCAGAAGGCATACACAATTATCTTTACTAATTAACAATATAAATTGTAGTATGAGAATAACACCAATTTTCTTTATTATTGCCAACACATAATATTATCAAATTTTTGAACTTTGCAAATTTGGAGATTTATTGTATGAGTAAATATAGCCAAAGAGTTTGGATAGCTCTAATCTTTAAGTCTGAAGTCTTACATTTTACTTTCTGTCTCTGTGTTTTACTTTTCTCCCTCCCTTTCTCAATATTTCTATCAATATCTATCCCTCTAAACTCCTCTCTCAGTGTGTTTCTCAATCCCCATCCTTGATAATATATGGAGAGAACACTTGGTTGTGAATGTAACACTTTATCTGATCTTTATTAGTGGCCTGCATCTCACTGTTTTAGAGAGAACTTGATGACAAGTGCTTATGAATGACTTGGTGCCTTTGTCTTCTGTTTTGGTAAGGTGATACTTTGTTGCTGTTGCTTAAAACTGTTCACTTTGGCACTCTTATCCCTGAGAGGCACCAATTAATGTCTCTCTATTAATTTACATTTCAGACCTCAGGCCAAAAAGCTTACTTTATCAAAGTTGTTTTTCTTTCTGCTTGTTTGCTATCCACTTTCAGTCTAATTTCATTATTTATCTTGTAGAATTTTGTTGAAAGTGGCAAAGAACATCTCATACACATCAACTTCATGAAATTTTTCTAATGTAGAAAAATTAATCTATAGCTGTGCTTGGCAGGTGGTTTGTTTTCTATATTTATAATTACTTAAATTGGTAATTTTTTTTCCTGTAATATTTGAGTCTTTGCCACCTGTAGCTTGATTGCCTTCACTAAGCCAGTGTCACATTTTAAGTTGTATTATTGAAGCACATTGATCCAAAAAAGCACCTGCAACTCATTTTCATATCTGTACTTTAGATTGGCCACAGGGATTGCTTGTGCTTTTTTCATGGAGTGGTGGGATCTGCTGAGCCCCTTAGTTTCACACTGTCTTGTGGATCTGCAGTATTTGGCTGTTCTTTAGATGCTACAGATTAAAAGTGGAAACTGGGTCAAGAATGATACCCATACATTAGCCCATTTTAAATTGTGGTTTTCATAGTTTCTTATTGATTTCTGAGAAATATGTAAATATTTTATATATTGATCTTTTGTTAAATTTTTAAAAGCATATTTTTCTCAATATGTTATCTTCTAATTTTCTCTATTGACTTTATTCATAACACAAGTGTTTTTTGAATATATTTTTAATATTGGGATGCCCAGGGGATTCCGTCGGTTGGGCATGACTATGTTTTTCCTGGCTTGTTCATTTCTTTTTAGCACCAAACAATATTCCATTGTCTGGATGTACCACAGTCTGTCTATCCACCAACTAAAGGATGTCTTGGTTGCTTCTACATTTTGGCAATTATGAATAAAGCAGCTGTGGACATCTGTGTGCAGGTTTTTTTGTAGGCAGAAGTTTTTACTTACTTTGAGGAAATACTCAGGAGTGCATTCGTTGAGTCAAAAAGTAAGAGTATGCATAATTTTGTAACGTACTGCCAAACTGTCTTCCAAAGTTGCTGTACCATTTTGCATTTCTAGAAGTAATGAATGAGAGTTCCTGTTCCTTCATATTGTCACCAACATTTGGTGTTGTGAGTAGTCTGGATTATGACGATTCTAATACATCTATAGTGGTACCTTATTGTTGCAATTTGAAATTCCTTGAGGTGCCTGGATGGTTCAGTTGGTTAAGCGTCCGATTTGGGCTCAGGTCATGATCTTACACTTTGTGAGTTGGAGCCCTGTGTTGGTCTCTGTGCTAGCAGCTCAGAGCCTGGAACCTGCTGTGGAATCTATGTCTCCCTCTCTCTCTGCCCCTCCCCTGCTCATGCTCTGTTTCTTTCTGTCTTTCAAATGTCTTTCAAATAAATAAATGTAGAAAAATTTTAATTTGAAATTCCTTAATGACATATGGTGTCGAACATCTTTTTATATGCATTTGGCATCTGTTGATCTTTGTTGAGATGTTTGTTCACATCTTCTGCCTACTTTTCAAGTAGGTTGTTCATTTTCTTATGTTCAGTGTAAAAATTCTTTGGTTTTTTTTCATTTTCTTTCTTTCTTTCTTTCTTTTTTTTTTTTTTTTTTTTTTTTTTGAGAGACAGAGAGAAAAAGAATCAGTGAGGGAGGTGGAGAGGGAGAGGGAGAAGGAGATAATCTTAAGCAGGCTCCAAGCTCAGCTCAGAGCTCTGTCTGGAAGGTGAGATCATGTGTCAGACACTTAACTGCTTAACCAACTGAGCCACCCAGGTGCCCCTAAGACTTCGACGTTTATTTTAGAAAACAACCTTTTTTGTGATATGTCTTTTCTAAATATTTTCTCCCAGTTTGTGACTTGTCTTCTCCTTCTCTTGACATTGTCTTTTGTAGAGCAGACATTTTTAAATTTTAATGAGGTCCAATTGTACCAATTATTTCCTTCTTGAACATGACTCTGATATGTTTTTCCCATCACTTTTAAAAACTGTTATTTTTCCTTTTGTCTTACAGTTTATATTGTATCCAGCTCCAGAATATATCCAGTATCAAACCTTTTCTCACTAACTTCATTGACTACAAACTAGTCCAGGCATTACTGTCTGACTCAGGTTATTGCAGTTGCTTTCTAGCTGATCTGCTTCTACCTTTTCCTCAAACAGGCAAGTTGTTAAAACCACACAGGTCACAACCACTAACGTTTCAGCTCAAAACCCTCCAGTGGCTTCTCATGTTATGTATATAAGACCCTGCAAAATCCCATCTCTGTCCAGTCTCATGTCCTGTTACTTTCCCCATGCTCTCTTTTCTGGCACTTGACCTCCCTAAATAACTTAGGGAGAATAGGGTGAATACCCTAAATAACTTTCATTTCAGGGCATAGGCATGTCCTGTTTCTTCTATCTAGAATGTTCTTCCTTAAGAACTCATAATTTGCCCCACCTATCTTCAGATCACCTCCACAAACAAGCCTTTTATGATCATCCCATTTAGAAAAGTACCCTTTGGAATCAATATTTCTTAGAACTTTTTTGTTATTAACATAGTATATATTTGTCTATCTCCTCCATATAGAATATAAACCTCATGGAAACAAAGATTTGGTCTCTTCATTCTTATATCCCCAGTGTATATCTGGCAGGTGGGAACACTCCTCTGAGATAAGCATCTCATAAATATTTTGAAGAATTTTAATCTTGGATGGGGATGGGAGCATGTTGAGACAGGTTTACTGGGTAAATCATATTTGAAGAGTGGTGTCACATTTGATGCTTAAAACAAAAGCAAAAACAAAAATAGTTATATAATTGCTGAATATTAGGTCCAAACAGGTAAATGGCACTGCAGTTCCAAGACACTGTTAATTGATAAATGTTTGATTTATAACGTGAAGGGGAATGGTTTGCATGAAATAACTTCCAGGGTTCAAAAGTAAGTCTTGACAATGTAGTCTATACAGCCTGTTTACCTTGGGTTAGAACTAAAAGTTTAAATCTTGAAGACACTGATATCTCTCTAGGAATTTGGCATAAATCCCCCTGGTTTTAAGAAGACTTAAAGTTGAACCTGAAATTTATTTCTTCTTGACAGAAACCAACATCTGTAATGGGTTCAATCATAGCTAAGTCCAGTGGGCTGAGAATTGCATTTGTTATATTTCCAAGTTAGCTTTCAGAGTCAAGAGGCTTTGTCAAGAGGCTTTGACATTTGTTAGTTTCTAAAATTAGGGAAAAGATGTAGTATTACATTTTTTAAGAAAACAAAGCAAAAACAGGTTTTTAGCTGGAAATAAAACCATAGGTTCTTTGTAGTAATATAATATAAAATTACATTGTGTAACATAAAATATTGTGTGTAAATTTGGACTTCTTTTTTAGATGACTGGATTTTTGCTGAGCAGTATGCTTTTCATACTGCTTGCCTTGATAAATATTTGTTCATTTTTTAATCTAGTATCCTGGAAAAAAAGGGAAATAAGCCTCTGTGTCATGCTCTTAAAACAAAGTCTAAGGTTTTTCTCATTCTAGTCTTAATTTTCCTCAAGGAGATCAATTTTATTGCTCAGAGTCCTTTATTCAATTTTATTGAAATTAATTATTGTAAACTGTAGATATTTTAAGGTTTAAGCAAGTTAGAAAGGCTAAAATTACAAAATTCAAATTATGCAAGGTTCCTGATATAAACTGTCTGGTCATCACATGTGTCTAAAGATATGCTATTTGAAAACTAGAAACTGGAGATATCAAAGTAGAAGTTGACCTGAGTTTAAACATTAGTTAGGTGACATTGAGTCTAATACCCTGTTTCCATCTTTATGTAGCATATTCTAAGGCTATATTTTAAATATATATAGATTGTCCTGGAGTGAAAACTTTTTCATGTCTCATTTATCCATTTCTGATTTGTGAGGATTCAGTTGCTGACACCTTAAAATCAGGAAGCATTTTGAAATACTTTCAAACATATAGTTAGTCATTGAGGATAGTGAGTTTAAATGTAGGCAGTGGTTAACACGTTCTTGGAATTAAGGTGCTCTTTAAAAAATGATTCCCTTTTAGGGGCATTATCAAATACAGAACTGATTAAGTAATCAAACTCCACTCTAGTTTCGGAGCAAAATGTTAGCCATTCTGCCACTCATTCTTTCTTTTATTACACCTCATTATTGTCTCTTTAGATTCTTTCTTTCTGTTCCGAATGATTTCCTACCTTATGGCCATCTAAGGAACATAGTGGAAGGGTAAAGAATTAATTAAACTTCTAATGGTGCAATTAGTAGTAAGTGTGAACTGTTACAGCATTTCCTCAGATGTTTTATAGTTTGTGAGACATCATCTTCACCTCAGCTGACGAATACTGACCACCTGTTATCTATTACCATAACATTATACAAGCAGACTGACAGAAAGCAATCTGGTCTCTAGTGATTGGACTACTGAAGCAATTGACAGGCAGTTTCCACAAAGGTAAACTGTGAAAGCTAAATGAGATGGTAAATAGAATCTCAGGCAGGTGTTTAATGGAGAAATACTATTAAAACAACCCAGAAGTTGTAAAATGAATGTATTGTTTATGCATATTTTTATGGTATTCAGTTTGTTTCAGTGTTTGGACAGTAACTTTAAGACCAATATTCTATGTCATACAGTTGTAATTACCTGTATAAACTTATAACTTGAGTCAAGAAGCACATTGCACTTAGTACAGAAAGTTGTAAAAGAAGTTTGATGGTGCTAAACCAGTCTTGGTTTAAAATGTAAAAGTGGGTGGTAATGCTTTACACTAAATTGATGCTTTCTCTTAAACTTGATGAAGTAAATAAGCTTAAAGAGAAAATAAGTTAACTTAAAAAGGAAAGCATAATTTGGCAGATTTCACCGAATTAAGGCAATTTGTCGCAATAATGTCTGACACGATTTCTCCTGGAAGCTGAATTACATTGAATTTCTAATATGACTTGTTCAATTATTGATTCGTTGCTTATCTGTTCTCTAGGAAAGTCAGATGAAGATCAGCATGACAGTATTTATAGGCTGCATCTCATCTGTGGGATGTAATCCATCTTCGTTAAGTTCAGTAAAAGTGATAGATGGCATTTGGCAGTGTAATGATGTGATCACTCTACCAGCGCCTCTTTAAATCATAAGCTGTTGCTTTCTGTTGTGTAGATATTTAATCAGTTATACACCCCATTACTGATTTAATTCAGAATGTCAGTGGCGGTTGAATAATGTGAGTATTTGTATATTAATATCATATTGTATTAATGCTCCCTTCATTTAACTGTGCCATTCATTTGAAAATCATAAACTGTTGCTTCATGGGTAGAATAAATTTAATCGAGATGTTAGGCATCTAACACCTTCAGTGTTTTAATTCAGCGTGTCCATGAAACAATAAGTGCCTTTATATCTGTTTTTGTTTTCTTGACTCAATGGATTATTGGACAAAATCAGTACTTGCTTTGAGTGGAAAAGAGTTCTATTAGTGTTTATTCTATGCATATGCACTTTATTCTTCAGAGTACAATAGAGGAGTGGACCTTTGAGAAAGTAATGCCAGGACAACAAATTTAAATGTAGAAAGTCAAAACCCCAGCAACTCTTTAATGGTGATATGCTATTAAAACAATCTCAGAAGTTCATAAACATTTCTATTTTATTTTCCTTTTAATTTTATATTAATTTTAGAATGCAAGGTGATTTTCATATATACAAATCTATTTTCAATATTCTAGTTCACAATATTCTAGCTGATTTTAGACAATGAATAATTTAACTGCTTTTTATATTTCATATTTATGCTCTCAAATATGTTATACAACATAGAAATATTTATAATTTAAAAACTTCTTTCTTAGGAAAACTTGGTGGCATCATAATCTTTTCAAGACCTTTACACAAACTTTACAGGATCTTATGTTGATTCCAGTACTCAGAAACTTAGGATAGACATCTATGGAAAAACTTGAACACATTGTTCAATGTAGTTAAATGATCCATAATTAATTGAAGAATTTTATTTTTATTTTATAAGTAGACTTTGCATTGCCATAATAATGATAACATTTATAATACATCTTTATAATAAACCATAAACTTTACATAGAAATAATCTCATTGGGGGTGGCGCCTGGGTGGCTCAGTCAATTAAACATCAGACGCGTTTTCCACTCAGATCATGATCTCACAGTTTGTGGGTTTGAGCCCTACATCAGGCACTGCACTGACAGTGGAGATCCTGCTTGGGATTCTCTCTCTCCTTCTCTCTCTGCCCTTCTCCTGCTCATGCTCTCTGTCTCTCAAAAATAAATAAATAGACTTAAAAAAAAGAAAGAGAGGAAGAAAGCCAGCAAGAAAGAAAAAGTAAGAAAGAATCTCATTGATCTTTGTAACATATCTAGAACAGTAAAGGAACTGGTTGTTACTTAACTCCATTTTATAAATGAGAAATGTGATTTGGGGACTCCCTCCTGGTCAATTGGTCAACCAATAACAGTGACTGGATTGAAAATTAGTTTCAATCTCTGCCAGGGACCTCAATAGCCCTGAGGTGTCATGTTTCAGTCCTGCAGTCTTTCAGCCATTCCTTTTTATGTCCATCTTTGTCATTTCTGTCATTGATTTAATTCCTGAAAAAAAAACAAACAAACTATATGGGTGTATGTGTGTGTGTGTGTGTGTGTGTGTGTGTGTGTGTGTGTTTATAAATTATTTGTGTTGTGCCAGAACAAGTTAGAAAAACAAAATGGAAAAACTAAAAATAATAGAAAGCTTGCTAATATTCACAACAGAAGAACTTAAGAAATAACTAAAAGAAACCCTTCCACTGCTCAAAGCAATTGATACTCAAAACAAATTTGTGAAGCTTTGTTGCCTTGATAAGCTTCAGGTCAGGATTACTGGCGAAAGGCAGGGGGCTGGGGAAGGTGATGTGGAAACGGTCCCCCCTGTCTATACACACACACACACAGACACACACACACACACACACACACAGACACACACTCTCTCTCTCTCTCTCTCTCTCTCTCTCTCTCTCTCAGATTCTAAATCATTACCGACAAATGCTTGTCAAACTATAAAAATAGTCCATATTGCAATTATACTAAAATACTTAGTTTTCAGAAACTTGTGATGAGAAGTGATTTATGGGAAGTCCAGGAATCAGAGGCCATTCATCCGCAACTGGTCTTTTATGCCCGTTGCCATCAGAATAGCTCTTTAGATGTCTTTGGATAATACTTTTACTAATAGAAAATAATAATTTTCCTACTTTCATCACCATATATTTTTATATTTTCATTTTATTAAGATCTTCTAAGCTCTACCCCTAATTTTAACTGAAAATTGTATGGGAATTTGAGATTTAAAAAAAGACAATACCTGGGCAGTCAGAACAGAAGAACAGATAACCAAGCTAATGCTTAATGCATAAAATAAATAATATAAACTCTTATAATAGTGACAAGTACATAGTAAGTGTTCAATAAATGCTCATGATTAGATATTTTGTAAGCTTTGTAACTTCTGAGTCCCCAAATCGTTGTTAACCTGTGACAAAGAGTTGGCACATGTATATTCCCAATATGCCCTTTGTAAATTTAACTACTGTTATTTGAATGAAGTAGATGAAAGTTAGTGTTGCTACTCCTTTAATTTTCACAGAGTAATTTAATAAGACAAATGGTACTCAAGTCTTTTCATTGCTGAATCCAAATTTAGCTGTACATGGCTCTAAAGCCCAATACTCAAGAGACCAGATTTTTTATTGGAAAGGAATATGAACTTTATTCAGGACGCCTGCCACCTGGGGAGAAGGAGGACTCTTGTCTAAAGGCCAACTCCAAGGTTTCTGCCTGGCCTAGGGATTTTTAAAGAGGTTTAGGGTAGTTGATCAGTACAGAAAGTGCAGGGGTCTATAACAATTCTAGATTACATGCAGACTTGATGGTGCCACCTGTAGACATTATCTCAGTGCTCCATGGTCTCGCTGGCATTGAGGGTGGGGTGTGTAAAAAGGGGTCTGTCTCCTGTTTTATGACTGCAGAAGTACCCTGTTCTTTCTAAGAAAGAATGCATAATCTATGGATACACAAAGGAAAGTTAGTTAATCAATCATGTGATCTAAGGGCATTTGCTAAAGTTTAGACTACTAGGTTTTTGCCGAAGAGGCTGAGGTAGCTTCATTTTGATCATTGAATAATGAAAGAAATAAAAAAACAAAACAAAACAAAAAAACAAAAACAAAAACAACCCAGGACATAGTATACATGAATTAATAGTGTAAGTAAAAGGTACAATTGCTGGATGTGTTTCATAAAGTCTTGAGAATAAAATTTTAGTTCCTAAAAAGTTTAATGTTGCTTGTTAAGTATATTTTTGCCAATAAATTGTTAGATTAATAGTGGATTAACAAATTTTTGCAGCAATATTATTTCTTAATAATTTACACCTGAATCATTTATAAATGAAATGTCTTCAAAGAATTAACATATAAGTTTTGAAACCATATCAAATCATTCTTTAAATGGCTTGTAACAGTAAATTCTTAGGCTTCAGTTTACGCAGTCTCTGATATTGACTCCTTGAATAAATTTATAATTTGGAAATGAAGGGATTTAATTCTTTAAATGGTATTCAAAAGTGATTTTTAAAGAATAAGCACTGTCAAGCTAACAACAATAGACTGAACAAAGATTATTTGAATTATCAGTGTTGGAGTGTGAAAGTTTTTATGATAGTATTTAAATTAGAAATGTTAGTGACATTCTTAAGATCTGTTTCAATAACAGGACTTTTGTTTTTGTTTTTTGGGGGATTTTTCTTTTGAAGTTTAAGACATTTATTTCTAGTTCATGAAAAGTCTGAAGAGAGTTGGCTCACTTCACAAGGCAGCCCTCCTTCTCCATGTAGGACTCTGCAATGTAGACTGTTCCCTTTTCTTTCTACTATATCAAGTGGCTTCCAAGATCATTCTGGCAGGGCAAGAGAGATTATACAGAATTTACTCTGTTCTTCTCTGCCTTAACTTAGAAGTGATATATACCTCTTCCATTTATCACGTATTTGCCAGAATTAACTAAGTTACAAGCAGCTGGGAAACAGAAGGAGCAAGAGAATGTTCCTAGATCAACAGGTATTTGAAAGAAAAAGAATCGGGGGGAAAGTAGTAGTAAACATGAGAAAAAAAATACAAAAAAATCCAAGAGTAACCCATTCTTCTTCCTCTTCTTCTTTTTTTTAATGTTTTATTTTTTTCAGAGAGAGAGACATAGTTAGAGCAGGGGAGGGGAAGAGGGAGAAGGAGGCACAGAATCCAAAGCAAGCTCCAGGCTCTGAGCTGTCAGCACAGAGCCTGATGTGGGGCTTGAACCCATGAACCACAATTTCATGACCTGAGCTGAAGTCGGATGCTTAACTGAGGGAGTCACCCAGGCGCCCCAAGAGTGACCCTTTCTTAAGTAATTCTGTATCAAACCATTGTTGTACATTGTTTTCCTTCAAGAAGTTTTATGTTTTAGGTCAATCAGTGTGTCTGTGTATCACAGAATATTATTGAGTTTTGATAATATAAAGAGAAAATATCCCAAGGAGATGGTATTATTAATACCATTATCAATTTAATTTTGTGATGAATGATTTTGAAACAATAATTTTCAGTAAATTTCTTAGTAAAGAAGCTTAAAAATCAGATATTTTCCACCTCCAGTTAATTGCTCTGCATTTAATTAAAAAAATGATTTTTGAGCATTTACTGCATAATTCAACAAACATGAGAATCAGTACCTATTAACACGAGGTACTGCACTTACAATAATTACTAAGACAATATACAGCCTATTTCTGTATTCTAAGTAGTCCACCCCAGAAAGACAGTGCTTGTGTAGATACCTAAGTGATCTTTGAGAACTTGAAACATGATTGGGGAAATAGATATAAAAGTTATTATGATGCAGTTTAATAAGTATGAAAACAGAAGCATAGGATATATGGAGAAGAGGGAAGAGATGAGAAAAGTGACAATATGAGAAAGGCATCTTGAGAGGATTTTTTCTGAGGACATTCTTTCAATCTAAATGGGAATTTCAGTGGTTGGAGGAGCAGAAAAAGAACATTATGATACTTTCTTTTACTTGGATAGATAGTTAAAGTTTCATGCAAAAAAATGCATTTGTGGCATCTTTTTTTTAAGTTTATCTAATCAACATGATAAGAGACCGTGATCACAACCTAGAACCAGGAAGGTTTCCAGTCAAGAAGCCTAAATAAGAAATGGATATTATATGGAAGATTTCATGGGAAGATGCTAACAGGGGTTTTCACTGAGCATCACACACAAATTCCCAATAGATCTAAGTGTCTCCTTCCTCATATTTCTCTCAATTTCTCTCTCTCCAGCTATTACCTCATAACTTTGTCTTCTCTTTAATCACACAACACTGAAAAATCTACTTTATTCTCTTAGCAATTCATCTCTCATACTCTGGTCTTCTCAACAAAGAAGAACATAGGGGCGCCTGGGTGGTGCAGTCGGTTAAGCGTCCGACTTCAGCCAGGTCACGATCTCGCGGTCCGTGGGTTCGAGCCCCGCGTCAGGCTCTGGGCTGATGGCTCAGAGCCTGGAGCCTGTTTCCGATTCTGTGTCTCCCTCTCTCTCTGCCGCTCCCCCGTTCATGCTCTGTCTCTCTCTGTCCCAAAAATAAATAAATGTTGAAAAAAAAATTAAAAAAAAACAAAACAAAGAAGAACATAAAATCTGATTTATCCTAAAACATGTTCCTCAGATAAGTAGTTTATCTAGTTTTTTTAAATATAATAAATATGTTTCTTTTGAGGAGCAAATAATAGCACTAAGAAAAAAAAAATACTCCATACAGTTTGCAAGCAAGCTTAAATCTCGTAAATTTTATTCTGAAGATAGAACAATGTAGAATTAAAGATACAGATTTACGGGTGCCTAGGTGGCTCAGTCGGTTAAGCACCTGACTTCATCTCAGGTCATGATCTCATGGATCTTGGATTTGAGTCCCGTGTTGGGATCTGTGCTGACAGCTCAGAGCCTGGAGCCTGCTTTGGATTCTGTGTCTTCCTCTCTCTCTGCCCCTACCCTGCTCATTCTCTGTCTCTCTCTGTCTCTCAAAAAAAAAAAAAGTTAAAAAAAACCCTTAAAAACAAAAAGATACAGAGTTAGTGTCTAAAGATAAATAAAGCCAGACACAAGTTAACGTGGTAAGGGCATGCTTTAATCAGTAATATACTATTGCAGAATGTAAGAAGACCAGTATTAACCAAAGTCTGATTTGTACCGAGGTGACTGACTTACAGAGAATGAGTGGAGTAAGCAGGGGAAATAAAATGAAAAATTACAGAGTTGGTCATTATAAATTCCATTAGGCCAGCTATGTCTGCTAGCTGACAAATATGAAAGTTAGGATTCTCTTCTCCCTCAGAGACTGATGATTACATTTCAAAGGCTCTCAGGTTCTTGAGAAAGACACTCTTGAGTTTTAGGAGATACATGTATATTAAAAGAGATGGAGGAAGGATTCATAATTGCAAGCTCTTTTTAGTAAATGCTCTAAGAAAGAGTCATCAGGGCTTATCAGCAAGTGTTGCCTGGAATATACAGTAAATTCTTTTGGCAGGCTTCAACCTTCTCAAGCAGGTACTTTAAGGGGATCTAGGGTCATTCTAGGAATGCTGCCTTGATCTTTTAGAAAAGAGGCTAGTGTTTGTTTAATTCTTTAACGTGACAGGAAGTAAATGAAATAATTTGTGCTGAGAGTCTACATTTTTTTTAAGTTTATTTATTGAGAGGGGAGAGGGGCAGAGACGGGTGGGGCGGAGAATCCTAAGCAGGCTTCACACTGTCATGGAGCCCCACACCAGACTTGTTCCCATGAACCAAGAGCTGAAACCAAGAGTCAGATGCTTAACCGATTAAGCCACCAGAAGCCCCAAGTCTCTATAGTTTTTAAAGGTCAAAGTTGAGGCTTAGTCCAGAACAGGGCTCAGAGGAGCCTGGCTAAGAGAGAACCTTTGTTAGGGGTCACAGGATAGTGCTTATAGTTGGAGTCATGAGCCAGTTTATATTCACTAAGACCCTTGGGGATTACTCATAATGGGAAATAGGAAGAGAGAGTAGTAATAGATATATATAGAGACAGACAAGAATGTATATAATCATGAAAGTAAAGCTAGGAGAGAATTATGGGAAGAAATAAAAAAAAGAATGAGACACTCTGAAGGGTGACATATAAATCACCAAGACATCACTGAAATGTGCCAGGAAGAACAAAAGGCCAAGCTAAAGTTGTGTTAGGTAAATTTGGTTCATGATTCTTTCTCATCCTCCGATAATCTTCCATTTTCTGAAGTGAAGTGCAAGAAGTAACTTGAGGAATGATCCAGCTTTAGAAGATTAGAATGAGAGGTATAAAAAAACATACAACTTGAGGCTGGTAATAAAGACATCATTAAAATGTTGAATTATGTTGTTCATTTTTAGTAGGCCACCTAGCATAGGTGAGTACAGTAATTATTTGTATGATGAAAGACAGATGCCATGCTCTAACTTAGGAGTGTAAACAAATATTAGGTTTGTTATTATAACAAAGTTTAGTTATAATGAGAACTCTGACAAATAAGAAGGAAAAGATGAGACAAGATGACAGCAGAGTTGAAGCCCAGAGATGGGGTTATTGATGTGATTCCTATTGAGTAGGGAAAGTCATGAGAGTTGAGAAATGCTGAGGATTAATAAATAAACTATCTGATAAATTTAGGTCATGGAGGTTTATGAGGATGGATATGAGGGGAGAAAATGGAGACATTTTAAAAGTTTATTCAGAGATGATTGTAGAAATTAATGCTTGTGAAAAATAGAAATGTTTAAAATAAGTTTCATAGACTTATTATGATTTCATTAAAAAGTAGGTGTATGGACTGCGTAAGTAGCTCAGTTGGTTAAGCCCCAACTTCGGCTCAGGTCATGATCTTGTGATTCATGAGTTAAGCCCCGCGTTGGGCTTTGTGCGGACAGCTTGGAGCCTGGAGCCTGCTTTGGATTCTGTGCCTCCAGGCCTCTCTGCCCCTCCCCCGCTTGCTCTCTGTCTCTGTCTCTCTGTCTCTCTCTCTCTCTCTGTCTCTCTCTCTCAAAAATGAATAAACATTAAAAGAAATTTTGAAAAAGTAGGTGTAAATTTGAAGATATTTTAATTAAAATGCCTATGACTTAAATGTGATGATGTAAACTTGTTCAGAAAATTACATGATCACATGTACCTCCTTGAATTTTTGTATTTCTTAAAACCTGTACTATGTAATTTGGCATTTAATTAATAGCATGTTAGTGGGGAAAAAAAAGGTTTTTCTTCTAGTAGATTCTAGGGTCCTCCTTTTTGTATGTTTTCCTCTTTATAGTGCTAGGGATATAGTAAATATAATTCTCTTTCATTATAATTGAGATATTTGCAGGAAATTTAACACTGTTTTTATTTTTTTAAACATTTGTTAAGTGTGTTTACATTTATACACTTTCAGTCCATTTAAGCATTTTTTTTTAATTTTTTAATGTTTATTTTTTAGAGAGAGAGAGAGAATGTGCAGGGGAGGGGCAGAGAGAGAGGGAGACACAGAATCCAAAGTAGGCTCCAGGCTCCAAACTTTCAGCGCAGAGCCCGACATGGGACTCGAACCCACGAGCTGCGAGATCATGACCTGAGCTGGAGTCGGACACTTAACCAACTGAACCACCCAGGCACCCCTCCATTTAAACATGATTAAAGTCAATTCTATTTATTTAAACCACAGTTCATTGGGGGATATCTACTAAGGTGAGCCTCTATATTTCAGAATGATATTTTTAGTTGGGAGGCTAAGTGGCTTTTTTTTTTTTTTGCATTATGGTATTTTCATATTGTGTACATACAATATATAGTATTTTTATATAATTACCACATTATTTGTATGTAACACAATTCTGAATATATCACACAGTTTTTAAAAGATTAGAGAACAATATCCCCTTATTTTAATATAATTCCTAATATCTTTTCCTACTGAGTTCAATGCAAAACACTATTATTTCCTAGAGATCAAATATTTCTATCCATCTCTTAAGTTCCTTTCTATTTCCAGTACTAATTTCCATCCTTTTTCTTTGCAAAATTTGGCCATAGAGAATGTAGCCTTTTTTCTATGATCCCCATCATCTGGAATAAACTTTCTCTATTTTCTGCTTCATAACTGCCTATCTTAAAAAAAATCACTTCTATTCAGTCTTTACTTCCTTTCCTATGTCTCTCTATCCTCATTTCTTTCTGTAGAAAAATTTAATATTTTCTAATTGTTTAATTCTCCAGTAGTCCCACCTCTTTCCACCTAAAAAATCATCAAATATTTACATTATCAGCCTTCAAGTAATACTAAGACTCAAACATACAGTAAGTGGTTCAGATGGTTGAACTTATTCCAAGAAATGATGAATAAATAGTCTGAAGACCAAGTTCTTATAATAAAGAAAAAATTATGTTGACATATATAGATTATGTCGTCTTAGAGTTCAGAAACCCATTCCTAAAATAAGTGTTATTTCTATTATTCTACTAGTTGGAAATGGTGATGATAATTTATCCAATGAAGCATCATCATTGCTAAGCATAATTGGCTGTAGCCTTGTATAAAACAATGTAATAATAATAATAATAATGCTGACTTACATTAAGCCCTTTGTACAAGGACAAAGCACTATTTTTAAAACCTTATGTATTGTAACTCATATAATCATCCCCAAAGCCTTGTGAATTTATTATTATTTATTATTATTATTTATGTATTATTTATTATTATTCCCACATTACAAACAAGGAAATGAAAATACAGAAAAGTTCAATGAATTGCCCATGGTCATCTAGCTGGTAAGTGATAGTGCAGGGATTCAAAGCCATTATTCAAATCCAGAGTTTTTGCTCTTATTATTATATGTTTCTCCAATATTCTAGGTCTCGAGCATATAAGAATTAAAACATTAATATGCAGATCCTGCCTTCAGTGGATTAATGTAATAGAAATTCATATTGATTAACTACACAAATAATTTCAATTAATTTTTCTGTGCCTGGAACTTTGTTCAGTTGTTGGGGGATACATCTGAGAATAAGCCCATCATGATCCCTGCTTATTCTCATGTCCTGACAGAGAAAAAGACCACAAATACCAAGGGGCCAAGAAAGAGAATACATAAGCACATAGATGGTATTTACTTCTATGAGAATAGATCAAATAAGATAGGAGAGAGTTGAAAAGGAAGACTTTAAATAAAATCTTAGGTAATACCTATATTTAGCAAAGGATCCTGGGAAGGAGATACCAGTGAGACACAGAAGACAGTTATAATGAAAAGAGCATGTCAAACAAACAAAAAAACAACTCCTAAAAGGGTTTCAGGAGGAAGGCAGTCAACTGCTAAGTAACTAGATAAATTAAAAAAAAAATGTGCATTGGATTTAGTGATAGAGAAATTGCAGGTTATCTGAAAAAGAGTAGCTTCAGTGTAGTTGTAAAAGAAGTCAGATGATCCAGTAAAATGGGAGGCCTTTATGTTGTCAGAAGGAGCAGAGAAAACAAAAAGACCAGTACCCTTGATAAAGAGCACAAGTAGTGCACTTCCCTGTTATAGGAAGACATTCATTTGTCTTAAGGGAAGGGGGCAAGATGCAATACAAATGGGTCTATAGATCTGGTGACAAGCTAAGAGGTATATTTCTGATGAATTTAATATCAATGCAAAGTGCTTTGGAAATCTTGTACCTAATTTAATTGATTCCACAATTTTTTTTTTCTGTCTAATTTTGTGTTTTGTCAAAGGTTAATAGTATCTATTTAAAATATTAACAGTGAAATGGGACAACTTGAGTGTCTTAGTTGATTAAGCATCTGACTCTTGATTTCAGCTCAGGTCATGATGTCGTGGCTTGTGAGTTTGAGCCCGGCACTGGGTTCTGTGTTGACAGAGTGGAGCCTACTTGGGATTCTCTCTCTTCCTCTCTCTCTTCCTCTCCCCCACATGCACACTCTCTCTCAAAATAAATAAATAAACTTTAAAAAAATATTAACAATGGTACTCCCCATAAGTTAAAAAATTATGAAATAGGAAGATTGCTATGACATTGATTCCTTAAATTTATCCACTTGATAATGTAAATGAATTTATACTCTTAAATTGCTAATGTCATTATATCTACAATTATAATACTTAAACATGTGTATTCTTTCTATTTTTGAAAGATTGGTTTCTTAATTTGTTAATCCCATAGCTTTTCCTTGGATTCCTGATAACAAAAGCTTAAAATCTGAAGGCAAATTAGTATTCAGATTCATACTATTCTATGACGCATTTGACCAGCTACTTACCATTGAAAAGATAGCCCCTCAAAAAAGTCATGTTGCTATATATCTTTGCTTAGTTCTGTGCTCCTATAAATGACTATTTTATCTTTTCTGAAGGGGAAAAACTATTATATATTAAAAGCTTTTAAAAGGAAAAGGGACTTGGAATCTAAAAATCAAGATAAATTACTATTCTTGATTTTCTGAAGCCATTAAAACATCTAGTTTATTACTTAAACATATTTGTACTAAGTGTTACAGTGATTCAGAAAACAATTATTCAATTTCAATTATTTTTAGATGGCTTAAAAACAGTGGATTGAGTTATTTACATATGATATGTAAAGAAAATTTGGCATCAGAATATGGAAGGTTAGCTTGTACTGAATCTCATATGTTTAAGCTCAATTATTGGATACAATAGCTTTAAAAATTCAAGGACTAGCAGAGCAGCAAAAGGATGCCTGGAATAACATTTCCTCCACTCCACTCGACTCCACAGAAATCCATCAATAAGATGGAATGAAAAAGACAAAACCAATAATTTTGCTGTGATCAGAATGGCATGGAAGGGATGACATTGATTCAAGTCAGAGTGAAATCAAGATCTGAAATTACAAACTATGGGGTTATTAAAAAACAAAGAGACAAAAATAGGCTAAAGGCATAATCAGGCAGGAGATAATGGTTGTAGAACATGGGAGAATACTGAAGGAGTAAGTGAGAGACTGAATCAGAAGCAAAGTGATGTAGAAAAAGAATGTCAATCAGTAATGTTAGATCAGATAGCTGAAGAAGGAAAGACAAAGATGAAAGAAGAAAAAAATGAGAGGAAGAAGAGGAAGAGAAAGAGGAGGAGGAAGTGGAGGAAAAGAAAGAGGAGAAAGAAGAGGAGAGGGAAGGATGATGGAGAAGGATAAAGAGAAGAAATACATACAGTAATGGCTGAATAAAATGTTATGCTTCCGGTGTAGAAGTCAACATTATAACTGCTCTTGACTGAATTCAATTTAGAAGGCTCGAAGATTATCAGAAGTACATGTATATGTTCTGTCCAAATGATTTTATTTACCACATATTATTTAACTAAATGCGTACAGTTGACAAAGGTACAGCAAATACTTTTTCTTGAAAGTATTAATCACCAAAGAATAGCTCCTAAGCTGGACCTAATGTTACATGTTACATTTCTGTTAAGGACCCATGTATACTTGTACTATTTCTTGATACCCAAAGCCTTCACCTCTTTTTTTTTTAATTTTTTTAATGTTTATTTATTTATTTTGTGAGAAAGAGGGAGAAAGAAATGTGGGGAAGGAGCAGAGAGAGAGGGAGAGAGAGAGACTCCCAAGCATGTTCCGCACTGTCACACTGTCAGCACAGAGGCAGCACAGGATCTCTAGGAACCCTGAGATCATGACCAAAGGCAAAATCAAGAGTCAGATACTCAACCAACTGAGCCACCCACGAGCCTCCAAATCCCATATTTCTATGCCTTTCTCAAGACTCTGTTTTTGAAGTTGTTTCTCAACTTTTCTTCTGCATAAAAAAATGCCCACATTTCATGGCCCTTTAAAAATAATAGGATATAATAAAGTACATATAATAACATATCATTCATAAATTAGTACATTATTCTCTGAGGAGTATTATTTGGCAAAAGTACATAAACAGTGAACAGGTGTAGATGGCCTTACATCAAGGGAATGCATATCTAATGGTGGATCTTGAGAAATTGGGGCTTAGTTTGGATAAGGCCTTTCCTTTTTTATATGATATTGAGAAATTATTGTCTGTTCATAAATGAATTTCTGTTGAGATCATTTTGTATTGTATGAAATAATTGAGGGATATGTTGGGTCTTATCCAGACATCTGGAAATGGGCAGAGACATGTTTCTCAAGAATGTTTCCTTAGTGACTTTGGCCTGAGGATTTACTTCATTCTCACAAAGGAAGAGAGTATGGGTTCCAAGTGACTTTCTTGTTATATTTCTCAAAGAAAGGCTGTCCATAGGTCTCCCAGCCTTTCCCTGGAGGGTGAAGTATGATATACCTGAGTGTTTAGAAACCTTGAAGCTTATGTTTTTCCTGGAAGCTTTAGGCATTCTAATGTTAGTTTAATCTTACTTGAGTCAGTGCTTGTCTCCAGTTACTCCTGAAGGAATGACGATAATTAACCATATGCTCATAGTATTCAGGCTTCCATCTCTTTGCTTCCAATAGTGGTGAAATAAGATGAAGGCATTTACTGAGACAGGTCTGATTTTATAAAATTTTCAGTTGAGTCTTAAGTTCAGGAGGAAATTAGGATCTTTAAACCTGAAAACACATACACACACACACACACACACACACACACACACACACACAATGAGTAAGATTAAGGAAAAAAAAAATACACTGTCACCTACAAGCTTCAAGCTGTTTCAACCTGCTTCAATACTCCCTTAAGGCAAATTGTTCCTTTTTTCTGGCAAACCCAAGTAAATAGTCCTGTTTTGTTATGCAATGTAAAGCAAATAGTGTTTTCTAACTTGAAATATTTTTGGCAATCTGGTTCCAGGGAATTAAAACCACTTTGGGGATAACAGTAAGCACATGTCTTTGTTAAAGATAGATTGCAGGATAGCAAACAAGTTTGCTTTTGGGAAAAAAAAAAAGTGTTTTAGTAAGTAGGATAATGAGGACAAAAGAGTAACAAAAAGCAACTCCCCATTCATACCCTTTGAATGGGTTGTATCTTCTAGTAAGAGGGATGAGGGCTTGAGGTTAAATAATCCACATTCTTGAAAGATAAGTTTATTGCAATGCTTTGGGCACAAAAAGAGTCAAATTCAGGTGGTCTAGCATGGAGCAATTGTATAGATCTGTCCATTCCCTGGAACTCACATCATTAATGGCTATTTGGGTTGGCATCTTCTCTCCATTCTATATCTAGTAGTTATTTTTGTGTTTAATAGACTATTAATTTTTACTTATTTATTTATTGCTTGCCATATTACTGACCTCTTGAGTTTTCAACAGATTCTTTGTTTTCCAGGTATTTAGTCACAAAAATTTTTTTTTCCCCAGTGGAATTGTCCCTTGTTTAAATTTGTAGAATGTCATATAGATTTAGATTTTTTTTTAACTTTTGAGAGAAAGAGAGAGATCTCGAGCAGGTGAGGGTTAGAGAGAGAGGGGGAGACCAGAATCCAAAACAGTACCCAACCTCTGAGTTGTCAGAACAGCGTGACATAGGGCTCAAACCCAGGAACTGTGAGATCATGACCTGAGCTGAAGTCGGACACTTAACTGACTGAGCCACCCAGGCACCCCTTTTTTTTCTTTCTTTCTTTTTTCATTTTTAGTTTTCAGTAAATTAAACTAGTAAAAACTGTTGAGCTTTTTAAAAGTTAAACAATATAAGAACATAAAGATGCATGGCAAAGCATACAGCATGCTGTAGTTTAGGTGTGATCAGGGTTGACACTCTAAATTATTTGACAGCCTGTAGTGGGCTATCCTAAATTTGAAAGAATATCAGAAAGTTCAGATCATACTCTGACCAATACCCTCCATTGGTACATATGAGTCTTGGTATGGGATTTGTTAATGAATGGATTTTATATTCTGAGAAAATAAAAATGAAAGCCTGTGTCTAAACGATATCTTAGATAATCATTTTGTTTTATTTATTAATGTGGAAAAACAGAAATGTCTTCAAGCCAGAAGGTGGTAGTCTAATTTACAGTGAGCGATCTACATTAAAATCTATTACAATCAGTTCCTAACTTGTGTAGTTAGAAAAGAGAAAATAACCCACATAGTCATTTGTAAAAGCATTTTAGTAAGGTAGAGTCAGGAGAAATTAGCAGGTATTTTAATTTCCTACAGTATCCTCACTGGCTAACAATGAAACTATATCCATTTTTGTCCACTGACATTGTATACAATGTCTAGCAACCCTGTGGCTAGACTCATAATAGAAATATAAGTATTTATCAAATTAGAACTTAAATTTACCCAATTTATTGATGCCTATTCTCATATTATTTTATGCATTTCCTTCAAGACAGCTCCAGATGCCCTTTGATCACTCATATACCAATTCATCTATTTAAAGTTTCTAAACTATTTTCAGAATTGTGGAACCATCAAAAAAAGCTCATACCAATTAGCAGTTCCTTTTTATTCTCCCTAACCCCAGACAACCATTCTCTCCCTGTATGCTCCCTAAACACAGACAACCTCTAATCTACTTTATGTCTTTAAAATTTTCACACAAAGGAAATTATAGAATAAGTGGTCTAATGTGACTTGCTTCTTTGACTTATTATACTATTGTCATGGTTCATCCATGTTTTAGTTTACTTTAGTACTTCATTTTTTATTATTGCTGAAAAATATTCCATTGTATAGATGTACCACAATTTACTTAATCTCTTCATCAGTTGATTGACATTTGGGCTATTTCTGGTTTTGGATATTACGAATAAAACTGCAATGAACATTTATTTGTGTACATGTGGATGTACGTTCTATTTTCCTTTGGGTATGAACCTACCAGTGAACTTGCTTTGTCAAATGGCAATTATATATTTAACATTTTGAAAAACTGCCAGACTGTTTTCCAAAGCAGCTGCACGATTTTACATCCCCACTAGCAGTGTACGAGGTCTCCAGTTTCTCTATTTTTGCTAAAACTTATTATCTTTTTAAATTACAGTCATCATAATGGATGTGAAGTATGATTTTGATTTCATTTCCCTGATGGCTGCTAATATTGAACATGTTTTATGTTTTATCAGCCATCTGTATACCTTTATTAGTGCCTGGGTTGAAAATTGAGACTGATTCTCTGTCTTTAGATCCGGCAGACAAAATTAGGATGCTTTATACTACTGATATAATTACAAACAGCAACCTTTCTGATACTTAATGGCTTTAGTAAATAAGCCAGTAAGTAAGAGAATAGTACGCTTTCAACAGGAGAGGCCATTATGATGCTTTGCAGTTGTAGCATATCCTTAAGATAAATATTATTTTCTGTTAATTTGGCTACATAATTTAATTTTGTTCCAGATGAATGACAATTCATGTAGCTCCCTCCCAAAAACATCCTTCATTGCCTTTCCCATTTTGTAAGCTCTTATCCCAAACATTGAAAAGATAAGACAGAGTTGTCCCTTCTTTAGTGGTGAGGAGATGAAGGTATGTTCTCCATGAAGTCCTCTGGGTAGCTGTCAGATTAGCTGTGAGTGTTACTGTGCCAGGCTAGTAGGATCAATTTCCTTACCCATTTCTGGGGAAATTAGAATCCAGGAAATTAACTATAGCCATGGTTCTGAGTTATGTTGCCTGCCTTGTATCTTGAATGAACTGACCTTCTCTCCTTACTTCTACAAAAATGTATAAGGACCTCATTCATGCCTAACCAAACTTAATTCCCAGCTCAAAGGACGATGGGAGGGAAGGGAAACTCTTTCACTTTTTTTTTTTAAGTGCACGGGAATGGTAGTATTTTTACTTGGTTATGCCTCACACTTTCAGTATAATTATTTTGCTGAGGAAAGAGTATGGAACTGAAAAAAATAGAACTGTTATAGTTATTCTTTTTTTTAAATTATGCCTATTCTACATCCTTGAGTTCTAAAGGATGTTTAACTTTGTTTAATATTTTAGAATAGATAGGCATTTTACTTTAATTTTCAAACTACATATTATCTGCCAGGACCAATAACTCAAAGTTCTTATTCTACCTGTTCAACTGATTCAGGAACCTTAGTGTTCAAATTCACACATAGACATACACACACACACACACACACACACACAGACAAACACACACAACCCCACATTGTGTGAAAGCATCATAAAAATGACATGAATGCCTTGTTATCTCAATGGAATATTTTTCATGAATTTTAATTTTATGTATGTCTTTATTTGGCTATTAGTTCATGACAAGTACAATTTTTATAGAGAGTTAGATACCGTTTTGAGAAAAAATACATTCTGAAATACTTTAAAATGTAGCAGCAGATTATGATTAAGGGTACTGACAGGTTGTCATCTATTACAAAAATAAGATGAAAGAGATTGTACCTGGACAATATGGTGTATTATGTACTCCAGTAAACCTGGAACTATGTCAGCAATGGAAAAGAAGCATCCGCTTCATCTCAGTGTTGATACCAGGCTTTTTTTTTCTGATATAGCAGGGAAAAAGTGGCCGTGAAGATTTGTCAAAGGCAGTAGACAAAGGGCAATACAGAATGAGGGTAGATGAATGGTTCTGATTTGCATGGACTTTTTTAGAGCTATGCTCTTTCTCACTCTGTTTGTGAATGGTGCAGGAGCGAAATTCTGTTCACACTACTAGTAGAGTTAGCTTCATTTCTGACATGATTTGAAAGTGTAAAAAATACAAAACAGCCACCTGGGTGGCTCAGTCAGTTGAGCATCCAACTCTTAGGCTTGAGTCATGATCTCACGATTCATGAGTTCGAGCCCACATTGGACTCTATGCTGATGGTGCAGGGCCTGCTTGGGATTCTCTCTCTCTCTCCCCACTCTCTCTGTCCCTACCTCGCTTGCATGCTCTCAGTGTCTCTCAAAATAAATAAATAAAACTTAAAAAAATTGAAAAAAAATACAGTGGAGTGGATGATTTTTTAATTAATAACTGAAGCACCTTTGACCATTACCAACCTCCCACATACTCACCTCAAGTAGAAACACCATATGATTTCTATAAAGATTTTATTGTGATTATGTATAAGAATTTTTCTCCATCATCTCTGGCCTAGGTTTCCATACAAATCACCCACATCCATCTCTTATAAATTGTTCTATTGAATGTATGAGAGGAGGCCACTCATAGTAACTGACTGGTTATACAATTCACCTGGAATCAGACCAGCTGAAACTAATGAGTTGATTGTTTGGCTCCAGCTTTGTGTGGATTGAGAATAGGTGATAGGGGCTGTGGTACTGTGAAAGAATACAGGCTTTTGAGAGTAGATGAAACCGTGTAAAACATCTTTAACTCCATCAGTCCTGTGACCTTCTTAGGACAAGACGAAGAATAAAACAAACTTCACAGAGTAACTTTACAGATAAAGTGATGTATGCAAAACAGCACAATTCCTAGCAGAAAGGCAATGCCCAGTAAATGGTAGCTGTAGTATTATTGTTGGTGGATTTTTTCTCTCTTGTGTGCAAGAAAAACAACAACGAATAAGAAAACTTAATCACCTTAAAGAAATCTAGTTCAAAAGACTTTAATATGGTTTGCACTCCTAATAAGTCCTATTAACCATCCAACTACACATCTTAAACCTGTAAAAAACCCTTTTTTATCTACCTATTTTTAGAAGAAGTGAATAATTCCTTTCTGAGATTCTTTGAGAGAAAAACAGAAGAAAAGCTCTGCCTGTTATAATTTTAATTTCTTAGCATGACTGCCAAAGCTATATATATTCTTCCTGAAATTAAGCAAGCTAAGAATAATAACTGAGGAAAACAGACAACATGAAGGGAAAACTGTAATAATTTGGTTATACTAAAAAAGGTACTCAAAGCACCTCTGAAAAATAAAACAGCTATCTTGTGTTATCCAAGTAATTTGGAACACAGTTTTAAGAAATAATTACTCTTGTTTTTCACATTGTCACTTTTATGTATTGAAATCTACATACTACCATTTATCTTTTCTGGCAACATTTAAAGCACACCTTAGCTGGTAATTTATTTCATTTTCTTTTGTTTTTATATCACATTAGTTGAATTGAGTCTAAGAACTTACTACATTAACTTCCTAAAAAAGTCTCTACCGTTGTTTGATAGTTGGAAGCGTGATGTTGGGCTTGTCTTTTTGATATTGTTGTAGTTTTTTATATGTTTACTTTTACTTTATGTCTTCAGATATAGTTTTAAGATAAAATTCATTATGGTTGTGCCTTGCAGGTATCTCTAACACGATTTTCAAAAGCATGTCTAAATTGTTGCACACTGTATACATATTGAAAGTTATGAAAAAAAGAGACACCGTTTTCTTAAATAAAAATCAATTGTTTAATTGAGTTTTTTAAGGGAGAGGGGTGAAAACATTCGGTCTTTAATGACATGATTTTACAAAAACTGCTCTTGTGACAAATATACCACTTCATAGCTCAGTTTTCTGTGTGTAGTCAGCTATCATTCGTAGGCATCAAAATTATTCTATTTTTATTCTGGAAAGTGTGTGAAGAAATTATTGCTAAAATTGCATATAGATATACAAATATAGTAAAACCTTGGTTTGCAAGCATAACTTGTTCCAGAAACATGCTTGTAATCCAAAGTACTCACATATCAAAGCGAATTTCACAAACCATTGTCTCCCTTGGGATCACCTGACCTTCAGCGTCACGTACTACTGGTATTGCAAGGCATCACTTGTTTATCAAGTTCGAATGTGTTAGAAATGTTTGCCTGTTTTGTGGAGCACTAGCAGAACAAGTTACTCACAATGCAAGGTCTTACTGTATATTTTAAATGCCTCTTCTGTCCAAAAACCATGTCTTATCGGTAAAAGCATAAATTTATTCTTTTCTTTCCCCCATCAGATGTAGGTTCTGTCGAAGGACTTGCTTATCACAGAGCCTGGGATACACTGTACTGGACCAGCTCCACTACCTCATCCATCACCAGACACACAGTGGACCAGACTCGGCCAGGAGCATTTGACAGGGAAGCAGTCATTGCCATGTCAGAAGATGACCACCCACATGTGCTAGCCCTGGATGAATGCCAAAAGTAAGAAACAGTGAATTGTTATTTCTTCATTATAAGTCAAAGATCATCGAAGTGATGTTAATTTTTAAAAGAATTAACTTTAAAAACACAGGTTTTCTTTGAAGTGTTCTTTTCCCCACTTCATAAAGCTTTTTTTTTTTTTTTTAATATGAGCATCGTAAATGTGAATAATTAGAATCTGGACTTGTGAAGTGCCAGGTATCAACTCGATCAGAATTCGAGCAAAAGCAAATTTAAATGATGAAAGGAAAAATAGAGACAATATTGTCAGGGAAAAGTATATATGAAGAATACATCCATGCATAGCTGATTGAAATGATAAATGTGAAAAAAAATATTCACATGTATTAAAACCTAAAATATTCACATGTATAAAAACATATTCACATGTTTTTGTGTAATTTAATTAAGTAATTTCAATAACTAGGGATCTCTCCAATCGAAATGCAGAGAAAACAAACAACAACAACAAATCTTCGTGTGCAGCTATATTTTCAACAGTAGATACTTGACAACAGACTAAATTGTCCACATGTGTTTGATATTATACTGTGTAGGCATTTATAGTAATACTTATGAAGAATTCATGACAAGAGAAAATGCTCAGGCTATAATATAGAGTGAATAAAAACTAAGCAAATTAGAAGAAATTCTTGTTTCAGGGGGATGCCATAAGGAAGCAATTATACAACAAAGAAGAACAAAGCTTGGGTTATGTAGAAAAAAGATACCCATGTATTTCTACTTTCTTACAATGTTAAGAACATTTGTTAACAACTAGAAAGTCCTTTTGTTCTTAAATTAAACAAATAAAGATCAGACTAATTTGGCTGTCACTAAATAGAAACAGAAGAGCTCTTTTTACATGTGGTAAAAAAAAAATGAAGAATAAATAAAACAATTACTGATAAACACTGACCCTGACCACTTGAAAGAAGTGCATAAACTACTCAGTGTGTGAATCACTAAATCCAGACACTTACAGAGCTAGAAGATGAGATTATACAATTTACTTGAAACTTTCATCTCAGAAATGAAGACTCTGAAGGTTGCAAGTTGATTCCCCACACAGCTCCAGTGACAGGTCAGATGGGTACAGCCCTTCTGGTGCCTGGGCAAAGCTAGCTCTGCTACAGCATTGACCTGTCACTATACAGTTTGGTTTTGAATTGACTGCATGAATCCTGACGGTTCACCAGGAGAATCTTAGCACAATTTAAACTGTCCTACAGCTAATCAAAGGGATTTCTTAGACGATTTTGAAATAAACATAAGAGAGATCACTGATAATATTATAAGTGATCAGTTTCATACAGTATTTATTACATAAGCTAAAATTACACTCTCATCTTGCATATAGTGAACTGTAAATTATAATCAAACACACCAACATGTTTTAATTGTAGAATTACATAGAACTAAAGTTTCAAGTATAAAAATATTTTCTCATTATGCCTATCAATGACATTTTCAAATCACTGTTGAAAATGTCAGTTAACAGAAATTTTAAAATAAAATCTTAAATTCTCGGTAAAAAAAAAAAAACTATTTGAGTCCAAAACTTGATTCAGTTCCTACAATCTTAATCACTCAAGCTCTCTGGCCTCTGTTTTATTTTTGAAATAAAAGTTGAATTAAAGAAACACTAATATCTCAGAAATTCTATAATTCTAAAGCCAATAATTTAGGAAAATACTGCAGGTAACCTGTTTATGTATTTAATACTTTATGCATACATTATAAATGCTTTATTTAACTAATGTTTTATTTTTATTCTTTTAAAAGTCAGTGTGTGGATAAAACTGCATAATTTAAGAAAGTGGAATGTCATTTGTTTTTTGCAAATTTACTCATTCATATGACAAAAAATTTTGATACTTGCTCACTTAGAACACTTTTATGCTCCACAGGATAGAAGAAAAGGCTATGAAATATTTTAACAAAGAGCATAGTTGACCCAGCTTTTCTTAATTGGTAGTGGTTATATTTTAAATTAGCAAGTAGAAAGATTTTGTTGTGAATTTGAATATTGTTCAGTAGTAAATATTTGCATAATATTCAAAAACCACCTATTGAAAATTTTGTTGGCTATAATTCTGCATGACCTTTAAATGATTACACATAGGAATAGTATATACGATCTTACTGTAAATATTAAATAGTTTTTCTCTGTCAGTATATATAAAGCATATTTTTTTCAGATATTTAAAGAGGGCTGCCTGTCAACTTCTCCCTCTTTCTCCTTTCTTCAGTTCTTCCTTTCCCCTTCTTTCCTTCCTTCTTTCCTTCCTTCCTTCCTTCCTTCCTTCCTTCCTTCCTTCCTTCCTTTGTATCATTCTCAACAGCAGTAATCAGTCTTCAAATAAACTCTTAGGGACAGTCTTATAGGTAGAAGAATAGAAAGAAAAAATATTTCAGTAAAAATAGGGATTAGAAACTGGAACTCTATAGACTCTCTACTCTTAACAGTGACTTGTAAAGGCTTCCTCAAAGAATAGATTGACAGACATTGATGTAAATCATTCTATAAAACCTGTAAGTAATAGATAATATTTTTAGGGAGTTGAGAATAACCTCTGAAATTCCAAAAGCAATACTGTTATTTATAGAAAAATTACATTGACAAAGAGACAAGAGAAAAAAAAAGAAACTAAAGAAATATAGGAGTTTATTAATTGTATTTCTCTAAAGCATATACAAAGGAGAATGCAAAATTTAAAAGCAAAGCAGGAAGGAAAAGAGATAATTGATATTTACCAATTAAAGAAAAGAAATAAAGTTAGGTTAAGAATGATATCTAAAACAATTTACTCAATCTGCTGAAACATGATATTAATAATTTAGAATACATTTGCAATTCATAGAAAATTTAAGATAACTGTTTTGTGTGTGATTTAAATAAATTCTTAATGTACATCAAACTGACTCAATTTAATTGTTATTTGAGAGAATGTACAAGATAATTATTTCTCAGAAATAGTTTCCAGGTTTTTTTAAGAAACTGAGAAAAACATATATGCATATATAAATATATATTTCCACTTTTATTTAGACTTTGTTAAGGGTCATAGAATTGAGACAAATCTCTTTGCTTCTTTTTAAATAGCTTGACATCACCATGTTCCTAATGTCTCTATTGTTAATGAAAGTTTTAATATATTATCACAATTTTTATTTTAATTAGCTTAATGTTTTGGACCAACTGGAATGAACAGCATCCAAGTATCATGAGATCCACCCTAACGGGAAAAAATGCTCAAGTGGTGGTCAGTACCGACATACTCACTCCAAATGGTCTCACCATTGATCACCGTGCAGAGAAGCTGTATTTCTCAGATGGCAGCCTAGGAAAAATTGAAAGGTGTGAATATGATGGATCCCAGAGATACGTAAGTTAACTGAGAATTTCTTGATTATAGATTTAAGCAATTATACATTTGAAAGAAATATGCTTTATGCTTGTCTGAAATATGCCTGTCAAGGAATTTCAAAATATGGAATTGTTTGAACCAATCCAATTGAATATAAAATGAAAAAGAAGACTGTGGATAATATTTTGAAAAATTTGTTCAAGTGCATTTGCTACCATAGAGACAGTGTAACTCTTACAAACTTTATTCTAGAGAAACAATAACTGAGTTTTTCCTAATTATTAATTGAAATGGAATTGTTAGAGTGATTGCATAAGCTTTATTATTAGTTTTTTGTTTTGTTTTGTTTTGTTTTTGTTTTTTAATGTGAAATGAAATTGGTTTGCTGCCCTAGGATAAAAGAACATTGGAAAAGAAGAAAATAATCCTCTTTCTGTGCTTGGGTCCATAAAGCAACCCAAAAAGTTTTGAAGAGACAAGAATGGGAATCCTTTCATAGTCATGCATGTTCTCTCTTTCCTCTAAGTTCCAAATAATGTTAATCGAACAGTCTTTATGCTGCCCCTGTAGAGCCTTTACAGCAGGTATTTAGGGCCCATAGAATAGTCAGAGTCTAGCGTTTCCCCGCTTACCCTAGTAGTCTTTGGAAGTAGTCTTTGGAAACTGGGAATGCTCAGGGCTCAGGAAGTTGAGATCTTGGTGGTAATAGGGCTGGAGAAACCTTTACCTGTTCAGCCCCAGCCTGGTGCATGCCTGAAGGACAAAATGATCCTGAGGCTCTTTACTCCTCCATTGCATTTCCTAAAGGGCCACATAGTAAATATTTTAAGCTTGTGTGCCATATTGTCTCTACACAACTATAATGCCTCCAAGTACTAAAAGCAGATGTAGGGAATATGTAAATGAATGGGTGTGACAGTATTTCAGTAAAACTTGATTTACACAAACAAGCAATCAGCTAGCATGCCATAGTTCGTTAATGCCTAATCTCTATCATTAAGCGTACGGTTTAATTTAATCGAAGGTATACCTATAAAGATATATACATATATGCCTGTATATTATGTATGTGTATAAATATGCATTATATATTAATATATTATAGATACAGAAAAATTTCCCTGTGCAACTAATTATATATACACATATATGCATATGTATTGATATATGTAGCTATAGATATGTTTATGTCTATGTGTGTGTGAGAGAGAGAGAGGCAGAAACAGAGAGTGATAAAGAGTTTCTTGAATAAAGAAGAAATATATTGATTTACATTCTAGTACAGGTACCTCATCTAATTGTGGAGTGAGTACTTTGCGTAGTACTGATGTAGGACAGTTGAGTGCTTAAGGAACATGAGAATAATGAGGTAAGACCTGATGAGTTCAATTTGTGTAAAGGCAATAGCTGTAATCAAATTCTTGATCTATCTTTTCCCATTAAAATCCATGTGGGATAATATCCAAAATAAGAGAAACTCACACAACTCAATAGCAAAAATACAAACTGATTAAGAAAAATGGGCAGAAGAATGGAATAAACATTTTTCCCAAAAAGATATACAGATGGTCAACAAACATATGAAAAGATGCTCAACATTATTAATCATCAGGAAAATGCAAATCAAAACCACAATTAGATATTACCTCTTACCTGTTAGAATGGCTCATGACAAAAGGACAAGAAATAAGTGTTGGAGAGGATGTAGAGAAAGAGGAACACTATGTACTGATGTTGAAAATGTAAATTGGTGCAGCCACTATGGAAAATGGTATGGAGGTTCCTCAAAAAATTAAAAATACAAATACCACATAATCGAGCAATTCTGAGTATTTAAACCAACAAAACAAAAATACAAATTTGAAAAGGTATATGGACCCCTATGTTGATTGCCACATTATTTACAAAAGGCAAGATGTGGTAGCAACCCAAGCGTCCATCCATAGGCGAATGAATAAAGAAATATGGTATATTTGTACAATGGAATATTATTCAGCCATCAAAAAGAGTGATATTTGCCACTTGCAACAGTGTGGATGGAACTTGAGGGCCTTCTGCTAAGTGAAATAAGTCAGAAAAAAACAAATATTTTATGACCTCTCTTACATGTGGAATCATAAAAAACAAACTAACAAAACAACCTCATAGAAGTCATATTTTTACATATTCACACCAGAGGATATTGTGTATTGTTCAGTGACTTTAAGAAGCAGCCTACAAAAAAAAAAAAAAAAAAAAGGAGAGGAAGCAGCAGCAGCAGCCTACTTATTTTGTTTGTGAGGGTAGTTGAGTTGTGGAGAGGGACAACATTGCTATGTTATTTGTGTAAGCACAGCTTTAGTGGCCATACTTATGAGTGGCCATGCTTATGTTGCCTGCTGTCCTGCCTGAGGTTTTTCACCTTAGAGTATTCTTTACTTCCACAGATTTCTTTCGGTGCTCATCATGTTCAGCTGCTCTGTATCAAGATAATGTTTTTTTATCCCTAGGGCCTTTGCCTCATGCCTTGGTTTAGAAGATATCCTCTGGGTTTTTCTACCCCATTTTCTGCAACTATGTTCCTTCTTCCCTTGTACACATATATTCGTTATTAACAAAATTAATATCCACAATAAAAATGTATTTAAAAAACATGCTCACAGATACAGAGAACAGATTGGTGGTTACAAGAGGTGGTTGAAGATGGGAAAAATGGGTAAATTGTATTTCTTTTCTTCTTAGCTTAAATAAATTAAATACATTTTTAACAAAATAAAATAGTAGCTATTAGATGAAAATTTGCTATCATCAGTAAAAACAAAATAAACATAAAGGCCACGTGACCTCAAGCAAATCATTAATCTTCATAAATTTTAGTTTTCCAATATGCGAAACTAACTCTACCTAACTTTCAGGGTTATTATGAGGATAAAATACAAAAAGTATATCCCTCAGAATACACCAAAGAAACTCCAAATGAACTTTTTCGATAATGCATTTCAAAAAAATAGGAAAACAGGAAAATAATTGTCTGGATGTGGTATTATTTTCTCCTATGTCCTGATACAGAAAATGCTTCCATAGTGCCTTATAGTAATGCTTTATCCACTTCAATTTATTTTTTTTATATACCTCTTTGCTTTTATCCCCACAGTATATTCTTATGTGTGGTAATTATAGTTACTCTAAGGGGTTCAGTCATCAGATCTCTAATATAACTTAAAGGATTTCTTTTGACATTAAAAAAATATATATATATGCCTAGTTAAAGTTTCAACTCTCCACTTTGTATCCCTGTATAAACCAGTATACTTTCTGGCTGGCTATAGTTAAGAATATTGTATTGTATATTTGAAGTTGCTGAAAGAGATTTTAAATATTCTCACCACCATCACATACATACACAAATTCTAACTATATGAGGTGGTCGATGTATTAACTAAACTCATTGTGGTAATCATTTTGCAACATATACAATATCAGATCATCATCTTGTACTTTAAACTTACACAATATTATATGTTAATTATATTTCAATAAAATTGGGGAAAAAAGGTTTCTTTCCTGTAGAGATGTTAAGTGTTGGCAAGAGAGCATTAGTTTAACAGTTATGGTTTTATTCCTGGATAGGACACCAACCAATTTTGTCTCAAATAACAAAGAATTACATATACTTTTCCTCTACTTCTTCCATAAAGTAGCTTTATCATCATCATCAAAAAAAAACTATCAGACCCAAAAACTGAGAAAATATTTCAAAATTTATTACATTCTTATAGTCATCTAGATTTCCTTATCTTTATTTTCATTGATTTCTACTTAATTTAAGATAAATGTAATGTTTTGGTAATACAATGAACAATAGATTTTTAAAATCCTCTAATGTTGTTTTCAAAATTTAATCTAGAGACTATTTATTAACTCTTAAAGATTTTGTCTATTCTGTGAGTCTATTTTTGTTTTGTTTGATGATTTGTTCCTTAGGTTCCACATGTAAATGGGAGCATACAGTATTTGACTTTCTCTGACTTATTTCATGTAGCATAATGCCCTCTAGGTCCATCTATGTTTTCACAACAGGCACAAGATTGTTCTTTTTTATGACTAAGTTATATACCTAGTAAAGATTTCACCTCTCCATTTTGCACTCCTGTCTAAACCAGGATACTTTCTAGCTGGCTGTATTTAACAATACTGTATTGTTATGTATGAAGCTGCTGAAAGAGATTTTAAATATTCTCACTGCCACCACATATTTATATTATTTATATTTATTTTTATGTTTATATTTATATATATCACATATTCTTTATGCACTGATCTATCAATGGACACTTATGTTGCTTACACATCTTGGCAATTGTAAATAATACTGCAATGAACATATGGGTGCCTATATCTTTTCAATTTAGTGTTTTTGTTTAATTTGGATAAATACCCAGAAGTGGAATTGCTGAATTATATGGATTTTTATTTTTAAATTTCTGAGGAACCTCCATATTCATTTCCATACTGGCTGCATCACCATCAGCACATGACCATTTCCATTTCTCCACATCCTTGCTAACACTTAATATTTCTTGTTTGTTTGTTTGTTTGTTTGCTTTTGATACTAGCCATTCTGGCAGGAATGAGCTAATATTTTATTCTGGTTTTGATTTGTATTTCCCTGATGATTAGTGATGTTGAGCATCTTTTCATGTATGTTTTGGCATACATCTGTATATTCTTTGAAAACATGTCTGTCTATTCATGTCCTCTTGCCCTTTTTATTTGAATTCAATATTTTGTTGAGAATTTTGACATGTATGCTTATGAAGGATATTGGGCTGTAATTTTCTCTTTTTTTGCAGTGCCTTTGTCTGGTTTTGGTATCAGAATAATGCTGCCCTCGTAGAATAAATTTGGAAGCATCCCTTCCTCTTTAACTTTTTGGAATAGTTTGAGAAGAATAGGTATTAACTGTTCTTCATATGTTTAGTAAAATGTTTTTTGGGAGGTTTTTGATTACTCATTCAGTTTCATTGCTAGTAATCCTTCTGTTCACATTTTTTCTATTTTTTTTTTCTGATTCAATCTTAGAAGATTGTACATTTCTAGGAATTTATCCTTTTCCTTCTAGGTTGTCCAATTTGTTGGCATACAATTATTCTTAGTAGTCTCTTATAATCCTTTGTATTTCTGTGTTGTTAGTTTTAACTTGGACTCTTTGATTTCAAATTTTATGTATTTAGCTCCTCTTTTTTTTCTTGATGAATTTGGCTAAAGATTATTAATTTTGTTTAGTCTTTTTCTTCCTTATTTTTTTTTAATGCTTATTTCTTTTTGAGAGAGAGAGAGAGAGGCAGCGTGAGCAGGGGAGGGGCAGAGAGAGAGGGAGACACAGAATCCGAAGCAGGCTCCAGGCCCTGAGCTGTCAACACAGAGCCTGACGCAGAGCTCCAACTCATGAGCAGTGAGATCATGACCCGAGCCAAAGTCAGTTGCTTAACCTGCTGAGTCACCCAGATGCCTCAATTTTGTTTAGCCTTTTAAAGAACTTTATTTGAGTTGTATTGATCTTTTCTATTTTTTTGTCTTCATGTCATTTATTTCTGCTCTGATGTTTATTATTATCTTCCTTTTACTAATTTTGGGCTTTGTTCTTTTCTGGGTCCTATATATATATATATGTATGTATATATGTATGTATATATATATATGTATATATATATGGTTAGGTGTTTATTTGAAGTTCTTGTTTCTCAAGGTAGGACTGCATCGCTTCTAAACTTCTCTCTTAGAACTTTTTTTTGTTTGCCGAGTCCCATAGATTTTAGAGTATTTTGTGTCCATTTTCACTTGTCCCCATGTATTTTTTTATTTCCTCTTTAATTTCTTCATTGACTCATTGCTTAGTAGCGTTGTTCAATCTGTACATTTTTGTGAAATTTTACTTTTTCTCTTGTAACTGATTTCTAGTTTCCTACCATTGTGGTAAGGAAAAATACTTCTTAAACTTATTGAGACTGGTTTTGTAGCCTAACATGTGACCTATCCTGGAGAATGTTTCGTGTGCACTTGAAAGCAATATATTTGGCAGTTTGGGGATGGAATGTTCTGTATATATCTATGAAGTCCATCTGGTCTAATGTAGTTGAAGGCCAATGTTTCCTTATTTATTTTCTGTCTGGATAATCTATTCATTGATGTATCTGGGGTGTTAAAATCTCCTACTATGACTGTATTACTGTCAATTTCTCCCTTTATGTCTGTTAATATTTGCTTTAAATTTTTAGGAACTCCAGTGTTAGGTGAATAGATATTTATAATCGGTATATTCTCTTGGGGGATTGATCCCTTTATCATTATGTCACGTCCTCTTTGTTTCTGGTTATAGTTTGTTTTAAAGTCTGTTTTTGTCTGCTATAAGTATTGTTACCCACATTTCTTTTTGCTTCCATTTGCATGGAGATATCTCTTTCCATCCCTTTACTTTCATCCTGTATGTCTGTAGGTCTGAAGTGACTGTCTTGTAGACAACATAGACATGGAACTTTTCTTTTTTAATCTATTCACCTATGTCTTTTGGAAGGTAGTATGCTCAACATTGTACCACCAATGCCACCCATACTATGTCTTTTGATTGACACATTTAGTACATTTACATTTGTAGTAATTATAGTAATTATTGATAGGTATGTAATTGCCATTTTGTTAATTGTTTTCTAACTGTTTTTTGTAGTTCGTGTCCTTTTCTTCTTCTCTTGCTTTCTTCCCTTATGATTGATGTTCTTTAGTGTCATGTTTAGATTACTTACTCTTTATTTTTTGTATAATTATATAGTTTTTCATTTGTGGTTACATTGGTGTTCATATATATTACACTATTATATATATATTACACATATATTATATATGTATATATTTCATATATATTATATGTGTATATATTACATATATGTAATATATAATATATATGTAATATACGGAAGTATATATTACATATAATAAGTCTACTTTAAGTTGAGGGTCCCTTAAGATCAAACATATTCTAAGGGTGCCTGGGTGGCTCTGTCAGTTGGGTGTTTGACTCTTGATTTTAGCTCAGGTCAAGATCACTAGGTTGTGGGATTGAGCCCCACATCAGGCTCTGTGATGGGTGTGGAGCCTGCTGAAGATTCTCTCTCTCTTGGGATGCCTGGATGGCTCAGTCGATTAAGCATCTGACTCTTGATTTCAGCTTAGGTCATAATCTCATGGTTTATGATGAGTTCCAGCCCCATGTAGGGCTCTTCACTGACAGCACAGAGCCTGCTTGGGATTCTCTCTCTCCTTTTCTTTCTGCCCCTCCCATGTTTGTGACCTCTCTCTCTCTTTTTCTGTCTCTCAAAATAAATAAATAACCTTTCAAAAAAGACCAAAAAAAAAGATAATTTCTCTCTCTCTCTGCCCCTCTCCCCAACTCACTCATGCTCTCTTTCTCTAAAATAAAAAGGGGCAGCTGGGTGACTCAGTCAGTTAAGTATTTGACATTTGGTTTTGGCTCAGGTCATGATCCTGAGTTTTGTGGGTTCAAGCCCCATATCAGGCTCCACACTGACAGCATGGAGCTTGCTTGGGATTCTCTCTCTATTTCTCTCTGCCCCTCCTTTGCCTGCTCTCTCTGTCTCACTCTCAAATAAATAAACTTAAAAATTTTTAAATAAAATTAAAAAATACAAAACACATTCTAAAACACTAAGTTATTACTATCTAACCATGTTTTATAGTTTTGAGGTCATACTTTACATCTTTAAATTTTGAGTATGTTTTTAATGTTTATTTTTGAGAAAGAAAGAGGAGCAGAGAGAGAAATAGACAGAGGATCTGAAGCAGGCTCTGCATTGATAGCAGCGAGCCCAATGTGGGGCTCGAACTCGTGAACTGTGAGATCTCATGACCTGAGCCAAAGTCAGATGCTCAACCAACTGAACCACCCAGGTGCCCCTGTGTATTCTTTAACTAATTGCTGTACCTATAGTTGATTTTATTCCTTTTGTCATTTACCCTTCATACTAGCTTTATAAGTGGTTGATCTACTACCTTTATTATATATTTACTTTACTAAGAGTTTTTTGTCTTTTATAATTTTCTTATGTCTAGTTATGGCCTCTTCTTCTTTTTAAAGAAGTCCCTCTGTCGGCTGCCTGAGTGGCTCAGTCAGTTAAGCATCCAACTCTTGATTTCATCTTAGGTCATGATCTCATCGTTCATGAGATCAAGCCCTTGGTTTGGCTTTGTGCTAACAGCATGGAACTTGCTTGGGATTCTCTCTCTACCCCACTCTCTCTCAAAATAAATCAATAAACATTAAAAAATAAGAGGTCCCTTTCACATTTTTTGTAAGGCCGATTTAGTTGTGATGAGCTACCTTAACTTTGTCTGAGAAACTCTTTATCTCTCCTTCAATTCTGAATTAAAATCTTGCCAGGTAGAGTATTTTTGGTTGTAAGGTATTTTGTTTTTGTTTTTGTTTTGTTTTTTCCAGCACTTTGAATATGTTGGGCTACTCCCTTCCAGCCTACACATTTTTTGCTGAAAAATTCACTGATTGTCTTAGGGTTGCCTTGTATGTAACTAGTTACTTTTGTCATATTGCTTTTAAGTTTCTCCATTTTTAAATTTTGACATTTTAATTATAACATGTCTTGGTGTAGACTTCTTTGGGTTCATTTGGTTTGGAGCTCTCTGATTCCTGAACCTAGAAGTCTGTTTCCTTCCCTAGATTAGGAAAGTTTTAGCTATTATTTCTTAAATGTTTATATTATATTCTTCAGTTCTGATTTCTAAAAGTATACTCTCTGACTCTTTCTTAAAGTTCTCATCGTTTTCATCCTTTCTTCTGAGTTCTGTGAGTGTCTTTATGACCATTACTTTGAACTCTTTATTAGATAGATTGCTTTTCTCAATTCAGTTTAGTTTCTGTTTTGGTTTGTTTTGTTTTTTCCTCTGAGGTTTCCTCTTTTTCTTTAATTAGAATATATTCCTCTGTCTCCTCATTTTGCCTGACTCTCTGTGTTTATTTCTATATATTGGGTAGATCAACTATATCTCCTAGTGTTGAAAGTAGTGGCTTTATGTGGAAGGTATCCTATGGAGCCCAGAAGAACATTCCCCTCTGGTCACTGGAATCAGGTGCTCCAGTGGTAACCCCTGTGTGCCATTCTCTTGTGGCTGAGTTGAGACTGCTGTGGGCACACTTGTGGGTGGGGTTCTCTCTCACACCGTGGAGTAGGAGCCATTTTGGGTGTAGCCCCAGTCCAGGCTGAGGCCACCTGCAGGATGCCGCGAGGGGGAGCTGCTTTGAGGGTGTGCTGGTCCTAGGCAATGCTGCCCACTAGGTGCAGCAGCATGGGAGTTGCATTGGGGTGTCATCCAGCTGAGGCCACTCAGTAAATGCAGTGGTGTAGGAACCACTTTAGAGGGAGCGGGTGTGCTGTCTTGGCCATCTCTCTCTCTGTTTCAGTGCAAATGCAGCGGAAACAGGACTTAGATGATTCCAAATGTTCCATTATTGCATTTATCTTAGTTTCATTAAAATTATTATAATAAGGAATCTCAAAATTTCAGGCCAATGAAAAAAATACTTAATAGCTATTTATAAAAGTGTCCCTTCCCCTACTTCCTTCCAAATGCCATAAAAGTCCCAACTAATATTTCTCCCCCATAATCCCTCCTTAAAGACAGAGTGATTATTTTTTTTTTAATTTTTTTTCAACGTTTATTTATTTTTGGGACAGAGAGAGACAGAGCATGAACGGGGGAGGGGCAGAGAGAGAGGGAGACACATAATCGGAAACAGGCTCCAGGCTCTGAGCCATCAGCCCAGAGCCTGACGCGGGGCTCGAACTCCCGGACCGCGAGATCGTGACCTGGCTGAAGTCGGACGCTTAACCGACTGCGCCACCCAGGCGCCCAGAGTGATTATTTTTCAAGATAATGATTTTTTCCAGGCTACCTATGTCACAGATTTCTTACTTGAAGATAAGCTGAACGATGTTTTATTTTAATGTAGTAAGTGGAAGAAGACTGATCTCTGTGCATACTGGCTTGTGGGTGGATTTTTGTTTGTTTGTTTGTTTGTTTGTTTGTTTGATTTATTTGTTTGTATGTTTTCAAGGCTGTTCCAAGGCAAATGTAGATACTAGCACTTAACTCATGACACTGTTCCTAAAGTCCTCTTTTATAGAAAAAGAAAACTAGTTTTTTTTTCTTTTTTTAAATAATCCTCTGTGTATGAATTTAAGGTCTTCAGAATAAGGAAAGGTTGGAGGTAAATTAATAATTGCAATTCTGTTTTGAATATAAGATTTGACCTCAATATTAAGAATTATAATTGAAATGTCAAATATTTATTTTGGTATTGTTAGCCATCTTTGAATGAACATATATTTTATCCACTTGATTAGATTTAAGGACATGGCTCATCTTTTCTACATATATAAATTCGCAGTGACTTCTAATTTTCACAAAATTAGAAAACATTATTTGTGTTGATTTTAACTGTTATTTGTTTTTATACCTAATAATGAACACTCCCCACCTCACCATTTCTGCCAGATGATTCTCTAAGCACACCTTTGAACATTTTCATTTTTGATTTCACTGAAGGTACTTGATGAGACAACTTATTTTAGTTTTAAGCATTTTTTTCCTTTTTAAGGCAAAATTTATTCATGAATTCTGTTTTTAGGCCTCAATTTAGGCTTCTGAAATAAACCTGAACCAATCAGTTTTTCTTTCTTTCTTTTTTTTCCCTCTGAAAAATACTTCAAATACTTAGTGAAATTCTTAGTTAAAATTGTCATTTTCAAGATAGACATTACCACTTCGGTTAAGTTAATTTACTTTGTACAATACTTTTGCATACACGAGATATAATTCAAGTCTCCATGCAGTTAAGGAAACAGTTAGGATCTGACCTTTCTATAGATGTCACATGGATTTAGGGCTAGAGTTAGTCTTTACCAAAAAAGGCAGAATTTTCTATGTCTTTGTTTACTTTAATAATGGTATTATCTAAGAAAATTGCTTGGTTAAATGGCCCTCCATGATGACCTGACCGTGATAATTTGAAATGCAAAGAAAACACTGAAAAATTTTTGTTTTCCTGGGTGTATATAACCCATCCTCCAATAAATAACACATAAAAACTCAATTTTCATTACCTTCAGTCTTTATGTTCTATTACTTTACCATGTTCATTGGATAAAGGCATATGTATGGGTCCAAAGTTACCTCATTCTTTTGCCAGTTCTCAGGATCCTGTGGTTGCTATGCCATAGTGTTTGTGGTCAGTGACATGGAATTATCATTAAATTGTATACTTTACAGTATCCACTGTCTCTTACGTTTTAATTATTTTGTAACCAGAATATGAGCTATTTATTCCTGAATGCCATTTTATAAATTGTCTTAAATTTCTGGATATCTATTATACCTTTAATTGCCTATTTTAATGATTAATTAGCTGTTTTTGTAATCTGTTACTAATATAGCCATAGAACTATAAGACTAAGAGTATAAGTGGGGAGCTAGGTCATCTCTTGTTGTCTTTAGAAAAGGTCAAAGATGCAATCTGGCTTAAGTTTAAAAATTTAATAGCAACATATTTCCCTTGAAGAAAAGAATCATATTTATTCTGAAAAAATATTCTAGGAATATATAGCCTAATACTATAGAAGTCTTGCAACACTGGAAACTATCTTGTTATATGATTACTGTTGAATAAACAGAACAGTTTTTTGATACCCTATCCAGTTAGGACTCTTGGTTTTTCTCAGTTATATCTTTTAACTAACTTATATGTAGAAATGTTTGACCAGTATCAATTGTTAATTTGAATTGTGCCTGTGCCTTTTAGTTGAAGCCTTAGAAATCAAAGGATACCTTTTAGAGCAGATTTCTTCTTAGATTCTCATAGAAGCTAAGTGCTCCATATCTGAATAATTCCTATGTAGCCAGTTGAGATCATTCATTAGACTTCAATTGAGCATCTGTGCTTGTTCCTTCTGTGTGTGTGTGTGTGTGTGTGTGTGTGTGTGTGTGTGTGTCCTATTCATTCCTCAGTCCTATTTTGCTACCCTTGGGCAGCCATACTAATGTGATTGATATATATCTTTTGAATTTGTATATAGTTTTTTTAAACAGGTCAGCAAACCAACGTAATGAATTTTATTTTTTATATTTTGGCATGTATTGTAAAAGGCACTGCAGAAATGTATGATGGGGAAAACCATGGGATTAAAAGGAATGACATTTAGGAAGTAGAAAGTAAAGTTATGAAGGTTTAAAACTTCTTTGAAAGACTTAAGATTCTGACCATGAAATATCAAGTAGAGACATGAAACATTTCAACCTGTAAAGTCAAAAAAGGTAGAGACAAGGCAAAATCAAGGAGTGGCCAGAGAAATAATAATTGCAGAAAAGAACATTTCCTTTGCATAATTGTGTGGTTTTTGTTTTTTTGTTTGTTTGTTTAATTTTGGGTGAAACAAATGACAGCAAAGAAATGCAGGTGGAATGAGAGAGGGAGAGACAGAGAGAGAGAGAGAGAGAGAGAGAGAGAGAGACAGAGAGAGAGTGATCAAATGTCCCCAGGGAAACTGTTATTTACTGCATTGTATCTTAAAGCTTTTAATATTCTCATGCACATTGTAAATCTTCAATGAGGAAAATAGCAGAGTGTTTTGTTTTGTTTTCTGTTTTTGAAGTAGGCTTCATGCCTAGCATGGAGTCCAACCAACATGGGGCTTGAACTCACGACCCTGAGATCAAGACCTGAGCTGAGATCAAGAGTCAGACACTTAACCAACTAAGCCACCCAGGCACCCCAAGAAAACTATTTTTTAAAGATTGTGTACTACGGGCTAAAGCATTGTAGAAATTTGAAAAATACTGGTGTATGACTTACAAATCACTTAGTTCATCAAGGGAAAATTATGTAATCCATAACTAATCAGTAGATCAGGGAAAAAAATCTTTTCAAAAATTAGAAAAAAATCAGTAAAAAAAGATCTGTTTTTAAAAATAAATTTAACTTTTGAAATTTAATTATCTACTAATATTTACTTTAAAAAATTCATCAATAAGTTTACTTTCTCTCCCAAACTCTGAGTTAGGTTTTAATATTCTATTTTACCCTAGAGTGAGGTCATAATAAAATGGAAGCATACATGGTTTAAGTCTGACTTGTACTGATATAAATATAATAATTTGTTGGGTTTTTCTAACTTAATTTTTTTTAATCTTTATTTATTTTTGAGACAGAGAGAGAGAGAGAGAGAGAGAGAGAGAGAGAGAGGAGGCGAGGGGGAGAGAGAGGGAGACACAGAATCTGAAGCAGTTTTCAGACTCTGAGCTCTCAGCACAGAGCCTAATGCGGGGCTCAAACTCATGAACAGTGAGATCATGACCTGAGCTAAAGTCACATGCTCACCTGGCTGAGCCACCTAGGTGCCCCAGGTTTTTCTAAATTTAAATACCACATTAACTTGCATGGGATTCTACCTACATATTTATTGAGGAAAGCATTCTCTGCTTAACAGTATACAATTTAATATTCCTGGCTGATCCAGTTATTAGGACAAAAAATTAAAAAAAAAGAAAAAAATGGGTAATAATTTCATTCCGTTTCAGTTTTATTTCTGTTCTGTGTCTGTCATTTTTGTTGTTCCAGTAGCTGAAACAATAACTAACATTAACAGGGGCTAAGATGAGGTGATTATAGCCTTTCTCCCTCCAGTAATCCTGTAAGTGTTAATCATTTCTTGGAAGGCATCAGCTACCTGAGTGGCACAAACCATTCCAAAAGAAATGCTGTTCATGTTCCTAGAAATTGCAATTCTGATGTTTCTTATTTTTGACATTCTTTGAGAAACTTTGTCCAAAGTTTTTTTTCAGAGTATATTCCAAAGCAAAAATACTAAGTCCTAAGATACATCTTTAGAATGAGAAGGATATGGGATAATCTTCCTACTAAACAAATATATTCTGATGATATCAACTCTTTTGACTAAAAATAGGAAAACAAGTTTAAAAAAACACTAGTCAATTATAGGTAATATCAATCACAAGTATATTAGACATTTTACTTTTTTATAGCACCAAATATTTTTCTACTTATTAAATCAATTATTTCATTCCATAAGTGAATAAAGACATCTATCATCCTTTCTCCTTTCCTTCCTTCCTTCCTGTATATCTTTCTATCAAATTTTTATTTATGTCTATGATATCTACTCTTTTGATAATATCATTTTAATGATATGAAATCTACAGAGGTCTGGACTCTGAAAATTACAGAATAGTTTTAATGCCTAGAAAAGTGAATTTTCTCACAACATAAGTTTGAATTACTTAGTCAAGTCAAAATCCTGTCACCAAAGAACAGGCATTGTGATTTTAATTTTTAAAAGATGTAAAATATTTGGACTTAAAATAATTTAATTTTTGGTTTAAAATCAACATCAGCTTTAGCAGTCACTAAAAGTTTTAGTGAACTGAAAAATTTTCCACCATTAACTGGGACAATCTGTAGATTTGGAAACCAAGGCCCAAAAAAGCTACATTATTATTTTCTAATGTTTCTGTGTATTGTATCTAATGCTAATTAGTATCGTTTCCAACTCTCTATGAGAGCCAATAACCTTTTTTTTAATTAAAAAAAATGTTCTGTAACATTCCCATTCCTATTCTAAAATGAAATGTTGCATTATACCTATCTTTTTTCTTTTAATTAAAAAAATTTTAATGTTTATTTTTGAGAGAGAGAGAGACAGAGCATGAGCAGGGGAGGGGCAGAGAGAGAGAGACAGACAGACAGACAGACAGACAGAATCCAAAGCAGGCTCCAGGCTCTGAGCTGTTGGCACAGAGCCCGATGCAGGGCTGGAACTGACGAACTGTGAGATCATGACCTGAGCTGAAGTTGGACGCTCAACTTACTGAGCCACCTGGCGCCCCACATTATACCTATATTTATAGATCAATTTTCTAAACTCAATTTAATACATAGATTATGATATAAAGGAGTTATGAGAAGTAATTTATAATAAAATAGGACATAGTTCAATATATAAATGTACAAACTAAGGGAGGAAATGGAAAGAAGTGATTAGATACTCTTTTAAATTGGTAATAAGTTCTTGATAATTATCTAAGCACAGCGAAGTGAAGTCATCCCTCAATTTGTGTAGAAGTTGCATTTCTTGAAAGTAGTAAGTGATTAATAAAGGGCTCTGTAAAAAAATACTTTTGTACATATGTAAAATTGAGTTCAAGTCTAGATTCACGTAATTGTAAATACATTTGCACCGTTGTAAATATCTCATAGAACATTTTAAACTTGGCTGAGTCTCAGTTCCTTTTACAACACTGCCCTGTATATTGCAGTACAACCAGATTCCTGGTCCCTGACCACTGTATTTCCTAGTCAAATGCCTCCTATGTCTCTGTCCAACTCCCATCCCACAACCAAGTGAAACCCAACCAAAACTTTCCGAAACTCACAGAAGGGATGGGACTGCTTCCATTGAGAACCACTAAGATAAGAAATTGTTTTAAAGTGAGAAAGGTAGAAAGGTCTCCTGGCAGCCATTTATCTTTCTTTTCTATCTAGAATGCCTCAAACACATGGGATTCTGCACCTACGAACAGCTATAAGGACTACAGACAAAAAATAGAATGGATGTTTGTTGCCAGAAGCATTCTGTGAACCCCAATTTCAACAGATTAGCTAATGGAATATAAATAACTGATGCTCACTGTTGCCAGTTACATAACAGACATTGCAGTTGAGTATATTACAAATAAGCTGATTGACTAGTGAATACTGAAGGGGCTACTGAAGCTCAGGTTTTTTATTATTGTTGACACTTCCTTGAATTCAAGCAATACAGTTTAATGTTCAGATTATTATATCAGTATTGGCTTTTGTATATTTTAATTGTCCTTGGTCATGAATAGCTATTCAAATTATAACCTGAATTTAACTTTCTAATCTTTAAGAATAGTGAGTTAATGGAAAAGGTGATAAAACGGTAAGAAGAAGACAGTAGAATTCTATGAATCCATTACAAATGATGACATAAAATATATATTCATTCCATGGAGAGATTTATTATATATTAATGGAAAAAATAGAACAAATTAATACACTCCTCACTCAGACTAGGTCTCTCGAGATCTTTCTATTTCTTGTTATGATGAGTGATTCTCCATTGAGCCTGGGCATTGTTTTTTCATTGTATGAAATTCTGCATCTTATTTAAGCCTTTTGTTTTAACTGGATTTCCCTGATATCACTATGACATAGGAAGGTGAGGTCTTGCCTTGTTAGTGCCAGGTGAAGTAGAAGCTACAGTCCCCCGCTCAGCCTGTATTGACACTTAAGGCACGATCGTGTGTCTCTTTACTTCTGGACAAAGATGGGAGTGACAACTTCCAGCTGGTCTCCACTGTCACCACTGTGGATTAGCTTAATTATTCCTGGACGATACTAAAAGTCCTAATTCTCCATTAGGCTTCTTCAGACAGTAGTCTTGCAGAAGAGGGGAGGGCACCTCACTACAGGCAGATGTGAGTCTAAGCACAGGCTGTCCACTTGGCCTTTGCTGGTGTGGGTGTGTATGGGTCACAGTTTTTTATGTGGTGTTTGGATTGAATAGAGCCTTCTAGTTATAATCTTTTCTGGTCTTTTGCCTAGAGAGAGGAGGCTTTTGTCATTGTTTGTCTGTGCATATTGGCATTTCTGAGTTGTTAGCTTCCTCAGTTCCAAGTCTGGGTTATATGAGGCAAAAATAAAGCCCAGGGAACTCATCCACATATTGTTTCTTAGTCCCAAGTTCACTAGCTGTGTTGCCTTCTTCTCTCTACTTTTGTCTTCTTACATTTGTTATATATGTAATTTCCGGGTTTTTAGTTGTACTTAGTGAGAAGAATCAAAAAAATATGTCTAGTGCATCTTCTCAGAAGCAAAAGTCAGTGCTTATAGATTTATAAAAACTCAGAATAGAAAAATAGAAATACCTTATTTATTGTTTTATAAAATGTTTTTAAAGATAAAAGTCATGTTCCACAAATTTCTAAAACAACAGAATGTCTATGTTTTGCCAGTGGGCTTAAATGGGATAAGATTTATTAAAGTACATATGATATGCCATAATTTACCAGAGCCCAAAGACACCATGAGGTTCACCATGAGACCTAAATATTGTAGAAATAAAGATGGTGGATTGTGCTGTCTGCATTTTATCATCTGTAACCAGGATGGATACATTTATCACAGAGCGAATACAATGAAGTTCATATGATGATATGACATTGCCAAATACCAGTATCTGAGAAAGAATGAGAAAGGAGTGAAAAGAAGTCTGAAAGTGATGTTTAATGACACTGGTTTAATTCCTGAATCTGGTTCTACAGAGATGTGATCTTTAGCAATTAACTTAGTCTTTTGAATCACAGTTTCTACATTTTAAGCTATGTTTAAATTTTTCTTCCAACCCTAACTTCTTGTGATTCTGCCATTGATTTTGTGGAACTCAAATAGGTGAGCCTTCGGACACATCTTTTTACATATTAATAAGTATAAAATATTATGCCGTATCTTGATTATTTTATTCACTCAGACAATCTTAGCTGCAAAATAAAACTTACCACCTCTCACAAAGCAGTATGACATAGCAGAAATAAATAAGTTTAGGTTAGAGATAGACATTGGTCTAAAACTCGGATCCTTGACCTATGGTTTAGTTTAGTTAAGACATTTTCGTAGTCTTTCTATGTCTTAGTTTCTTCTGTAAAATAGAACTGATAATTTATGCCTCATAGAGGGTATTTTGAGGATTTAAGGTAGTATATGCAAAGTGGTACCTAACAAATGTAAACAAATGCTAGATTTTATAAAATTCTCCTTGAATAATGCAAGTTAAAAAATATACCCAATTTAAAAGTTTGTAACTGATTCACCACTCACATGTACATTTGTTTGAACATGAGTTATATCAATTAGAATAAATCATAAAGTGCCTCATTGCTTCTTCTATAGGATCACTAACATCTCAAGAATAGAATTCATTTTCATCTTTGTATTTCCAAAAGCAAATAACCCAAAGTCTGGTGCATTGGTATATTCAGCAAATATTTGCTGAAGCAATGAGTAAATAGATGAATAAACTAAAGAGAAATTAAAATAATGTTTTCCTAAATAAAATAAAAAGTAAACAGCTTTACAAAAAAAGACCAAAATCAAAGATTAGCTATTTTGAGGGCCTTAGTCAGCCATACAGGGTAATTTTCTGAAGTCTGTACAACTGATATTCCAATTTGGTAAGATAAGAATGTTACTGCAGTAGGGTTAATGGCATTTATTTTGAAGAAATCCCCTTGATTTAAATCCACATACATTTCAGTGATGGTTCAGCTTGGTTAGTCGTGCAAATTAAAGTGTTACTGAAGCTGAGCTCTTTCAAAAGAGATGTGTTCTGGAAAAGAATAAATGGTCAATCTCCAGGGCAACTCGTGTATTCACCCAGAAAATAAATGGTGTCCCTTCAGAATTTGATACTGATACTGATGGATTGATCTAGTATTTCTTAGAAGCTTTCAATTTGTTAAGCATTAGACAAAATTTTCAAAAGCAGCCACCTGTCCCACCTGCCTCATTGTAGAAATTCATATGCAAAAAGAAAAAGAACAGATAGCTAAGGAAAGCCATCTTGCACGTGCATGCAAACACACACGAACCTATTTTTTCCTAATGAATTTTGCTTGGAAACCAAACAGAGGGCAAAGCGTGCAAAAAAGTTTTAAAAATATTTTCTTTGGTGAAATAAATCAGTATGTAAGGGGGAAAGTAGGAAATTGGAAAGCTTCATATTTAAATTCAGGAGATTCTGAATTAGCTTACATGAATTTTTCTCTGAATGTCTAGTTAATTTTTTGATTTTTTTTAATTTGAGAGAGAGAGAGTGAAGAGAGAGAGAGAGAGAGACAGCAAGCAGGAGAGGGGGTAGAGACAAAGAGAGATAGAATATCAATCAGGCTTCAGGCTTAGCATGTAGCCTGAAGTGGGACTCCATCCTACAACCCTTGGATCATGACCTGAACTGAAATCAAGAGTTGGACATTCAACTGTCTGAGCCAACTAGGCACCCCTCTGGTTAAGTTTTTGCATTGTCTCTAGATGATTTTAATGTATTTCTTGTTAATTGTATGCATAAAAACCAACATAAATTTATTTAAGCTTGAGACAGTATCTTGAAATTTCTTTCTGTTTTTGACTCTTGAAAACTTTTACAATGCCAGAAAACTTATTAAAACAAATTAATTATGGTTTAATTATTATTTAAACAATAATTATTATTTAAACTAGTTAAAAAATGATTTAAACTAGTCTAAAATAAAAGCTCAGGTACAATATGTCTGTAATAAGAAACAAAAACATACACTTGTTTCTGAGCTTCCCAGCAGCCAAGACGTTAAGGGAAACGTTTGAAGTTATATATTACTTTGATTTAGTTGAAGGGAACAGAATTGTTTAATATGAAAAATAGATATTTTCCATGGCCCTAATATTTACAAAGCTATTGTAACAAGATCTTTTGTTTACACAGGGAGCTTTGAAAATATATAAAAGCTAATGAAAATCAAAATGCTAAGTAATTTCTACTAGCTCATGACTAATAAATCATCAAAAAATATGGTTGGCCATCAAGATATATAATACATTTAATAATTTTCAATTAGGTTGTTAAATTACTAAAAGGACAAGCTAATATTTAAAACTAAGTTAAAATTAAGTTAGTAAGATAAACAAGCTCAGTTATTGCCTAATTATTAGAGATCAAAAAATAATAAAGAAAAATGGAAGGAAAATGTAAATAATGTTGAGTAAAGGTATATCTTAGAGGGTGGTAAAACTAAACAGTTACTCACATGAAAGAAGGAACTTCTAAAAGCAAGCACTACTGCAAACTCTTAGGCTAATATTTCCACCAAGATTCAAACAGAATCCTGTGATCCTAATGTAGCAGCTGCAAATTTGTATAGTCAATAGTTTATCCTGGTAAGATCCTAATTCCAGACACTGAGGACTAAAGTAGCCAGGTGTCTATTCTCAGTATTGGGAGCCTGGAGGTCAGTACAGTGGGGAAACAGGAACGGTACCTCATGTGCTTCTACTGGCCCCCTCAGAAAGCTAAGCTATCAAATGACCAGACCATCTATCTCTGGAGATGCTTAATGGTAGAGACATTAAAGGGCATATTACTTGAATCAAAACTAAATGCCCAGAATAATGCTGCCTCAGACAGGAGGAAAGAGCATATATGTCTTAATTTATCAATGATATATTAGAATATGTAGAACAATTTCTTAATTGCACATTAGAATCCCATGGGGAGCTTTTGTGTAATACTGATATCTACCCCATTCAAGAACAATTTGAATCAGAATTCCTGAATGAGATGTGGATCTCAATTTTAAAGTTCCCAGTTGATTGTTATGCCTAGTAAAAATTTGGATTCACTATTATAGGCTACTGTAAACATAAAGGAGTTTACTCAAGATATAATCAAACATACACTAAATGAGAATATCATTTTTTTTTTAATTTAGAGTTTGGATCTCTCTTACCTGATTCAGAGTTTCTGAATGAATTTGCATAGCATTTATCAAAATCTTGGTGTCCACAGTGCCCAGAACATTTCCCCCCCCGCAAATGTAGGACTTTATCAATGATAGCAGGTGGTATGCAGAAACAGCACCAATTTAAAGTTAATATATTAGTGTGAAAAGTCATTATCTTCTTAATTCTTAATTCTGTTTTAAACTTCTGATTGACTTAGGAAGCAAGGTGAATTGTGTTGCTATTATATATTTAACACCCCTGTGACACTTACTCTATTACTGAGTTGGAGGGTGGGGGGCAGGGAAGAGAGAACTCAGACTACAGTTTGGTGGGTAATAGCATCTAATTATAACTTGATAGTATTGTTTCCATTTCTTTGTGGACATTTTTAGAGTTGCATTCTGTTTCTTCTAACTGATAGTGGATTTCCGTTATGGTAATGTGTCAATTAAAAGAACAATTTAAAACAAATGATAATAGAAGTTGTATTCGGATAAGGACAAAAAATATGTGAAAACATTTATCTCATTCAGATTTAATTAAAAAAAAAAAAAGAGCCTGAGAAGAGAGTTTATATTCTAGTTCTTTACTAGGTATGAAATCCCAGGAAGTAGTAGTGAGGGAAGAAGTGAATGGTCTGAAAAGGAGAAAGGGCATATAGGAAGAGGTGTGCTATAGAGCTGACAACTTCTTGGGATCAGGTGCAATGGATTTCATCATCTCTTGAAACTGTCTTCAGAGAAGCCAGATAAACTCTCACACTTCAGGAGTTTCCATTGGCAAGTAGTGTAGTGGGAAGGAGACAAATATTTCTTCTGGTCCTTTCCTCTTGTTTGGAGATTTGACCCATGGGCCATTAATTTCCCACCACCTGAGGAATGGTCAGAGGCTCCAGGCACAGTCATGAAGTGAGAGCACTATGCTTACATGAAGTTGTTAATAACATTGATTATAGAAAAAGAAAAGAAAAGAGAAGAAAGAAAAGTGGCAATAAGTCTTAAAGCCAATGTGGCTGAAAGGATATGAAGTGTTACATAAGGTGTGCTTTTTGTTTTAATAGCAAATTAAAATGTATATATTTAATGTATAAAATGTATACATTGTAGTGTTTTAATAAACATATACATTGTTCAGCGATTGCTACAATCAAGCTAACTAACATATTTATTACCTCACATAGTTACCAATTATTTGTGTGTGAATAACATTTAACATCTATTCTCTTGGCAAATTTCAATTATGCAATACACTATTGTTGACTATAGGCACAATGTTATAGAAAAGGTCTCTAGAACTTATTTATTTATTTATTTATTTATTTATTTATTTATTTATTTATTTATTTATTTAAAATTCGAGTTAGTTAACATGCAGTGTAGCATTGGTTTCAGGAGTAGAATGTAGTGATTCATCATTTACATACAACACCCAGTGCTCATCCCAAGTGCATAAGGTGTCTTACACAACAGAAGTCAGGTAACTAAAGACTAGAAAGTATTTTAGTAATAAAGTCTGATCATTCAGGACCAGGGATAGTGCCATTGGCTTTATTCTGACCCTCCAAAAACTTACAAATTTTTGTAACAATACTCGTGTATTTGAGCTGTTCAAAACCATCGAATATTTTTTTTAATAACAGCTGCCATTTAGTGGGTATCTAACTCTTTTAGTCTGTGTTTGACATAATTATCACCAAAGCAACTTTTTTCCAGTTTTACTGAAAGTAAAGAGGCACTGAAAGTTAGCTAACTTGAGGTCAGTAATCAAATCAAAATCATAAGACACAAAGGACTGAGTCCTTTCACTTGCTATGTGTCATTTTACAATCCATGATCTTTTCAAAACTGTCCTTGTATGTTTGCTACCTTTTCCCCAAGCATTTTTGTCTTAGGAAAGCATTAGCATTTTTTGGTGTGTTTTAAATGTTTCAATCTTGTTCTTAGGCCCAAAGATACATTACACAGACCTAATGATTGGGAGAATTTGTTACTTAACAAACCAGTGCTTCTCAAATTCTCATGTGCATTCAGATCAACCAGAGATGTTATTAAAATGCAAATTTTGACTTAGTAGGTCTTGTTCAGAGCCAGAGACTTTATATTCCTAAGATGTTTCCATACTTTTAGTAGCAAGGGTATAATTGTTATTAACCACAAACTACTTTGATGATTTATAGATATCTGTAATATATAATACAAGTATTGAAGCAGTTCTCAAGCATTATGTGACAAATCTACTCACAATATGTTAAATGTTTTTTTAAACCTTGGACCTAGAAGGGGAAATAGTGTATGGGGCTGGGGCAAGGTAAGTTGTGGTAACGAAGAAACAGAGAATAGGGCTTGAGTGCAAATGCCCCTGGTATTATAAAATAGGTCCAGCTTTATGATGAGACAGATTTAATGAATTAATTAATTTTTATCTAGCTCAATAAATGTTTGTTGAATGAAAGGAAGACTTAATTGTCAACAATTGCCATAGAAAAACAAATCACAGGAAACTAATAATGTTGCCTTGGCTTAAATGTTGAAAGTTGTTTGGAAAATTATGCAAAAGAAGTTTTCAATTTCGACCTTAGGTCCCCCCACTCTGTCTTCTTATATCAAACTTAAATAGAGGAAGTAAATAAAAGCAATGATGCAACATTCATGTCTGTAACTCAGTTCCTGGAGGCCTCACCCTGCTGATATACTGCTGTAATAAATTACACAACTAGTGTGCTTCTTTTGATTTATTGCAGCAATAGATCATGAGTGTGATGACTGACATAAACATGTGTCCCACAGACAGCTGGTCTTCACAATATTTTATTTCTCTTTACACATTTTCAATTGCTTAGTTTGGAAAATAAGAAAGAAAACAAATTGACAAATGCTGGAAGATATTTCTGAAGCAGCCCTCCCCATAGACTCTTGAAGTAATAGTTTTTAAATTGAGAAATCCCAGTGTTCTTGCCTTCATTCCCTCCCAAAGGACTATTTTATGAAGGAAAAAAGAAAAAAAATAACTCATATGAATTAACATTTTATAAATTCAAATTGTAAGGGTTTTTTTGACTATGTAAATACATAATGACAGTCTTAATCTGTATTTCCTCATTCGTTCTCTGAGCCATTATAAGCTATCATGAAATTGAAATTATAGACATTTAATATCAAAGTAATTACCTAATAGGCTGTTATACCGCTACTTTAAAAGGAAAGAGTTATTCTGTCATGAGTCCAATCATTTTTTTCTAATTTAGAATAAAGTGTAAATTACCCCTTTTTCTTTCATGGTTTAAACTACTTTATCTTGGCTGCTGAGAACATTTCTCCAGTTGGGCACACAAGGCCTCACGATAATATGTGGTCATCTATTTTCTCTGTTCTTTGTATTTATATAGAGAGCTATGTGAAATGCATATTATTTGATTGCAAGAATTTTTTGACCCTCATCAACATTTAATATTACCAGACGTGTGTGTGTGTGTGTGTGTATAAATATAATAAGACACTGGGTCAAGTTCTTTATTGATACAACCAGATAGCCAGAGTAGTAGTTAAGAATTGGTCTTCCACATCTATACCTGCAGCACAACAATGAGAACCAATGGAATCTTTCACTGTGGGTGGCAAGTTATATCCCATAGACAGGAATAGAAAATAATGGATTTTTTTCATTTATATATAGAAGAGAGAGAGCAACCATCTTTCCCTCCCAAAAGGAGAGAGGATAAACATTTTTTTCTCTCTTTTAAGACTGGTCCTGGCCTTTCATCCTAACTTTTTGGAGTATAAATATATATTTCAAAAGCCAGATAAAACCTGAGTGCCACAAGTTTTTAAGGCCCAGAAATTTATTTAAATTTGGGGATCCATCACTTTTGACATTTTGAGATAGTGGTCATCTTTTTTGTACCTTGTGCCTTAACATAGGGACTTGGCTGAGCTGTCACTTGACCCTCTTAGGTAAATTGTGTTATCCTTTCAGATCAGAGAAACTAGCTAGAAAGTGGCTATTAATCTAATTTGTATGGCATGTGAAGTACAATATTTCTGGGAAAAGGAAAGCAAATTTTCTCCATATTTATATTGCATACATTTCTGTGTTTCTGGAGGCTAAGGCTTTTTAGCCTTTGGCACTTTTCAGAAGCACTGAGAAATCCAAGGAAGTTTTACTTTCCCAAAAAGGCATAGTATGCAATTTTCTTATTCACCTTAAAGAATTTGAGATCCTCCTTCTCCTTCCCTCCCTACCCACTTTCTTCTTTTCTTTGTCTCCTTTCTGCCATGAAACTTCTTTTATCTCCCTTCTCTTGCCAAAGCACAGCAATAAACAAAACAGACAAAAACAACCCGTGCCCTCATGTGAGATTATATCTAGTAGGAAGACAGACACTAACAAAGATACATAAATATATGGTAAGTTAGGCAGTGATACTTACACAAAAATCATCTTGGGAAAAAGAGATTGATATTTTTGAGAGAGTGACCAGAAAGTCTTCATTGAAAGAATGATGAAAGTAAATACCTGAAGCAAATGAGAGAGCTAGGTAGCCAGGTGGGTATATGGTGGAAATGTGTCCTGGGAAGAGAGGACTGCTAATATGAAGACCTGGAGGAGGGATCACAACTGGTGTGTAAGAGAAGGCCTGGGAGGCTGAAGGGGGAGTTGAGAGGAAAGCAGTACAAACTCCATTTTCTTATTCAATACTCATTTCCCTTGTCAGTCTCACAGACTACCTTGGATGGTACCATGTGGAGTGATCAGCACCAATATATTACCTGTATTAGATTTGGTTAAACTCTTCTGCCCTCACCTAAAGGGTTGTGTCTTTGTAAATGAGAATAAAGGTGAAGAAAAACCAAAGATGTTGGCTTTTTCTAGATTAAGCTTCCTTAGAAGAAAGAAACACTGAAACCGTGTAATTGAGATCTGTCACCTTGTGTTTTCCTCCATAACAATTTAGTACCTAAAACTTGTTAATTTTTTTTTTTTTTACTGATCAAAATTATGATATTCAATGGTGATTTTCACAGACCAAGTAAGAGGTTAGGCATATTCATCACCAGGAAAATTTGATTTGGCAATGACTCTCCAGTTTTTATTTATTATAAAGTTTAGTTATTGTTTTTCTTATTGATGATGACATTTTTCAAGGTTAAATTTTTAAAAATCAATTATTTTGAGTGAGATTATAGGGAAAGGTCAAAATATCTTTATAAAAACAGTTAAGTCATATTTATTTTTTATATTAAGATTTTAAAAATTGATGCAATTATATTCAACTATATAATTTTTTTCCTGCTAATACATATGACAAAAAAAGGAAGGGTAAGAAGTGATTTGGACAAATTCTTTAAAATAAGGAATTAAATGAATCAAGTAAATGACTTAGCAAATCCTGAAGTCTATATTGGACATGGTTATTTAATACAAATGAAAGTTTGTCAACACAGAAATGCTATAAAAATATGACATTACTAGGCTCATTACCTTGAGAGATAGTACTGGAAATGTAAACTAATTTAAAAAGTTTGACAAATGGATCAATGCCAAAAGCTTCTACTCTTATAGTGTTGTACTCTGCTCTGTTTTCAAAATTGACACCTCAATAAACCTCTGCATTTTTCAGTGGCAAATCTCTATTGATCATAGGCTAAGTGGGAGGAAACATGGAAATGAACTTGTGTGGCAATGATTTTATTTGTATGTGACATCTTTTGTCAATTCACTACTAATTGCACTAGTATATGGTTCAGAACAGCAAACTCTTACACTGAAGGAGAAAAACACAGTATGTTTAATTCAAGGAAAGAAAATATTCTAAGTTAATACATTGAGGAGAATATATGGACTAGATGAAGCAAATAAAAATTAATAGAAATCTGTAAGAAAGGAGAATGAGGCTTCAATGTGTTTATTTTTGAAAACAAAACAATGAGATGAGTAAATAATGTCATTGAATCAACTATTAGAGTAAATGAGTAAAACTGAGCTGGGCTAAACCACTGTCAGTTTCGCCCCCCTGCCCCCACGCCCCCCAACCCGCCCAGGTATAGACCACTTTTAGGGTAATAATATTATAATGAGAAAAAGCCACAGACAATTGAACTAAACAATAATTAGGGATGGTGTGATAATTCTTTCTTGGGGAATTTTTGGAGAGGAAGTATGAAGAGCTTATTTAGGTGTGTGTAAGTTGAGCTGACCTTAGAATATAAATGGTTGAAAAAAAGAAATGTCCAAACATGTGACCTCAAGAATGATTAGATTCTGACAGTCTTGTACCTTTTGGTGGCATGCTTACATTTTATGACTTTTTGCTCATACAAGTCTGAGTAACCACTGTCTGGAAATGGAATACTTCCTTCTTCTGATAACATTGCTTTGGGTTGGCTTACATTACTAGTAGTTGTATTAGCTGGTTTCATTATTCCTTTCTCTAACTAATGTCTTTACAAAGAAAGCAAGGGAGTAGGAGAGAAAGGCTCTGGAATCAAAATGCAAAAATTCCAGTGAAATTGTTTTGGGGAGCAAATATATATAGTTAGGCTTTGTGCCCCAAGCATCTGAGCAAGCGCTATTAGTACAGATGTTCAAGTGACCACAAATATGGGCCCAGTGGCTTTTAAATCCTGGGTTATAACATGGTGGCAGCATTTCGCTGGGTTATCTGCAGCATCAGAAGTAGGAAGATTTGTCAGAAGTGTACATGTACTATTGGTTTAGCAGAAAGATTGCATTTTAAAAGATCAAGAGTACCAAGATCAAGCTTTATTTATTCTTGTGATGCTCTCCTTAATGTCTCCTTCCTGCTATTCCAAACCAACTGTGTGGTTCTTTTTAGTCTTTTCCCTGAGCTAAAATCCTTTTACTCTTTCCCTTCCTTTCTTTCTGAAATTCATACAGAATATTGAAATCAACCAATTATGAAATATTTGGAACTAAAAGTAAGGTACACTTGAACATGAGAAGTTATGGCATGGTTAACATAAATGCAGTTGATCTATCGCATAAATTTGCATAAATCAAAAATATAACGTAACATATACACACATTAATTTTTAAATCAGCAATGTGTATAAAAACTGCTCATGTCTGAGAGATTAGGAAGACATCATAAAGTTCATTATATGCCCATAAGGTGTTTGCATTTAGTTGGAATAATACACTATTAGCACTAGAAGCATTCTTAGAGATAATCCTGACAAGTTCACTCATTTCACAGATTTATAATTCGCTCATGGTTGTAGAGCTAGTTCTCTCCTCCTCTACTCCCCAGAAAGTATATGCCCTGGTTTGTGAACATAATTTATTCCAGAAGCATGCTTGTAATCCAAAGCACTTGTATATCAAAGCGAATTTCCCTGTAAGAAATAATGGAAACGCAAATGATTTGTTCCACAACACAAAAATACTCATGTAAAAATGATTACAGTACTGTAATAGAATTTAAAATAATAAAGAAAATACAAAATATAAAGAAAAATAAACAAATTAACCTGCACTCACCTCTGAAATCCTTCATGGTTGGTGTGAGGGACACAAGACAGAGGAGGGTTATTGTGTAGGATGACTTTCACTATCACTCACGGAATCACTGCTACCTATTGGCTCAATGGCATCTTTTTCCGCATGGGAGCCATTGTATATTCTCCCATGGATATACAATACAGTATATTAATACAGTACAATATTAATAAACTCTTGTCATATACTGTATTTGATGTAATTGGCAATAAGGCAGCAGAGGAAAGGGTCTACATCTGTAGGCAGCCTGACCTAAAATGAAGCAAAGCATTCCTAAGCTTACTTTTGTACGGAAAGCAAAGGGCTGTCCGTAGGTGCTTTGAAGTGACAAAAAATACACTTGTGCCAGTTGTGGATACCTTCCACTGTTCTGAAAAATCACTGATTTCTGCCAAACACCATGGCCTGAGACCAAGGGTCTGAGTATGGGAGACAATCACCCACAATCCCACAGCGAGAGAGACAGAGACAGAGAGAGGCAGAGAGAGAGAGACAGAGAAGGAGAGAGAATAACCAGTGGCTCAGTTGTGACCATGTGACCTTTGACATCATGTACTATTAGTATTGCAAGTCATTGCTTGTTTATTAAGTTAAAATTTATTAGAAATGTTTGTTTGTCTTGTGGAACACTCACAGAACAAGTTACAATCCAAGGTTTTATTGTACTTACTATAGGACTTTTTTTTTTTTTACTTCATCGTAGGTTCAGCAATGCTCTATATTATGAAACTATCCCAGGGCCATCCATAGCTAAGCATGAGGGCTAAAGAGAAAAGCCAAAGGTTAAGATACAAAGCATGACAATACTGTAATTTACCAGAAGTATTTAGAGAAATTTCTATTTATGTACAAGCTACCCCTTAATCATTTTGTATGGATGCTGAATATTTCCTTTTTTATTATATATCCCATTTAAAACCTCAAAAGGTATTCGTTGAGAAATATTGCTTATTTAATGACTTTTTTCCAATGACATAACAATTGGTGTTAACATTTGGGTGATATTAAAGCCAAGTTAGTTATCCAAACCCAGTTAAAAGGAGAAAGTTTTATTATCTGATATGAATGCCAGAAGGTGATTTATATACTGAATAGTTCAGAGCATGTCCTTGAACAATTGTAGCTGCTTATTTTTTGTCATCTTTCTGGCAGCTGCCAAATTGTAATGCTTAATGATTCAACTTAAATTAACTAAAATGAATCCTTGTGGAAAAACCTAATACCTGTCTGGTACAAGGGGTCTGATTATATTGCCTTCATTTACACAGAAATTATTCATAATTCATTGATACCCTCTCATTACTAAGTTATGGGTATTTTTTTTCTGAGCAAATGGAAAAATATATAACTTTGTGCAGGTGTTCATGCTATTTATGTCATATCGGGTAGAGTGGTCAAAATGCTGCTCCTAGTTCATGGAGATAGCTAAATAAAGTTTATAACTAACCAACATGCAGAAGCACTTTGAGGATATATATTAGCGTACCCTCTTCAAATACTGTTTCTGCAAACATTTATCTTTAATATGAATATTAGTAAATACCTTGAAATGCATGGTAAATGACACTATACCAAAAAAAAGACTCTTGGCAATGCTAAATTAAAGCAGAGCATGCATTTTATAGAATATTTGAATGTTATAGATTTTTTAAATCCATAATTAGATCAACTATAGGAAAGTAGATGCAAAGTGTCAGAGTTTGAAATGTAGATAAATGCATATTAACATGGAGGAGAGTAAAGCATTGAATTTTTAATTAACTGCAAAAATGGAAATCATTCCCTTTATTCCCACATTTTTATTCTTTTCTATTATGAAGGATCTCATTTATAGGCCATAAGAGGAATTAGTAGCAAAGCTATTTAAAATGTGCAGCTTAATTAATTATTTTTACTCTAATCTGTCCTTGAGCAAAATACTTCCAAGTGGGAGAATTTGTTACCCTGAAAGCCTTTGGGTTGGAATGCCTACTTGAAAAATCACAAGAGTGAGAACTAGTCAATTGGGTAATCATTTTAATTGCCAAAACTGGTCACGAAGAAGGCCTTCCAACTAAACACTGACTTAGAAGTAATTGATTTAGTGGTTTCATGTAGCTTATGTTGTCTTTTATTTTTTTAAGACAACTTTACCAGGATTGGGAGACCGACCTCTCATTTTCTACCCTTTCTTCCATGGAGTGACCTTCATCAAATCTAAAGTGTCCAATCTGGAAGAGAACAAGAACTTAGTAGAGTCTATAATTTTTATTTAGATATTTAAACAGATATGACTCAAGGATAATTTCCTTCAACTTAAAAATTTTGAGATTGAGTGCTTGTTTGTTGATCTTGTTTTACAAGTGTTTAAAGGGATTGAAAACCTTAAATTATCTGATCTCATTCAAAATACTCTCTACTTTGTTGAGTTATAAACAATGAGAAATAATTGCCTTAGTGAAGACACTAAGACTGATCTCTTTTTTTTTAACTTAAATTTTCTAATTTACTAGTTTTTTTTTTAAAGTGTACAGAAGTTCAGGGCACCTGGGTGGCTCAGTCAGTTAAGTATCCAACTCTTGGTTTCATCTCAGGACATGATCTCACAGTTTCTTGAGGTCAAGCCCCACATCTGGCTCTGTGCTGGCAGTGTGGAGCCTGCTTGGGATTCTCTGTCTCCCTATCTCTCTCTTCCTCCCCCACTCATGCTGTCTCTCTATCAGAATAAATAAACTGAAAAAAATTAAAAAGTAAATAAATAAAGTGCAGTTCGTGTGCAAATTTAATTCCTTTGAAGGTAAATATACAGTGTCATAATTAAAGCAAAGAGACACCGTAAATGACTAAATGTTTTCCAAATAGTGACGCATCTGGTAATTTGTTACTATTTCATCTTATTTTGAGAATCTTATTATTTTTTAATCCCCCTTCACCTCTTTCACCCATCCTCCCATCTACCTCCCCGCTCTAGGAATCTTTTGCTAGTTCACTCTTGTTAGGGGTCTATTTTTTGGTTTGTCTCTTTTTTCCCTTTGTTCATTTGCTTTTTTTCTTAAATTCCACCTATAAGTGAAATCATGTGCTATTTGTCTTTGACTTATTTCACTTAGCATTATACCCTACAAGTCCATCTATGTTGTTGCAAATGGCGAGATGTCATTATTTTTTGATGGTGGAGTAATATTCAATTGTATATGTTTATCACATCTTTATTCATACATCTTTCGATGGACACTCAAGTTGTTTCCATACAGTGGCTATTGTCAATATTGCTGCAGTAAATATAGGTTCGCATGTATCTTTTTGAAATAATATTTTTGTTTTATTTGGGTAAATACCCAGTAGTTGAATTATCGGATCATATGGTAGTGCTATTTTTAATTTTTTGAGGAGCCTTCAATACTGTTGTCTGCAGTGGCTACACCAATTTGCACTCCCACCAACAGTGCACAATGGTTCCTTTTTCTTGTTTAATTATTGATAAAAATGTACATGTTGTCCAAGTGTAAAAGAAATCATTAGCTTCGCTAAGGAGATAGAAAAAGATTCTTGAATTTTCATTTTCAAGTATTTTATTATTATATGATTTAAATTATGCTATGGGTCATAGTATAGTCCTTAAAAAGTCAAGAAAAATGATATATAAGACTCTTACGTGATATATTAATTGTATCCTTAAATATTCATATAAAATCATGATTAAATATGTATTTATAGATAGATCGATAGATAGATGATATAGCATGTACATAATAATTAGAAGGAAATGTGATACATTTGCCATATTTTTGTTTACTGTTATCTCACTTAGAAGCTGGCATGAAAAAAGTTTTCCTCTTGGTGCCTTAGTTTTTCCTCTCAAAAATGAAACACAAAAAATCTAGAGGAATACTACCTTATACTGCAGATAAAGTACATTAATGTTTCTTGAAAGGTACACTTTTAAAAATATATGATTATGTCTTTCAGGATAGCAGTGTTTCTGGAACATTTCCTATGACTGGTTTTAAGTTAGGCCGAAAAGCTCAAATTTTGATTTCTCTTACACTACCACCCCAAGTTTTATTTGAAATACCTCTGATCTTAGACAATTAAAGGGGGAGGGGTATCTCTGAGTCCATTTGACTTGCTTTCTTCTTATTTGTAATGAAAAAATATGCATGGCAGGACCCCTGGGTGACTTAGTTGGTTAAGTGCCTGACTCTTGTTTTCCATTCAGGTCATGATCTCACTATTTGTGAGTTCCAGCCCTACGTAGTCAGTGTAGAACCTGCTTGGGAACCTCTGTCTCCCTCTCTCTCTGCCCCTCCCATGCTTGTGCTCACATGTTGTCTCTGTCTCAATAAAATAAGTAAATAAAATAAAAATAATAATATACATGGCAAGAAATACTTGATATTAATGCTTATATTTATGTTTCCATCTTAAAAAATAATAGTGTTTAATTGGGAAAGAGCCATTGATAAGTAGAATAAAAAGATTTCAATTTTTATGCTGTAGAGGTTAAGTATTTTGGAGATTAGCAAGATCTCAGTGAATATAAAGTAGTTTCCATGACTTTTTTTCTGCTAGCATGGAATATAAATTATTTCACTGAATACATGAATATCCATATTTTAATGGTTTCTTTTTGAATATTATACACAACAGTATTGAAAATGAACTTGATAAATGTGTGTTGAAAATTTCTCTTATACTATTTGCAAATAGCATTTATATGATTTACTTGATTAAAATGGTATTAAATTCTAATAAAAAAAAAAAAAAACATCTCTTACCAGTCTAGGGTGTTGTCTGTGGAAGACAATATATATTGCTGAAGTACATTGCCAAAGAATTATTCATTTGCTCCCAGATTACAAAGAAAGTTTGGAGGAATGGTTAGGGCTCATTACATATTGATGAAATAGAAAATCTTAATTCATAAGGACTGATGGATATGAGAAGTTCATGTTGTAATACAAAACTGGGTTCATCATTCTAAGCTCCTATCACCCAAGTATAATCATGCTTTAAAATTGCTTATTTTGGGGGCGCTGGGGTGGCTCAGTTGGTTAAGCATCTGACTTCGACTCAGGTCATGATCTCATAGTCTGTGGGTTCAAGCCCCACGTCGGGTTCTGTGCTGACAACTCGGAGCCTGGAGTCTGCTTCAGATTCTGTGTATCCCCCCCCCTTCCCCTCCCTCACTTGCACTCTGTGTCTCTCTCAAAAATAATTTTAAAAAATAAATAAATAAATAAAATTGCTTATTTTTCACCACTCTGGAAAACAGTATGGAGGTTCCTCAAAAAGTTAAAAATGGAACTACCTTACCCCCCCGCCCCAGCAATTGCACTACTAGGTATTTACCTAAAGGATACAAAAATACTGATCAGAGGCACATATGCACCCTGCTGTTTATAGCAGCACTATCAACAATAGCCACACTGTGGAAAGAGCCCAAATGTCCATCCATCGATGAATGGGTAAAGAAGATGTGGTACACATATAGAATGGTATATTACTGAGCCATCAAAAATAATGAAATCTTGCCTTTTGCAATAATGTGGATGAAGCTAAAGTGTATTATGCTAAGTGAAGTAAGTCAGTCAGAGTAAGACAAATACTGTATGATCTTACTTATATATGGAATTTAAGAAACAAAACTGATAAACTTAGGGGTAGGGGAAAAAAAAAAAGAGAGGGAAGCAAACCAAAAGAAACTCTTAACTATAGAGAACAAACAGGGTTGCTGGAGGGGAGGTGGGCAGGAGATAGGCTAAATGGGTGATGAGTGTTAAGGAAGGGACTTGTGATGAGCACTGGGTGTGATACGTGATGGATCACTAAAATCTATTCTTGAAACCAATATTACACTATATGTTAACCATCAATTAAATAAAAAACTGAAACAAAAATAAAGTAAAATATCTTATTTTGTCAATAAAATTCTTCTTCAATGAATATAGGATGAATTAGCTCTGTATTTCTGATTGACAAATTATGGAATCAACATCCAAAACAGCTATCTCTTTACTGGTTCCTATCTGCCCCTCTTTCCTCAGAAGGTTTATACTCTTATAAGTAGTAAAGAGAGTGTTATTACTGCATCAGAAAAAAAAAATAGACCATAGGCTTTTGATTGTCCAAGTCTATCCATTAATCTTTCTCCTGGATACCTTTTGATAAATTGTGGATGAGGAATGTGCTTCATCATTTAAAATACATTTTCCCTGAATTCAGCTATGGCAAGTGGTTATAATAGCTTTAAACTCTTCTGAATTTTTGTTTTGGACATAATTGCAGACACAACCAACAAAGAAAACAATATTCTTAATATTAAAACATGATTGAAATGCCGGAATAATGAGTAAATTTTCTCAGGAAATCTTTTTGGTAAAAGCATTCCATTTTCCGAGTAACACCCTGTTCTGTAGGTTTAGATCAGTAAAGTGGCACTGGTAGCCCCGAAGGTGGTTGCAACATTATGCAGATACTAACCCATTTCCCAAGGTTGAGGTACATAATGGTGAACTGTAGGAACAGTGCTGCTCTTCAGATTTGTTTTTCCTTCAAACATATTTCAACAAGCAATTTTTAAAAATGGTTGTGACAGATAAAAGGCAAATGTGTTTACAAAGCTTGATGTTTTTAAAGCAATAGCTGAATAAAATAGAAAATAGCAAGTTTTATTTCATTGACTCCTTTAGTGTTAACAATCTCTAAGATGGCTCCACCTCTTCTTTTAATAATCTTTGGAGTCTTTATTAATCTAGATATAGTATCTTTAGCTTGTTAGTATTCTCTCTCTCTCTCTCTCTATGTGTGTATGACAATAGAACATTTAGGGAGTCATGGATTGGATATAGGAAACTTTGTTTTCTAAACTTAGTTCTGCAACTTACTTGGTACACTTTGAACCTTATTTCCTGGTATTAAAAGTATATACCATCTTATATCATGGGTAGTTATGATAAAGACAGCTAATTTAAGTTCCTTCTCTTACATTTAACATATTTATTTATTTTTTAGTAAATATTATCAAAAGGCCACAAAAATGAAATAGTGTAATATACTTCATGTACTGGTCACCCAATTTCAATAATTCTTAATATATGGTAAGTTTTGTTTCTTAAATACCCCCTCATATTTCTAGTCTATGGATGATTTTGAAGCATACCTTAGACACTGAAACATTGTATCTGTAAGTATTTTAGTATGTAACTGCAAATGATAGGCATTTTTTTCCTAATATGTAGTTTTCATAATCAAAATACTTTTATTGTATCTTAAAGAATAGTACTTCCTAATTCATCAAATAATCCAGCAGGAATGTTTGAAATTGTCTTTTTAAAAAATCAATTGAGTGTGAATCATAATTTATGTAAGATAAATTCACTGAATTTAAGTATACAATTTGGTGACTTTTGAAAAAGGTATGATTGTATAATCACCACTATAATCAAGATACATAGTACATTTCTATCACTTCACAATATTTCCTCATATGCTTTTATTTTCTGGGTCATTTTTTTTAAATTAAAAAAAACCCAAAAAACTGTTAAAGGGGCACCTGGGTGGTGCAGTCAGTTGAGCTTCTGACTCTTGATCCCGGCTCAGGTCATGGTCTCGCGATTCTTAAGATGGAGACTGCATTGGGCTCTGCACTGATGGTTCAGAACCTGCTTGAGATTTTGTCCCTTCTCCTCTCTGACTCTCCCCCACTTGTGATTCTCTTTCTCTCTCAAAATAAACAAACTGAAACAAACAAAAAACTGGTAAAGAGTTTTCCAAAGTGACTATACAATTTAACTGTCCCACCAAGAGTATGTGAGAGTTCCAGTTACTGCACATTCTCATCGACACTGGTGTGTATATTTGTATATCATTGTGGCTTTAATTTGTGTTTTCTTATGCTAGGAATGTTGAGAATGTTTTCATGTGGCTACTGGCCACTTGTCTATTTTCCTTGTTAAAATAGCTGTTAACATCTGTGGTTGATCTTTATTTATTTAAATTTTTTTTTGACTTCTAATGATAGAGTCCTAATGGTTTTTTATTTACCTTGATTCTAAGTACTTTGCCTGTTAAATATGCATATGCATATTTATGATAAATGCATATTTATCTCCTGCTCTCTGGTTTGCCTTTTATTCATTTATTTACTTATTTATTTTTGTTGATGTATCTGAAGGAAAAACATGTTTTAATTTTGATAAATTTGAATTTATCAGTTATTTATTTTATGGTTCATGTGATTTGCATTCATCTAAGAAATTTTTCCCTAATTCAAGATAAAGATTTTATTCTATTTCCTTCCAGAAGTTTGATAATTTTAGAGGGAAACAATTCAGGCTTTCACCTGAAAGTAATATGTTAGTTTTAGGGTGTTCATTGATATCCGTTATCAACCTGAGGAAATTTCCTTCGATTTCTAATTTGATAATTGTTCTATCAAGAAGCGGTTTTGATTTTCATCAAATGCTTTTTCTACATTTATTGACATGACATATGTTTTTTCTGCTCTACTTTGTTAATACATATAGTGAAAACTCCTGTAAGGAAGACCTTTTCCTTGTCTTCCTTCCATGTTATTATTTATCTTTTATTTTTTAAATTATTTATCTCCTTATGGAATCACAGAGATTAATTTTATTCTATGAATTATAATCTGTTACCATTAATATTTGTTGCTCAAATTGCCCCATATATGGCCATTGAGAAGCCTTCCAAGTGTAATCCTGCGTCCTCTTGACATACTTCATCATTTTTTGAGCAAGTCTTTATTTTCCGCCTCTCAAGATATTTCACAATCACACGTTTCCTGTCCCAGAGTATGTAATATTTTGTGTTGCTTTTATAATTTGCATTTAATTTAATTTTAATTTCCAACTTTTTTATTACTAGTATATACAAATAAAGTTATTCTTTCTGTTCTCTGTACTTACTCAACTAACGTATTAGTTCTAGGAAATTTTTTGTGGATTCTTAAGGATATTCTATGTATATGAGCCTTTCATTGCATGTCAGTTTGAACTAAAATCCAGGTAAATTCCATACATTAAAAATTACTGATATGTCTCTTACATCTCTTCAACATAGAGTCCCCTCTACCTTTGTTATTTGGAATTTGTTATTTGCAATTTTTTCTATTTAAAAAAAAGCAGTTAATATGACTTGTGGAGTTTCAGTCTAGATTTGCATATTGCATACTATGGCATTGTTTGATGTATTCAATTGTCTTTCTTGCTTTCTTTCATCACCTATCATGATATAGATATAGATATTGATATACATGACTATTGCATGTGCTCTTATGTACTTTTATAAAAAATAAAGTGTATTATTTTGATGTACAATTTTTAAGAGCAGATAGTGTTTTGCTTTTTTTTTTTTTTTTTTTTTTTTTTTGAAGTAGCATAGTTACCTCTGTGCTGTCAGTCATACTTAAGGCCATTGTTTCTAGAGTCTGGAATCAAATCACATCTCTACTACTTCTTCCTCTTCCTCTTCTTTTTTAAATAGATTTACAGAAATAGTTAACCCATTAAATTAAATATACAATAGAATGCTTTTACTATATTCACAGAGTTGTGCAACTATTATGACAATTTTAGAACATTTCATCACACTAGAGAGAAACCTTATAGCCCTCAGCCATCAGTCCTCCACCCCCCTTCCTTCCATCCTTTGACATCACATATCTATCTACTCTGTCTACATATTTGTCTATTGTGGACATTTCATATAACCAGAATCATACAATATATATGGTCCTGTGAGTAGCTTTTTTACTTAGCACAATGTTTTTCAAGTTCATTAATGTTATATACAGTAGAGTAGGATAAAGGAATTGGATGTGACATGATAGAGGGAGGCAGATTGTAGTAGGGAACTCAAGATAAGTCCCTCATTTGAAAAAGTGATTTTGAGCCAGTTCTTAAAAAAAAAAAAATTGTTAATGTTTTATTTTTTTTATTTTTTAGAGAAAGAGAGACAGAAGGCCAGTGAGGGAGGGGTAGAGACAGAGGGAGACACAGTATCCAAAGCATGCTCCAGGCTCTGAGCTGTCAGCACAGAGCTCAACATGGGGCTTGAGCTTGTGAACCATGAGATCACGGTCTGAGCCGAAGTCAGATGGTTAACAGACTGAACCACCCAGGTGCCCCTGAGCTAATTCTTGAACTGGTGAGCTAGTTGGCCGCGGGGGTATTTTGGGAAGGGTCTCAAGCTCAGAGAACAGCCTGTGTAAAGAACTTACATGGTTTTGTATATTTGAGATACAATCAAGAGAGTGCTGTGGCCCGAATAGAGAGAGCATGAATATAGAGAATGGTAGGTGATAATTCCAGAGTGGTAACAAGGTCAGGTCATATAAGACATTATAGACAATTTCAAGAACTTTGAAGGATCTTGAAAAAGATCAGATGTATAGATACATTCACATCTGGATGTAAAAAGGATGTTACTTTTTATTCACATTATCTTGTGTTACTGTTATTTTTTGTTTTGAGTTTTTGCTTCATTTAACAGACTTCTATTGAATAAACTGAATCTTAAATTAAGACACATTTCTACCATATGTTTCTTAATTTTAAAGATTATAGGCAATCACACGTAACAACTGTGGAAGACTTTTTGCAATGTGAAAAATAAGCAGCATTTTATAAGAATGTATTATTAATCAAGAAAATAATGACAGTGTTTACTTCAGATGAAAAGGATGTGAGGTTGGGAGTTGGAGGTGGAAAAGAGTGTTTGCATGATTATTGCAATTGTTAAAAATAAGTTCAACACATTTTATATGTAAATTATGCTTCAGTGAAGTTGATTGAAAAGAAAACTATATGCATAGTAAGGAAGATGTGTATATGAATGTGTATATAGTCAATGCAGCCAGATCCTAGAGTAGTTTTAACAGCGTTTTTATTTTTTTAAAAAGTTATGGCTTTTAGTTTGATGATATTACCACATATTTATGAAAATTCAAATATGTTTTTATTAACTCATCTTGCTACGATTATATATAATTTTATAAATATTTTCACATTTACTGAAGTGACCCTGGAGTAGACTGTAGCCACATGTGTAAAATTTAATAAATATATTAATAATATATATTTTTTAATTTTATATATTATAAATAATAATATAAATAAATAAAAGTATTTATGGAAACATTTTGGATATAACCTTTGATCACAAATCTTTCATCACTTTCTCAAGGTGAAATTTAACAAATGAGATTTGATTTTTTTCTGTTTTTTTTTTTATTTGTTTTGACTAGCAATCATTAGGATGTTTAGAACAGTATGTTCAAAAGAGATATAAACCCCCTCCTCCCACACACAGCAAACAAAAATCTTTGATTTCCAAAACTGTAAGTCAGTTGCAGTTATAGTGCTCAAGGGATAGGAGTTTCAGGACAGCCAGAGTCAATATAATGTGACTTGCTTAATTACAATCACTGCTTTTTAATTTTCCTTCAAAGTTAATAAATTGGCATAATAGCCTTTGTGACCCTTGGTAGAAATTCCCAGTTGTCATATGACCAAAAAATGAAATGGATCTCCAGGATTTTACCAAAGCAGACATTAATCTTATCTCTAAACAGAGGTTTGATGGTGTGATAATCTCCAAAATTGAAAAAGCATTAAGTTTACAAATGGAAATCTATTTTAAAAGTTTGTTTTTTAGGTTGATTCTTTATCATTCGTAACAGTTTTGAAACTAGGAATAAGACTCAGAGTATTTTAAAATACTACCCTTACAAACCTATCTAAGTGCTATCACATTCAATGGAAAATAATTATAGCAAACGTTTATGAAAAGCTTACTATGTAACCATGCTAAGTGTTTTATGAATATTATTTAACAGTTTCTAAAATTTTATGATACATACTAGTTCCATTTTTGTTATTTTAAAGAAGAAGAAACAGAGGCCTGGAGAAGTGAAATAACAAGTCCCAGGTTGCACAATAAGACAAGGTGTGAAAATAGTCCAAAATTTTCTGACTCCCGAGCCCAGGCTGATAATCCTAGGCTATATTTCCTTTTCTTTTTTTTTTCTTTTTTTAATGTTTTTAATGTTCATTTATGTCTGAGAGAGAGACAGACAGAGCATGAGCTGGGGAGCGGCAGAGAGAGAGGGAGACACAGAATCCAAAACAGGTTCCAGGCTCTGAGCTGTTAGCACAGAGCCCGACGTGGGGCTTGAAACCACAAACCAAACCATGAGATCATGACCTGAGCTGAAGTCAGATGCCTAACTGACTGAGCTATCCAGGTGCCCCTATATTTTCTTTCAAATGTAGTGTTAAATTAGTTTCTGTCCTTTGTCGGTAGTTTTATTCATAAATATACACACTGGAGACACGTCTTTATGCATGCAAATAATCATCCTTTTGTACAGGACACTTTTTTAACTTCTTATAATGTAGCATCTAAAATATTATTTGATTTTTGTCAGATATTCAGTAAGTCCCAATTTGAAAAATTACAACTGGCATTTCAGTATACCTTTGACATATGAGGTTTTGATTTAATATACACTTCTTTGACTAGCTGTTCACTTTTTCTAGTAAAATATTAAAATGCCAGGAGAGTTGTATTTAGGCAATGATCTAGAGAGTAACAGCACTGAAATATTTATCAAAGGCATGAATGTGATCCGGAGAAGATTATGCCTACCGTTCTTCAGTAAAACACAAATTTGGGTAATAACCATTTTACAAAGAAAAAAATTATATCTTTGGAGACACAACCAAATAAGGTATAAAGGTGAGTTCAAAGTTCATATAAAATATACCTTTAAAAAAAAATAAGAAGCAAAAGAAAGAAACCCAAACACAAGAAGAAATGTTTTTTAATCATTCTTTTATTAACTGATTTGATAAATAAATAATCATTGGATGTTAAATATGTCCTATACTAAACACTTGAGTTACAAAAGTAAACACATACGATTGCTGATTTCAAGTATTTCAGTTCTGCCAGGGAGATGGGTAAAATATAAGCTCTTTAACGATACTCTCTGACAAGTGTTATAATGAATGTGTGTAAAAACTGCGTCTGAAAAGGAGGGAGACACTTTGCTTTGGGCAGCAGGGAGAGGATTCTCAAGAAAGTCATTTCTCAGTGGGTCTCACAGCAGACGTTTTTAGAAGGAATTCAAAACAGAAAGAACTTACTGAAAAATATATTTAGGTTTTTTTCCTTAAGTTTACTTTTTATTAACACAATCAGCCTATGAATCTCAAACTATCTAAATACATCCAAATTAAAAATATTGCAATCATTTAGGAAGTCACGGCAGTCAAAACATGAACAACTTGCTCAAATTTCATTTAGGAATGACTATAACACTTCAGGAATATCTTATTTTTCTCTGTGTGGCCTTAGGAAATATCTTATCCTTTGTCTTTCCTTAGAAAAAGAGCCAAGTTGAGTCATTGATATTTGTTATCCCAGTTTATAGATTTGGGGACTGAATTGCAAGAAACAAAATAGCTTATTTGGGGAAAACTAAGGAGTCTCAGAATAGGGTTCACTTCTAATACCGCTTTCAGTCAGAGCTGGAGATTTCTCCCCCACTTTCTTCCCCTTGTTCTCTGCCACTAGCAGGCTTTCTTGTGGTCAACTGATTTTGTTGTCCCTGGAATCTGGTTGAGGTTGGTCAATAGAGAGATCAGAAACAGTATAAAATGAAAATATTTCATTCTCTACTCTTCTTTTATGATGGTTTGCCTCTCTAACTAAAGCTGGCAACCCGTCTCACACAATAAGTGGTCTGTTAGATGATTGCTGTGCATGTTGTTCTTTCCAGATTTGATTGGACACTAATGACATTTTGATACTTCATATTCTTCAAACTCAAGTTAAATATAGTCATCTGTTCTTAAATTAAATATTTCTCCGTTTTGAGTTGCTGATTTACACATTGCCATTCCTTCTAAAGCTAAAGCAACCACAGTTGTTTCTTTGCAACCTGTAACACCTTGTCATCCCTGACCATGGTAGGGGCCAAGTTGTCATTTCTCATAATAATCATTTACCATCCTGTCAGTGAGGCAATCACCTGAGGTGTTTGGGAAGCCTCCTGTTTCCTTGGCTTTTTAATTGTTTGATTTAACATTTAGCATCTGGGTGTTGGAAATATGTTGTCTGGTTTATAAAACTGAATGTTTTCGTATTCTTTTATTGTTTCCAGTGTTTCCAGTAAGGCACCGGAGAAGTTTCAGGATGGAAAATCAGATGATTAGTGATTAAATTCCTGACACAAAATTTCAAGTCTAAGTGGCATTACCAATTTAATTGTCTATCTAGGAGGACACATGTGAGGTTAATATACACTGTGTCAAGAAATGCATTTTCTGAATGAACATGAATTCTCATTTTGAAACATGAGCCTATTTATAGGTTCAAAGTGAAAGTGCTTCAAAATTATGCCGTAATGGTACATTACCATATAACATGGTAAAGTGCAATTTATGATGACAAAGCTTCTGCACTGTAATAGAGATGCTGATTAGGCTTGCAAGGTGCAGTATTTGTGAACTTTTGATAAGAATGTTTTAACATGGAGACGAGAAAGTATAATTTAGTGGATTTCACTTCTCTGTTCCACATGGAACTCTAACCAGTGAAATGAGATGTCTGGAGTCAGCTCAATTCTCAGTAGAACCTATTGTACCTTATTAAAGCAACATACATAATTATAGACTGAATTTAAGTTGCTTTTTTCCTCTCTCTCTGTGTCAGCAGAAGTAGAGAAGTAAGCTACTAGACTCAGTCAGTGTTAAAATTCATAGAAGTTACTGTATATACCAAATAGACTTTTGGTAACAATATAGAAGAACTTTTATTGTCATAGGACTAGCTACTTGTTAGCCATCAAAAAAAAAAAAAGACTAATTTTATTTATGTCTAACTATTAAAATTTTGTTTTCATTCTTACTGATTCATCAAAGTGTGTATTTTGTTCATGCAAAATATGATACTGGATAGAAAAGGGAATCAAAGAAATTACTTTAGTTCCTAACCTGAAGGAGCCTAGATAAAATAATGCAGTACATATACATATGCTAATATTAAAGAAGAATTTCTCTAGTTACTTTAAGTAAGGCAAATTTAAAAAAAAAATTAAAATCAGATCTTAGTTGATCTTGCCCTGAATATTTGAATATCTGGATCTGAATCTATTTGGATCTGAAATGGCATCAAATCACTTAGTACATCTATGACCTAGGGTTGATTATATAACCTTTCAAGCTTCAGTCCTCATCAGTGAAATGTGGAATGAAGTGGTATTTACTCTATCAGTTGCTATGAAGATTAAAGTTAGGTTTTATACGTGTAATATATACACTTCCTGCACATTGTAAGCATTTGTGAAATGTTAGCTTTTATTGTTTACAACAACAACAAAAAAATAGTAAAAGGACGAACTAATGAATGAGTGGATGAGTGAATAGATGAATGAATAAAAACTCTCATGAATTTTGACAAAAATAAATTAGGAAGTCCTTCATTTGCAAATACTGCTCTACTCTGCATCTTCTTTACCTTTCTTAAGTAAAACATCAAAACTGTTATCATTTGTCTGGACAAATACAGCTGATCTTAATTGGTCTCTCTGCAGCTCTTTTGTTTTTATGTAATCTAATCTCTACACCAGTAATCTTTAAATAATCTATAAAACTACAAACCGAAAATGATATTAATGTGCTTCAAAACCTGCATGACATACTATAACTTTCACAACAAAACTCAGATTCACAGCCTTGATCTACCCTATACATTGCCCTTCTTGCCTCTTCATGGGATCCTCTTGTCATGTCTGAGCTGCTTAACCTTTGTTCATTTTCTCTTTCCCCTTCCGCTTGGCTTCTACACCTTGTATTCCCTCTGCCCAGAGCCCTTCTTTCTCTTTTTCTCTTTTCCTGTCCTATTGACTCTTCATCATTCCCTTTCTCAGGAAAATCTTCCCAGATCGCACATTAGAGTAGCTATCATTTCATGTTCTCATAACAAACAATCTTTCCTTCATCATTTTGCTTATATATATATAAGCTTATATATATATTTGCTTTTATATATATATACATATATGTATATATATGTATCTATATATACATATATGTATATATGTGTATATATAGATACACATATATGTATTTATAGATACATATATATACATATATATATATTTGTTGAAATTTAAAGTAGATATAAATCTTAAAGCTTGGCTTTTCTAAAATGAAGGGATGAATCAGTTCAGACTGCTATAACAAAATACCATAGACTGGGCGGCTTAATCCACAGGTATTTATTTCTTGGAGTTCTAGAGGCTGAGAAAGAAAATTAACATATCCATGACCTCTACAAATTTCTTCATTTCCTTTTTTAATCTCTTTCTTTCCATCCCTCCCCTGCCTCACTCTGTCCATGGGAAACACTTGTTTTGTTTTGTTTTGTTTTCTTCTTTTGTCACCATAGATTACTTTGAAATTTTTAGAGTATATGAGTGATATCTTTATTTCTGGCTGCTTTCACTCGGCATAATTATTCTGAAATCAACCCACATTGTTACATGCATCTAGTTCATCTTCTGTTTTTTTTTTTTTTTCCTCAGTAGCATTACATGTGTTAAGGAAAACATATATCCATGACACTTGTTAAAACATCAATGAAGGTTTTTTTCAGGACTGTCACACAAGATATAAGGGAGTATTGCAATGGAATTTTGTATTGGAAAGAGCAATAATTGTAATGGAAGTAATTGTAATGGAAAGAGATGGTAAAAGCTTCCTGAAGGAAAACCTGGGTCCTATAGTTCTTTATGTTCCTTATATAGTTCTGAGAGCTTGATGAGTGTTCACTGGATGTCTGATGATTCTTAAAAAAGATAAATGTTTATTAGTACACAGAATCTCATATTTTTGGCTTGGTGATTTTGTTGTATAATATTGAAAACATGCAACTGTTTATATGAACTGAATGATTAGTAAATAGAAATATACTTAAAATATTAAACAAATACATTGTAAAAGCTAAGAATGATTAAAACATTTAAAATAAACTGTTAAGAATTTTATAAAAATACATTCAGTAAAATGCATTTTTATCTGATTTTCATTGATTAAAGCTATCTACTCTTAATTTTTAAATTTTTTTTGAAGTAAAAGTGGATGTAGTTATAGGAATGCCTATATCTTCATTTAAAAAACATATTTAAATTTATTTCAGGTGATTGTCAAATCTGGGCCAGGAACTTTCCTCAGTTTGGCTGTTTATGACAATTATATCTTCTGGTCAGACTGGGGAAGAAGAGCTATTCTGCGTTCCAACAAGTATACAGGAGGAGATACAAAAATTCTTCGTTCTGATATTCCACACCAACCAATGGGAATCATAGCTGTTGCCAATGACACTAATAGCTGTAAGTTACACTAGACACTAAATGTATTTCTTAATTATATAATCTCTTGAAAAATCATCTATGTGTTCTAGTAATACTTGGTTGAATTTTGTTTTCTTAGAGTTCCTGGGATAGTGTTCAGGATTTGACCATGCAGTACAATAAAATCATCTGAAAGGTTTAAGATACCTTCTGTAGTTCTGAATTTATCACCAGAGGAACAGTTCCTTTTTAATTACTTGTTTCTGGAATTTTATTCTCTCTCACTGCCTATCTTTGAACATTCAAATCAAATTGTTTCCTTGAAAATAATACTTCTTAATAAATAAGCTTTACATCTGGGCTTAAAAGTTCTTTAATCACTGGAACACCTACAAAAATTGCAGCTTGAAGTGTCAATGTGGTTTTTAATGATTCTAGTTCATGTGATGCCGTGGCTTCCTTGACAAATGTTGTAGAAGATGTAGTGATTTATGTTACATGTTTTTCAAAAGTTCTTATTGCTTGTGATGTTTGGATTTTCAAAAGTCCTGAATCTTTCTTATTTTTATCTTTGAGAGATGGGTGCAGTCTAACAGTTTACTATTAATCTCTATCTAACAGAATAGAAATTCAATATAAAATGTTACCAATAAAGCTTCTTTATTGCAGGTGAACTTTCTCCATGTTCATTATTAAACGGAGGTTGCCATGACCTGTGCCTTTTAACTCCTAATGGGAGAGTGAATTGTTCCTGCAGGGGGGATCGCATATTGCTAGATGACAACAGATGTGTGAGTAAGTAAAGAGTATTGAAATGTGATATGACATAACTTCTCAAAAAGCACACACAGACATATTGAAATTGTTTCAGTATTAATGAAGTTGTACTTTTCTCCAAAATTAAAGGCCCAGTTGGCATATCTCTCTATCCTAAAAAGAACTCGATCCACCATTCTACTTAATTGTAACACCATATGATAGATAATGATAATCCAAACAGCGACAAATGGTGTGTTCCCCCCATTGTGGGCTGGAAGGTGTTGGATTAGAGAAATAACCTGCGTACATAATCATCTGCAAACTTGTGGTTACAACTTTGAAAATGAAGTCAATAGCAAAATTAATAAAGCTGAAACAAACCAGTATATAGGCAGTAGATCAGAAGCCTTGTAGTGAAACTACTCACAGTCCGTCACAGTATGTAAATGAGAGAGAATGGCTCATGCAGCTTATTTGTAATCATTTCCAAACGGTTAATTAAGAATGTAACATTGCAGCCTTGCGTGATGTTTATACCTCCCAAAAGGCATTGCAATCTTTAATTAGTACCATTACAGTATACACTTATTAACAGCTAAGTTTTCAAACTGTTTCCAAAATAAATAAGGTTCAAGTGTTCCAATACTGCCATGAGAAATTAGCCAGCGACATAAAGAATGTTAATTCATCTTTAACATTAAGACTGTTGTGTATAACAAAGACAAAAGATAAACGTTTTGCTGGAAATTGGTGAACTCACTCTCAGGATGTGGTGATTGTTTGCTTTTTTTTTTTCTCTCATCATCTATTTCTACATCTTCTACCTTTTCATCTTAGAAAACCAGTGGAGCTGGATATGCTCCATTGCATCAGATAGTATAAGTAGGTTTCATCTTTGTATTTGGTCCTTATTTACCAGGAGGATCTTCTCTTTTCTCTGCCATGTACTTTAATGCAAGCACTTTCACATCGTTTTCTTTACCTTGAAAACTATCGCACCTCATACAAGAACACAGATATACCTTTTCACTTTGCACACTGGTACCACAACCCAAAGGGCACCTTTTAGCCAAAGAAGTAAAAGACTTTCACTTAAGACTGTGCCAAAGCAAACGAGGGAATGATGCAGTTGGTCAGTGAACTTTAAATGAAGACAATTTTAATAATTCGGGCCACAAATTCCTGTATTTCTTAGTAACCCAACAATTCCTTGAATTGTTCAGGCAATTGCTTAAACTCTCTTTCAGTTTGCTTTTGTGGTTTCAGCTGTAATGGTCTGGATCTGATGCCATCTGTAAGCCTGGAGTGTTAGCCATGCATTAGAATCATTCATGTTTCTTTCACAGGTCAATACAGGCCAGTAGAAAAGCAATGCCTTTAGTCGAAACAGCAAGGCTTATTTGTATACAGTGGATGCCTGTGCTCGCTGCAAAATAGATTAGATACATCTGTCCCTACTAAGCCACCTGCTTCTCTCTATTGATGAGAGGGAATGAATCAGAAAGAAAACTGTCTTTTAAACAAGCACAGTTGTATTCACATGCAACTATAGAGTGATGTTGGATTCCTCAGAGCCGACAGACCTTTATAGAAGCATCCTGTATCCATGGTGCATTCATATTGAAATCCTGTGGTCCAGCAGAGAGATTGGAAAGTAACTTCTTGTCAAATCCATCTTTGGGAAATGAGGATATTTCTGGCATATCTATGTCCACATCTGAATTAGTTCACCCAGAGCAGTTCATGAATGTTAATGGCAGTGTTGAAGGGGTGAAAGGCCATTTACTAACACCTCCCTCGGGGTATGGGAGGGAAAACCATGTGTTGGCATAATTCTTGACAGAAAGATTAGGCAGTTCCATTTTATACAACATCCCTAACCTTATCAACACCCGCAACAGAAATAAGAATAGCAAATATAATTAAAGTAATTACCTTGTAAGAGAATTAGAGGACAGATGAACCACATTTTTGTTTCTGCAAAGAAGCATAAAACACTCAATACTATTTCATATGAACATACCTAAGCAAGAATTGTGCTTATATAAGATTTGATTTTACCTAATAAAAACATTTTTTGTTGTGAATATTTTCCCCCTCAAAGGCATAATGATTATAAAAACAAAATTTGCATTTTCAATCATAACAGTTCGTTTTCACTGGAAGTGGGAAGTTAAATAGGATGTGTTGAAAGTAGAATAAGTTGGGAATGTCAATAGACTCTCAGTAAGTGAATTTTGTTCAGCTCATGCTCTATTGTGATCATGTGCAGTAATGTCAGCACCCTTCTTAACACTTGTTCCTTTATTTTTTGAAATGTTTATTTATTTTTGAGAGAGACAGCGTGAGTGGGGGAGAGGCAAAGAGATAGGACAGAGGATCCGAACCAAGCTCTGTGCTGACAGCAGTGCGGAGCTCATGCTCATTAACCATGAGATCATGACCTGAGCCAAAGTCAGACACTTAACCGAGCCACCCCGACGCTCCAGCTCTTCTTTCTTTAAAGTTAATGATATTTTAGATTTTTTAATTCTTTGTTACTTTCTCTAAGATGACTTTCCACCTTAGCTAATGACCACTGAAATTTAGACTGCACCAAGAAAACAAAATATTTTTAGAATATGAAAAAAAATTACCGATGAAAGAGTTCAATTAAAAGTCATAGGTAGGTAGATTGATAATCTGTGAAAATGAGATAATTTCTAGAAATAATAAAGAAAACACTGCAAACTTCAAGTAGTAATAGTGGCTGGAATATTTCTGAAGTATAGCTTTAAAAAGAAATTGGTAGTAAATTATAAAATTAAGCTCTGTTTTCTGCATTAGTGGAGGTAAATGAATTCCAGTTACCTCCAACATAATTAACATGACTAGATTTTGCTGTACAATTATTCAACAAGCAATGGAGTGAGTACAAGGAAGCAAACAACACAAGGGATGCAACCAAAACATTAGATTCCAAGTGTTTGCTGGCAAATCTATTATTTAAGAATAAAAATAAGTCCACTTTCCCCACGAAAGCTCTTTCTACAACAGGGGTTACACACTGGTGTTCCAGGAATGAAACAATGAAACCTAGCTGTGGAAAGATGTTTTTGGTTTTTGTTTGCTCATACTTTGTTGCTGTGGGTCTTTGCTCACAGATTGGGCAAGCCACATAAAAACTCAGGCTTTTATTTATTTATTTATTTTAATTTTTTAATTTTTTAAGTTTATTTATTCTTGAGAGATAGAGACAGAGCATGAACAGGGGAGGGAAAGAAAAGGAGGGGGAGACACAGAATTCAGAATTCGAAGCAGGCTCCAGGCTCTGAGCTGTCAGCACAGAACCCGACACAGGGCTCAAACCTACAAACCACAAGATCATGACCTGAGCCGAAGCCAGACGCTTAACCAACTGAGCCACCCAGGCGCCCCAGAAACTCTGGCTTTTAATTTCTTAGTAAAATCTTGAGATTTAGAAGTGAGACAATATGGTGGTGGTCACTTGGAGCCCATAAATTCTGGTTCACATGCTTTTCAGTTTATAAGTCTCTTCTACCAGTTTAATCCATGGTTTCCTGTGCATTTCAAGGAGCAGGTGCTGGCCGTGTGTATCAGTTCTGCTCCCTGGTACCTCCCACAATGCACAGAACAAGAGTCTGAGGAGAATCTTTTTAGCAGTTTCAGTACATCTGAATGACAAAAGCTGCTAAAAGGTAGTTGGAGAGGAATATAGGTTGGAGGTAGATTTAAATGAGATGAATCAAGTCAAGCATTAACAACAACAAAAAAAAAAAACAAACAAAAAATAAACAAAACACTGTCCCTGAAACTGTGGTAATATTGAGTGTCAACTACACTCAAGTGTAAATAAATAATCAAACAAACAAGAGAAGTCTATGTCTGGAAAATGTCAATGTATTGAAGAGTGTATAATAGGTTCCAATAAGAAAACACACACACTCACACACACACACACACACACACACTCTCAATATGTACAGAGCCCATTTAACTGGTTCTTTTTTTTTTACAATTTCTTTTTAAGGTGGACTGTTAAGCAATATGCACAAATATAGTTACCCAAATTTAAGCCCATCCTTCTTTCCATACATATATAGTCACAAAATAATTAGCAAAATATACAAATAGGTATAAAAGAAAAATGAAGTGAGGCAAGTCCCAAAAGTTTTAGAAAGGGAAGGTAAAAACAGCAAACATTATGTTTGTTATTGAGTAAAAACCTTGACTTTTTCCCTTTCAGCAAAAAATTCCTCTTGCAACATGTATTCAGAGTTTGAGTGTGGAAATGGAGAGTGTATCGACTACCAGCTCACCTGTGATGGCATTCCTCACTGTAAGGATAAGTCAGATGAGAAACTACTCTACTGTGGTAAGTGTCCCATGTATGATGTCCTTGTTTCAGAGAGCAGTTTGTAATTATTTTTCTAGTTTTTGGTTTGATTATCTCCATTTAGTTCATAGGTATGATTTCCTGAATGTCTGTAATAATATGCAGGTCTAAGGCATAGATTTGGCTTTGTTCTTGTTCAAACGGGGCTCCTTATTCCTATTCGGTACTCACGATACTCAGTGAAGAAGTTCCCCATGGCTTTCTGTCTACAAAGTACAAATTCAAGAGCCTTTCTTTTTAGCTGTCTAGTTATTCATCATGTAGGAGTAAGTTTTAGGGTTACATTCCTAAAGTGTAAGTCAGAAATATTAGTTATTGGTAGATATTGTAAGTTTATTCTGCAGTAAAGTTTCACCATCAGTTCAGCACATTGTTGAGTTGATATCAAAGTGTCATCCTTATTTTTGCCTCCTGGATTGGCCCAGGGCTAGTGTCTTTGGGTACAAGGGCTTATTGACTTAGCTATCCTCCCCATCAAGCAGGGAGTTCTTCCAGCTGTACCTCTATAGGTGACACCAAGTGATGGTCAACCTTTTGTTCTCTCTTGAGGGTAGAGATTGGCTTTTTGAGCCCAGCAAGCAACTGATGTTTACCTTCATCACAATATTTTTCCTGGAAATTTGTGTATGTGTAATCCTTAATAGTTATTGTAGCATTGTTCCAGCTTATTTCCAAAATGGTTTGATTTATTTTCACACTGCAGTATGAGAGTGTTGATATTGTATGCTCTGTAAAATTCAGGAATATATATCTGGAATTTGGTTTCTACTTTTCTCCTTTGTTCTATCACCCGGATAATAATTACACCTAAATGATCAAAGAGTGGTTAAAATAAGAGGGAGATAGAGTTTGGGCAATTCACAGGCAGTTCTCTCTTTTATGTTGCAGAATCACACTCTCCGTTAAAATGATAGTCAGATGTAATTTGTCCATGATTGATCTATAACTGAAATCTTAGTGAATTTACCTCAACTGGCATATTCACTTGAATGAATGGTTATATTCTATACACTATGAAAATATTAAACTGCATAAAAATATAATAATCAGCTTGCAATTTGTATTTATTATGAATTGTCTTGAGAATATATTTCACATTATTTTTATCTCCTAAAAATATTCGTGTGAGCAGTGGTTGGCAAACTTTATCTGGAAAGGGTTAGTTAGTTAAGTAATGTAGGGTTTGTGGGCCAAAAGTGCTCTCTGTGAATTATCCTTTATTTAAAAAACTTTTTTTAAACTTTTTAAAAATATAAACACCATTCTTAGAGCCAGAGCTATACAAAAACAGGCTCACAGGCTGCATTTGGCCTGGGGGATACCCCCGTAGATGTAGACTTTAGGCTTTGGAGTTACACCTGAGGTTGCATTTATGTTCCTAAACCTACTAGTGTATGACTAGTAGGAGCAAGGGTACTTCTCTGTATTTTTATTTCTCACTACAAGACAAACCTAGTTTGAATGTTGATTCAGAACACTAAATAAACAGAAGTATATTTACATTTGCTCAATATAGAGCCTGGCACAAAATTAGTGTTCAGTAAATGGCAGTTATTATTATTGTAAGTGGTACCTTCTGCCCCAAATCAGAAAATACAGGATACCCTCTTTTTTTTTTAATTTTTTAAAGGTTTATTCATTTGTCAGAGACAGAGAGAGGCAGAGCATGAGGGGGGAGGGCCAGAGAGAGAGAGGGAGACACAGAATCTGAAGCAGGCTCCAGGCTCTGAGCTGTCAGCACAGAGCCCAACACAGGGCTCAAACTCACAGACCTTGAGATCATGACCTGAACTAAAGTCGGACACTTAACCGACTGAGACACCCAGGTGCCCCAGGAAACTCTAAGGTAAATACATTTAGAAAGCAATTATTATTATTCTTAGAAAATTTGGTAGACATTTTTCAATGTTTTTTTAAGTTTATTTATTTATTTTGAGAGAGAGAGAGAGAGAGAGAGAGAGAGCATGTGCACGCACACAAGTCGGGGAGGGGCTGAGAAAGACAAGGAGAGAGAATCCCAAGTAGGCTCCACACTATCAGCACAGAGCTCCATGCGGGGCTCGAACTCACTAACTGTGAGATCACGACCTAAGCCGAAATCAAGAGTCAGATGTTTAACCGACTGAGCCACTCAGATAATTTTTAAGGGAATTTATGGATATTTAGGTAACTCTCTGATTCACTGATTCAGGGATACATGTTTTGCCACTTTTTTTTCTTGTTATAAAATCCTTACAGCATGCAGAAGAGATAGGAGATAGGTATTGAGAGTGTCTTTATGACTTTTGAGGTAGAGACTGATTTCTCGAGAAAGTTTAGTATGTTTATTTCCATGCTAGTGGACACAAATATAGGAAGCAATAATGTGAGTATAATTTGAAGAGGTCTCCAAGTATGAACACTGAAGTTAAAATACTTAGTCAAAAAGGTCTTTACTGAATATACCACTTGATAACGCATGAATATGCAAAGCTCTAATCTAGAGCTTTGATCCTGCACAGCACTTGTTTCATAGATACATGATCCAGTTGTTATGAATGAGATCTCATCAGTGATTTTCTTTGTTTTAAAAATATCTCTGTAAGACATCCAGTTCTGTTTCTATTTTCATTTATAAGAAAACAGAAGCTGTCGACGAGGTTTCAAGCCCTGCTACAATCGTCGTTGCATTACGCATGGCAAGTTATGTGATGGTGAAAATGACTGTGGGGACAACTCTGATGAATTAGACTGTAAAGGTAAATATGTGCTGCTTCAGCCTAGGAATGTTATGATGCTGTTTCCTGAAATTTTCCACAGTGTGTCCCTGACAGCACAGTGGTTTCACCCTTTTGGTATATAGCACCTGCTAACATATATGGACCACATTTTAGTAGATGCTGTTGGAGGGGAGTTATTAGAATTCATTGAAAATTATGACTGTATTCTCCATTCTGATTTTTATCCCTTCACTCACTCCAAAACTCGTGTCATTTCTTACATCTTCAGTTCTACCTCCTTGTTTATTGGACATTTCTACAAGAATGTGTAATACTGAATGTACTGCTCCAAAAATGCTCTCCTTCATTTCTCAATTCTCTGTTTTTCACATGAGTGTGTTTCATCATTTTCCTAACAACCAGACAGGAACTTGGATTCCTCTTTCCTCCATACTTTATCACCCACATGCCCATGCATCAATAAATCATCCAATTCTTTGAAATATCTTCCCTTTCAGTCTACCTTGAGCCTGGATTAACATAGTGTTCCTTATGTATGTATGTATGTATGTATTTAATATTGAGAGAGAGGGAGAGGGGGAGAGGGAGAGACAATCCCAAGCAGTCTCCACATTGAGTATAGATATATCCCATGACCCTGGGATATTTACCTGAGCTGAAACAAAGAGTCAGAAACTCAATTGACTGAGCCACCCAGACACCCCAACACAGCAGTCCTTTAACTTGTCTCCCTGCCTATACTCTTTCCAGTTAATGCAAATGTTGTTAATCATGCTATAATGTTTTATTGAACTTGTTCTTACAGTGATTCCTGGGACAGATCAGCAAACCAGACTACCTGGGACAAAATCTTAGCCCCAATCCCAATACTGACTCTGTCTTTGGATAAAATACTTAACCAATCTGTGCCTTAGTTTCCCAAGCTATAAGAAAAGAGGCAATAATTAAATGAGTATATTAAAAACTCAGAACAGAACTTGGCATATAGTAAATGCTATATAAGGATTCACCTTGTATTTTTAATCATAGACATGATAAAGAATCACAAATGGAGTCCTGGTGTTTACAGAATAAACAACAAATGTTTGAGTCTGACATTTAAGGCCTCCTAAAATCTGGACCCAAAAGAATTTTCTAAACCAATTTTCCTTTAAAAATCTTCATTCACTGAACACATTTCATTGTGTACAATGCATTAAGGATGAAGACATAAAATTAATAAGTCATCTGCCTGTTCTTAAGGAGTTCAAACTGCAAGTGAAAGATAGTAATTTACAGATGAAGATTTATATCAAGTACTATAATTGCACATATAAGAATACCAAGTTTTTCTTGGGGGAGTGGGTTGGAATAAGGTATAAATAAGGTGGAATGATCAAAATAGAAGGTAATTCCAAGTAGGGAGACTAATATTGAAAGCTGCAAATAATTTGATATGGTCAGAGCATGATTGCATACTGGCAAGTGGTTTAGAAAAAATGAGACAAATTAGAGGAAGGAGCCATGACTTGAAGATGTATTTTGACCCATTTTAAGGAACATAAACTTCACCTTATAGTCACCAGAAAGTCAGTGAAGGTTTAAAGGAAGCCCAGTATAATCAAATTTATATTTTAAAAAAAAGAGGAAAAAAAAACACTTTGATTGTGAAAATGAAAACTATAATACTGACATCAGAAAGATAAAACAGGAGGCTATCACAGCAGCCAAATATGAGAATAAAGAGGAGAGAGACAGATACAACAAATTTTAAAAGGTTTATCTCGGGTAGTAATCCCAGAGAAAGCATAGGAAAGAATAGATGAGTTTTGTGAGCTTTGTTTTTGTTTTTGTTTTTAAATTATTATTTGTGTTTCATTATTTTTTAAATTTATTTTTATAGGTCTTTTGTTCACGTGGGATAGGAATAAGATAATATTTGCATTCTGTGAGGGGAGCACCTGTAGACATTCAGATGGAACTGTTCCAAAGACATTTAGATAGATGTAGAGCTGGGGCTCCAGTAGTATATTTAGAAGAGAAGTGTTTATTTTGAACTCATTACAGAGAGAAAGCTCAGAGATGTATGGAGTAATAGCTGTAGGGGAGTACATCAGAATTGCCTATTGAAATAAAAAAAAAAAAACTAAATATACTAATAACATAAGAAAGGAGAATCAGATCACAAGACTAATAGAAAGATCTTCATAAGAAATTGTTATTATTTTTTAAGAAGGGAGAATCAGTTAGCATTGTAAAGGGTTAGGGGGAAGGCAAGAAGTCAGGCATAGACTAGAGGGTCATTGAACTTGGCAAATAGGAGATAATTTCTTGGTAACCTTCGTTGAGAGTCAGTTCAGTGGTAAAGAACAATTGTAAAGAACAGCCAAATTTCATTGGGTTGGAGCAGAAAATGTATGGTGAAGGAGTAAATACAGTGAAGAATACTATTTTTAGAAAAGACTGATGGTTGGGGTGCCTGGGTGGCTCAGTCAGTTAAGCATTCAATTCTTGATTTCGGCCCAGATCATTATCTCACGGTTGGTGAATTCAAGTCTCATGTGAGGCTCTGCGCTGACAGGTCTGAGCCTTCTTCAGATTCTCCATCTCTCTCTCTCTCTCTGCACCTCCCCTGCTCTTGTTTTCTCTCTCTCTCAAAAATAAATAGACATTTTTTTTTAAAAGAAAAGATTGATGGTAAAGGAAAGATGTGAAGTCCAGTTGCTATGAAAAGGTGATGCAAAGTTGTGGAAGAGGACAGAATGTGCACAAATAATCTGTCACTAGAAAAGGGTTAAGAAGTTACTCTGCCATCTTAGACCATAAGACTTTGGCCAAACACTTGAGTAGCTTACTATTTAAGGTTGACCCTGTAGCTTAGGAAGACCCAAATTCTTTTGCAGACTAAATCAACTGTTATTTCAGACTGCATATAAAATATTAAAAATGATAAAGTATAGTAAGATACTGGGATAAGTGTAGGGAAATGGATAAGTGTTTGGAAGAAAGGAGGAAACCAAACTATAAGTAGACCAAAAAAAAGTATGTTTTATTATTTATTTGCAAGCAGGAAGGGAGAATATAATAAAGACTTTAAGCTAGGATAAAGATAAAAATATCAAGATAGAATGTGAAGGAATTGAACAATAGATACGAAAAGTAGATTTTACAACAAAATTCATAAAAGGAACTGTGGGAAGTTAATAACTTACCATGGATTTTCTTGAAAAATGAAAAAAAAAAAACCATTTTTTCAAAGGTGGTAAACAAATTAGTCCATGAGTTGAAGTTTATGAAACAGAGTACCTAGTACATGGTAGGTGTATATCAAATTCTTATGTTGCTGGGGGAGCAGTAAGTCTTCCAAAAAATATAGATAGATTTTATTGTGCCTAATGTTATCATTACCAGCTGCTGAATAACAATAAAAATAACTCACAATGTTATTTCCCCTTTCTTAGACTAAACTTTTGATTTCTGTGTTATAACTATCTCAGTCTTGTACTTGGACAAGAACTACTGCATTTATGAATCAAGTTTCAGTCAAGACTTTTCTTTTGTGATAATAATAATGTAAAAATCATAACTATTGGAAATCTTAAAAACAACAACTAAAACATATACCTTGAAATTCTTCCTGTTTAATATAGGATGCTTGAAACTAAGAGCGCTCATGAAAACTCATATACTTTATTACTAGCTAGAAATTAATAGATTTAAGTAAGTGAACTAGCTCCTTTAGGATAAACAAATGGGTACCTTTTTAGATGAGATTATTTATTACAGTTACATCTGTGGATTTGATTTTTCCCTCATATTAATTTTATTCACATAGTGTCCTTGTAGGCCACATTTCACATCCTAGGGAAAGACTTTCTGGGTCTATATCCCATAAGCCAATTTATCTTATAAGTCAGTAATTCAGATGCATAGCCATCCAGCAAATGGGACCTTATCGTACCTAAAAGATAATGAAATTTGAAAAGGAACATGTAAGGGCTCAGGGACAATGGAAAAGGAGTTCTCTCTCCAAGTGTTTTCTTCCAGATACACCTTCTCTGTTTCTATAGTCAGTGCAACATGTGGATGCAGTGCTTTGTTATATATATACATGTGCACACGTGGGCACTCACACCTGCGTGCATGCATGCACACACACACTTGTGCTACCTATTACTTTTTTTTTAATTTTTAATGTTTTTTATTTATTTTTGAGAAACAGAGAGAGTGCAAGCCAGGGGGAGGGGGACAGAGAAAGGGAGACACGGAATCCAAAGCAGGCTCCAGGCTCTGAGCTGTCAGCACAGAGCACAACATGGGGCTCGAACCTGCCAACGGTAAGATCATGACCTGAGCTGAAGTCGGATGTTTAACCAACTGAGCTACCCAGGTGCCTCCAGTACTTTTTAACATAAATAAAGCAAGACATGAAAAATATAAATTAGTACAATAAAAAGTCAATATACACAGAGACAGTTTGATAGGCTATGGAGAGAGGCTACGGTGCAATCATCTGTAAATTATTTGAAGTATTTTACACTTTCTTTCTTTGGTTTAGATCTTAATAGTAATTAATCTTTCTTTTCTTTCTTTTCTTTCTTTCTTTCTTTCTTTCTTTCTTTCTTTCTTTCTTTCTTTCTTTCTTTCTTTCTTTCTTTCTTTCTTTCTTTCTTTCTTTCTTTCTTTCTTATTCCACAAGGCAGAAAATCTGTTTACAGAGTGGAAATGGATATTATAAGGAATCAGTTTTAGTTTCTTCTCTTTTTGAAGAGAAGCAAAACCCTAAATCCTTGTAAATCGTTTATTACTGCCCTGAGAGTTTTAGACATCAGGCTACCTGGCAGGGTGGAGGGAGATAACCTGAAGAATTGTTCAGAAAGTTTGTCATTCTGTATTCTTCTTCTGGTTGTGTGAGAGGTTGTGTGAATAGGTTCGGGGAGAGTACATGATATCCTTCCTTCTCTCCCAATTGAGATGTGTCTAATTACTCCCTTTGGGAAGTACATGAACTTGCCTGGGCCACCTGGACACCTTTAGGTAGACTGGAGAGCTAACTAGTTCTTAAGGCTACCTAAAGGAGAGGAAACTGGTGATTGTTTTTTCATAAGTTCATAATAAAACTTTGAAGAATCCACAAACAATACGCTAAAGGAAGAGATAAGCATGCCTATAGACGAAATCATCATTCCTTCTGGGTTTGCATACCTTTAGAGCCTAAGCAGTAAGTTTAATAAAAGATGTGGTTTGAAAGTAAACAGAAGAGATATGACAGCAAATTTAATGTTTTCTTTCTTTCTTTCTTTCTTTCTTTCTTTCTTTCTTTCTTTCTTTCTTTCTTTCTTTCTTTCTTTCTTTCTTTCCTCCTTGTCAGCTGGGCAGGGAAGTTGGAAGAGAAAACATTGACTTAAGTTATTTATAACAAGTGCCCTAAAAACCACAGAAAGACTAATCGATCTTATATCTTTCCTATCTCATTAAATATTTTAACTGACACAGACAAAAGAAAGTGGCTGGAACAGGAAAATTGAGAAAGTATATGAGGGGAAGAATGGTTTTATTCCCTCTTACTGCTGCTTTGATCCACATTCCCTGTCAGATCTTCCTTTGTAGTATCTCATTGCTATTCCTGGTGTGGCTGTGCTGTTTTCACTCACATTTTGCAGGCTTCCTTCTCCTTTTGGACTATCTGGAGGGAAAAGTCTAGTATTTCTCACTTGGCTTATCTTTATTTGGACTACATTATTTTCTTTTCTCTGTTTTTCGGGACTTTTAGCCTGAGGAAAAATTGACAGAAAGCTTTCATATTCACTTGACAAATTAGAGGTTCCAGTACATTTCTCCCTCAAAAATTACCCGAAGGGTGAAACACATTTCAATACTTGACTGACCAAAACAAAGTGGGGAAGAAATATAGTTGAAGGAACATAGCAGAAGACGTTTTGGCAGAAGAGGCATTTGCTTACCTGTTTACTAAAATTCCTGTGGTTCCCATGGACTCCTCCCATCTCCCTCTCCTTCCTTGCCTACAGATGCTGGAGATATTAATCCCCACAACCACCTTGCTTCTACTGCGTATGAAATGCTGCAACCACTTAGTATGTCCAATTTCAGTGTGACTTAACATCCTAGTTAACCCTCCGATGGTTCCCAAACTCTACACCAAGTTATAGACTCTGTGGAGAGAGGATTTGAAGTAAAGGTACAGTCTTCCTATTTGCACATTGCACCTACTCTAATAGGTCTGCCTGGTCCTCCTCACCAAGATTCATTAGCCATATTTTTATTGGAAAGTGGAAGAAAGCAGACATCCTACAAATATTCTACCCTCTGCCCAGTTTTCCTGACCCCCTACCTCATCCTTTTGCCCATGTGTTTCTTTTAAATATTATCTCCTAACACCTCTTTTCAACTTCAAAGTTATAGTTTGTTTTCATCTAGTCAGATTTCCTGTCCTTTCTTTCTTCTTCTCAGAATACCATCTAAAACTGGGTTCCACTTGCTCCACATTCCTACTCTTCTCGCATTCTTTACATGCACTTCCACCTGAGAGCCCCAGTACAATTATTTTTGAACCTCCATTATGGTGACATTGCTGGATCTCGAGTCCTCTTAACTGTGTGAGATGCCACCCCCGTGTTCACGGAGTCATAATTTGCCTCTTCACTCTATCTGCCACCAATCCCCACTCAGACGGGCTCCCTGCCATGTATACAGAGGCTTCTCTGTGGAAGTTTGGGGAGAGATGGAGGTGGTGGAATGAGTTGTGATTGTGCCTATTGTGATCGTTCTGGCATCCTTAAACTCTGTGAGTATCAGATGGAAACCCAGGGGTATTATGAGATAATCTTTTTAGATTTGTCTGGGAATATTACCACTGTCTAGGATGTTGGGTCTTTTTTTTTTAATCTTTAAGGATTAACTTTAAGCAGAATGTGAAGTAAGATACTAAAAAGCAGACATTAAATACATCTCCTCAAGTAATTCTTAAACATCCTAAATTTAGTACCAATAATTTAATTAACATTATGCAATTACATGTACCATGTTTCAAAATAATCAAATCATAAGAAATTTTAAAATAAAACATTCAAGGAAGTCTCTAGTTAAGCATTTACATAGCATTCATTATTCTGTCAGCCAATGTACCAGGAAGCAGGACAAATGATAATATCTTTGCTTTCTGTAGAATGGAAGCATATGGGTTTAAATACCTTGTAATACAGCACTATTGAAATTTGAACCCTGTCTTCTCAATAAAGGCACTATACAGGATCTTTTGGAATACAACTTCTTAATAGGAGATTCTGATAGATAGCTAAGAAACAAAATATAAATGCTTGTCATGATTGCTTTCTATGTTATATATTCCATTTACTGTTTCTATTGAAAAAAATATTGAATGTAAAATGTAATTGAAAGGAATATGGAAGAGATTTTGCTTTTGTAGATGTAAAAGAAGAATATCTTTTTTTTTTCCCGTTTGGAACAGTGTATTTATTTCTATTCATAATAGCATTATCTGTTTCATATGATAAGATGTTATTTTTAATGAAGAAAACACTGAGGCAATTATAATTGTAAATTGTAAATAAAACATTTATTCTAATCATCATTTAAGCACAAATAAGGATACAATTGCAAGATACAATTAAATATAATAAGAACAGTGCATTATGAAATACAAATGACACATACACCCTTGAGTAAAATTTGCATATTTTAAGGTGACATTTTAGCCATTTACAATTGATATAATTTCTATTTATAATTAAATGGGCTCTTTAAAATATCAACACTAGTAAAAGTGGCATAATCAAAGAGCCCTTCAGGTTGTACATTTACATAAGCCACCTGTGGAAATTTGAATTTGGAATAAAATTCTCACCTAAGTTAATCTAATGTACATAGTATGTCATGCACCTGTTCACAACATATTGCTAGAAACCATTGTATGGTAATGAATGTGTGAGCAAAGTAGAAAGGAATATATGATTAAGCATAAGCTATTCTGTATAAGGTGTAGATAATGACAGTAGCATATTGAAACTGATTCTCATCTAAGCATAGCAGGGAATTGGAAAGCCGTACTTACTAACAATAGAGACAAGTCATACCACATTTATGCTTCTGAGAACGAGGGATTCATATTTCCTATAGCAGATATTAGTGATATGGCTGTGTAAAGGAGTAGAAAATGGCATGGATGACTTTCTAGCATTGCTGAGCTATATCCTCTTAGTAATAAAGCAAATGCTCAGTGGTTACTCCATCTCAGTGTCTCTGGCTGGCTGTCTGCTCTTTTCATCAAAGTCGACTTCCACTTCTTTGCAACCAGATTCGGAATTCCCTATACTAACTCAATTAGACATTTGCTTAGTGTTACAACCGTGTACTTTTGAAATTGGAAGGAGAAAGAATTTCTCAGCAACATGCAGTTTTTTGTTTGTTTGTTTTTGTTTTTGTTTTTGTTTTTGGTATGTTGGCTTAGTGCTGCGCTTATATTATCATGGGAACAAGGCACAGTCCTTGCGTTCATGGAGCTTACAACTTAGTGGGGGAGCAGATACATAAACAGGCAATCGCAATGAGGTATTTTAAGTACCACAATGGAGAGAATAGTTGTGCTACAGGGAAGACGTATGAGACTTCTAATCCAAGCTTGCAAGGGTGGGAGCCATGGGTTAAGTTTGACTTCCCAGAGTTAAAAAAGTAGAACCAAACAAAACTATGTGAATTAGTTGAAATACATATCTTCCCCGACTTATAATGCAGTTATGTCCTGATACACCCATCATAAGTTGAAAATATTGTCAGTCAAAATGCATTTAATATACCCACCCTATCAAATGTCATAGTTTAGCCCAGCCTACCTTAAACATGCTCAGAACACTTACTTACATTAGGCTATAGGTGGGCAAAATCATCCAACAAAAATTCAATGTTATAATAAAGTATTGTGTATCTTGTATAATTTTGTGACTACCATACTGAAAATGAAAAACCCAATGGTGTCTGGGTATAGAATGGTTGTAAGTGAATTGGTTGTTTACCCTTGCAATCACGTGTCTCACTGGGAGCTGTGGCTCCCTGCTGCTGCCCAGCTTCAAGAGAGAAAGTATCATCATATTGCGGATCTTTAGCTCAGGAAAAGATCAAAATTCCATATTTGAAGTATAGGTTCAACTGAAAGTGTATGGTTTTCACACTCTCACAAAGCCAAAAACTCATTTCGAACCATGGTAAGTCAGAGACCATCTGTACTCAGAATGTTAGAGCAAGAAATCGCTTTTGTCTCATCTATCCGTTTCTTTATTTACCTGTTTTTCCAGTTTCAACCTGTGCCTCTGTTGAGTTCCGTTGTGCAGATGGGACATGCATTCCAAGATCAGCACGATGCAACCAGAACATAGATTGTGCAGATGCTTCAGATGAAAAGAATTGCAGTAAGATATTCCACTACCTTTTGTTTGTTCCTCCCTGGGTACCTTTGGCATTCCATGGAGCACTGCCCAATGTTTCACTGAACCTTGTCCAGAATTGATGTGTAATTAACCCCTGTTGTGTAGGATAATTGCATTTTTATCTCTTCAAATGAGGTTAACTTTTCTTGTTTCTGTGACTTACATAGAAGGCTCATAATCTTTGCAGATGAGGTGTTTTTCATTTTTCTGTTTACCTCCTTACAGATAATACAGATTGTACACATTTCTATAAACTTGGAGTGAAAACCACAGGGTTTATAAGATGTAATTCTACCTCACTGTGTGTCCTGCCAAGTTGGATATGTGATGGGTCTAACGACTGTGGGGACTACTCAGATGAATTAAAATGCCCAGGTAATTCTAGAAAGAAAAAAGTCTTTACCTTGAGATTTAGAGTCTCATTGTATACAATAAATTTTTGAAACTTTATTTTTGATATCCAGTTGTTAGGATTACAATTTAAATAATGTAGACTAAATTACAGGAAATCATCCTCTTCCAAACATGCCCCTTGATGTTTTTTAATGAGTTATGAAATGATACTCAAGAAATCTGTTCTGTATTTGAATCGATTTCCTTTGAATGTTCAATTCGTCATTAATCCTCTTAAAGTTGCTGATTAAGTCTTAAAATGTGTGATCTCTAAAGTTTCCATGGAAGTATTACATACTGAGAAAAAAAATATTCATGAACTAAAGGGAGAGAGACAATGTTTCTCACCACTGGCTTTATTCAATGTCATAGAGTTTGTATTGTCATGTTAGGCTGTTTGATGAAGTTGTCATGTCTGGCTGTTTAATGAAGTTTACATAGTCTTTTGACATAGTAGCATGAGTAACAGTTATTTTCACTGGATCAAGGTCAGAAAGGCATATTTATATCTCACTTTTTAACCATTTTGCAAACATAAGCTCTTTCAGAGTGTCATCTGCATTCTTAACAGAATGCTTTCCATTGAAAAGTGCTGTTCCTTTCTAAGTATTTGAGAAAACAAATCTAAAAAAAATACAGAAGTAAAGGTGTTAAATTACTATAACTGGAAATAGATATGCTTTATAGGAAAGTATTTCAGTAGTTTCATGACTACCATACTGAAAATGAAAAACAGAATGGTGTCTGGGTACAGAAGGGTTGTAAGTGTATTGGTTGTTTACCCTTGCAATCACGTGTCTCACTGGGAGCTGTGGTGTTTCCTCCTTCTTATCCTGTTGCTATACTCACTTTTTCCATGTTTAGTTGACATGCAAGTTTTTAAAAATATTTTAGGAAATTATATTCATAGGTATTCTATGCAGCAGTATACACACACGCACACTCAATCTCTAGTGTCGAACGATATTCTTAATAATTCATAATCTGTCACTTAATTTGCATTAGCAGATTCCTTTTATTTTTGTGTTTTCCTGCTCAACGATTTGTAACATTCTTGATATCATTTTTGTTCCTTCTGTGTTTGAAAGGCTAGCTGCATCCTAGGAGGAACTGGAGAACTTTTCCGGTACTATGGAGAACTTTTATATGCACTTGTGACTGTGGCTCACTGCAACTCTTCCACATTTTACTTTTAATCACATAAGACGTTTTAAAAGAAATATACTGACATTGATTTAGACTCATGGACCCTGGGTGTCTAGATTCATAATCTGTTGTTCTTTCTACAAAAATTACCTCATTATGGCTGTAGTTAATTTTTAAAATTAACTTGAAGGCAGCATGTAATAGATACTCATTAAAACTTACATATATATAAAAACTTTGTGGCCTTTATATATTTCTAATATTAACAAATTATTTTTAAAGTTTACTTTTAACATTAATAAAGAATTATAATCATAGTGGGCAAGAAGGAGAGGAGAGCTACATAGACTGATGAGACAGGTAGATGGACAGACTGGAAACCAGTAATAAGTCAGGCTAAACACCTTAGGTGATATCTAGGCAATATCCTAAGAAAAAGTAAGACATAAATCACATGATTTTTCAGTTTAGTGGTGAATTCTGTCAAAAATTTTATTTTCATCTTCAATTAAATATACAAAATTGGCATTTGAAAAAATAAAATGGGATTGTTATCTTAATACAGTCACAACGGATTATTGTCGTATGATTATTATAGTGTGAATGGATTATTATATCGTGATGTATATTCTAAGGTTTGCTTCCGAATTGGCTATGAGCCAGTCTAAAACTATGTAAACCTAAAGGTACAAGGGGACCTTGTAGAGAAAAATCTAATTTAGTAGAGAAAAATCTAATATTTTATATGCTCTCTTAGAAGTGATAATAACAAGAGGCGCCTGGGTGGTTCAGTTGGTTACGGCTCACGTCATGATCTCACAGTTCATGGGGTTGAGCCCTGCATCAGGCTCTGTGCTGACAGCTTGGAGCCTGGAGCCTACTTCAGATTCTGTGTCTCCCTCTTTTTCTCTGCCCCTATCCCACTCATGCTCTATCCCTCCGTCTCTTAAAACAAATAAATAAACATTGAAAAAGATGCAAAAAAAAAAAAAAAAAAAGAAAGAAATGATAATAACAATACTCCACAGTCTACAAAATATGTAATTTACAAAGTAACTTTGCATGCAGATACTTATTCTCAAGATATTTATGTAAGAGATAACATTTTTAGAGATTCCATTGTAAATTGTTTTTCTTTTTAAAGTACAGAATGCTTATATAAACCTTGTCAAAGCATACTCTGAATACAAGACAATAGGAACACCCAGCCCACACTTTCTTAGTAAAGACCCACTAATGTTTTTGTAATGTTATTCATCTTTATGAATATAGAATTACAGATATTTTCCGCCAAAAATGATTCTTTAGCCTTAGTCCCATTCACTTCATAATTATCTGTTTTATTTTGTTTTATTTTGTTCTATTTTGTTTTATTGTTTTGTTTTATTTTATTGTATTTTATTTTAATTAATGGTACTCCACATTATTTGTATTTAACAAATTTTTCCATTATCTTTTTTCTGATCCAGGATCCAATCCTGTATTGGATTTGATTATCATATCTTCCTAGTCCCTTCTGGTCTGTGCCAGTTTTTGTTTTGTCTTGTTTTAGTTTTTCCTTGGTTTTCATGACCTTGACATTCTTTTGTATATGTATATGTATATGTGTGTGTAATATATATAAATGAAAATAATTAATGTTTATTTTTGAGAGAGAGAGAGAAAGTGCAAGCAGGGGAGGGGCAGAGAGAGATGGAGACCCAGAATCCAAAGCAGGCTTCAAGCTCTGAACTGTCAGCACAGAGCCCAACACAGGGCTTGAATTCATGAGCCATGAGATCATGACGTGAGCCAAAGTCAGATGCTTAGCCAACTGACTTTGCCACCCAAGTGCCCCTAATATATATAAAATTTTATTTTAAGTAGGCTCCACACCCAATGTGGGGCTTGAACTCATGACCCTGAATCAAGAGTCTCATGCTCTACCAACTGGACCAGCCAGACACCCATGACCTTGACATTCTTGAAGAGACCATCTCAGCTTTTATTTAAGATTTTTTGTTATTTATCTCTTCCAGTTTACAGAGTATTACTGTTTTATTATCTACCTAACATTGTGGAAGCTAAGATTAATTTAAATTATTTAACATTACATTCTGTATTTTATCACAGTTCGAAACAAACATAAATGTGAAGAAAACTATTTTGGTTGTCCTAGTGGAAGATGTATTTTGAATACCTGGATATGTGATGGTCAGAAAGATTGTGAGGATGGACTTGATGAGTTCCACTGTGGTGAGACATTCTATCTTGCTCTGTGACATTCTGTCTTTTTCTGTATGCCTTATTACTACTTATATGCTGATGTTCTCTTTTTTACATAGGAATTTTATAAAAAATGTTGCTAATTGATTTTAACAATTTTCATTTTTATTAAATAATACAAAATGATAAAAATTAAAATAGAACAGAACTTATAATAAAGAATAACAATCTCCTGTCCCAGCCTTTTATTTTAACATTAATGGTTATCTTTATCAATCTAAATGGTACACCTTTATTTTCTGACTTATTAACTTGAAATGCTAATATATTTACTTTCTGCTATAAAAAATAAGGTTTTAGTTCACACTACTCATTATACTCTGCCTACCTATTAACATTGTTATTCTAAATGTTTCTATTAATTACATGTATTGTTTTAAATAGTTTACTTAAATTTGTATTTCCTCAAAATCTCATCTCTCAGCATCTAACCTCCTAATTTCTTATGTGTACATTTCATTTTACTTGGCAAGGCAAGACAGCACTTTGAAAATTTATTTTATAGAATTTATGGATTTTGTAATTTCTAGGCCAAAGAAATTTCCTACAGGGAAACAAAGCATATATTCATTATTTTCATTTAACACAAATAACGTACACTGTGGTGAATAGACAAAGTAGAGGAAAAGATTAAAAATGGATCTTCTATGAAATGTCAAACTCCTCTAAAAGTAAATGTCATCATGAAATATGAAGGTGCATTTTGTTTGATTAAGATGCTATATATCTTTACATTAGAGCCAGATTCTGAACAGGATTAACAGAGAACTTTACAAATAGTTTATGTAGATTCATAGTTTCTGGACAGGAAGCCATTATACGGTTGTACTTTCTTTAGTTTCATTTTTTCCAGGCTTCAGTTTTTCTAAACTCTTTTCAACAGGTCTTCTAAGTGAATATTTTAAATAAAGATGCAAGGTTATTAAATAATTTATAGGATCAAAATCAAATGTCTATTTTTATTTTCATTTACATTTGGAACACTTGAATTTGGAAGGGTTTTATTTTGGATTTTGCCTGGTAATAAATAGGCTGAGTGGAGGAATAGGCCAAGGGTGAAGGAGAAAAATCACAAACCTGACTTTGGAAATAAATGGAGTACACTATTATAAATGCATAATGTGGTAGTAAAATACAAGCCACCATGCCAATGAATTTGGATGTTATTAGTCAGCCTTAAGTGTCCCTAAGAGAGAAAAGTAAAAACACTTAAGGTTTAGTAGGTAGGGGTGTAAAACTGGTGGCTTGTCTTTGAGCTAAAAGCCCCTTAGTCACCTCATCATTATAAACAAACATATATGCTGGTGAATATAGCATATTGTGATCTTGCCTTAGAAGCATTTTTTTTCTAGTTGTTCAAAAATCAATTAAAAATTAGGACGGATGACTAGACCACACTTGGAATATTTGTTTTATATTTATGTACCAGATGTTGAATTTTTTAATGACACCCTGGAATATATATTTAGGGGAGAGTGGCCAGCATAATTCTGTGAAAGTTCTGTGGGAGGAAAAATGTTGCATAACCTGAACATTCAGCGGGAATAAGCAGGCTGTTGTCAAAATTTTATAGAGCTGTAGTAGAGAAGACAAATTTGGCTTGTTTTATTATAAGACAATTGATTTTAGCGAAATCTAAAGGAAGGACTTTCTCACTGTCAGATCTGTCCTAAGATGGTCTCACATGATTTTTTTTTCTTTTGCATCTAAAGCAAACATTTTTGTTTGTTGTCTAGATTCTTCTTGTTCTTGGAACCAATTTGCTTGTTCTGCACAAAAATGTATATCTAAACACTGGATTTGTGATGGAGAGGACGATTGTGGAGATGGATTAGATGAAAGTGATAGCATTTGCGGTGAGTTGTTTCTTTTGTGTTCTCATTCAATTCTTAGGCGTATGATATATGTGCACTACAATTTTAGAGCAATCAAAAACATGAAACTCTGTTTTCTACTCTGTTAAATTTAATTTAAATTTACATATACATTTCCATGTAGCTGGTTTTATTATTTTAATGACAACCTGTCGTTCTACTATTTTTACATACACAGTTATTCAGTTTTTAGGATTTTTCCTGAATATTCACAATGAATACATTTGCAAATTTTATTTTATTTTTTTAGTATTCAATTACTTCTTTGGAATAGATCTCAATGACTGAGAATACTTGGATCAAATAATCAAACATTTTTCATGGCTCATGATATGTATTGCTAAGTGGCCTTCAAAAATATACTGATTTGCACTGTCACAAGCTACCCACACTATTTATGTTTGTATATATGTATTATAGTGATTGTTATTAGTGTATTGTTTTCAATAGATAGTAAAGAAGGGGGATATTTATATATTTTTAAGTGTACTTCAATAAACAGCTTTCTAGGATTAGAGATAGAATGTCCTACTATGTATCAACTACATAGCCAGTGTAATTGCTTTCAAATAATCACAAACATTTAACAAATAACTTAAATGGGATTATTAGCTTAATTTTTTAAGGGGAAAAAGAAGGAAGTGATCTAGTCTGTATAAATTTATTACAAATGGACAGGCATTCTACTATTTATTTATGTGTCTTTGTGTTTATCTTTCTGATCTGTTTCTATTTGCATGTTTGTATTATAGGCATAAAATCTTTACTCATTGTATTAGCCCTATTTCATAGCTTTTATCATGCTTATTTTAGAGAGAAAAGGACCTGAGTCATAGAATAAGGTGCATGTACAGAGTTAGGTGTACTTAACACCATTTTTAAATTTCAGTAGTTGTAGCCTTTTAGGTCCCTTCCACTGAGACAGGTTGATAGGATTTTATACTATTCAAGTTGTTTGTAAACAACATAAAATTAGAGATGTCCCCTGAAAGCAGGCAATTTATTTTCTTGTATTTAAGCCACCCCAAATCTATCTTTTGTTTACATAGCTGAAACAGTTATGTGGCAGATAAATACAGAAGGATCACTATAGAAAAGCTCTGAAAGGAAAAAAAAGTCAGTAATCAATTAGATGTTTCACCAGTGGCTTTGAACTACTTTTTCCTTTTTGCTATTAATTTTGTTTTAATTTTAACAAAAGAATCACCTACTTACAATGAGGTGAACATGTTGCCAGTCACTAAAATCATCTTGGATTTGACCTTTTGTTTCACCCTACACCAAAGTGCTCAATTGATACCTCTGTCTTTTCTGAGTTGACACAGCAAAAGAGAAAGTATAAAGCTTATGCAATTATACAGAGCTGAATTATCCCACATCTGCATTTTTGCTACCTATTAAGAGGGTACAAAAAATCTCCCTTATGTAACTATTGTGATCATCTATCATGAATCAATGTATACAATATAAATGTTCTTTTTCAGAGTATTATTACCAATCTACATCTATCAATGTGCTGATAACTTTTTAAATAATTAAAATGGTAATGGACATGTTTACCTGTTGTCAAAACCTGTCTGTTTAATTTACTTACAGGTTGTATTTTATATGCTAACTGCTAAGCTGGTGACACATACAAAATCTTTAGAGCAAGTATCATTGAATGAAATGAATCTAATATAGTAGGTTTGGAAAGAAACTTTATAATTTATCTCAGTGGTTCACAACCTTAAGTGCACAAAATATTCTTCTTAGAAGTTTGTTAAAAATGTAGATTCTGTTTTTAATTTTTTTAACATTTATTTATTATTGAGAGACAGAGAGACACAGAGCATGAGCAGAGGAGGGGTAGAGAGAGAGAGACACAGAATCTGAAGCAGGCTCCAGGCTCTGAGCTGTCAGCACAGAGCCCAACGCGGGGCTCGAACTCACAAACTGTGAGATCATGAACTGAGCCACCCAGGTGCCCCAAAAATGTAGATTCTTAATCTTCATCTTTAAATATTCTAATATGGGCTGTAAGCACAACCTTTCTTAATAAACACAATAATGGTTCTGACTTGGAATCTGAGGATCCCATTTAGTTAATAAATTGCTTTAGGTCACTCAGAGAATCAGTAATGACAGAGCTAGGACCAGAATTCAGATTTCTGGAGGATTTCCTAAATGGGATAGTAACTCTTACCAATCAAATATAATATCTGAGCAGGTACCCAAGATGGATCTGGTGGAAATCTTTCAGCTTGTCTTCCTTTCCTGGAATTCATTTCCCTGAGGAAGGCAATGTGTCTCCAGATGGCAGGAGTAACTATGGAATGATGCCATGAGTTTTTTCTTTGGCCCATTTTCTTTCCAATTGACTATGATGTTTTGGCATGCTCTTAACACAGAATCTATTGAATACTATCAAGGGAGTCAGGAAATTAGCTGCAAAGAGCTTTATGCCATTTTATAGCTTGAGGTGTCTTAGTAATTATCTAGTCATTTCCCTCATTTTACAAATAGTGAAGCTCAAACACTAGTCTTCTCCAAGGTCATAGCGAATTAAATTTCTCAATAGCCAAATTGATGTTATATCTATTATGCCTACCTTGAGAATAAATTGGGTGATAATCGGAAAGTAGACAAGGAGTTTCACATGCACCAAAACTTCCTTACTAGGGAGAATGCCTTTTTTTTTTAAACTCAAGCTAAATAACAAAAATATTATGAAAATTAAAGCACTAATTGAGAGTATAATAGTAAAAGTGACACTTTATATTCTAATGGCAAGTTTGAAAAGATAGATCATTATGAGGAATAGTATAAAAATAAATTCTGGAGGAAGATAATTTTATTATAGAAGGTACTAAAGACATAATAGTTAGCAGGTAAATTCATTTTTAAATGAAAGCAACATTTATTTAATAGTTTTTTTATGATTTCTTCCAGGAATAGATATTATATTAAACCTCATTCTATTAGCACTGATCCCCAATCAAATGAGCACATGTGAATTACCTGGAGGACTTTTCTACATTCACTTGCCATCCTGTCTTCTAAGCTAAAGTATATGTGAAGGACAGTCATGTTTATGAAGGAGAAAATCCTCAAGGGGTTTTATGTGGGCACCCTGTTGCCCTGCCGTATTGAAAACATTGCCTTGAAAAGCATTTTCTGCTCCTAGCAACTCTACAGCTGAAAAGAAAGATGATAATTATATAATGAAAGCATGTTGGTCACTGCTTTAAATGTTTGGAAACAAATATCTCTCTTCACTCCATTCAGTCGTATTGTATTTTATTCCTGGAGATAATAGCTTTTTTTTTTTTTTTTGAATAGTTCTAACAATGTGTTTTCTTCCTTTTCTTTCTTTCTTTCTTTCTTTCTTTCTTTCTTTCTTTCTTTCTTTCTAGTACCTTTCTATGGGCAGCTTTTGCTCTCAGGAAAATGAAGTTAAAGAAAAGTTAGAACATGATTTGAGGGTCATGTAACTGATTCATTCAACAAACATGTTATATAAATAAAAGCAGGAGCTAGGAAAATATCATGAGAAATAATCATGTTCTGTTTCATATGTTTACCCTATACCCACATAAGGAGAAACAAAGAAACCACCAATGACCCTTTGAATTTATAGTGAAAGTCAGCAAGCATTTTTTTTTCTTTCTGTATACATCTGAAAAACATCATACATCTAAAGGGACATTGAATTGACAGAGGAAAGGTAAATTCTATTTATTAAGTGTGTATGAAAAAAAGGAACATGCATACATTTATTCTTTTCAGCCAACACAAGGTGGGGAGTAACAGTCATAGCATTAGTGGTTAAGAGAAGGTGCTTAGCAATCAGAAGAGTTTTGGACTCCTAGCTCAACCTGTGGGACTTTCAACTTCTCTGAGGCTCAGTTTTCTTTCAGTGAAATAAGGCTAATAATAGTCTACTGGTTGGGATTACTGCAAAAATTAAATGAGTGAATATATTATGTGCCTAGCATATATTAAGCAATAAAAATTTCATTATTATCATTACATTGTTATTATAACTATTACTATTATTATTATCCTTATAGGTTCTGTCTTTTATAAATGTTATCAAAGTTTATTCACAAGTCTATGACATATCTATGCTTTGCTACATCTTACAAGCAGAAATGATCTTTATTGTTTTCTGCCATGTAGCCTTAAGAAATCTAACACTTGCAATTAGGAAGAAATGCATTCTGGGAGGAAAATGTGTAAACATCTGTAGGAGAAGGATGCTATCTAATGATTCCAAATAGCTACAATCTCTTCCTTGTTAGCAACATTCTTCTGTGTCCTTTCTTTCTAAGGGAAATATAAATGTTAGACTTCCCCAGCAGACATGCAGTGATCTTAATGGCATTCTTTCCTTGGGTTTCAGGCACTGCCACCTGTGCAACTGACATGTTCAGCTGTCAGGGCTCCCATGCCTGTGTGCCACGGCACTGGCTTTGTGATGGTGAAAGGGACTGTCCAAATGGAAGTGATGAGCTCTCCACAGCAGGCTGTGGTAAGACACGTGAAGGAAAGCTGCCGCAGCACCCTCAGACTCTTGCTTTTGTAGTATTTATCATCTCACATTTTCTCTCACTTTCCCACTCCCTGGACTCATACATAGTACCAGAATTAATCAGGTGGGATGTTGTCATCAGAGTAGTTCAGCAACCCCTCTAACCAGCTACTGTCCAGAGATTTTCAAACATGCACATTGGGATTACCCATTTAAAAACCATTCTGATGAACACAGACCCATCTCTTCTCTTCTGAGATTATGTAGCTATCTGATGTTGTGTGACTATAGTAGATTTGTTATTTTCTTTTTAGAACCCCACCCCCACAAAGTGTTTTAGATTGCCTATTACAGACACTCTATAAATGACTGATGTGATCCCAAATAACTACTGATCAGAAGGTCAGTAAACACCTATTAGTCCTGCGGAGAGGGTATTAACCCTTAGGTCAGGTAAAAATAGTATGGATATAGCTGAATTAAGCTGGGGGATCAGGGGAACACCTTTGGAGGTCAAACAATTTACTAAGTTTCTGACTCTTGGTCACCTCAGGAAATGTTCACGGAATTACTCAGTAGTAAAAATTTAGATAAAATCTTTTGCATGATCAAGAGAATGAGGGGCCTGAATATTTGAAAACTGTCCCAAGGTCACATAGGGATCCATTGAGCTGAGCAAGTTGTCAGAAACAGTGCTGTGAATTCTGGCCATTAAAATGAATTCTGCCAATCATTTCTCCAATGACCTGTCTTCAGGTCTTTAAAACTGTATTTGAAGCCATAATATAGGTGTGTGTCTGTGTGGGTATGTATATATGGGTGGACGGGATAGTTAAAGTGGAGAAAGAAAAAGAAAACTATGAGGCAGGCCTATGTGTTCAAAACTCATGCTATTATAGAATAGTTCACTTTGATCTTGAAACCGATATGTGTGTCTGTAAAGGTCAATGGGGCCACTGAGGGCTACATAACAAAGGATTATGCATCAATTCAGTGATCCAGATGGCCCCAGTATACTATTGCTATTGTAGTAAGTTAACACTCTGGGAGACATATTAACACTTTTGGACCACATGGGTGCTGTTAAGTAAATTATGCTAAAGTACAACAAATTGTACTCAAGTGACCTGAAAGCGTTAATGCCAAATAAGCCTCTGTTGCTTGGTGTTTTAAAGAATAATTCATGTATTAGAATTGGCATAATTCACTTGAGTTATATAACTGTCACAGAGTTCAAAGTTAGCGGAGTTATTAGTAACTGAATTTTACTATGATTATAATGGGAAGTTTTAATGCTACTTCTACATGGCTTCCATATCTTTTTTGAAAACAAATTTGTTGGAAATAAGTTACACTTGATTAAATCCAAGGAATCCTTTTTGTTTTACTTGCTCATATCTCTATTGTAGTCATTACAGACTTGAAAGCAGAGATTTCCTTTTTTGAATATGGGTAAAAGAATAATTATAATACTTTAAATATCAAATTAAATATAGAAGATACTAGGTCATCACAAAGAAATATTATATAACAAAGGGTAAAAGTGTCATAGAAGGATTTCAAGGAAAAGAAATAACATTATCTTTGTAATGAAGGACAAAGAGAAAAAAGAGAGTTATTCTAGGTAGAGAGAAGTACCTATTAAGACATGGATGTGGTGGGGGGAGTTAGAAGGCATGTACATTTTTTCAAGTGCCCATTATATGTCAATTATATTGTTAAGTTGTTTTATTTACATTATTGAATTCCCACAGTATCTCAGTGAAATGTTTTTGGGAATCTGCCAAAAATAGTTGTTAAATAGATGAGAATTTAAATAGCACCTGGGAATTTACTGAGTACCTAAAATAAGCTGATCTGCTTCATATACCTTATCTGGTTCTTGCAAGAAGTTTATCAGATAGATCTTATCATTCCCGTTAAGTGAATAAAGAAACAGATAAAACAAGAAAGTAAAAACCTTCCACAAGATACAAATCATAAGTAGCAGAGTGACTTTTTGCAAAACCTTTCTCTTTCTAGTATACTACAGTGACATATATCAGATTCTTTTTTTATTTTACTTAAAAGTGAGATATAATTGACATATAACATTATATGAGTTTTAGGTAAACAACATAATGGTTTGGTCTATGTGATATTTTACAGTAATTACTATAATAAGTTTAGTTAGCATCTATTCTATAGCAGATTTTTTATATTCAAAATATTTTAAACAACCTTGAGTCCTAACATACATTAATCTTTTAAATATTAGACAAAGTAATTGAAAATATTTAAATGATCTCTTCAAACCACTATGATTCCATGCATATAGTATTAAAGTTTATTTACTCTGCAAAACTTACCAGTTTTTGAACTTTTGCTGAAGGTTATTGGACATTTTGGTCAACTATTTTCCCCATTGGTTAGGATCCTTGTTAGAGCATTGTTTTCATGAATCAGGGTTCCGAAAGAATCAGTATTCCATTTCATGGATCAGTATTCTTAATTTGATGTGGTACTTACTTATTGGGCTTATCAGACCATAGATCTTAACCTATTTCAATATCCCAAAGTCACCCCAGTTTTATTTTCATCTTTGAAACGATAGTTTTCTTAGCTATTTTGATGTTTTCTTTTCACTTCCATCATGAGCATTAGCACTCGGTAGTCTTTTCAGGTTCATTTTTCACAAAGAAGCAAGGTTTTTATCACTTTACTAGCAATCCTGCAGGCATAAGGAGAGAAAAAACCCAGCCACATTATTACAGTTGAATGATTTTTTTATCACTTATGAACTTTTGAATTCATCCTTTAGCAAACTTACAAATTGCTAAATGGCCTGAAATTTCAGGGTCACTGTGGAATTGGTGAATGTATTAATACTAAAACTTTGAATCAGCGTTCATATATTTCATATATAAATATATGCATGTTAATATATATTACGAATTTATATGTATGTCCATATATATATTATGAATGGAATATTGAGCAAACTTTTCTTTTTTTGTAAATAACTATGAATTATTGAGTATAATAGCATACATTCCCCAAAGTCCTAAGGTGGGGGGAGATGAAATAGGTACTCATCTAACTTTATTTTTTGTGGTATCTTTATTAGCTCCCAATAATACATGTGATGAAAATGCTTTCATGTGTCATAATAAAGTGTGCATCCCCAAGCAGTTTGTTTGTGACCATGATGATGACTGTGGAGATGGCTCCGATGAGTCACTGCAGTGCGGTAAGTATACCCAAACTTTTCATAGAAGATGTTGTCAGGCTGAGTAAGAATCTTTTAAGATATCTTAAGAAATACGTAAATACAAGAACAACACATTTCTTTATGCACTAAGGACATGTAAACTCAGTAATATATAGATGCACCACAATGACTTTTTTAAGCTCTAGCTTAATTACACATTGACTTGGAGATCATGCCTACGTGTAGCATATTCTTATTAGGAGCCACACAGGAAAATGTTTATGAAAATGTTTTTGGTTTAAAGTGCTTTAAACTTTAAAGACAATATATGGCTAGCTAGGTCAGTCTTATAGCCAAATGAAATACTTGAGTGAGAAAAAAAAGAATTCACAACTATCAGAGAAATTGGATACGTAATATTTTCCTTTCACCTTATCCTTTTACATGTACACTTATTTGTTAAAATTGAATAATATAATGATAAAATTTATCTTATTGCATATATATTTATAGGACCAGTACATATATAATATGAACACAAATACAAATATAACTTTTGTAGTGAAAATCATTAAAAATTCCTAGTTGAAATTGAATTCTTACATGAACCTAGTATTTTTGTAAGAAGAAAAAAAAACTTAAATACATACATGAGTAAATGTAAAATGAAAAGCATTAAAATCCACATATAATGATGAAAGGCAGTAGATTTAGTGCCCTCTTTTGTTCTTCCTGTGTTGTGTCTATAGCCTTGGTTTTTGATAGCAGTCTCTGATAGAAATCATTGGATACCAGTTTTTATGATCATTTCACCATTAAGTCATGGATTCAATGTGATGTTTTAAAAGATACATCATAACTCAAGGTGTTAATCAGAAGTACAATTAATTCTGATTGAATACCTTCCCTCTGTTAGACACTTACTCAGTTGACATGGAGATGAATGAGACAGAGATAGAAGAAATTGCAGACAAACAGGAAGATCAGAAATACAATATAGAAAAATAGCACACATTGTCAGATGGCAATAAGAATCACAATACATGGGAGCAAAGCTGAGAGAATAATTTTTGAGTCACTAAAGAATAAAGAAGCAAGGATTGTTAGAGAAAGTCATATTTGGATGGTAGAGAACATACACAGTGGTTAAAAGCTTGGACCTTAGAGGCAGACAGCCTGGGTCCAGAACCTGGTCCTGCCCCTTACTATCTGTGTGATCTTTGAAAAGTTATTTCACCTTTTTGTACCCAAATTCTTCATCTATTTTAAATATATATATATATATATATATATATATATATATATATATATATATATATATATATTAAGGATGTTAAGAGAATTAAGTTAATATTTGTAAAGTGCTAAGAATAGTTCTGCACACATAGAAAGTTCTTTGTATGTTTACAAATGACTGTAAATTGACATGGTTGAAGAATACAATTAGTCTTTTCTGAGGTAAGTTAGAAGTTGAAGCTGGATTCTAAAAAGTCTGGAATACTTGTTAAGGAATTTGTTTTTAATTATTTGGCTCCTAATTGGCAACACACATTTGAAATAGGGAAATGCCACAGTCAAAATATGTTTCAGGACCATCTTTTTCAGCAGAGTGGATGAAATATTACCCTGGGAGAGGGGAGACATTAGGGAGAAAGTAAGCTAACTAGAAAATTATTGCAATAGTTCTGATGATTAATGATGTGATGATAAGCCAGGGCAGAAATGGTGGAATGAGGAGAACAGAATGAGTCACAATTCATCTACGGTCAGATATGGAGGAGAAAGGAGAATTTCTAGCTCGGATGACTTGGTGGATGGTGTGTTACTATTAATGAACTTTGGAACACAAGAGATTAAGGGCCAAGTTTTGCAGATGCAGAAGAGAAATGTAAAAAAGAATTAATTTTGGATACTTTGAATATGAAGTGTTAATCAGACAATCACATGGAGCTGTACAGTGAGTGTTTGAAAACTTAGTTCCAGAAACCAAAGGATAACCAGGAAAATAAGATTAATTTGGTGGTCATTGGCATAAAGATGATATTCAAAATGTAGCCAAGAATGAGAACACCCAGCACTGCAGAAAGGAAAAGGGGAAAGCAACATGTTGAAGATTGAAGTTAGGGCTTCACCTGCAATATTTTAGAATGGAACAGGAGTTGACTTCATACAGAAAGAAGGATAAAAGGGAACAGCAAATGTGAAGTTAGAAAGATGTCCAGGAGAGTGGATTATAAATATTAAATTAGGAAATTATTTACAGGGTAGTGTGCTTAACATCAAATGCTGAAGGAAGGTGAAATTGATAGAGTCTGAGACACCTTCGAATTCACTTGTCACTTGGTATTTGTTAGCTCAAAGAGGAATTTCAGAAGGCAGATGTGTAAATGGATATTAATGAATTGAGGAAGAGCTGGAGATAAGTGAGGAAACGCTGGCTAGGGTAGTAGGAAAGAAGAGTAAGGTATAGTTAAGAGTTATGTGGATGGATTTTTATTGTTACTGGTCTGGGAGAGACTTGAATGTAATGTACATATTGACCTATTGACTGAGGAGAATGAACTAGTGAGGAATGGGAGGGAAGAAAGACCAGGGAAACTGGAGTATTTTAGAACTCTCTAATTTTGCCATTCTGTGTGACAAACATCTCAATTATATAATCATTGTTGAATTATTTTTCTATTGGAATTTTGCCTATTTGTTAATAAACATACAGATCTTATTCCCTCTTTTCAAAAATAGAATATTTGCCAGATTTAGCAGAAAGTTTCTTAATGGAAATGATAGTTTTTATTGTTAACAAACTTAGGAGAAATTCTATCTAATACTCATAATATTCAAAATCAAATGAGTTTTACTTACAAACAGGCATAGATATGAACATTAAAAATTGATGGGTTGATACTGTGATTTGAATAAAGCTTTTTAATACCTCTAAGTATCAATATATAGGATAATTACAATAGTTTTGTTTTTATTGCTTTATAAATTTACTTTTCTTTCATTTTAGCAATGTCTTTACAGTTTCAACACTGCTTCCCAAACACAAACATAGCATTACAGCTTCTGAGAATAATCACTTCATCCATATGTTCTGGTGCTATACCTAATCAAGCTTAGTCTTGAAAAAAATGTAATAGCTTTATTCTTGTTTTTCATTCAGAGGGAAATTTTTAGAAGACAGATAATAGGTGAACAGAGATGGTATGGTATCCTCGAGTATTGCATTTCTGTTTCCTCACTCAGAAACACTAAGATTGCCTTGTTTTTTACTTTATTTTCTGGCCCTTAATCCTACTTTTCAACCACAAATATCTCTTCATTATGACCACTGTTCCCAAAAGAAATTAGAAACATTTATCATAGGAGACATGGGTAACTCCCATGGTTAACTAGGTATAGTGTACATTGGGGGATGTAGTTTTAATGAGTATTTGTTATATGAATTAGAAGGTTTGTTTTTTTGTCTCTAGCATATCGACAGTGTAATGTGGAAGAATTTAGTTGTGCTGATGGACGATGCCTCCTAAGTACTCAATGGCAGTGTGATGGAGACTTTGATTGCCCTGACCATTCTGATGAAGCACCTTTAAACCCAAAGTGCAAAAGTGCAGGTACAGAAAATATATAATATGCTTATTCCACAATTTGCTTTTTACTTTATATTTTTAAGTATTTTTTAAAGTTGATTCATTTTTAAGAGATAGAGACAGTGTCAGCTGGGGGGAGGGGAGGGCAGAGAGAGAGAGGGAGACACAGATTCCGAAGCAGACTCCAGGCTCTGAGCTGTCAGCACAGAGCGTGATGTGGGACTCGAACCCATGAACCATGAGACCATGACCTGAACCAAAGTCAGACGCCCAACAGACTGATCCACCCAGATGCCCCCCAACATTTGCTTTTTAATGGCAAAACTGTGACTCTGTCATTCTAGTATGATATTCAAGGAAAAATGCAAATAATTAAGCATATGATGTTTCAAGTGATACCATGCAGGATCCTAGTAATCAACTATGTTTTGAAACTACTTTTAGAAATTTAAATCTGTGCCAAAATACAAAGATTTGAGGCAATGAACTTAATGAATCCATCACCTTGCCCCCTTTGAAAAAGTTATTTTTTCTTAATACATGATTATGTGAAAATAATTTTCTGGTATGGTCCTATTTGAAAATTTAAACATAAAATAAGCTGAGATTTACTGAGAGAAAGTCTGTATGAGTCATACTTAGGCACAATGAAATAAATTGCATATCACTTGAACAGAAATATATACATAGCCAAACTTGGTCTATTTATCATTTCACTATTCCAAAGACTGAATACATAGTCATATATTTAAAATAAACCCAATTGCTTTTTTCTCATGTACTTTACATGCTAATAGGCTTTCTTTTATCATGTATGATAATGAGTAATATTCAAGTCATCAGGTTATAAGTACCTGCAAAACCTAAACTCCTTTCCATAGATATATTTGGAAAAACTATTATTCACCACAAATGTCCTTTTTATGCCCTGACTTAAAAATGTCAATGTTATATTTCCAGGAAGAAAAAGAATTTAGGAATATCTACCGATTCTAGATTCTTAATTTTCAGTGACATATAATTTCTTAGAGACCTGTGGCTTGAGGGAAATGTCAAACTATCATCATACTTTTAAATTTCATCTTCACAATATAGGTGAAGACAGAAATACTCCATTAATTTTACTAGAGATGCTTATTTTGATTGTTAATTTTCATGGCAAAGAAAGATTTTCAATAAGTGTTGAACATGAAAGTACATTTTGCCCTTGATTTTTTTTATATTTTGTGTATAAAATATTACACTATGTATAGAGAATTGTAGATGCACATATATTTACCATAATTTTTGACAGATAAGTTATCATATTTATGAATGTTTTCAACAATTGTAGTATAAAGCAATGGCATGCCCTTTATGTTCCATTTGTTTTATTTTCTTTTTCCAGAACAATCATGCAACAGTTCATTTTTTATGTGCAAAAATGGCAGGTGCATTCCCAGTGGAGGTCTTTGTGACAATAAGGATGACTGTGGCGATGGCTCAGATGAGAGAAACTGCCATATAAATGAATGTTTGAGTAAGAAAGTCAGTGGATGTTCTCAAGATTGTCAAGACCTTCCAGTCAGTTACAAGGTAGGTACTCATCAAAAATAGCAAATCACACGATACATTAGAATTTGAGATAGTGAACGCTATTTAATCCACTATAACTGTAAGACTTAAAATGCATCATAATATTGTTGAAGATATATGAAAATGTTGAACATTTTCAATGTATGCTGAACATAAAGAAAAACAAAATCAACAGAAGACCAGTGTTTAGGGAGATACTGCCACGTTGGTGGCACAAAAATATGTATGCAACTCTTAAGTTCTCATTTCTTCCTTCATTCTTTCTCCCATCTTTGAAGTGAAATGGACTGAGCATCTGTCTACCACAACATTGGATAATACAATATTTTTCATATAAACAGAAAAAAAACCAGAATACATGAATTATTAGGACTGAGTGCAGGTACACTAAAAATATATCATGCCTAATATCCTAATTGACTTTTGTTAGTACCATTTTCCTGAGGAGGGTGATTCACTGACAAAACTGATTGGCAAGAATAGCTCTTAAAAACATCTCCTTTTCATTCATGTTGGAAAGGAGGGTGCAAATGAACATAAAATTAAAGCTGTACAGTAAGTTTGATTATGGTTGGGGAAATCTTAGGAAGAGCAATTCATTCAGAAGTCACGGTTTTTAAGTGAACACTAGTTCTGTCTGAATCAGCAATAGGACAGGCTCCTCTAAAACACAGACTCAGTCTAATGCCAGTTATAGTATTACAGAGGTTAGATTTTATTCTAGTGAATTCCACACTGATCAGAACACACCTGGGGTACTATGCACACTTATGGACAGGGCATTTTAAGAGGAACCTTGACAAATTGTAGTGTATACAAATTTGTACATCCAGAAGCATAAGAAGTATGGAACACACACCTTTAGGAGTTTTCCCTGGAGCAAAGATGAATTGTTATCTGTATTCAAATATATGAAGTACTGGAATAGGGAGCAACCTAGTCTGAGTTTATTTCGAAGGTTGGAATTATAAATTAGGAGGCGGATTCTGTTCATTATAAGGGAAAGTGTTGTAAAATACTCTTTACTTGGAAAGACTGTCTCATTTCTCACTACTAAAGAGGTTAAATTGTGGCTTTCTTTAAAGCATGCTAGAGAAAATATTTGTGTATTGCAAAGATGTTGTATCTTTTTTCTTGCAAGCCTTGACATCCCATGATAGGCCACTTCTGTCAAATGGTAAATTTAGCCAACCACTTTGGCATCTGTAATCTCTGAATTTCTGGTATTGTGATTAATTTAACTACATTGATAGGATTTAATTGTATGTAGATGAAACCAGAAAACTACAATGATCATTTTCCTCTATGCAAAACAGGGATAAAAACCAAAACACTAAGGAAGCTACATTTGTTACGAAAAATATTTTTTTAGTTTGAATATTGTATTAAGACTTGGTTAAATTTATAGACTTAAAGGGGTGTCTGGGTGGCTCAGTTGGTTAAGCGTCTGACCTTGGCTCAGGTCATGATCCCACAGTTTGTGGGTTCGAACCCCATGTTGGGCTCTGTGCTGACAGCTCAGAGCCTGGAGCCTGCTTCAGATTCTGTGTCTCCCTCTCCCTCTGCTCCTCCCCTGCTTACATTCTGTCTCTTTCTTTCAAAAATAAACATTAATTTTTTTTTTTAATTTACAGAGTTAAAACACACATGTAGTCACTTATAACATTGTATTGTTGGTAAAATGAAACAAGACAATGAACCAAAATAACTCTTAATGAGATGAATATCTATCAGATAATCAGTTTTGGCAATAAATATTTTGAAACCCAATGGAGCAGAAAAAATATTATTAGTGACTTATGCACAATCAATATAAAGTGTTTCTTGAAATATTAGGGAACAGGTCATAGAAATATTACAGATAATTAGTTACAATTTCAATGCAGAGTTTATAAATAGTGCTTTAGTTGTATCTGTATAATATATTCTATATTTCTATATGTTTATGGAATCTATAAATCATAGAATCTGTCATCCATCTATCTAGCATCTGTGTATCTTTCCATCTATCTAAAAACTTAAACTTCAAGGTAGATCTCCTTACATTTTTTCTACGTGTATTTAAAATCTGTCATAACAAATATGGTGGTAAAATCTAATAATTATAGAATATTAGATGACCACCTTTTGATATAACATCCAAATGGGCTTTAGTATTTTTATAATGCCTGCATATAAGAAGTACTTAGTACTCAGAAATGCCATATTTAGAAAACTACTGTGGTAGAAATATATATCATCCAGAGCATCATATTAAATCATACTATTTTAATTACTTTATAAGACCCATCATACAGAAATACTTGTTTGTTGATAACTTTAAAAAGATCAGTATTTTCACCTTGACTTCTCAGAAGGGGTCATAGAATGAAGTGAGAATTCTAGTTAAAATAGGTAATATATTTATTTAATCATTTAGAAAGTCTCTGTGTCTGATACCTGACAGAATTGCTATGAATAGCATTCTCGAATATGTACACATGTCAAAACTAATGAATAAAATAAAATATCTATTGGGGAAACAAGACCAATATAAAAATTCAAGCAGAATCAGAAATGAGAGATTTAAATAAAGTTTCAAAGCTAACATTGTACATATTGTGTTAAAAAATATATATATACATACACATATACATACACACACATATTTATATTCATGATAATTTGTTGATAGGAAATTGAGTAAAAAGCCTTATATACAACAAAATGCTTATATATTGGGGGGGGGGGGGAGCTTATTGGTTTCTCTTTTCCAGGAAATGGAGAAAAATATCCAGTAACCAATTTTTCATTACAATAGCTATAGAACATGGCAATAAATCCTCCACCAAATTCTGCAATAAAATGAAAATTGCTTACAAAAGCAAAATTTAGACCTTATGGACTGTGAACAATTTGCACGTTTGTTGTAAGACAAATACAATGTATCTAACTATTCAGCAGGGAGTAATAACATTTACTAAAGCAAGGATCTTATTTTGATGTGAAGGATAATTTACCATGTAAAAATAAATGTACTTCTGGGAGAGAAATAAGTTTTAATGTATGTATTAGAAATAATATTTGTAAAATATTGCTTAAAAAGCTACAAAGAAACTTCTCTGAATTTAATAGGAAAAGTTTGGGTAGCTATATTTCTTTCTGGTAGCTATATGATCCTATATAAAAATTAATACAAATCAGGAAAACTTGAAGTCATTCTTGATGGTGAGAAAAATTAAGATGATATTGAAAATACATAAATCTCACTTTCATAAAAAATGGGGTTTTTTGGTAAATGAAAATGAGAAAATTTAAAACTCAGTTTCCAAGATAGATTAATCTCTCATCTTTTATTTTTGGAGGTACAAATGATTATTCTTTTATTTCACTCAACTTATGAAAGCTAGGCTGGTAGAATGTCCCACTGAGACCTTTGGGTTATTTGGGAGCAAAAATGTTTTTGTTAAAACAAGGTTAACGGATTGGGGAAAATGATCTTTTAAAAAAATCTTCTCTTTCAATAAATAATCTTTTAAAAACTTACTGATAACCTCTTAAACATATTTCATTTGTTTATAGAAATCTATATTTAGTCACTTTTGCCAATTTTACATTAAGAAATTGATTTTCTATAAATGTGGAAGCTATTTGATATAGTAGTTCTATTTGATATAGTAGTTGTATAAACCTGATGTTAGCCATTCAAAGTGATTTTCAGAAATCCCATTAAAATTAGGACACTGTTTATTTCCTTTTATAATACTCTCTGAGAGGAATTCAGTACATTCTATTAAAATTCCTTTCACTTGTCCTAAAGTGCTCCTTGAATTCAACAGTGCCTTATGTCAGCCTATGGATCTCTGGTTTCTGGCCTAAGTGATCTCTACTCCAGTCCTTTTCAGTGATATATTTTAGTATCCTGTCATTTTCTACTTGCGTTTTTTAAAAAATAATTTTTTAAAAATTGTGGTAAAATATACATAACATAAAATTTACCATTTTAACCAACTTTTTTCATTTATTTATTTTTGACAGAGAAAGAGAGCCTGAGTGAGGGAGGAGCAGAAAGAGAGGGAGAGGTAGAGACATAGGGAGAAAGAGGGAGAGAAAATCCCAAGGAGGCTCCACGCTGTCAGCGTAGAGCTGGAATGACTCGGGGCTCAGTCCCAGGAACCATGAGATCACAACCTGAGCCAAAATCAAGAGTCGGACGCTCAACCTACGGAGCCACCTAGGCTCCCCTACTATTTTAACAATGTTTAAGTGTACACTTAGGTGACATTAATCACCTCATTTTCCTTTGCCCTAGCAAAGCACTGATTGTCCTGACTTCCTTAAACAGGTAGCAGGATGTCTTCTCAAAGAAAGTAAGAGTTTGAGGAGGAGAGTTTAGGAAATCAAGCTGTGGCTTTTGTTTTGATTTGTTGGCTTAAAAATAAAACAAAAAAAAAACTTGTAATTGCTGAGAATTATTAGCTAAATATTGGTGTAAATTGTTAACAATGAAAGCGCTTAAGCAATTCATTATGAGCTTAAAGCAATTCATTCCTTTTAAAAGAACTTAGTAACAGCCATTTAGTTTGCTTTGGAACATTTCTGGGTGAAGATGAAGTGGCCTCTCCACCAAATAATGGTTTTTTTTGTGTGCTTAAAAAACTCAATTGTTTGCTTACTATTTAATAAATGCACATATATCTCTCTGATTTTTTCCCAATAGATACAAAGATCTGCCATCACATTTATCCTCAGATAAATAATCTAGGTTATTAAATGTTTGCTTTGAATAACTCTTGGATACCAGTTACTCATAACGATTTAGGGTTTCTTTTTAACTCACTGTCCTTCTCAATATTCACACATTCCTTAATTCCAAAAGTGCTAAAGAGTCTTGGTAAAGATAGTATGATCATAATCATCTGGCCAATTATAGATTCATTTTGTATAATTATAATTCTCATATGCTGCCTGGCAGAGATTGAATATAGACCTGAAAGACAGTGACCAGTCACAGTACGTCATTATTTTCGGGACTGCAAAGACATACTATGGTGTGACATCAGAATTTACATGCTGGTTAGTAAATATTGCATATCATCATCAGAGTTTCATATAGTACATGATAGATGCTGAACGAAAGATTTGATGACACAAAAATTGAGTAAATTATAGTGGGAAATTATGTTAATATTATTTTATTTCTCCAAACAACATCAGCATGCCAAGTTATGGGATCAGACCCAGTTGACCAATATTAATTGTGCCTTAGTATATGTTATAGACAGTCTCAGCAATCCTCTGTCTTTATCCGGGCAACTTCACCCGTATGTCTCTAGCTTCTCATCAGTTAACTAAAAATAATAATACCTACATCACTGATTTCTGTAAGGCCCTGTTGAAATAGCATATGTACCAATGCTAGTAATCTTCAAAGCTCTGCATAATCATTAATTCTTATGATCGTTAAAGTCTTCTAAAAAGTCAAGATAATGCAGTAGAAAAAGAATGAAGGAAGTTGACTAGTTTTGTGGTCCTTGCCATGCTATGGCCACATGGCTTTGATGATGTCAGTTAACTTTTATAAAAATCTTGCCAACCTCGGATGATCAAATGAAGATATTTGGGAGAATTTGTTTTTAGCTTTAATATTACTTAATATACATAATTCTTATTAAAGGTTAATCCCTGGAGACAGAAAGACTTGCCATTATCTATTCTTTTTTTTAATTAATTTATTTTTTTAAGTTTACTTATTTATTTTGAGAGACACAGAGACAGCATGAGTGGGGGTAGGTCAGAGAGAGAGGGAGACAGAGAGTCCCATGCTCTCAGCATGGAGCCCGATATGGAGCTCAAACTCATAAAACCATGAGATCATGACCTGAGCTGAAACCAAGATATCCAATAGGAAAAGACAGTGACAATGATATGAAATGATTATACTTGTTTCTCATTCTTTAGTGCAAATGCTGGCCTGGATTCCAACTGAAGGATGATGGTAAAACATGTGTGGACGTTGACGAATGCTCCTTGGGATTTCCGTGTAGCCAGCAATGCATCAATACATATGGGACCTACAAGTGCTTTTGTACAGATGGGTATGAAATACAACCTGATAACCCAAATGGCTGCAAATCACTCTCAGGTATGGAATTGAACTTGTCCACTGATCCAGCCTCAGTTACACATATGGATTCTGAGTTTTATAGCTATTCTTACTGAATTCACTCCCCTTTGCTGTTTCTGAGAAATCAAAATTCTTCCTTACTTACCTTGATATAGGGATATGTCACTCTAATTTTGTGTGCTGTCCACAAACTGTTCTGTTTGTAATAAAATCGCATTATGGTCTTGTGCATTATTAAGTGATTTTTAGATTTTGAGAGTGCTCAGAGGTAAAAAGAACTATTTCTAGCATTTTTTCCTGCTGCATCACAGGTTCTTAAGAGAAGGTTTGACCAAGACTATTAAAGAGCCTATTGTGACTGTATTATAATAGCTTTCCTTCTCCCTTATACCATACATGCTCATATACATATGCCAAGAAGGTCAATAATGATAATAGTAATGATGATGACAACAATAGCAATAAATCAGCTATATAGGACTACTTGAATTCTTCCATAGACTCAGCAAATATTAAACTTCTCTTTGTTTCTAGTAGTAAGTTTGACTTTGCAAATTAGAAAATTTAATAGAACGTGGGCCATAATTTTAAAAATATTACAATTCATTAGGGGAGAAAATCACACATATTAAAATAATGCAAAGCAATATATAATAAATGACTGAGCAAAAAATGATACATAATATTGTCTCTACCCCCTCACTTTCTGTGAATCAAACAGCATTGCTAGCTTCTTATGTATATGTATGTCACATTTGTATGACGGCGTAGAATATATTATGCTAAGCAAAGTAAGTCAGTCAGAGAAAGACAAGAGGGTGCTCAAACTCCTGGCCCCAGAGATGATGACCTGAACTGAAGTCAGATGCTTAACCAACGAAGCCACCCAGATGCCCCCCAGGCACCAGGAATTTTTTTTTAATTTTTTCAAACGTTTATTTATTATTGAGAGACAGAGACAGAGCATGAGCAGGGGAAGGGCAGGGCAGAGGGAGAGGGAGACAGAATCTGAAGCAGGCTCCAGGCTCTGAGCTGTCAGCACAGAGCCCGACGCGGGACTGAAACTCATGAACCACGAGATCATGACTTAAGCCGAAGTCGGACGCTTAACCGACTGAGCCACCCAGGCGCCCCTAGGAATTTTTAAAATTAGTTTTTCAACTGGTTAACCCTTTGCACATTATAGAGAAACAAAAAAAAACCCTTTCAGTTTTTTTGTGTGTTTGTTTTATTTCACTTTTACTTATTCTTGGAGTATTCCTCACTGAATCAATTTGTATATTATTTGAAGCCTGTTGTTTTATTTGCAAACCTACTTGCTACGTCATGCATTCAGCCACATGAAATAAGAAAAAAGAAAATAACAAAACTGGTCAATGTTTTTGTTACTTTAAACTTTTCAGAAAGGAGGGTATGAAGGAGATGAATGCTGATGATTACAATTTTTATCTCATTATATCATGTGTCCATGCTGTAGTTGTTTCTCATTAGCAGCAATTATTAGAAACTAATCATGATACAAAAATGTGTTCCTGAAGCATAATTCTTTTGCTAAAGAGATCGATTTTTTCCAACTTTATTGAAGTATAGTTGACATTTAGCTGTGTAACATAGAACTGTGTGACACATAGCTGTGTAACATGTCTACACATGATACACTTTAGATATTGCAACATGAGTGCCACCATAGTGTTAGGAATCCCTCTGTCACTTCACCTAATTACCATTTCTTTCTTGTGGTGATAACATTTAAGCTCTACTCTCTTAGCAACTTTCAAGTATGTAGTATTTTACCTAAAATCACCATGCTGTGCCTTAGATCCTCAGAACTTATTTATCTTCTTACTGGAAGTTTGTATTCTTTAACCAACATCTCTCCATTTCTCTCACCCGTCGTACCTGGCAACCACCATTCTACTGTCTGTTTCTATGAGTTTGACTTTTTTGATATTCTACATATAGGTGATAATCACATAGTATTCATCCTTCTCTGACTTACTTCACTTAGTATAATGTTCTCAAGGACCATCCATGTTGTTGTAAATGGCAGAATTTCATTATTTCACATGGCTGAATAATATTCCATTGTGTGTGTATATATGTGTATAATGTATAATATAATATATGTATATAATATATAAAACATAATATGCATATATATGTTATATACTATAAAAAATACATATGCGTAAATACATACATATAAATTGACACATACATGTAAACACAGATACATATACATATATTTATATATATATGTGTATGTATGTTACATCTTCTTTATTCATCCATTGATGGACATTTAGGTTATTTCCATATCTTGGCTGTTGTGAATAAAGCTGTCATAAACATGGGAGTGAAGATATATATCTTTCTCATCATGTTTTTATTTCCTTTGATAAATACCCAGAAGCAAGATTGCTGGTTCATATGTTGGTTCTATTTTTAATCTTTTTAGGGACCTCCATACTGATTTTCATAGTGGATATACATTCCTACCGACAATGAACAAAGTTTCCTTTTTCTCAAATCCTTGTGAACACTTGTTATCTCTGGTGTTTTTGATGATAGATATTCTAACAGAAGTAGGGTGATATCTAACTGATTTTAATTTGTGTTTCCCTGATTATTGTTGATGTTGAACATTTTTTGATGTACTTGTTGGCCATTTGTATGTCTTCTTTGGGAAAATGTCTATTCACTTCCTCTGCCCATATTTAAATCAATTTATTTTTGGTTTTTGTTATTGATTTGTATGTGATTTCTTTATATGTTTTCAATGTAACCTGTTATCAGATATATAATATACAAATATTTTCTCCCATTTCATATGTTGCCTTTTAATTGTGTTGATTGTTTCTTTTGCTGCACAGAAAGAAACTTTTTACTTTGATATAGTTCTGCTTATTTTTGCCTTTATTGCTTGTGTTTTTTCTGTAATATCTAAAAAAATCATTACCATGACCTTAAAGGAGCCTTTTGTTGATGTTTTCTTTGAGGAATTTTATAATTTCAGTTATTACATTTAAGTAGTAAAGAACAGAACTACCTAAGTATTAAGGTAGACCATGACTGGGGTACCTGGGTGGTTAGGTTGGTTAAGCGTTGGACTCTTAATCTCAGCTCAGGTCATGATCTCATAGTTCATGAGATTGAGCCTGGTGTGAGGTTCCATGATGACAGCATGGCGCCTGCTTGGGATTCTCTGTCTCTCCTCTCTTTTCTGCCCCTCCCTTGCTTGCACTCTTTCCCAAATAAATAAACATTAGAAAAAAAAGGTAGACCATGACTGACTAATTTTATATTTATACATATAGTTGACAAGGGATGACAAGGTGCCTTCAACCTCAGACTGACTCTCTTGAGTAGGGTTCCGAGTCTCAATTTAGCATCAACACAAAGACTGAATGATTGATTGGGGATGCTGTCCTTGCTCATAGAAGGAGATGTCCGGCATGTGTGATACACATTTCTTTTTTTTTTTTTAATTTTTTTAATGTTTATTATTTTTGAGAGAGAGAGAGAGAGCAAGCCTGGAAGGAGCAGAGAGAGAGGGAGACACAGAATCGGAAGCAGGCTCCAGGCTCTGACCTGTCAGCACAGAGCCCAATGCGGGGCTCGAACTCACAGACCGTGAGATCATGACCTGAGCTGTAGTCAGCCACCCAACCGACATAGCCACCCAGGCACCTATGTGATACACATTTCTAATCCCTGACATGAAGTATGATAAAAAATAATACACTACCCTATTAATTATATATTTACTATGAAACTAAATTATAAGAAGAGGAAAGTAGTAGTTTTTAATATAAAGTAAACAAACAGGACAATAACTCTTTAACAGTAAATGATTTCCAAGAAAATTCATATTAAATTACATAAAGTGACTACTGTCTTCTTCATTGTTTTTTTCTTCTTCTTTTTTCTTTCTTTTTTTTTCTTTTGTAGTTTCTACTCACATTAAATTTGCTTACAAGGCAAGTAAGCATATGACTGCATCATAGAAAGAAAGATATTTATAAAGAGTTTGAACAAATCTTTAATTGAATTGCTCTAGGATTATAACAATCAAGAATGTGGTCAATTTGAATTTAAATTATTCAAATATATATTCAAATAAACATGTTGTACATGAAACTTTCTGAATATTTTTAAAAATCCATTTTGTTTCCAAAAATATTCTAAAAGAAAACCACTTTAAAGGTCTATATTTGGAGCATGGTCAGATTCCTATTATTATTTTTCCTAGATTCTAGAACAAATGAGATACTAAAATATATTGGAACAACTAAAAGAAGGAAATAAAGATCATTAAAGGAATTAAAAAGCAGGATTATGAGGAAAGGTGAAATTGATTAACAAAAATTATAGAACCTGGAATTCAGAAGTTATTTAAGAGAAGTCTCCAGGCAGATAAAAGAAATATGCATAGGCAATGATACTCTTGATTTTCACCAAAGTCATTCTGACAGTATAAGCTGGTTATTTGATTATCAAGAAAGATTTTTCTGATTGTATGAATGTTTAGCTGTACTGTAGTATTCTAAGATATGTGTAGCTTATTCTTTCCCAAAATTCATTTTAAAAAATCAGATTATGACACCAGATATTTTCTGCCAGTTGCAAATAAATTAGATAACCTGCTGTTCACAAAAACTGAGGGAAAGAGAGGGATGCATTTAGAATTATCTAGATTTTCTATACTACCTGCGTATCTGCTGTTTTTCCATTTTACTGTAAATTGAGATATTGAGATATTCAGTGTGAATTTTTTAACCATTAATCTACTGTAGAACACTACATTTAAATTTGTAGAAATTTAAAGTTGACACTAAGTGAAGTTGAAAGCCATACATATAAAATTCTAATTCTGTTTTTTTTTGTCTTGGTGTTTAGATGAAGAACCTTTTCTAATTCTTGCTGATCATCATGAAATAAGGAAAATTAGCACTGATGGCTCCAACTACACACTCTTGAAACAGGTATGACATTCTCATGATGATTTCATATTTAATATGGGTACTCCAGGTATGCGTTAGAACTGTAGAAATATCTCACAATTAGAATTTATGAAACACTTGCTCATGGATACATGTATGTATAGGAGATTACGCTAAATTTTATTTTGCTTGAATTGTCAAGGGGGTGTTCCAAACACGTTACATCACACCATATCTAAGAATGTAAAAAATATAAGATAGAATTAATGGGAGGGAAAAACTGTCTCAAGCATCGCTAGATTAGAGAAAGCATAAAATTATCTTTTAAAGTATTTTGTGTTTCCCCCTTGGAATTTTGAAAATTAATACCTTTTCCAGAATTTTAAGGTTTAATTCACAGAACTAAGAAATAAAACAGGACTGACGATCTCTAGCCTTTCAAATTTAGAATTAGTAAGGGGGTGAAAGTAGAATTGTAATCGAGCCATGATTCAAAGGTTGTAAGGCATATGTTTTGGTTCTACCATCTGTATCCTCAACCTGTCCACTTCAAGAGAATCTGAGTTGATCTGTTTTGATGTTTGAGTCCTATTGTCAGGGTTTATTTATATATGTTATTTAAGATGAAAGTTATGGTTTCCATTTGATGATAGGATAGAAAACTGTGAATTGCTCACCTCAACTTTTTATTTCTCCCAGTCTGCAGTGGAAATAGCATAAAATCAAATCATTAAAACTACAGTGATTACTACATGGACTGGAGAAATCACATGCAGTTAGTTATGGCATATTTTTGGTTGTCAGGAGAAATAGCTTCTTTGGCAAGATTCAGTTTGTATCTGTTCTGCTGCAAATGTCTTTTTGCCCCAAACTGTAACAGTAGTGACATAAATATGTGAAAGCACTGTCTACAACAAGTGTGCCAAAAATAAGGATATTTCTTGTTCTTGTAGTATGGTTAAGCCAGCATATGCATAGACAAAGAAGGCCATTCATGTGGTGATTTTTAGCAACATAAAGAATACCTGAACTATTTTTGCCACCTATTGATGGGTTCCTCTACTGCTCTTGTCAGTTTCAATCATTTTTCTTATGAGTCTCATTTTAAGTACAAATATTCATTAGAAACTGTGATACTGACTTTTCCTGACAGATTTTCCAGTTTTCCTCTAAGCCACAGATTGAAAATGAAAATTTCACGTGAAAATCCAGATTTCTGGCTACTCATGAAAATAAACAGAAAGATATAGCAATGCTGAGCTCACATCCTTGAATGTCCACAATCCAAATTGTATGGCAGTTGACACTTTGCTATAGAGGCCATGCTTTCCAATTCACAGGAGTCCTCAGACTTCCTGTGTGCTTACAACATGTCTCCTCATTCATGAATGTCTGTGAGGTTTAGATTTTTGTTCTTGAGATTAGAGTGTGCCACCGACATTCACTGTATCACACTGCCTCTCTCTAATGGTGAACCCTACAGAGATTGGGAAATATAAAAATATTTCCATGTTGTTTATAGAGACTAAACAGAAATCTATTTAAAATATAAGAATTAGACAGCTATCTCTTTAAGAGATGAATAATATAAGAGAAATAATTCCAGATAAAAAGTTTTAGTATTTATAACTATGCTAAAATGGAAAAGTGTTTGGCTGCCCAAATGTTTTTCTATATTATTTAACTTAATTCTTTTCTTCCACGCAGTCTAATTTTAAGCTTATAACAAAATTAGCAAATGTTGAAAATTATCTTTTTCTTTTGGAGTCGGTCTCCATACCCCCTCCAAGCCTCTATATACCTTCCAAGTTAGATGTGCCAGTCCTTGTACGGCCCCTGCAAAAGGAACAGGCTTATTTTCTTTTTACTAGGTTGTTTTTGTGTATTTGTTTACCATTTCTTCCTTTTAGACTCTGCTATCATAAAGGGAAAAAGTTCTCTCTTTAGGACAGTCTGTTTATAAGCTCAGTTGAACTAATAACTAAAATAGCAACAATATTTATTGACTTCACGGAAGACTATTACAGAGCTTCAGTGACATCCCTTTGCTTTATTTTCCAATCCTGTACTCAGGACATTTCTGCTGGTATCCCTTTTGTTGTTTTCATAGCTAATATGTTATCAGAGATTGTTCTTAATGGAGCAAAATGTTTTTTCCTGTATGCATCATTTAAGTATTTCATATACCCAAATCACTTTAATGCACACTTTCAGATAGCACTTTTTTCCTCGTGGTATCTTTTTGACCATTGCCAATCACTAGTACCTAAGTGGGGATGACTTCCAGATAGTTTTCTTAGTGTAGTGTTTATGAAAATGAAAAGGTAGTGAGAAAGATGAGGATGCTCATAAGGACTCTGAACATCTGTCTTTTGAAAGTATTTATTAATGTGACCACTGAGTAAGGAAATAGATACCCAAAAAACTAGAGACAATCCTTACATCCAGTTTTGCCTGCAGTCTGTTTGGAATATATCATTTCTGTCAGGGAAGATATTTTTAACTGCATTTCATTACAGCATTATAGAAATTTTCAAGGAGTTCTAGGCAGTAGAAACATTTTTTTTTCCTCAGAGATTTCTGTCTACATGTGCAGAATGAAGTAGAAAACGGAAGTAATTATATCTCCATATTTTCTATCAGTCAAAATAAGTGAAAAAACATCCTTGTCTTAAATGTGAGAGGATTGTGTGCGTGTGTGTGTGTGTGTGTGTAGGTTATTAGGAAGAACGATTTACCCTATTATCTTGAATTTGATTCTCTTTGTTGTAGTCCATACAATCTCATGAAGCTTTACAGTGAAAAATTTTAACAGGTCGTAGATTTTTTTTTTTTTACCCTATGTATTCTAAAATGTAGTTTTAGGTAGGCTGGCTATAATTTAAATCCATACACCACATACATAAAGAAAATGTACTTATACTTTAATAACATGGATGTTAGAAATTAAATGCATTAATCAAATATTAATTTTATTAATTTAAGTGCATTTATCAAGTAGCTTTCCAATGCTATCCACTTCAATCTCTGCAGTGGCTTTTATTCCAGTAAAATTGTGTAGAGAAACAAAACACAATTTCCTAAATTAATCATCTTGAACCAAAGGGTGCAGATCTTCAGCTATAGAAATGAAAGAAGCAAATAGGATTTTGATGAAACCAATTTTCAGCTCTGAAACCACTGAAATGGCTTTAGTGTTTAGACATTAGTTTGCCCATGCCCTTGACTTTTTTAATGTTCCTTGCATATGATTCTGAGAAGAGAGAATTGCAAAGTTTTTTGTGGGGATTAAAGGGTAAAGCTGTAGATAAATGACCAGCTTAGATAGATATGTCAGAATTCAGAGCTTCAATTCCTCTGCATTTATAGCTTTCATTTAATTATAGTTGAATTGCTAAATTTGGAATTGAATTTTCATTATATAAATTGATTATTGTAAAAAAAGGAAGAGGATAATTCTGCCATGACTGGGTAAATCCTTCCTAAAGTTAGTGACAAGATTCTGTCTACCTTTTCTCTGTAAAACTCCAATTCATCCATCTGAATTGCAGGCCATCACAGAACCCTAACCCACTTACCATATTCCTCTGGTGTTAAAAACACTTGAACAGAAAGGATATTACAAACTCTATTGAAGTGCATTTATTAAACTTTCTACAGAACTTGGGCTATACTCAATTTATATTTTATTTTATTTTTTAATTTTTATTTTAATGTTTACTTATTTTTGAGAGAGAGAGACATACGGAGTGCGAGTAGGGGAGGAGCAGAGAGAGCGGGAGACGCAGTACCCGAAGCAAGCTCCAGGCTCTGAGCTGTCAGCATAGAGCCCGACATGGGGCTGGAATTCACAAACTGTGAGATCATGACCTGAGCCAAAGTTGGACACTCAACCAACTGAGCCACCCAGGCGCCCCAATACTCAATTTATATTTTAAAACTTTGATTTTGCATGGACAACTTCCTAGATATGCATGCTGAAATGCATTTAATTAAGGGGAATCCTCCAAGTTTTAGCTTGTGAATTAATATTTAACAAATCTTTTGAATCTGTGACTGAATTTTTTAAGCAGTTATAGTTGTTATTTTTTATTAGTAATGTCAGGAAGAAGTATACTTGTGTTCATTCATCTGGGCTTAGTGAGAAATTTACAGAATCGTGTTTACTTTTGTCTCTTATTTATGGCCAAAGGCATCCAATTTCCAAGGAGTTAGCCCATTTCAGATTAACTTTATAATCTCGGGCAAAGGAAAGACATTGCTCATGTTAAGCCAAATACACAGCTAAGCATAAGATGTGAACCTGTGATTTTAATGCCATGACCACTAGACTTTGGCCCTGCTGTGAGAAGAAAAAAAAATCAGTATTTGCCAGAACCTTTTCTGAATTGTTTCTATAACTAGGCCATCGTTAGTCTTGTAGATCATTGGAAAGAAAGAAAATTATGAACAGTAATAATGTAGCCTGGGCCTGAGTCTTAAGAAGGACTATATAAATCTAATGCAGTGTCATTATCTAATTCTAAATTTGGGAAATAGATCTGGAAGCTGAATTCAGATGTGGTAATTATCATCTTTCCTTTCCCTCCTCCCCAAACCAAACAGCGCATCTCCCTCAGGGTGCTATTCCTTAACCTATAGGACTACAGCTACTCATAAATGACCCCCAAAACAATTTGAGACTTAATCACAATTTTAGGATAAATATATACATATAATTTTACAACAGATATAAAGATATGGCAATGATCTCTTAGGGCTTTGCCAAGTGTCTATAGTGTCATTTTTTTTTCAATTTTTTATTAAATTCTAGCTAGTTAACATATAGCATAATTTTGATTTTGGGGATAGAATTTAGTGATTTATCACTTGTCTATAATACACAGTGCTCAACACAGGTGCCCTCCTTAATATCCATCACTCGTTTAGCCCATCCCCCACCCACTTCCCCTCCATCATATATTTTTAATATATAATATTTATAAATTAATAGACTATCCAAGCCTTAAAATGACTTAATACAATGGAAATCCTGATCCAAGTTTTGTTAGTCCATCAGGGTAGTAATATATGAGCCTTAACAAAAGGTCAGAATTAAATTAACCCCTCAGGAATTGTTTGAATTATTCAGCACCTAAGAAGATTCCCAGATCCTGATGTACAATTGTTAAATCAGTCAAAAGGCACAACTATCAAACCAAAAAACTGGGGCATCCAGAAATCCATCAGTTGAATTCGTGTTAAGTTTTGTTACTTGTTAAAAAAATGCATAACCAAGAGTCTGAAGGCAGGCATATCCTCGTATATCCATGTAGGATAAAAACATGTTGGCTACTCAGTTCCTCCTTGGTCAAATACTCACCTAAGGTTATAACTTTTAAATTCTAATATGGCACTATGTTGGCTAGAGGGTCTCAAGAAGAAAAAAACCCAACAACCACAACCACACCACCACCACCACCAACAACAACAACAACAAGGCAGCTAATTTATGTTGTTGACAAAAAATATTTTGGACAAATTGGTTTCTAAACCTTCTTTTCTGACTTTCATCAGATGACTATCTGAAGCTCATCTTAAATCTTCTGTGATCTTCTGTTGCAAATTTAGGTGTATGCTCTTTTCTGGTTACTCTACAGAACAGACAGTAATGACATTAAATTCATATCTATTTAACATTAACCTAAAGTGAGAGTCTTTCACTTTACAATATATATATATTTTGTTTGTTTGTTTGTTTGTTTGTTTGTTTGTTTACCCACAACAGGGGCTAAACTTTATAAGCATTCCAAAAATTTTGAAACCTACTTGGAAAATATTTTCAAATAAATTTTACAACATCTTAAACGTGTGGTATAGAGAAATGTAAAGATAAGATGCTTTTAAAAAGAATTGGTCACAAATGCTATTCATTGTCATAACTATAACTATCTAGGTTCAAAGAGAGATAGTGATTCTTACGAACTCCTAAGACATTTGAAAATAATTTCTATTAACTATTGTTCAAACATATCCTTTTTTATTTTTAGGGATTAAACAATGTTATTGCTATAGACTTTGATTACAGAGAAGAATTCATCTATTGGATTGATTCTAGCCGACCCAATGGCAGCCGCATAAATAGAATGTGTTTAAATGGAAGTGATATTAAGGTAACTAGATGTTACAATGATGGGATTATTGAATATTTTATTGGTATAGCTGACTTGAATAGAAAATGTTATTTGATGGTAATGATACAAATCATAAAATGCATTAGGTTGGTTTGAATTTCACATTTGTACAGTGCAAGTTAATACATACTTTAAATATGAAATATTAGGCTTTTTAATCCGTATGTTTCATTATAACACTGTTACTTGCAAAGATAAAAATAAAATTGACTAAATAACATTCAGAACCTTATTCACAGCCCTAGAAAATGTGAGGGATGCTTTTGGCTTGAATGATTAGTGCCTGAGTTTCAATTGTATTGACTTATATAAAAGGGGAAAGTTGAGTCTGAGAATTTATGATTGAAAAATTAATTACTAGACTGTAGATTGAAATTACAGCACTATTAAAATTAACCTCCTATATTGGAAATAATTGAATGCATTTTTATAAAATCATGAATGTTCTGATTAGACAGTATCATAATTAAATACATATCACATTCTAGATATGAGCTACTTGGCTCCTTTTCTGTGTTATATTGAGTTTTAAAATAAAATTATTTGCACTGTATATATGCAGTAAAATATATTATAAAGACACTTCAATTCAAGTGTTATAGAACCCATCAATTGCCTTAACTTTTTTGTAACTATCTATAATATCATACACAAATTTTATTGGGAGCAATAAATTTCAAAAATATTAATAAAGTCTTAAAATATGTATATGCAGTGCCAGAGCAACCATTAGGTTGGGCTCAGGTGATTTGTAATGATTGTATTTATGTATAAACTTTATTTATGTATTTATGTATAAACTGATAGTTTATAAATATCAGTATGTGACATAGATAAGTAAATGGATTTTTCTTTTTTAATTCTTTGAAAATGTATATAAAAACTATAAAAATAATAGTACCCAAGCTTGGTCATATTTTTATAAGACAGTTAAAATTTTAATTACCTTTATATGTTTTGAATACACTTTAATATTTTAAAGGATTAACTATTATCTTGCCACCACTAACCTATTACTACTTTAAATAATGTCATAATATAGGGTAACAAATGAATCTTTTTTTCCTATTGGGATTACTAATTCACTGATTTTCTTATTAGTGATTTTCTAATTCACTAATTCACGGATGACAATGTAAATTTTCAGCCATGCCAAATTTGTAAAATTGGAATATGGGAGAAAGAAGAAAAGATGTCTTGCAATTCAATACAGTAGATAGGTACCATTGGTTGCTGAAAATGACCATGTTGTCATATGTATATGTGTACATATCTATATCTATATCTATATCAGAAATTAAAAACATACAGATTTCTCGAATTTATTGCCTTTAAGTGTTGGAGCAAAGGCAACGACTGTGGTAGTCCAAATATGGATGATATAATTCCTGTACCACTTTAGGGCAAGACATAAAAGATCTAGATCTAGATCTAGATCTAGATTTAGATATCTTCACTATTGATAACATTAGTGAAAGGATAAGTATAAACTTTCATTATTGTTTTATTTCCTCTAATTATATGACCATTGGCTTCTGTACAGCCCCAACTTTCAGTTTCTCATTTCTCAGAATCCTGAAAAACCTGAGGACTCAGAAATAGTAATCATATAGACCAAGAATCTTGGGTTATTTTATATGCATCATATTTGTATATATAAAGCTTGTATTCTTATTATAGTTGATATTGTAATGGGTTAGAATCAAGCACAGCAGTTGTATGAATTTTACTTCCTTTGGTTAGGTTAAAATAGTGTATGTTCTCAAATGTACATTTTCTGTCTTGTTGTAGATAATTTCAATAGAGCATAACCAGTTGGGAGAGTGGAGAATGCTATTGGTATCTCCCCAAAATCTGTTAAAGGTTAATAATATCAATAATTCTGTGTGTGTGTATCTGTATGTGATAGAAGTTTTGCCCCTAATTTTTAGAAGACAAGTATAACAAAAATGTGCAACTCTGCAACTGTCCAACAGTTTTTTATTTTGGTGTTTACTTCTTAAATCCATGTGTAATTTTCAGGGACTGATTACATATTAGGTAATTTCTCACATCACAAACAAGTAATTTTATTAGGGTAAATTTGTTCTATGTCTTATGCTTATCTAAATTCCGTTTCTAATGTTTAAATAGAATTCTATAATCTCTGTAAAAATCAAGAAGCAATTACTCGGTGCTTATTGTAGGTATTTACATTGTTAACCTTTTAAATTCTTATTTTGTTAGGTAGTGCATAACACAGCTGTTCCCAACGCACTTGCTGTCGATTGGATTGGAAAAAACCTCTATTGGTCTGACACAGAAAAAAGGATCATTGAAGTATCCAAGCTCAATGGCTTGTACCCTACTATACTCGTTAGCAAAAAGCTGAAGTTCCCCAGGGACCTGTCTTTAGATCCTCGAGCTGGGTTTGTAACATTGAGAATCTTAAATTAAAGATTGAAACTGTGGGTTACATTCAGTGTGGTAAATCTCATTCTGTAGGTTTTAACATGAAAACCAATATAAAATGTAATGTGTAGACATTCTTATTGAGAAGTCAAAAATAGAAATGTGACTCTCACAGTGAGAAAGAAAAACATTTGAAATGATGAGATTTAACAGCAGGTATTTTTAAAAGTTTTAAACAACTATTTTTCTAACTAATCTAAATATATCAGAAGTTAAAACATACAGATTTCTCGAATTTATTGCCTTTAAGTGTTGGAGCAAAGGCAACGACTGTGGTAGTCCAAATATGGATGATGTAATTCCTGTACCACTTTAGGGCAAGACACATAAGTAGTATCCATGGATAATAAGTAACCAGGTGCATTATCTGTGCACTCAAAAAGGATAGTATAGTGGAAATATTGAGAACGATTCATACTGGAGCTGTGTGTCAGTTGCATTTCATTGTGAGAAAGGAGAACAAGTCATTGTAAGGATTAAAGCCAGCAGGCTGGAGATTCCAGGTGAGGGATGAACACACATTAAGGTGTCAGAGCTTAGGTGTCAAAGTTAGGTGTATGCCTGCTAAAGTTTTATGAATTATGACCATTATCATTCACTTTTAATTATGTTTTTTTGGTAGTTAGAGAAGGCATGCCTTTCCTTTTTTTTTCTTTTTTTGCACTATAATTTAGAGTGATTATATACTCCAAAATGATCTCTGTAGAAGTTCAACCTACTCAACATGCCTGTTAAAATAGCAAATGTAGAGAAAATTTTATTTTTAAAAATAGGACACATTCACTGTAACAAGTATTATAACTGTAGTGCTCTAAATTTTCTGCTATATAAGTTAATTTTACTTAATACTTTCATGAAATCACTGCTTGTATCATACCATATTCAACAATTAGACATTGCTTCTTGCTAATAGGTTGTATCTATGTTTTTTGGTCCTTTATATTCATATTTGGCAATGTGATCATATCAAAGTATATTTTATATCTTAAGTTTAAACACTTTGGGTAGAAGCAGTACCTAATAGGAGAAGCCTTGTACTGTAGATACTCTTCTGTTTCCAAGGTAATGTGCAACTTTTAACTTTTTGCTGTATAATTATGTACCACTTTTTAACTTTTAAAGTATTTTCTTTACCATAGCAACAGAAAATTCAAAAGAATGTCAATTCTATTTTAATCGAAACAGAATCACAAGAGAGTCTGTTTTTAATATGTTTCAGGAAATAATGACCAGATGTAATGTTTGACTATTATCATCATTCATTCATAAGAATGTGAATACTTTAATTCCTTCAATATTTTATCAGAAGATATTTATTTTAGCATGTTCAAAACATTGCCTTTTTCTTCAAAATCAGTATGGCTGACTTAGTTTTTCCTTTCATACTCTTTAGGATGCTTCATATTAAACAAACATTACCTGTAGGTCATAATAGTTTTGTGGAATTTACTTGTTATAAAACAAAAACTGTCCTAGCCTCGTGAACATAGCTGAGTCTAGCTTTAAGTTTTATTTCTCCCAGTTACAGGTATTATTACCCTGTAAACCAAAAGCAGCCTTAAGTTGTCGTTAACATAAACCCATCCATCAAAAGTGTCAGTTAAAACGGTGAAGTACTAAATTATTGTAAATGTTATGAAAGACTCCATTGATTTCAATTTTGGATAATATTTTATTATGATATGGATATGCCACATTATAACAAAAAGAAACAGATAAAAATGGCATCTTCTTATGAAACAATTAAAGCTACCTATTTTAACACGTAAAATTTAATGACACCTTTTTGTTCATTCTGTTTTTCTCATTCCCCAGAGTGAGACAATAGGACAACTTGGATTTTAGTTTTTATGAGACTAGCTTCAGGGTGAAGTTTCCATAACTGTCTAAAATATTGTGTAATTCTGCTTCAAAATATATCAACTTCTATTGTAATATTATGTAATAAAAATCCCCTTGTACCTTTCCACATCAGAATAACATTGCAATTTATGCATGTTTTGAATTTGCCAATACTACTGGCCCCTGTTTCCTGGAGAAATGTGATTTCTGTCCTGATATTTAGTGAGGAATAAGGCAAGGATTTGTTTACAGGAGAGTAAAGATCACTGGACTAATGTGATGAAGTAATTCATGATCGTGAGGTCTGTGAATTCAAGCCCTGTGTCGGGCTCTGTGCTGACACCTCAAAGCCTGGAGCCTGCTTTGGATTCTGTGTCTTCCTCTCTTTCTGCCCCTCCCCCATTCCTGCGCGCTCGCGCGCGCGCGCGCGCGCGCGCGCTCTCTCTCTCTCTCTCTCTCTCTCTCTCTCAAAAATAAATAAATATTATATTTTTTAAATAATAGTATCCCAATGGTCACAATATCAATTTGGATATGGTAGTTACTAAGTAAGAATGGTAAAGAAGATACAAGTAAACAGATGAATCATCTTCCTGGTTGTTATATTGAAATTCAGCTGAGATCCAATTATCCTAATCATTCTGTTGTCTCGTTTAGTTTGAGAATTACTGTTTTAATCTATCATAAGTTTGGGGCAATTAATATTATTTACATCAATATTTATAAGAGTTGTTTATGCAGAAAAAATATACACACATATACACATTTTAAAGTGCAATAGAAAATATAATATTAAAGCCATACTGAGCATTATTATATCTTTTTGGATGATTAACATGTTATTTCAGGTAATCACATAGCAAAAGACCATTATGATAGGCAATAAAGTGAATGTGTGATATGACTAGTTAACAGAAAATTAATGTACCCATTCACTTATTCAACTCACATTTCTTTAACATTTAGTGTACATCTGGCAGTGCTCTAGGTAGGAGTATAAAAATAAAAGGCACAGTGCTATCTCCAGGTGTTTCACGGTTCAGTGGGTAGGTAAATAAATAATTATAATACAATGCGTTTTTTTTAAGTTTATAAAAATTGGGGGGGGGAATAGAAAATGTTTTTATCTCAACTGGAATCAGAGAACCTTCCTAGATAAAACTAGTGGAGTAAGAATTAGCCAGTGATGCAGTGCCCTTCAGAGCAGGAGGTATTTCAGGCCAAAAGAATAAGTAAGCTCTCTGGGAAAGCGAAGAGGACTTTAAAGAACTTGTGATTGGAAGAGATTATTGCCAATGTAGGTAATGATAGTGCAAATAAATTTGGAAAGGACACATTTTATGCTTCTGTATCTTGCCTTATGTCATTCTTTCTTCGTAGAATGCCCTTCTTATTTTCCTCTAGTTGGAATAACTTTCTGTTTTTCCAACAAGAGCAGAAAATATCTGTTCCTATGTGAAACTTTCCCCAGTTCTGGCTAAGAAGACCCCACATATTGAACACATTCCATTATATGACTTTAAAATTTTTTTCAATTTATTTTTTGAGGTATAATTGACATAAAATATTATATTAATTTCAGGTGTATATATGACTATTATTGGTATAAATATTTATCTCTCCATCTAGATAATGAGTTCTTTTAGCAAAAGGGCCATGGCTTGAGCATTTTTTGTGCCTAATACAGAAGTTGTTAAATTCACTGCAAAAGGAAATAATACATGGGCAACTGGATGTACACAGCAAATAGGGTTATAGCTACAGGGACATTGTACCTGCATCATTGCCCAAACCAATACATCGGTATGTAAATAACCTGCATGTTTCAAGGACAAGAGTCATAAGGGAACTTTTGTTGTAAGGGAAGGAAAGGTATACCAGGAATGAAAACTCAGTTTCTGATTTCTGTGGGGAAATAAATATTTTATTAAAATAAACAGCCACATAAAACCATGCTTTCCCTACCAATTTTTAAACCTATATTCCTATACTTAGTCAAAATATACAGGAAATGAATATAAAAAAATTTATAATTCAAATAAGAAACAATTGCAGTTGGAAGAATTGTCTCTGAGTATATTCCCTATATTTTGGGGGGAAAACAGAAAAAACTGAGTAGACTTCTACTTTATTTGTTTTAAAGAAATGTAGTATATTTCATTAAACTATAAAAGATATCCTCAGGAACCACAGAAGTCTGTTGTTATGGTTACAGCTGGCATTGTTGTGTGTGTTCACACTTTGTTATAACTTACAGAGTAGATATTATTTGGGGCTGAAGTTTTTCAGATGTGATCTTAGGTAAACATTACCTACTATATGGGTGAGATTTAGAACTCCTCTTTTGATACTTTCACTGAAGTTTTCATTTTTCAGCTTTAATTATTTACAAAAAATTTTGTACTCAGCTAGTTTTTAAGAAGTTGAATTTCCGGTGTTGAAAATACCAGTACACTAGTACAGACTTATTGAAAAACTTGAAAAAAAAAAGGATAGTAATAGGGCTTAAGTATGGAAAAGGAAATGAAATTTAGCCATCAGAAGGTAGCTACCCATAAGAAGAGAAATCCTGTGTCTGTGAAGACGCATTTATACCTGAATACAGTTAAACTATACTTTTCTTCCATGCAATAGAATATATTCTTTTGGTTGATAAGTACTTAAATAAAAAACCATGTAATAACACAAAATCCAGAAAAATCATGTAATACTATACACACAATCTGGATGCAACAGATAACCTATTAACCAAACACAATAACCTATTAATAACCTATTAAATAAAACCAATATACAGAAAGTGTACACATATATGTGATATATATTACATATCTAGTACAGATGAATAATAATAGTTAATGTTTGCTAAACATTCCATGCTTATCAGTTTTCTAAATTTTTCCCTATAATTATTAGGGAACTAATATTATTATTTTTCTTTTCAACATGTGAGTAAATACAGGCTCACGGAGGCTAATTAAAGTGTCCTGACTCACATAGCTAGTAATATGTGGACCTGAAATTTCAACCCAATTAATCTGTTTCTAGAATTCATTTCCTTAGGACTCTGCATAGTTCTGCTTAGAGAAAAAGCTAGTCTATAAATCTAGAGACCTGAGCCCTTGTTTCAACTGTATCATAGTAGACTATGACAACACACATAATCTTATATGGTCTCAGTTTATCAGTAAAATGAAGGTATTAGGCTACATTATCTTTAAGACCTGTTACAGCATTAAAATCGTCAATTTAGTTATACTTTGTTCCAAAATCTGAAAAAGATAAAGATTATTCTTATCTTAAGATAGCTATGAAAATAAGATTTATGTTTCAAAGAACTATCAGTGAGCACGAGATTTCTTTCATGCTTTCTTCCATCTAAGTAAAATTATTATTCCCTCTTTTGTGCCTCCATAGTAAAATAGTTTTATCATAATATTGTTTTCATTTGTTTTACATCTACCATCATTGTATTCACTGAGAGATTTTTAAACACAAAAATCATATCTGTTTATCTCGGTGTTCTAATTCTAAGAAGTATCTGGTACATAATATTGCCTCAACAAATTATTGTTTCAAAATATATTCTCAATCTACTTAAAAATGGTTCTGGGCTGGGGTGCCTGGGTGGCTCAGTCATTTGAGCCTTTGACTCTTGATCTTGGCTCAGGTCATGATCCCAGGGTTGTGTAATTGAGCCCCTCATTGGGCTTTGTGCAGAGCGTGGAGCCTGCTTGGGATTCTCCCTCTCCCTCATGCTCTCTCTCTCTCTCTCTCTCTCTCTCTCAGGAAAAAAAAAAGGCTCTTGGGTTTATTACAGTTGTTACATCCGCTGACTTATTGAGGTACATTCTCTGATCTGATTAGGAGACCTGAGAATCTACATCATTACTGCCTTGGGGGTTCCTATGTTTACAATATATACATTGTTCAATTATACATGCAATAAAAAAAAAAAAAGTAATTCTGTAGGACAGAAAAGCTAAAACACAGTTTCCCAAAGTTTGTTTCCTGTTTTCTATTTACTAGGAAAATAAATGCTATCGCCCAAGACTATGTGATAAAGAAACGGACACTATAGTTCCGAGAGAATCACTATGTCAGATTAAAGCATATTAAAGGCTCTCACGATAAAAAAGATGATGCTTACTTTGTTTAACAAAGCATTTCAAAATCTTGTAACCATCTTGAAAAATGTGAAGTAACATTGATCAGGGAAGAATTTGTGGATAATAGAAGGGCAAAGCAAATTATGTCTGAATGAGAAGATCTATATGACTGAAGGGGAAGGAGAAGGGCCAGTGATCTCATGGAAACACAGAAGTGAAAATGTGGGACTGTAAATAATCCAATTTGAGCTGAACGGACACATTTTTAAATATATATTTTTAATGTTTATTTATTTTGAGAGAGAGAGAGAGTGCAAGCAAGGGAGAGGCAGAGAGAGAGGGAAAGAGAATCTCAAGCAGGCTCCACAGTGTCAGCACAGAGCCCAATACGGGGCTTGAACTCACTAATCGTGAGATCATGACCTGAGCCGAAATCAAGAATCAGGTGCTTAACCATCTGAGCCACCCAGATGCCCTAGAACTGACACATTTTTTAATGGTGGGGAGTAACTGGAAGAAGTGTGTTTGTGCCTAAAAAAGGAGAGTTTGAATGGCAAGGACAGGATTTTAGGATGAGAGCTGTTAGAGAGTTTTCTGGGACTGATGTAACAGATGTTAGACTCCATGAAATGTGCTCTTCCTATTCTTGGTATCTTGGTTCAAGGTGGTGATAAGACTAGCCAAAAAGAAAAAAAAAATTCAGATTAAAAATAAAAATTTTAAATTGCTATTATATGGAGGTCTGACCATTTGGAATTCATAATTTACTTAATGACTTCAAAAACATTATTATTCACATTCAGTAGTTTGCAATACTGTTGATAACATTTGATGGAGCAAACTTTTCTTTTTTTTTTCTCTTTTTTTTTTTTTACTTTTGGGATTTTTTTTAATTATAATGCAAACACATGTAGAGTAAATAGCTATATAGAAATATGAATACTGCCTCTAATTAAGTCCACATTGGCATGTTCTTTTTAATGTTACAGAAGTTATTGCAATACTGCTTTAAATTTTTATTTGCTTATATTTAGTCTCAAAAACATCATGGTTGTATAGAAGCCCAAATATATTTGGTCATATCTAACATGGTTGAGAGAAGCTGGCGTATGATATCATCTATTAGGGAAAAAAAATTGCTATGTTAGTGTTACCAAGATTCAGAGTCAGTAAGGCAAGGAGGAATGTTCTGATTTCAATGAGATAAACTGTCTTTGTATTTTTACTTCTTTCTGATTCAGTTTCTTCCCCTTTATCTATACTGCCATTATCTCCAGCGAGACAGCAAGGTGTACCTCCATAAATTTACTAGAAAGAAACATATTGTGTGGTTTTCTAGACATAATGTGTTTGCTGACATATGTTTGCTTTATATATAAAAGTATAATAATTCAAGATTTAAATAACTTAAAATAATTCAAGATTTAAGAAGTACACTTAATCCATTTCTGAAAGGCTTGATATCTAGTATTATTTGATGATTTGAGGTTTTCAATTTTGTACAGAACTACATAGATATACATAAGCATTGGCTAGCAATTCCAGTATCATCTTATACAAACTTGACTGTTGTATTTCCAGATTCAAATTTGCTTTTAAATTCTCACTCTCAGAGCTCTCTGTGAATCTCAGCTCTTGAATCTACTTTTCATTTAGTCCTTACCAGATAGATACATATTTCTCATTTTAACTGCCCTGCTTAATTAGGACTCTTAATGATATTTTGGCTAGTAAAGAACTTTTAAAAAATCTTTATAATCCATTATCCCCAGCCTTTATGCAGAACACCCCAAAATGATTGTCAGCACAAAAATGCCCATATTTCTTACAATTATCATTTATGTTATCCCAGTATCTGATAAATGGTGTTTTCCCTCAAAACTTTTATTTTGTTATAGTGTGTGGTTAAAATGTCTACACATAACTCTCACTGTCAGAATGTATGAGAAAAAGTTTTCTTTAAGAAAAGTTTGATTTTAAAGTAAATATGCCAGTTATAAACCATATAGAATAATTTTCATACCATATTATTTTAATTATACATTCTCCAAATTTGAAGAATTAATTGTTCATGGTTCTACACTTACTAAAAAGAAAAGAATGGGTCTGGGGCAACTAATTGTGTTAGTAAGTTTCAGTTTTAGTGTTGGAATGTGAAAAGGACATTAAAGACCCTCTAACTCATATCTTGAATTATAGAGAGAAGGAACATATTCAAAACGTAAAGTGGCTTTTTACATTATGATAAAAAATAATGGGTTTAATTAAATAGAAATCCCTCAGTAATTCCTGTCACTTATATAGTATTTACATTTTATGGGATGCAATATTTATGTTTACCTCAATTAGTTTTAGTAGCAATATAATTTTCTTCCTTTTATTGTTTTTTTCCCTACTATCTGAAATACCTTACTCTAGAACTTCCAATAACATAATTGAAATCAATGTTGTCCAACATATGACTATCTAGCACTTGAAATGTGGCTAGTATGACTGAGGAACAATTCAGTCTACTTAATTTTATATGATTTTAATGAATTTAAATGTAAAGAGTCACAATTAGCTAAGGGCTACCACACTGAACAATGCATATTCAGGAAAATATAAAGTACTCCTCCATAAATCATTTTGAATTTTTCACTGGTAATGAGCCAAAAGAAAAAAGTATATATCTAGATAGTGTTATTCCTCCAACATTACAGATGCAGTTTGAAGGCTTACCTCTGTTAGATTTAGAGATCTGTACCTTGTTAACACTTGCAGATATATTATATGTTATATAATATACATATATGGGTTTGTGTGCTAAAGGAAACATGTTTAAAATTATATGGATATTTCAAAGTGTACTATATGTTTAATAAAAATCATAAGAAAAGCTTGCATTAAGGTATGCTTCTTAGAAGTTACAGTTCTTAGAGATACCAAGAATTAACTAGGGAATAGCTGAGAAAATAAGTGAAATATCATGTGATGTTTTACTCCCTGAGTGTCTGTAAACAAAATTGTTATTGATTTTTTTTCCTAGGTATTTGTATTGGATTGATTGCTGTGAGTATCCTCACATTGGCCGTGTTGGAATGGATGGAACCAATCAGAGTGTTGTCATAGAAACCAAGATTTCCAGACCTATGGCACTAACTATAGATTATGTCAACCGTAGACTCTACTGGGCTGATGAAAATCATATTGAATTTAGCAACATGGATGGATCTCATAGACACACAGGTTGGTCCAGTAACACAAATGACTCAGTATTTTATCAGTACGTACATTATTCATTTAGAAAATATGTACACACTTATGTATTCATTATATATAATTTTTCTCATTAAATTAATTTTGTAACTTAAGATTACATGATCCTGTTCCTTTATGACAATATTGGTAAATAAGAATTAGATATATTTACTCAGAACTTCTGTAATCATGTATAAAAGTCATTGACAATATTTTCTCTAATTGTATCTTTCAAAGTAGTTTTTACAGTAAATGAACAATATTTTTCTTAGTTAATATATACATACAATCTTAACGGATTGAGATAGAAGGCTATATGCCTGTAAACATAGGATTATTATTGCAATCTGGTAGGGCTAAGTTTTTTAAAAATACCAAATAAGAGTATAGTTCTCGAAAGACAGTGAAGTAATAGCATTTAAGTGTTATCAATTCTACTGCATACATGATCAAATTTATTGTTATCTAATCAACAATGGCCACTAAAATTAAACTGGAAAACAGCCATCACATTACAGTAACATACAGGAAATTATTTGAATATGAATGAATATAAAATTCTACAGACACTTTACTTTTCTATTTTTTATAACTCTGAGTAGATTAAAAAACTCAATATAAAGATATGAATGAAGCATTTAGATATGAGGAAAGTAACACTGGAATTAGGGATGACGGGGAGGTCTTAAAGAAAAATAGCTGAGGATGAGGGAATTCATAAGAGCAATGGAGAAGGACATGATGACGAAGACAAAGATGACAGGGACGTAACAGAAACCAAAAATAATTCCAGTGAACACTCAAAATACATTAGGGGTTTAAAGATGACACTTTTCCCAGAATGAAGAAGATAATTTTTTATTTATTTTTATCTTTTAATATACATCCAAGTTAGTTAGCATATAGTGCAACAATGATTTCAGGAGTAGATTCCTTAGTGCCCCTTACCCTTTTAGCCCATCCACCCTCCACAGCCCCTCCAGCAACCCTCTGTTCTCCATATTTAAGAGTCTCTTATGTTTTGTCCCCCTCCCTGTTCTTTTATTATTTTCGCTTCCCTTCCCTTATGTTCATCTGTTTTTGTCTCTTAAAGTACTCATATGAGTGAAATCGTATGATATTTGTCTTTCTCTGACTAATTTCACTTAGCATAATACCCTCTAGTTCCATCCACATAGTTGCAAATGGAAAGATTTCATTCTTTTTGATTGCTGAGTAATACTCCATTGTATATACATACCATATCTTCTTTATCAACCTATCTGCCAATGGACATTTGAGTTATTTCCATACTTTGCCTGTTGTTGATAGTGCTGCTATAAACATTGGGGTGCATGTGCCCCTTAAAAACAGCACACCTGTATCCCTTGGATAAATACCTAGTAGTGCAATTGCTGGGTAATAGGGTAGTTCTACTTTAATTTTTTGAGGAACCTCCATACTGTTTTCCAGAGTGGCTGCACCAGTTTGCATTCCCACCAGCAATGCAAAAGAGATCCTCTTTCTCTGCATCCTCGCCAACATCTGTTGTTGCCTGAGTTGTTAATGTGAGCCATTCTGACAGGTGTGAGGTGGTATCTCATTGTGGTTTTGATTTGTATTTCCCTGATGATGAGTGATGTGGAGCATTTTTTCATGTGTCAGTTGGCCATCTGGATGTCTTCTTTGGAGAAGTGTCTGTTCATGTCCTCTGCCCATTTCTTCACTGGATTATTTGTTTTTTTGGGTGTTGAGTTTGATAAGTTCTTTATAGATTTTGGATACTAACCCTTTATCTGATATGTCGTTTGCAGATATCTTCTCCCATTCTGTCAGTTGCCTTTTAGTTTTGCTGATTGTTTCCTTTGCTGTGCAGAAGCTATTTACTTTGATGAGGTCCCAATAGTTCATTTTTGCTTTTGTTTCCCTTGCCTCCAGAGACATGTTGAGTAGGAAAGTACAGCAGCCAAGGTCAAAGAGGTTTTTGCCTGCTTTCTCCTTGAGGATTTTGATGGTTTCCTGTCTTACATTTAGGTCTTTCATCCATTTTGAGTTTATTTTTGTGTACGGTGTAAGAAAGTGGTCCAGGTTCACTCTTCTGCATGTCGCTGTCCAGTTTTCCAGCACTGCTTGCTGAAGAGACTGTCTTTATTCCATTGGATATTCTTTCCTGTTTTGTCAAAGATTAGTTGCCCATATGTTTGTGGACCCATTCAGGGTTCTCTATGCTGTTCCATTGATCTGAGTGTCTGTTCTTGTGCCAGTACCATACTGTCTTGATGATTGAAGACAGTTTGAAGTCAGGGAAGACAAATGGCTTTTTATTGATGGCTTTTTATTCATCTTTATTGACCTAACATCACCTTTGTTATTAGGTGTTTTTATCTTCAAATAGTAAGAGGGACCTATCTTCACAGAGAGGTCCCAAAGAAAGCCCACACAGTAGCATGGTTTAGCTTATCAGGCTGCTTTCTTCTCTGGCAGTAAGCTTAGAACAACACCCTGGGTGGAGGGAAATGGGAGGAGATGATAAGAGAGGATTACTGATAATCTTATTGCCAGGTGAGACCTTGCAAATGTGTGCCAGTGTGCAGTCCTCAGAAGGATCAAGTCACAGAGTTTAAAAGTAAATGAATAAGTAAACAAATAAAAATAAAGGAGACAAAAGTCACTGAAGTCATACCACTTAATTATTTTGCCTAAGTTCTTCTCAGTTGATGTTTAAACAAATATATTATTCTAACTATCATTGCTGACAGAAAGCTTTTTGAGGTGCTTTTTTAAGGGTAAGAACATTGAGGTATCACAAGTGTAGTTGGATGAGTCACTTATTTAGGTGTTGGCAATCCAATTATAGAGATAAAGAAACTCATCAGGATGCAATTTGAGTGAAGAATTATTTAAAGATGACTTTAGGATTTTAATTACAGCAAAAGTAATGTTGACAAATCAGAATCACACTTAGCATTCAGCAGTTATATCTTCTCCAAAGAATCAATAATGAAATGTTCTGCAACATTCTCAGATGATATAATTGAAAGTTTTATTGTGGTAATCAGTATTTTCCCCATGTAACTAGGAACCCATTTATTTTTAGCATCTATATAAAGCTCTAGGTTGTTGTGAATGTCTTACTTTCTACTAAAAATGTTCACTGTACAATATTATTTAAACAAGTTTTGGTCAGATAAGTGAATATTGAAAACATATATTTCGTCATCAAATATTTGTCTATTTGCATTGGAGACTTCGTGTTTGAACACAAATTGTAGTTAAAAATGTTGTCTGTTAGAAACTATTGATTCCATCCCCGATTCATTATTAAAAATGATGTCAGATATGTGGGTGACTAATGCTTTGAAAACTTAATACAAAATTAAATATGTATAAATGAAGCATCTTTCAATCATGGTACTCGTGGTGACTTTGGGTAGAAGGACATATATAGCAGGGAGAAATAGCACTATATTTATTAGAGTAAAATATTTGGCTGAAAGATACCCAGGTATGATGTTATCAACATTTTAAAATTTGATTTTGAAAATACTTGGAGGCTCCCGGGGAGAAAAAGAAAGTAAAAGAGTTGATGCCATCAGAAGTATTTTCTCCTGAAGGCTTTCTCAGAAAGACTAATGAAAAATTCATTAAGCATCTTATCAGGCATCTGCCAATAACTGAATGTAAGCCAACAATTACCTAGTAGTTACTAATGAGCTACTCATTGTAGACAGCCTAAATTATGCTAATTCCACAGTCAGTGGAAAAAGAGGCATTCATTTGTCATGTTTGTGAAGGGGAGTAGCATTTTTATATTTCTCGCACTTTCCTGGTAAAGACATAGAGAATGCTGTGGTTTCTTGATTGTGTATTTGGAGGTGGAAAATGAGACTTTGACATCAATAGTAACTTTCCCATTAGTTTGGTCACTGATCTCTTTTCTTATTCTCTTAACTAGACTAGTGTTATTGTTCTCATTTATTCTTAGAGAGTGGGACTGAAGCTTATTAAGAGTGGGATATGTCAGTCATGACAAAGTAATTTGAGAATATGAAAGATATATGAGAAATTTCAGAATTTTGGCTTCCATTTGATAAGCCAAATCTTAATAATGGAGAAAAACTAAACCCTGACAGTTTTTTTTCCTCCAAACATATTCTTATTTGACCATTCAGTAATTTCATACATGAAACATTACTTAATTATTACTTATCCAGCCTAAGAAATTCTAAAAATTCAGAATTCTATGCCCTAAACAATAGATCCGATTACCTCCATGGTATATGTGACTTACAATTTGCTTAAGAATTTCCATCTATCTTTCTCTGCTATCTCCTCTACCCCAACCCACCTTCCTACCAGTCTAAACACCACATTGCAAAATTAAATAAACAAATAAACAGTCAATTTGCCAGCTTAGGCACATCTAGATGCCATCTTAGTCTTGTGAACCTCTTCCTAATGCCTCTGTATATCATTTTTCTGGTATTTACTATAATAATTATATATTGATATGGTTTAATAAAATGATGCCATAGAATATTATATATGCTCCTGGATGACTGAGTTTTATTTAAATCAAATTTTCATTAGTTCATTTTTTTTTTTTTTTAGTTTTTTGATTTCTTCCCTTTCGATCTTCCCATTCAGTCATTCATGTATTCATTCAACAAATATTGATGGCTCTTTCGATGCCATGCCTTATGCTAGGCTCTCAAGTTACAAAGATGAATAAATTTGTGGTTTTAAAGCACTTGTAATAATGGAAAATGCTGATATGCAAGTAAAAACATAAATTAGATTGGGGTTAGAGGAATATGCAAAATATTTTGAAAATGCATGGAGTAGTAAGAAAGCTATTGCTGAAGTAAGGGAATCTTTGAGAAATGTGAGATATTGGTACAAGTTCTCCATATGGTGAAATGTATAAAGGATTCTTCACACAGAGGGAACAGCATGTGCAAAGATGTAATAGAGTCTTGAAGCAGCATGGGGTTTATACAATTTGGCCATGACTAGAAGTTATATAAGAGGGACATAATGTCACTAGATGAACATGGGCAAATTTAGGCCAGATTGTGACAGACCTTGTATGCTAAATAATTTGGAATTTATTCTCTAGGTCATAGGGAGCCATTGATGGTGTTTAGCTGAAAGAGTGCTGTCATTAAACTTGACAACAGTATAGAAAATGAAAGACCCTAGAAAAGCAACCAATTTAGAGGCTGTTAAAATATTTTAGGAGAAAATATTTGAAGTGATTATAGCTGTGGTAATGGGGATAAAGTATTACATTCAAAAGTTAATTGGATAAAAACATAGGAGAGAGATGCATCTGTAAGCCTAAAATAGCAGAAATATTGGTGGTCGAGGTGCAGATATTAAGTGAATATTTTATATTATGCACTTATCTAGGGAAAAAGAACTTGTAATTTTGATGACATTAGTATCACATATATTTGTCCATTTTATGAGGAATTTAATAAGTACCAAATTAGGCATAACTTAGAGATTCTTCTTGAAAAGCTCTGCTTTGATGAGAGGTACATTAACTTTAACAAAAGGGTCAGCATAAGACGAATTCTAAGGATATGATTAAACAACCTCTAATGTAATGTATCTTTCCCTAAAAAGCATTTCAGAACACCTGATAATTTATCTGGAAGAAAGATTGAAATTGAATGATTCTTTCTCTTCTTACTTTCACTTGAGATATAATATACATCTAGTTAAAGATTAGATAATTTTAGAATATTCTTGTATTGAAATGCTTAGTGTTTAAATGTATGTGTCTTTATATAAAAATAAAATATTCTAAATATATACATAATAATATTCTTGTAGGTATATATGTTTGGGACTTATTCCTACCAGTCTCAAAGTGCAACAATCCTCAGAGAATTTTAGGCCCTGATTTTGGATAAGAAGTAATAAACCTTTAGGGACCAGGGTGACTTAGTCTGTTAAGCATCTGACTTCTGCTCAGGTCATGATCTCTCGGTTCGTGAGTTCAAGCCCCATATCAGGCTCTGTGTTGACAGCTCAGAGCCTAAAGCCTGCTTCTGATTCTGTGTCTCCCTCTCTCTCTGCCCCTCCCCTGCTCATGCTCTGTCTCTCTTTGTCTCTCAAAAATAAATAAAGGTACTAGTTCATTTGGGATAGTAAAGAGAACAAAAATGTTGCTTAAAAATGTACACCCTGCTTTAGTGGGACATTTTGATGTTACAGTTTGTTATTTCCAAACTAACTGTATCTCCTGCCTATAGAAAAACATCTAGATCTTATTTCAAAATTTGTGCTGCAAATTTCTGAAATGAGACCAAAGTAAAGATCTTTTGTCATTGATTTCATGCACTTTAAAAAGTAACAGCCTTCTCTGAATGAACTATCTATGAAATAGGTTATATAATATCTCCTGAGAAAAAAATTTTTCGATAACTTTGCATAGCTACCCCAACTCAGAGATTTCATTTTCCATTTAAGGAAAGAAAATTAAATTCCACAAAATTCTAGTCTTTAGAACAAAATTTCATTCTGACTGCTTGTATCAAACTACATGACATCAGATTTCATTTTCCTCCTATTCTGTTACAGGTGCCATTGAAGTTGAGATACCTTAGAGAGGTAGCTATTTTCTTGGCAAAAAGGCTGAAAATAGTTTGTGATTAGTATTAACAATAGGGTGAGCTAAGAAAAAGATATGTTTGACCGTGACTTTTTCAATTTATTTATTCAAATAAATAAATAAAATTAATTTTTTCTAGTAAATATTTATCAGAATATGCTTCTTTGTATCCCAGAATGATTTAACTTGTGTAAATTCAGTTGGTCACATACATATTTTATCCAGCATACTGGAAAAATGCATACTCATAACTGCTAATTTCTCTGAAAAGGAATCGTTGGTTATGATTCCAAACTACAGTTTATCACTGAACTGTCTTTTAGTCTGTAGACAGATTGTTGAAAATTTCATGCAATTATGTTGACTATGGCTCCTCATTTATTTCTATATTCCTTGACCTGAAGAACCTTACATTGAAGTGTCAATATTGTAGTCCACCTCAATTGTTTGTTTATTGTTCTGAGAATCCAGTTTGTGTTATGAGGGGGCAGTTCTGTGTTTGGATTTAAAAATCCAAATCATAATCCATGCAGTGATCATCTAATTAATGTTGGAAAAGGAATCCAAGTCTCAGCATGCTGCTGGTGAAATAGCATAAATATATATACGAAGGGTTTTGTTCTAAGAAGTCACTTTGAAAACACTGAAAAAAAACAATGGGAGCATGTTGTGCTTATGTATTTTGAAACTCAGTAGCTCTTGCATTTGGGTCTGTAGAATATTTAAATACACACTGAAACTAAAAAAGGAAGGGAATCTAATAAACACCACTCTCCAAATTTATAATATTCTAGAGTGTTTCTTTCTTGGTAGGATATTTCATTTTAGTACTTTTGGAAAAAAAGTCTCTATCATTCACAGTCCATTGCAAACAGTAGACTTCACAGGCTATTTTATGCCAATGGTGTTGATGTGCTGCTGTTTACAATACAATAAAAGTTAATGGAAGGGAGCAAAATACAATTCAGTTACTATAGAAATGTTCCTGAAACAGTAAAATAAATTGAAATTAACTGCCATTTCTAAAAAGTCTTAGAATTTCAGTGTCAATCATGTCTTTCAGTTTTGTTCCTTGAATAGCACGTTACCTTACATTGTGTATATGTTTAAATAGATTATTATTTTGCAAATGTCACATATATTCCATATACTTTTTGAAATGGGAAATTTTAAGTATTACCCTAGTATGAATTTTCAACCACTTTCAAAAATCTTATCCATCTTAAATAAGAGGCAGTGGGGTATGGGGATCAGTAGGTCTGGCTTTGTTCCAGGTTACTCTCTAAACAGGTTGCTTTGCCACAGTATGGTTCAATGTTTTTATCTATAGAATGGGTTTTTTTATTTAATAAATGACTTTCTAACATTTCTTAAAGGAATTTAGCTAAGGTTGGAACTGGGAGAGAAGACTGTTTTATCAATTACTTCACCTACCCCTACTTATTCTTAGGACTACCTAGAGCACATTTTAAAATGCTTGTAATATGTTACATTATTCTCTGTTTTTTATTCTGGAACCATATTTGTAATTGTAAGAATTTGCAAAACCCAGATAGTAAACTCATGTAAATGGCTCTATTGATAACTGTCCCATAGGTAAAGTCCTTTTTTTAAGCTTCACAAACACATTCCTAGTGCATGTGTGGGGGCTATCATAACTCCTATATTTAGTTCTGATAATCGCCTCTGAAAACACATTGCCAAATGTCTATGAAGATTTGTATCACCAGCAGAAAAATTCAGAACCTTTCAAAGCAACAGTACTATATGTTTACCAAGTGCACAAAGCAATGTTGCTTTGTTTAGAGACTGGAAAGCAGTGTCCTGGTCAAGAGATGATATTTATAGGCAGAGTCTAGTTTTCAAAATAAATGTACTACAATTTGCATTGTCTGCGCTATAAATGCTCACATTCATTAACAGAAATACTCTTTTTAGGTATTAAATATTGAAATGGCCATATTTGACCTTCTATTATGAATAACTTAAAAATATGTAGATGAGAGAGGGTGCCTGGGTGGCTCAGTTGTTTAAGTACCTGACTTTGACCCAGGTCGTGATCTCACAGTTTGTGAGTTTGAGTACCAAATCCAGTGAGTTCGAGTTCCACTTCGGGTGAACGTGAGTTCCTCTTTGGTTAAAACACAAGCCCCGGGGGAGCCCCACTTTCTCTCTCTCACTCTCATTCTCTCTTTCTCTGCCTCTCACCCACTTACGCCCCCCCACCTCAAAAAATATAGATGAAAGATGAGAGAGAGGAAGTTGTTGTTTTATTAAACCACATATTCTTAATCTATATGGAGAATGTGTATTATTTGAAGTGGATGCCTTTAGCCTCTAATGGCTTTAAGGATGCCTTTAGCCTCTTACTAATGGCTTTAAAGAAGAGCTCTAAATACAGCACTAATTTCTATATTCTCCATCTATATTACATTCATTTCAATAAGTATACATTTACGTGTCCCAGTATACACTAATTCATTAAGGAAGGACATATAACTATTGTTTGGATATTTGATCAGTGTTTAAAAGATGTCCTCATATTATAGAGTCTCAGGTAGTAGCAGCTGAGATCTGGTATGCACTATGGCATATGCCAAATAGAAGAAATTTATTTTTTATTCCCTTCAAGGTTTCACTGATGGATAAACTTTTGGAAAAATTGTGTTCATATTGGAAAAAATAAATTTTGAAATTCTATCATAATATTTGGAAATGTTGGCTATCCTTAGTGTTCTTGCCATTTCTTAATGCCTTTATTCATTTCAAACAATGGACTTTGGACCCATTTGCCTGAAATTTTATTTATAATACTGTTACCATTAAGTAGGGTTGTGTTAAAGAATAGGCAGGAAAAGTGTTCATGGAGGCAAATATTAAATGGAACATTTCGTACCCTATTGTAGATAGTTCTGAGGAAGTACTTATAAGAAAAAGAGGATTCTGCAATCAATAACACTGAAGGGGATGCATAATTACTGACAAAGAACAAATGTCTTTGGCCCTAAGGTTATATAAAGCACTTTCTTTTTGATGGGGTGTTGGTAACTACAGCTACTGGCTCAGCAGTCATGCTCTGGAAATTAGTAGACTGTGGCCATTTTGCCACCCACCCAGTCTTCTCTGTCACTTCTCATAAACTAAAATCCATTATCCACCCACTTACTGACCACTGTCATGGATCTCCCACTTTCTTTGGCACATTAAACTACTTTCTTTCATCATCTAATTTTATTGTGTGTTTTCCAGCGTACATTTTCTTTAGCCTTACTTTAATCTCACCTCATTTTTTCAATGCTAAATGTTTCTCTCTTTTTCATTTCATCCTTTTGTTTTTGTTTGTTTGTTTGTTTGTTTGTTTTCATGCTCTCTTCCATTAATTTATGCCCTAGCTTCTCTACGTAGCTTGTTGTACATTATTTTTCTGGAATGGTGTGAGGGAAAATTGTTAGTATCAAGGTCTCTCAGAATAGAGGATTAGTGAGCATCCTGATCCTCTTTTCTGAGGACAGATGGTGTTTTCATCAAGCTCAATAGTTTGTACCGTACTGCCTAGGCAATGAGTGTCGTTGATTGTTTTTGATCTGGGAAGAGATATAAGAGATAAAAAATATGTGTGTACATTTCGGATGCCAGGGTGGCTCAGTCTGTTAAGCAACTGACCCTCGACTTCAGCTCAGGTCATGGTCCCAGAGTCTTGGAATTGAGCCTTTCACTGGGCTCTGCACTGACAACATGGAACCAGCTCGGGATTCTCTCTCTCCGTCTCTCTCTAACCCTCCCCCGTTCATGCTTGCCCTCTCTGTCTCTCTCTCAAGATAAATAAACTTAAAATGTAAATATATTTCATATATATATATATATATATTCACATATATATATAGATATATATATATGAAATACTACCTGGAGGGAGTTCTAGTTGGCCTACCTTTACTTCTTTGCCATGTTCCAAGTTCTAGAATGCAGACCTCTGTGGACTGAATCACCAAGGTTCTACATCTTCTGCCTTCAGGTTGAAATGAATCCATGGGAAACATTGACAGGAAATTAGAATGTGGATAGAGGAAGATGTTGGAATATTTATTTATTTCCTTTCCCTCTTGCTTACCCACAGTGGTTTGGCAGTGGCTGAGTTCCTCCACTAAATGACCACTGTTCTTATTGCATGGCTCTTTTCCACTAGCCATAGCTTTCACCAGGTTCTGGTAACAGACCTAAGCAAAAAAAAAAAAAAATCCATCATCAGTACCTGACCATACCCATACTTCTGTAAATAATTCATTTATTCTTTTCAATTATCATTTAAAATTTATTTTCTATATGCAATAAGAAATCTGGCTGCTCTAAAAGAGATAGGAAAAGGTTAAAAACAATAAAAAAGTTGGAATAATTTTGCAGTATTTCAGGAACTTGAGCCTTAGGATAATATCATCAAGAATCAGACAGTAGAAGTCTTAAAATACATTAAAAAAGAAAAAATGACAGAATTTCATGTTTTATCTAATATAATTGTTAACTTTACTTTAAAATTTTAAGAGATTAAATTTCTAAACCTAGTTGGTCATACACTGACAACTATTAGGGCATTTTCTTCCAAACAATGCATAAATTCTTTATACTCAAAAGGAAAAAAAAATAGTAATGCTCAAGTTAGTCTGTAATTTTGATGGTTAGTGGTTGCATTCTATGAACCCTGTTTTACTATAAAAAATATTGCTAAGTTTTTTTAAGTAATTTTTTAATGTTTATATAAGAAAAAGGGAGAGAGCGTATCTCTGGTGAAATTTCTATTTTAACCCATTGGGCAAAGTAGTGCTTAATCTGCCATTATCCCAATATTATATTCTACCTATAGCACCAACTATGACATTTTAAGTCTACAAAAGATGGACACTGTGTAATTTGTGCATTTTGTTCTTAAGTATTTAAACTAGATAAGTTGAAATACAAAATTAGAAAGATGTTATCTAGGAATACACTTGTTTAGCATAATGAATGCTATCGCAAAAAAAAATGAATAATCAAGAGTATTGTAATAGAATAACTCTAACTGTGAGGCATTGGTTAAGCCAAAAGCATATTCTGGATTTCCACCTTTTCTATTTGCCATAATTACTAGGAACATTAATAGGATAGCATCCAACCTGACTAAAAAGGAAAAACTCCAGGGGTGCCTGGGTAGCTCAGTCAGTTAAGCATCTGATTTCAGCTCAGGTCATGATCTCATAATTTGTGAGTTTGAGCCCCACATCAGGCTCTGCACTCACAGCGTGGAGCCTGCTTGGGATTCTCTCTCTCTCTCTCTCTCTCTCTCTCTGTCCTTCCCCAACTTGAGCTTTCTCTCTCACTCAAAATAAATAAATAAACTTAAAAAAAAAGGAAAAACTCCATAAAGAGTATTCTTTGATTTATTTTTTTTGCAAAACACCAACTTCTTTATTCTGATAGATATAGTCTATAAGATAAAAATTAGGAGCCTAGTACTTGAGTGAAATGATGGAAATAGTACAATAAATAAGGCTCTTATCCGGAATAGAGACTTAACTACAGAAAGCAGCTTTAAAATAGGCTTTAAGGATATAATAAATACCTGTTAAACTGCAGCCCACACAATAGTTCTATTTTTTCTGTCCTTTTTTTAATATATCTACTGAATACCTATAAACGAAAACTTCCTAAGTTTATTTTTCACATTTGTGTTTTAATTAAGCAAGTGCAGTCTTCTATATGACAATTGGTCACATTATTTTTCTCTTAAAAAGGATAGCCTTTATTGTTTTTAGCAAACATTGACTACTTTTTCCATAAACACAACCACATCTCAGTGAATTTGTTAAATGTTTCTTTCATGCCATCACATTCCATGTTTATATTTATATGGACTTATTATTATGAACTTATTATGAATTATATATGAATATATAGTTCTATATGTAATAAATCTATTACAAATGTGCATGCATGTATTTTATAAATGCATGTATACATATATGCATACATATTTACAAAGCAAAAAATAAGTAAACAAATAAAGAGACAACCAAAAATAAGCAATTTTATTTTACTCATTCTAAATCAGAAAAGTTTCTTATACCAAAATGTATGATGATTTGGCTTGGAACATCTCTTTTAATCTCAATGCGGCCTAAATTCAACATCTGTTGATGGAAAAACAAACATGGCATGCATTTATTTATACTTATCATTTAGCAGTTAATATATGGCAATTTTTTTTCACAGAATCTTAAGCAAATAGTCAAGTAACTTGTTGTAGAGATTTAAGTCCTAAAGAAGAAATAAAGCATACTGCCAACTTGTGAGCTGAACTCCTAGAAAGGCAATATAAAAATATTTTGTTTGTTTATTTTGCTTTATTTTGTTTTGCTTGATTTTCATGGGCATTGTTTGTGGCTATTAAGTGAACTTTTCACCGTCTCTTAGAGAATAGATTGTTGGAGCTACTATAGTATTAGATTATGGGAATGGATTTCATCTCGTTAACTCAAGTTGGTGTTTTTACTTTGTTTTCTCAAGAATAAATATTCTGGTGGTTGTATGTGATGCTGTTAGGGAAATAAACATGATTGCCAAATGAGCAGTCCTGGAGCGGGCTTATAAAGCCACTAGAGTGACATTCCTATTCTTTACGCCAATATCAAATAAGGGATTAAATCAAACAGATGGTCACTGTGGGCAAATGGGCTAATTTTCTTCACTTTGACCTTTTCTATATTCTCTGTACATTCAGCTGTGTGCCATCCTTCTTCTGAAATAAGAGTTCACCTTTCTGATCTCCATAAATTTATATTGATTATCTGATAACAGAGATTTTTCTGGTGAGTAATCACTATAAGATTAGGGATAGTAAACTTGTCCAGTACTTAATTTTGCCCATGTCTGAAAATCACAGAAAAAGAATCGCTTAATTTCAATCAAGTAATTAAGTAAACTGACTTTCATATGGAGCTTATGAAATTAGTCATTGCTTTGTATACTTCTAGTAGCTTACTAAGGCTGCTATAACAAAATACACAAGCTGGGAGTCTTAAACAACAGCAGTTTAGTTTTTCACAGTTCTGGAGGCTGGAAGTCCAAGACCAGGGTGGTGGCAGACTTGATTTGTTCTGAGGCCTCTTTTCTTGGCTTATAGATGGTCATCTTCTTCCTGTGTCTTCACATAACCTTTTCTCTGTATGTGTACTCCCCTGGTGTCTGTTTCTCTCTTATAAGGACACTGGTCACATTGGATTAGGACCCCACTCTTTTCTGCCTCCAGATACAGTCATCCTGGGGGGAGGAGGAAACAGTTCAGTCTATACCAACACTTTATCCTACTAGGCTGGCTTTCTTGAAAACAGTGCTAATAGGTAAAGTGGCAAAGAACTCAACAGCCAGAGTCTGATTTAGATTCTCATTTACTTGTTTTTAATCCCCCTCTTTGGTCAAATTACTTAAATTTTCTAGATCTTAGCTTTCCCATCTGCAAAGTGAGCTCTATCTACTATACAATAAAATTATGAATATTAAATAAGATATATAAAGTAGATATCGTATCACAGGGTTTCTCAACCTCAGAACTATTAATATTTGAGTGTGATCATTTTTTGTTTTGGGGCCAGAATTGCCTCCCCCTCCCACTGAGAACCACACTGGCCAACTTCCTGGTATCAAAGTGCTTAACAAATGTCAGCCATAGTTACTTACTGAATAGTTACAAAAAACTACGCAACATTGGAGATGTTCATAGTTAAATTCTTACAATGACTCTACTTTTTATATATACATTAAATCTCTGGTGGACAGAGATTCTTTTAAAATGATGATTAATTTTTTGAGCCTGTATTTAATGATGAGATTATTTACTTTGCATCTAAGGAAATGTGAGTTGATCTTTCTGGGGGTTTCAACTTACTCTGCCAATTTTCATTTTATTTTGAAAATTTCCAAACATACATATATGTTGAGAGATTGTTATAATCACCCATCACCAAGATTAACCTGGTTTTTAACATTTTGCCACATTTGTTTTATCTTTCTGGAATGAATTTGTACACCTAAAGAGGGAAAATGGGAATAGTTTGTGTAAGTAACTCAGATATAATTCATTCTGGTAAAGTGTCCTTTTCATCTTTCTATCCAATTCCACATATCATTGTAGCGATAGACTCCATGTCTGTAGGAATACACAGATCATTCAATTTGAGTACTTGCATCAAAAGTGTACACATATGGATTTTGCTTGAGTTTTACTTCCTTCATAGGCATAGTATCTATTCTGAGATGGAGTTCTGGTTAGACCCTACAGTGATAGTCATCAGTGGTTTAACGTGTAATCTATTTGGAGGAGTCTCATCTTATTGCTTTTATTTCTATTTTCTCTGAGTGATAGTGAATTCTCTGACCACATTTGGCCCAGTTGAACAAAACTAACCAATTGTGCTTGAAATTTTGATAGTTTTTCAGTTACTACTCAGGAATATGCCAAACATTAATTCTCAGTCATGAAAATCTGTTAGAAAAAGGTACTTATTACTGGGCTTACAGTACCTTTTTTCATTAATGAACAGTTTCTCAGAATTTCTAATAGATCTGAAAATAAATATGGAGAAATATTGGAATGCTTGTGCAAATTAAGGAATTTCCATTTTTTTTATTTATAGCTTTTGAAAATTTTTTGAAGAAAATTCTTTCATATTTTAAAGTTACTTAATCTTAAATCACCAAACAAATTTATTATATTTCATGTACCTTTTAGGACCCTGGAATCTCTTGAATGAAAAATTCACATTTGTGATGCTCAATCTACTCTTCACATTTAAACCTAGTCCTATAATGAAAGTATAATTAGGAAATAATTTTAACCTGCAACTAAACAGTTTTATGACTGTTAAACCTGCCTAATACATTGTGGTCTGTCACACTTATTTTCCTTCATCCCTATGCCAGCTCATCTTGCATGTAGAAATATTCATAAAATCTCAGTGACTAAAAATAGTTTATAGTAGTCTTATAGTCACTTTATCTCCAAGGAGGTAAACATCTCATCCTGGATATATAATTTAATCAATTTGAAAGTGGGAGAAAACAGTACAACGACCTGTAGATTTAAGGATTTAAGTTGGGAAAAACTGGATGGATGGAGATAGATAGATAGATAGATAGATAGATAGATAGATAGATATTGAATGGTATTTCTTTCTGTTGAAGCCTCCATTATTTGTGAGCAGGATTGCATTCATTTCTTCCTAGTGGTCGAATCAGGCTAACTCTGAGTAAAGCAAACTCCTGTGCCAGATCCTGCATTCACTTAACCGGTAATAAAGAACCTTGCTGGCCTGACAGGTTGTCACAGCAATTATTCACATGAAGTTCTGTAGCAGTTGTATCTGTCAGCCCATGTAGTATTGAATATTTTAACTGGCAGTCTTCCAAGACTGAACATTAATCTTACCATCTCCTATTACAGTCCCTAATCAAGATATTCCAGGGGTGATTGCACTAACATTGTTTGAAGACTACATCTACTGGACTGATGGGAAAACCAAGTCACTCAGCCGTGCCCATAAAACCTCTGGAGCAGACAGACTCTCACTGATTAACTCATGGCATGCCATCACAGATATCCAGGTGTATCATTCTTATAGACAACCTGATGGTAATTATTCTTTCCATGATTTCCATAAGCACATCAACATCTTTTAGTAACATTCCATTTTTGTTTCCTCCATGGTTAAGTGTAAATTTATTTTTGAGAATGAGTACCAGATTTCATTATGTAGCATAATTGTATAGGATGAATTCAGTTGATATCAAATATGTCTATTAAGGAATATGGTTAGAAACTCAATAATAGTACAGAGAATTATTAATTTTTTGAAACATTAAGTTGAAGTGACAATAATACATGTAGTTGGAGAAATAAAGAATGCATTCTTGAAATGATTTATTTACAAAATAGTCATAGGATCCTTACTTTCTGGAATGCTGGGTAAAAGGAATTATATTTAAGTATCTATGGGGCACTAAAAATGAGGAATATATCAAATTTGCTTCAACATATGTCTAGTAGGAATTCTATCAGGCCTTATGGAATAAATATTTGATTATTTTGCTTAAAACACTATTTGGCTTAGAAAACAAGGCCACTACACTATTAGTTGTAGCTCATTGTTCCATTGTTTTATTTTACATTTATATTTCGAAACATGTTTGTCTTCATCCAAAATGCTTTTAGTCTGTATTTTTCTGATGGACAAGTTTTTTCTACTAAAATGCTTGTTTTTGTGAAATGTATCCTTAAAGTTTTTTAATGGCAAAATTAATGCCATTGGACAATGAGTAAAATTTATCATAAAATACAATTATATTTATGACCTTGATGAATTCTTGATTATAAAATTCTACAACTTATGAAGTTTAAATGTCCTATCTCTGATCCCATGCTATATTATTGGTCTTGATTATTCTGTTTTGTTGTTTTTTTCTCATCTATAGTCTCTAAACATCTCTGCATGATTAATAATGGCGGTTGCAGTCATCTGTGCCTCTTAGCCCCCGGAAAGACTCACACCTGTGCATGTCCCACCAACTTCTATCTTGCAGCTGACAACAGGACTTGCTTATCCAACTGCACAGCCAGTCAGGTCAGTAGAGGTCTAGAAATCATTTCATGGGGTGTATTATCGAGCTGTTAGAAAGATTTTGCCTGAACTTTGTTTATTGGCTTAAACCATTTTGAAATGTCATTTTTTCGTTGTTGTTTAGCATAACATTTTATACATCATATAGAGGGGTCACAGAGTAAGGGAAAAGCAATCAGTGTATATCATTAGAATGAGACCTTAGGAAATAGATGAAAAAGAGAAACAAAATCAAACCTGAAAACCATTTTTACACAGCTCTGCACAGAACAGTGGTTCAGATCATGAGTGGCCATAACAGAACCATCAGAAGAGATCTGACATATTTGATGAAGGCAAGGTGGTTGAGGCATAGCTATATGCAGCTTAAACAAAGAAAAAATTCTCCCTAGATAATCTGCTCTATCACCATCTCTGCTCCTCTCCCATTCCTCAGAGCAAGTGATGTGGAAAAGATGAATTAGACAAAAAGTAGGTTTCTAGATATTTTTATTGAAATATTATATGATCTAAATAATTTCATTCTAAAACCTCTTTTTCTTCAGCATGTAATTGTTTTCAATAAAGGCATTAAAATTTCTACTCGATGGTAGTTGCATGAACTTAACATTATTACTTTCAAATTTTAGGTAACAGTCATATGACATTATAAGATTTAATTTTGTTATATTTGAGTCATTCTGTTATTTAAGATAAAATTGTCAAAGAAACTATGATTTTTTTAAAATTACTAAATTTGTTCTTGGAATTCTGTGTCTTGAATTTCCTAGTTTTCTAATTCTAGCAGTTAATTCATGGCACAACACTGAATTTCTCTCAGGATGTGCTTATTTTCAGAATGGAGAAGCTAATACGAGTTCACCCAGCTTCTCAAGTTATCACTATGAGCATCACCATTAAAAAATGGTATAAATGCAGAAGACCAGACCACTTTGAGGAAGGCAGTATGTGTGGAGGTTAAGGCACATACACTGAAGGCAGATTCACTGTGACTGTAACCCTGACTCTGCTTAATTGGCTGAATTTATCCTGGGTTTGTTATTTAGACTGTTGATGCCTCAGTTTTCTCATATTTTAAATGGAAATGTAATATATCCAGGCCACTATTTTGGCGATTCAATGGAAAAAGTCTTGGTACACAGTAAGTGCTGTTATTGCCCTTGCCCTGTAGTGAGTGCAACCAAAATGTATTTAAGGGGATTTGTGCAAGTAGTGTCAGCTGCCATCAGGAGGTTCTAATGTGTAATTGGAAGCACAGGTCACAGTTTCTTCTTTCTTTACAAAGTGTGTTCTAATTATAGTCCCCTGTTTGTGTAACTAAAATACATTATCTTTAGAGAACTAGATATTTAAGTCACAGTGAGACATGAAATAAGCAACTTAATTATTCCTAGAGAGAAAATTTAAGGGAGAAATCACAGGTTTTTAAATATTTTTTTTCATGTTTATTTATTTTTGAGAGAGAGAGGCAGAGAGAGAGAGGGAGACAGAGAACCTGAAGCAGGCTCCAGGCTCTGAGCAGTCAGCACAGAGCCAGACGTGGGACTCAAACTCAGGAACTGTGACATAATGATGTGAGCCAAAGTCGATGCTTAACTGACTGAGCCAACCTGGCACCCGGTTTTTAAATATTTTTAAATATAACTCCTGTTAGTGCTGTTTAGTTTAGAAAAATCTCCTGCTTAAACTCCAGGTTATTCTGAAGTAACCTCCGGTCCTTTGTTCTGGAGTGGTTCATGAGTCACTCTATTGAGGTAACACTGGTCTTAGGTGACTTGGTAGAAATGATGCCTGCCTACCCTACTTCTAGTGTGATGAGCCTCAGGAGCCAGCCAGAAATAGAGTAAAGCCAAAGGCTGCCTGACACCCAGAGGAATACCTCAAATAGTAGGACATAGGGAGTCAAACATCAGCCTTTATATAATCATAAAAGGGATAAAACCTTTCAAATTATTATATAAGATAACCTATAGTTATACTTATTCAGTGACAAAAAAAATCAGATCAATGAAATGAATACCCAGAAAAAAATTACTCATGTAATTAAATTATTTCCCAGTTTGGTATCAATGGTGACATGATGAAAATATTTACAACTTTAAAATACCCCAATAGTGTTTTTACATGAATTTTTTTAAAAATTCAAGAACAAGACAGAACAACAGTGAACCAAATTGTGGGTCCAATATCTTTGTTGTCAGCAGTACTTCCTGAAGAGTCGTCACTTAATTTTTTTCATTTTTATGAAAAACTTAATGAAGAACTATTAATGCAATCCCTTAGTGGTTATCCCAGCAAGTCTTATGGTTTATGCAACCATTTGCTGCTGATTTTTTCCTGATGCAGTGAGAAAAGAAAAGAAACTATCGACTGTACACTTCTTGCAGAAAAGTCGGTTCATAGAAACACAGTTTTTAGTGAGGTTTGAAATTGAAGTGAAGCAAATAATATAGACATTTTAGAATCATACTATTAAACATTCTGACCAAAATGTTACATTTTAAATTTATCTTACCCAAAGATTTTTATTTTTTAACATCTAATGAATGCAACCAATGATATATCCCTTGAATGATACTGATTTTTAGAAAAATAAAATAGACAAATCATACCAGTAAGAATTCTATTAGAATTTAAAACGAACATGAAAATCTATTAAAAAATCAAGATTAAATCCAATTCTTATATCATTTATTACTTCAAATATTAAATTTAAATTATTTTTATTTCCTAATAAAGAATTAATTAAAAATAACTTTACTTATTTTTTAAATGGAGACTTTCTCTATCACAAGTAAACTTCACTTGTGTATGCAGGATTTGCATTTTATACTTGTATCCATTTTAATAGACGTGTATCTAGTAGTTTCTTTATAGCTTCTTCTTGTGGGTGATAATTGCAGTTTGCAATTTATTTTATGAAGATATTAGTCTTGGAGAACATTTACCATGAAGAATGTTTTATATTTATATTTAGCATTTATCTTTTTTAAGTTACTGTATTTAAGTATGAGAAAAATGAAGCCCAGACACAAAATAGAAGAAATCGTCCTCTGAGGGTAATGAATAAAATGTTGATTAGCATAAAAAGTAACATCATAAGTATATTTTACCCTGGCCTTCTCTTAGCTCAAAACCTTTTTATGTTCTTATTAAAAAGGAAATGGCAAGAACAATCGTCATATCATATATAATTCCAACAGTTGGTGTTTATTTAAATCAGGCATATGTAGTGAGTTTTAAAATACGTATTTTAGATATTTCCAAATCTTGATTGGGGAGACTATGAATATACTCAGGAGGTATGAAATCCTCTTACTAATGTACTTTGATATACTGTAATGACTGGAAATGTTTAATGTTCAGGGCAATTGCTTTCAGAGTTAGCCTTATATCCCCAGACAGTCACTATCTATAATGGTAATATTTTTCCTGTGGTAATTTATGAAAACCACCACAGACATGACCACAGGCTAAGCAAATACGAGAAAATCAGTTGAACAGTCAGCTCTTGCCTTGGATTCACAGTGCTCTATTCCCTCCCATCTTGCTACTGGGGAAAAAAATCACTCTCTTATTTAAGAAAATAATGTAAATCTGCCTTTAATCAACTTCATGATATCCAAAGAACTTCAGCAAAGGCTAACATCAAATTCTCTCTTACTTGAAGAAAGTAATAGTATTTTCCTTTCTTTTTCTTTTTCTTTTTCTTTTTCAAGTTTATTTATTTCGAGAGAGAATGTGTAGAACGCACGCAGGGGAGGGCCAGAGAGAGGGAGGGATGGAGAGAGAAAATCCCAGCAGGCTCCATGCTGTCAGATAGTGGGGAGCCTAAGGTGGGATTTGAATTCAGAACTGTGAGATCATGACCTGAGCCTAAATCAAGAGTCCAACACTTAACCAACTGAACCACCCAGGCGCCCCAATACTTTTAGCTTACTAATAATCCAATTCATTCAACAAAATTAAACCTAGGCTGTAGTTTTCTCTGTTACATATCTGTCTGGCATACGGCACGCTAAGATAAATGTCACCTTGCGTTCAGGTCACTCACATGAGAATTACAACAGAAACACTTCAGAAAGAAAACTAATAATTTTTAGAAAATTATCAAACTAATATTTTCAATTCCAGATAAATTTTGTATACATGCTTTTCCCTGAATTTCTGTTGAAATAAAGACAAAAATAATTTGATAGTGCTGGAAAAAATTTGCTAAACTTTATCTATTGCTTGGTTTCAATACTGTAAATTTTTAATGCCAATTATTTTAGATACATGTATGCTTTGTATGTAAAGTGTGATTTTCTTTAGTTTCTTTTATTTTATGAGAATAAAATAACCCCTGTTTCAGGATGAGAATTGGAATTCCGTTCACCTTTTTATAAAAAAAATCCAATAACAACCTTCTGAAATATATTTCTAGCAAAAAGTTACTTGTGTGCTAAATGGCTTATAAGTAAATGCTATCATACAACATTTTCAACTAGTTTCTCTGTTGTTAATCTTTCACTTGATGGTTTGTGACAAAAAAAAAGGAGTTAAAAAGAAATGTTGTTTAAGTAATAGAATTGTTATTTTCCTTATAATTTTTAACTATTTTAAATGGAAAGGATGACAGAACAAATAAAATACATTAATAAATATGTCAGTGAATAGTGTTTTGGATAATCTTGAGAACAAGTTTCATTACAGCAGTTTTCTTCAATGTTTCTATTTTTAAAAAATAATATAATATTCAAAAAATTAATATTCAGCAAAAAAATCTGTTACAACCTTATTTTTTTACCTTTCTTTTTTGACATGCCACTGTTCATTGTAAATTAGATACATTTATTATTTGCTAGGTTCTTTGCCAGGCTTTGTAGAGGAAGATGTAATACGAGGTGGTAAGTCATTGACCAAAATAGCCTTAATATTCCTCAACTTTAGATGGTTTCTTCCTGACCGTAGGCCCCTGAATCACTTTTCTTAGAGCTCTTACCTTAGAAAACTTATAATTGTGAATTATTTCTCTGCCCCTTTGAGATGTAAATTTTCTCCCAGCCTTCTGCCAGTTTTATAGCCCAGCAACATCTTCCTCAAGGACCTGGGAACCACCCCATAGAAATTTAATCATCAAGGGGTACCAGGGTCTCAGTTGGTTAAGCATCCGACTTTGGCTCAGGTCATGATATCATGGTTCATGAGTTCAAGCCCTGCACTGGGTTCTATGCTGCACTGGGTTCTAAGCTCAGATCCTTGATCCTGCTTCAGATCCTATATCTCCCTCCCTCTCTGCCCCAACCACCCCCCACCCCACTCATGCTCATGCTCTATCTCTCAAAAATGAATAAGCTTTAAAAAAATTTTTTTAGTGTAATCATCAGAAAAGATAGTCCAAGCCTGTTTTAGTCTCTGTTGGAAGGTAGGAGCCCAGTTTTGATAAGTACCACTAAGCAGATAGTCTACTCATGTTGACTATACTCTTCCATTAGTTTATCCCTTAGGTTAAACCCATTCCCTGCATTTTGTGTCAGTGAAGTTCAGTGCAATCTCTCTCCTCTATTGCCATAGTCTTAAATAAAGTCTTCCTTGCCTATTTAACATTCTAATGCAATTTTTGTACCTATTTTTTAGTTATGACAATTTATTTTATTTATCCTAAAAGATCATGTGTATTTATTAAGAATTTTGAAAACTGAAAAAAACTTTACTGGTTTTAAGTACTTTAAAGAAGTGCCCTTAAAATTTATGTGGACAGATATTGATTATGGCTAAAGGCTGTGTGTTCAGAAAATTCCATGAAATCACAGCATGACAGTGCTGGAAAGGATCATCCAGATTATCTTAAGCTCCTCATTTGGAGACTAAGGAACAGAGACAGATTGATATTAATCAAATTGTCTAAGATTGCTAAGAAAATGCAATTCAATTATCTTAAATCAAATTAACTAAATTAACTCAACTTTTCAATTAATTCTGGATACCTTTTCCTAATATTTCTATGGATTTTTATCCATAGTCATCATTTGGCAAGCTTCTTCTAAAGGCCTAGGTAATAAATATTTTAAGTTTGCTGGCCATGTAGTCTCTGTAGCAACTACATCACTGTTGTTATGGTACAAGAGCAGTCATAGATAATATGTAAATGGGTAAGCTTGTCTGTGCTCTGGAAATCCTGGGAGGTTTTCCTGGACATTGTGCTTTCCTGGCAGATCATTTTGTTGCTTGTTGTGCATTTATTCCTTATTGTGGAATGCTCTAAGACCACCACAGTTCACATTTGTATCAAGAAAGTAGGTTAGGCTGCTTAGCCCTGGTGAGTTTTTAAATATTTATTGTATATGGTGATAGGGTTCTTCAACCTTTCTTCATTTTTTTTTTCTTTTTTTAAGTTTCGTTGCAAAACTGATAAATGTATTCCATTCTGGTGGAAATGTGACACTGTGGATGACTGTGGCGACGGATCTGACGAACCTGATGACTGTCGTGAGTACATCAGTGAATGTAGGAATTTAGAATTAAGAGTTCCTCAAATCCCAGTTCTTGAAAATTAAAGCAAGACCTTAAATATTTCCTTATGATGCTTTTCCAAAATCTTTAAAAATGTAACAAAAATTGTTAAAATATCTTGGGTATGTCTCTGTTAACTATTGCATTTAGAATGATGCTGTCAGTAATTTGTGTTATTGTTTTGTCTTAAAATTTCTTACTTGTAGTATAATTACACTCATGTAGTGATCAGTATAGTAACATTCAGCATGATTTTGACTGGATATGTCACCAAATTAGAAGCAAACCTGGGCAAGTTTTTAGAATTCCACTCAATAACTAAAATCTTACTTTAATGGATTAATCTTTCAATTTTTCTGACAGTATTAAAATACTGAAAATTCCTTAAAAGTGAGATTTTTACAATATAAATCATTAGTTTGTTCTTTAGCAATTTAGTATGCTCTTATTAGTTGCCTTAAAATGACTACCAATTATATTTTGACTCAAACTGTAATTGGCACGGTTAGGTGTCATATACATACATACATACATACATATATATGCACATGTGTTTGTATATATGTGTGTGTGTGTGTGTGTGTGTGTGTGTGTGTATATAGGGCACATGTATATACATATACATTTAGGTATCACTGGTAACTTCGGTTGTAACGGACACACAATAAACTTTGTCTTGATAGACTTTTATAGTTCACTCCATGGGTCACTCCAATACTGTCCTGTCAAGTTAGAGGCTTTTAGTCAATCATGATTCCCTCAAATCTCAGTGGATAGTTGCCATGATTTGGCCTTGACAATTGAGTTCAAGATCCTTAGGCTTGCACTAAAGAAAGACAGTAAACTGTCTTAGTAAAAACTAGTTGCTTTCTGATGTAGAACTTTCCACCACATAATTACAAAACTGTTTTAAACTTAGGGTATCTAGATAGTTACTTAGATGAGATGGATTCCATCTCTTTGGGCACTACCAAGTGTATAAAGCATTTGAAGTTGTTTCACATCGTTCATTTGTATCTTTGAAAGCAAGAAACTGTATATTCAAGGAAAAAGAAAAAAGATACAGAAGTCATTGGTTTTCTAATAGTCTCTTCATGTTTCTGGAATGTCCATTGGTCTTTGAGTTTTTAATACAGTTTTTGTTTTCACTATGATAGGCAATATATGAAAGTAATATCTATGTGAGATAGGTATACTATTATGCCTGAGTTATTCTTTTTTAAAGTTATTGAATTAAAAGGACTATTAAAGAAACAAGAAATTATATTGCTGAACAACCAAGATTTACTAATTAAAAGGAAGTTATTAATTTCCCTGTGATAAAGTAAATTTTCCTACAGTATGGTAATTTAATGCATCTTACTTTGTAATTTATAGAAATAAAGGAGAATGAATATGTTAAATCAGTCCTCATATTAAGGTGACCTCCCCTGCCCAGATTCACTAATATGTTCTCTAAGGAAATACCACCATAATGACCTACAGTTACAGTCAGTGGCACCCAATGCTTTCCATTCTAAAATATATGCATCTCCTGAGTTCCAATTTTAATCTTGACTGGAATATCATGCTATCAACATACTGATATGAAAAATTAACCAAAGATTTAGTATAGTAAGTTTTTCACATTTACACACTTTCAGACTGCATGGTGAACAAATATAACTTTTTAATGTCTTTTGAGGGGAACCAAAGAGACATCTGGTATCTGAGAGTCTCTGCATCATCCTTATCCTGGTTAAATACCAATTCAACATGTTTTTATTGGTGACATTATCTCTGTGATCTTTTAGTAAATGATCTTTTACTTGGAGTCGACGGGTTAACAGCACCGAACATCTGTAGGCATGAAGCTTTATTTTAAGAGTTATGGTGAGGTGGAGAGTGATGTACATGAGTCTGTGGAGTGTTTAGAATTCATTTGTGAATAGCTGCATCATCAAAATTTGCAGGGACTAGGTTGCTGGCAATATCTATAATTTCACCTGAAAAGACTGGAAAGCTTAATCCCAGCTTCACCTACTTGCAAACTTCAATAGTGTTATTTAAATAAATGTGTTTAAGAGTGATGCGTCATGAATTCTCTGGCATCATAAGTTTGTAATTGCATTTTCCAGACCATTCTAGAGACATATTTAAAAGTCAGATGGCTTCCCAGTTATTTCCCAGGCATGAAACTCCTCTGATAGTTGTAACCCTTCTTATGGGAAGTTTGGTTCAGTAGCAAAGGAGTATTCAAGAAAATCATATATGAAGCAACAGGAAATAGAGGAAATTCACATGTTTAGAATGTGAGAAAATTAAGTATCACACAGTTTAAACACTTAGTGTAATTAACTAATAAATGTTACAGATTGGAGTTAAATTAAACATTTCAGAACTCACTTCTATAGAAGTCAAGCATATATTGAGTTATTTTTTAATGTTAAGGAAATTTTTAATTGTAAATATAAAAGCATACTTAATGTTCCGGAGAACGTTTAAAATATCACTTATTAGTATTTGGTTGACTTATTTGAACAACTAAGCAGCATATTAATTATGTTAAAGTCAGTGATTAGTAATGTACATTAGGATCATCAGTCAAAAGATAAGTGTTTTATTACAAGCAACATAGATTGTGAGAAGACTTCAGAGTCAGATCTGGATCTCAATTCCAGGTCTGGCACTTGAAACTTGTACATCCTTGGGTGATAATTAATATCCATGAGAACTAGTTTCCTTATTTATAAAATGGTCATGGTGATGGGGAGGTAAGGAGGTTATGACAAGATTCAATTTGTAGTTATATGTGAAAGGGCCTAGCCCAGTGTCTAATACAGAGTAGATGCTCAGTATATCCCACTTTATTATTATGATTATTGTCATCATTATTTCTTTAATTTTTTTTAATGTTTATTTATTTTTGAGAGAGAGAGACAGAGACAGAGCATGAGAAGGGGAGGGGCAGAGAGAGAGGGAGACACAGAATCCAAAGGAGGCTCCAGGCTCTGAGCTGTCAGCACAGAGCCCGACAAGGGGCTTGAACTCACCAACCGTCAGATCATGACCTGAGCCAAAGTCAGATGCTTAACCGACTGAGCCACCCAGGCACCTCATCATTATTTCTTATATAAACTCAAAAATATGGCAAAATGCATTATCATATGGAATTAATTTCTGTTAATTTATGAAATGTAATCTGGAGGTCATCTGAGTTGCTCACAGCTTAGCTTTACTGTAATCTGAATCTAATAGCTACCTAGGTGTGAGACATCCACAATGTGCTCTAGAATATGTTTAATGAAATAATAAATATTTTTAATGTCAGAAAAGCTCTTTTTAAGAAGGCCTGAGCTAAGATTGGCATTTGATGATACCTGTATGTTTTCTTCCCTAGCTGAATTTAAATGTCAGCCAGGTAGATTCCAGTGTGGAACTGGACTCTGTGCTCTTCCTGCTTTCATCTGTGATGGAGAGAATGACTGTGGAGACAATTCTGATGAACTCAACTGTGGTAGGTGATTAAATTCTTAACTAAGGAACATAAATCTAATTCTTAGCTGATTATGTGTGCGCCGATTTAAATTCAGACACAGGTTTCAGCACAAATTTTTTTTGTTCTATCTTTTAGACACACATGTCTGCCTGTCAGGTCAGTTCAAGTGTACAAAGAACCAAAAATGTATCCCGGTAAATCTCAGATGTAATGGACAAGATGACTGTGGGGATGAGGAAGATGAAAGGGACTGTCGTAAGTCACCTTAAAATGTTCTGTCTTATCTTACTTCTGAGTCCCAACTGAAAATGGTCTAAAAATTATTATTATGTACCACGCAGTGTAGAAAAACATAATACCAATTATGGGCAAATAGCTCCAAATAAGTATCTATTGGGATGGATTATTTAAGAAGCTCTCTATAAAGAATATAGAGAAAATTAAAACATGGTGGTCTTTACTTAGAAAACTACCTGAAGATTATGGCAAACAGGAAACAACATGCATTCATTCACATCATCCTTAAGAGAAGCAGCAAAACCAACATTACAGGTGACTGTGGTGTTTTGTTCATAAACTGATTTTGTGTGTGTGTGTCCACAGTAGGAAGCTACAGATAATTTTCTTCTATTGATTAGTTACTTGAAATCAAGTCCATTAATTGAGATTGTTTTTTTCCCATAAAATACATATTGAATGTATGATGAGCAAAATAACCTAACAAAACTATTTGTTAAAAACTGTAAATAATATTCTATTTAATGTCTTTCAACAAGATACTCCAAAGAATAATTGTAAAATATCTTCTGTTCTTTTTGCCCCTTGTCTCCATCCCCCACCAAAAATCAGATTAAATGGAAGACAAACAGTTTATATTATGTACATATATACACATAGGCACACAGGCGCGCACACACACACACACACACACACACACCAGAATCTGAACAATAGAGTACCTGTCAAGTTTTTCAGGGTTTCAACAGAATAGCTGTCAACATTCCTGTCTTGCTGAAGTTTTATTTTATTCCCCTAAAACTTTTATCAGTAAATAATGTGCAGTCACCCAGCAATTTGATTAAGATGGTGCATTCAGAATAAAGTCAGTACCAGTTCTTTATGGTTAGTCATTCTAGGAGCTGATCCATTAAACTGACTAGGATTTGTGATGCAGTTTACAGTGTAAGTCAGATGTTCTCCTCTTCCCTCAAAAACTCAACACAAGTAGAGAGTTTGATAAGTTTTAGGATTTTTATTTCCTTATTCACTAATACCTTCTGATTTAGTCTGTTTTCTATGTATAAAAATGTGAATGTGTGAATTCTTACTCTTATTTATCTGGTAACATTATTCCAAAAGGCTGTGAACTGTTTATTTTTAAAATTAATTTCAAAATATATCTAATCAAGGTAAGGTTCTGAAATTTCTGATTTTTATCAAATGTATCATTACAGAAATAGGTTTTATTTATTTATACTGGAAAGGACATTTGGAATATATTATAGATAATGAAAGTTAAAACTCTTCACCTTCAGACCCTTATTAATTAAAAGATGCTACATTTCCAGTTGACTATCCTTAACATTTGTTTGTCTAATTATTTTTTAGATAAAGTGTCTGTCTTTGTTCAAAACTACATTTTAATAGATTTTTTCCTCTTAAGCCGAAAACAGCTGTTCTCCAGACTATTTCCAATGTAAAACTACTAAACACTGCATTTCCAAGCTGTGGGTTTGTGATGAGGATCCAGACTGTGCGGACGCATCAGATGAGGCCAACTGTGGTGAGTGTTTTGTGACCCTGGATCTTTCCTATTGTATTTGTGTCACCATCTGACATAGTCACAGTGAAAGGGGTTTGAACACAATTCTGATGAAACTGAAGTCTTACATGAGAAAGTTTTGTCTCTGTGCTCGCAGAGTCATGACAACCTCAGATTAGCTATTTTATAACAACAATCTCAGGTTAGCTGTTTTTGCCTATAGAAGGGTAAGGCAGAAGAGTAATATTGTTTAATATAACTCAAAACTATTTCTAAAAAGATGGATCTAAAAGGTAGGCTAAACCATCATCTTGTATTAGAGTATGCACTTGGTATTAGCATTTAATGAATAGAAAAAATGAGATATTACCTTAAAATATTTTTTTAACATTTATTTTTGAGACAGAGAGACAGAGCATGAATGGGGGAGGGTCAGAGAGAAGGAGACACAGAATCTGAAACAGGCTCCACGCTCTGAGCTGTCAGCACAGAGCCTGACACGGGGCTCGAACTCATGGACTGTGAGATCATGACCTGAGCCAAAGTCGGCCGCTTAACCGACTGAGCCACCCACGCGCCCCAAGACATTACCTTTTTATTGTTCTAGACTTCATTTTTTTTTTGCTTAAATACATATGGTTTTCCATTCATTCTATGATTGTTATCCATTCATAAACATGGTGAAATAAAAGGAAAGTTAAGAAAAGTATCTTTTCTGTTTTAGTAGATGACAGCAATCACCTAAGTTGGCATTTGTTTCTGAACCTTTTTTTCTTACTTAAGATCAGTTGTTTTATTTATAAGAATTATTTATTAATTAATGTTGCAGAAATGGAGAACATACTCATTTTGTTTAATACATTCGATTCTATCTTGAAAATGTCAACGGAAAGACAGAAATGAAGAGTAGTTGTCATGTGTAATTCATTTTATCAACATTTATTAAACAGTAACCAAGGCTATGTTGTAGGTGAACACACCAAACATGGCATTGTTGGGGAAGCAAAAAATTATTTAATCTGGTAATTGATTAAGAAAGACAAAGTTTTTCCAAATTGAAGATAGGACGTCCAAGACTTTCAGAGCCAAAATTGGGTTAAATGCATCTGCTATATTCCACACTGCTCTTAATTACCTCTTCTGAGAAAAAAGAAAATAATGAAAACCCATTGTGTTCTTTGAAATTCCACTTCTGCACAACATTCATGAGACATATGTGTAATAAATGACAATCATGTGTCTTTAAGTGTTTTTCCTAATACTGTCTTCCATGTGACTGTGTCTTCAGAACATGCAACCAAAATAACTTACTACAGTATCATGAAACCCCATTTACCACTTTGTAGAATTGGTCTTCATAATCAATTCACAAAGCCCTGAAGTATAGTCATTATTGATTTGTCCCTAACAATTATCAAACTCTTTTACAGACTAGTTTATATTCTTGGCTAGTTTTCTTTTATATTAATGGCTAGTCTTGTGTATTTTTGGTTTACTGAAGTGAAAAGGAATAATGACTTATATTAGCTATATGAATATTTTTATGGAATATCTATAATTTGTTCTTCCTTACTTTGATATTATTTAACTGTTGTCACAGATTATATTAATCAAACTGATAATTATCAATTATTATAATAACTGTAATGCCTAATATTTATTTGGTATTTACCATATAGCCCAGGATATGTGTTAAACGCTTTATAGTCATGTACTCACGTAATCTCTCTACTATCCCCTATTCTTTTTGAAAAATTTTTTAACATTTATTCATCTTTGAGAGAGAGACAGAACATGAGCAGGGGAGGGACAGAGGGATAGAGAGGGAGACATGGAATCTGAAGCAGGCTCCAGGCCCTGAGCTATCAGCACAGAGCCCGACGTGGGTCTCACACCCACTAACCATGAGATCGTGACCTGAGCCAAAGTCAGATGCTTAACTGATAGAGCCATATAGGTGCCCTGATCCCTATTTTTTATAAAGTTTATTTATTTGGGGAGAGAGATAAGGGCTCTGGAGAGAGAGAGAGATTCAGAGAGGGAGAGGGAGAGAGAAAGAGAGAATCCCAAGCAGGGCCTGTGCTATCAGTGCAGGGCCCAACACAGAGCTGGATCTCACAAACTGAGATCATGACCTGAGCCAACATCAAGAGTCAGACTCTTAACTGACTGAGCCACCCAGACACCCTTTACTATCCCTATTTTATTGATGAGGTAAATGAATCCCAAGGAGGTTATATAACTTACCCCAAGTGTCATGGCTTGCAGGTGGTGGAACTGGGACTTGAATCCAAGGTTTTTTCACACTAAAGCATCTACTCTGTAGACTTGGTATAAAGCCACCTCATTCTTTCTGTGTAAAGAGAAAAATATTTAAATGTTTTCTGTTTTAAAGTTATATAGACTTCTCCCAGCCACAGTCATTGCCATAAGTTCCAGATCAGTATACGAACATATACATACATACAGTAAGAGGGAGAGAAGAGATGAGAAGGTTGCCATCTGATTTGCCTTAGACCACTATAAAATTTTATTGTGGCAGGCACTAATTTAATTTAAAAAACTTCTATATCACATTTTAGTGTACCATTTCTCAATCTTTATTCTTGGTGGGCTAAAAAGGCTAGCTCCTTCCCCTTTGTTCTGTCCTCAATAAAAATAGAAACGCCGTGTATTTTTGCTATGTCTGTTAACACTTTTGCAGAATACTTGCGTTGAGTAGGGAAAAGCAAAAAAACAACAACAACAAAAAGCAAGCAAATAAAAACACTTCTTAAAATTAACCCTATCAAGCTAAGGCCTTATTATTTGAATCTGAGTCCTGTGTTCCTTTGTGGGAACAGAACTTGTCTAGAATAGAAGGTAAGTTTCAATGTTTCTCATGTTGAGGGCCCAGCAAGATGTAGAGTAGATTCGCGTGAAGTGCTGTTGAGTGACTGGCCTGTTCTCTGTTACAAAACCTCTGTATGTAACTCATTTTTATTGCAGTTTTCTTCTATATTTTCTTGGTCCACTGCTAAATTTAGAGGGAGATTCTGCTTTACTCTTAGAGTTCACCTAGCTCTTAACAACTTATTTCTCAGAAGCAATATCTATCTATAGCTTTATATCTAATTGGCTTCTATCAACTCTAAAGTTCTAGCATTGTAATGTGTTCTACCTTGATAGATCCTAAATGAAACACATTTTTTTCTCTTTATTTTTTTAAAATGTTTTATTATTTATTTTCAAGAGTGAGAGAGAGCACAAGCAGGGGAGGGGCAGAGAAAGAGGGAGACACAGAATCCAAAGCAGGCTCTAGGCTCTGAGCTGTCAGCACAGAGCCTAATGCATGGCTCAAACTTGTGAACCACAAGATCATGACCTGAACCCAAGTCAGCCACTTAACCAACTGAGCCACCCACACCCCCCTTTTTCTCTTTAAATTTTATAAACAATACCAATGTAGGGACACAGGGTCACTGAGACACTGTGGAAAAGCCTAACAAAGCTTACAAATAAATTTACAGAATAACTTGCAAAAAAAAAAACCAAATACACATGCAGTATAGGGGATTAAAATACTTTTAATGTATAAATATCTTTAAAATTATTTAATTTTTATATTTACTGGAATACCATGTTTATTGAATTCTGCCCAGTGTAAGTTTTGAGTTCTGATGAGTAATGCAGATTTAACAACTAATATTCAATATGTGTAAAAATTTTATGGTAATCTAGAATTTAAGGAAGCCTCAAATCACTTTGAGTAGATATAAATTACATATAGTTTAGGAGTCTTACTCCAATAGTTTAGTCTTGGTGAGAGTGGATACGAATTTTAAAATTAAATTATATATTTTCCTATCCTATGACACAAAGTTTTTGAGATGACTAAATTTATGAGTCTGTAAAAACTACATTTGGCACATTTGGGTTTAAATTCATAAATATTTTAAAAACATCTTTTAGCTCCATTTCTGTGTAAGTAAAGATTTAAATCTGTGCTATGCTTATATTCATGGGAAGACAGGTTCAACTGTGTTTTGAGTTAAAGGCTATTATAAAATTACATCTTTTCACTGGAAGGTATTTCGCTCTTTCTTTACTATATGCCCAGAGAAAAATAAGCTTTAGAAAAGGTAGATATGTACCTTTTTTATTAAATTATAAACGTTGACTATTCTTGGAAGGCTGTTCATTAGTTATTACAGTATTGGACAAACACCAGATTTGAATGCCTGACCAAAATGTATGCAGTACCTCAAATTGTACTAGCCCTAGGATTTTCACTCCAAATTTCAATTTCAAACTTTCTTTACCTTCTGCCTGCCATTGTCTATTTTAGGAAGGTAATGCAGATTTGAGGATTTGACAAATCTGTACTAGATTCATGCTCTGCCTTGTAATTAGAGTTGAAACTTTTAAACAATTTGACTCTAATAAGATGATATCAGAATCCAGGTCTTTCCATTATGTCCTCTCTTCCCAGTTTATAGTTCAGATTTTCCATTCCCTAGATGTCTGTATAACATTCTTTTTATCAGTTGTTCCATCTGGGCCTTCCTGGTCAACCCCATACTCACACCCCAGCTCTCTGGAATCCACTGTTTGTTCTTCCATATTGTTCTTCCCTATGGTCATGTCTCCTTGCTTTCTTCTCTTGCAACCCTCCACCTCGTCTAGAATTTTTGCTTTCAAGTTGCTTCAGCATCATTTACGGCTTTTGAGCAGTTTTGGTTTATTCCCTACCACTTGGCTAATTATCTCAAATTAATGTGCTAGCTATAATCACACTAACTAGGGCTTATGAGACAAACTTGAGTTTCCTACAGTAGCTTTGTGCTTTGTGCAGCCTGGTTCTTCCAGCATGATACTGAACACATTCAAACTAAAAGAGAACTGATCAGTGGGTCCTTTTATTTTCACTTAAATTTCTGTTGAGGAAATTTGAATTTGTTTACTTAAGTTATAAGAACATAAGGAACATGTTTTTTTTTAAGTTAAAGCAAGTGAATATTAAATTATAAAATACTTCTACCATGCAGACTTATACAGAAAGTTACACAGTAAGCAATTTATCATTTTTAATAGATTTTTAGCATTTTTCTTAAGGCATCTCTTGTAAAACATAGACATCACTACAATAACATGTAAAGCCCTCCTTTATCCTCTCCCTTCCCTTTTTCCCCTCTGCTGAAGTGGTTGTGTATTATTCACATGTGTTCTTTTTAACTATATTTGTATGTATTTATTAATATATACCTAACAGTTAATAGTATCTTAAAAGCTTACATAAATTTCATTGTATTTTCAATAGGAAATTGAAGCTTAACATTTTCTAGTATTCCAGTGTATTAATGTGAATCACATATTTTTATACTGAAGGTTTTTTTTTACATGTTACAATTATTACACATCTATTGGCAAATAAAACACAACACCTTTCATACAATCTGTGCTATAGACACCATGAAGTCTCAGTTTCCTGCTCAGGTGCTCTGATTGTCAGCTTGCACGAAAGTTTACTCAAAGCAGTTGTGACAATATCCAGGGGCAGAAATCTGTGTACCCTACAGTCTATATTAGGCTTTGGATGGAGACCCTGGAACGAGTTTGAAGAGAGAAGTTCTGGTTTTGGTGGCTATACCCACAGTAAAATAATTCTTGATATTTGAATTTAGTTATTTTCAAAATATTTATTTACTTACATTTAAAATAGCATTTACCAAATGTTAGTGCCATGACTTCAATATAATCCATGGTGGGGCAGGAGTGGAGTTCTGTGCTCACATATGCAGGAAAGGGTGATGCACTAAATTCTGTATCTTGGAAAATAGTGCACTTCCATGCATTTAGTTAAGACATCTGTTTAGTGTTTTTAAGCAGTGTTTCCTGAATTTAAATATAGACCAGCAAATTAGGTATTTTATTTTGATTAGTAAACAAATTATGTGAACACCCTAAAGCCCCTCTTCCATACTGTGTGACCATGGCTTATTGTGTGGGGGCAGGAGGAGGACTTTGTTATTGAGGGAGGCTGCTGGGAGACCGATTTAAATTTTCAAACACATGGCATCATGGTATCTCAGATATTTAGAAGGGTGGGATTGTACATCTCTATGTTAGCAGGTGGGAAGGAGGAAAGACCCCATTTCTCTGGGGCCTGATTGGTCTCTGCTGCCTGATTGGTCTGATCTGCACCTGTATTGTGACCTGTGCTGTGGAGTGCTGGTCCCACCACCCACTGCTGAAGTATAGCTTTGGCTGGCTTCCTCCATGTTTCCATTTCTGGTAAGCTGCAAACTGATCTTAAGTTTCTGCTATTACATGAATACTCTTGAGCTAAGACATGCAGAGACACGTGCTCCTGAAAATCTCCAAATCTTGTGAGGAGCCAGAAATAACTGTCTCACGCTTATCTATCTAGCTACTAGTCACTTGCAGTGTCGTAGAGTCGCTCCTGAGTTTTGTTGACTGTGTCATATACATGATGCTAGATGTTTCTCCTGGAATTTTGACATCTTTTTGAGATAAATTTGGGTCAGGGTAACACTTATCTTCTCAGTAGTATTGGCTTGTCCCACATCAATATGGATACGACTTCCATGTCTTGTGTCTGTGTATGAGAAAGTGAAAGAAAGGGGAGCCTATCTATATGAATAGGACTAGGAAATTACTGTCTAGTTTTTATATGAAGAAATGAATGACCTACATGTGAATCCTTTAATAGTCTAAGAGGAACACATTTGGTCTTTTTATAACTTGTCTTCAGTAACTTCCTTGCATTGACTGTCTCTCTACCAAAGGGATATGCAATTATTTGGTGATGTTATTTTATTTTGTTTTTTTCTTTCTCAATAAGAGGAAATTGTGAAATTTAAATTTTGTTCCACAAAGCTAAAAAGGAGCCCACACAGTGAGTCAGGAGGCATGCCACGTATTCCAGATTCTTTACTGATCTGTTGTAAAAGCCATGAAAGGAAATAGCTTCTTGCCCAGTGAGGTTTATAATTAAGTTTGTAATGGAAGGGACTGTATATTTGCTTAATAAGAACTGGGTTGGTGTAGTTGATATTTTTTAAAAAGAAGTTGAGTCAGTAATTTAACATTCTGTGATATTTTTGCTTGAAAAACTTCATCCTTGTTATATTGCTTCCCTCAACCTTTGCCAAATATATTTGATTTTCTAAAAATGCAAAATAAAATAGCACACACACACATGCACACAAACCTACTTGCAGTTTTATAGTAGAATGTGGGAAAAATAAGCATTAGACACGTTATAAAAAATACTTAAGAAATGTAGAACGTTAAAAAAATGCCTTTTTTGTCTACCTTTACAACAAAATATTTGCATTTGTTTTGGTTTATAAGATTCTATTCAAATGTCATTTGGACTGGTGATTTCCTTAAAGAACATTATTACCATTTATTTTCAGGGGTTATTCAATGTTACTTGATGCCATGTTTGTAAGATTATACTATATATTAGTGTGTGAAAATAAATAGAATTAAAGTTTGTAGTGCTTTTTCTCAATACAGTACTATAGGTAATGCATCTGTGTGTAGAAAATATTATTGTTTATCACTATAAGAAATAGGAGTGGTAGCTTCTTTCAACTGGTTAGAGGACCAATCATCTTATTCAGAGTACCAGCCTATGAAAATATGGTGTGTGTATAAAGTAGTTTGGTTACCACTTCAGTTTCTGTTCCATACTTATAAATTGCAGTAAGAAACTCTGAAACGTCATTTATGATATTTTTATTAGACTTCTAATTAGTAGAATTTATTTATAATATTTTTGAATATTTTATAAGAATATATATTACATAAACATAGGGCTATATGTTATATATTAGAAAGGTTGTAAAGCTTAATATCTAAGTTTCTTGATACCTTAATTTCCAACTGGACTCAAAATACATAGAATTTTAAATAACTATTTTAAAAAACCCTGTCATTTCATTTAGGAACATATTGATAATAAAAGTAAAATGACCGACTGGTAAAGAAAACTTAGATTTATGCTTGTAAGTTAAAATCAGTTTGAGGATCCAAATGGTATCAGATTTTGCTTGCAAAATGAGTATCCTTTTCATCCATTAACATTTCAGGACATAATATATTAAGGAGAGTAAAAGACCTATTGTAGAGTTATAATCGTACCATTTGGCTTTGTAATCTTTGTGGACAGCTGTATAGATGATGATTCTGATAGTCATACTTATGCCCCTGTCTGTCTTAGATTCAATGCCTGGGATGCAAGGCTCTGGACTGGAGTTTGCCTGTCATTAGGGCACTATTTATTATGCCCTATGTCATTAGGGCCCTATTTATTATGGTTCCTTAGTCATTGTTCATGTGGGAAATAACAGGAGTAGAGAGAGAGGTGATGTAGGATGTAGTTTGAGATAATGAACTCTATTACCTCTTGCTGGGTTATAGATGTCAGAGCAAATTATTACTTATTTTTGCTGTCCTTTAAAATTTTAACCTTATAATTAATATTTCTATTTCTCTAATCCAAAAATCTTGAGAGAGATTATAAAAATAATATAAACAAATTATTCATAATGAGTTTCTTTTGACCTAAGGAAGAAGTAGCTTAAACAGTATTTAAGAGCTAGAGAAATAGACAGCAGATCTACCCTGTAATCTGAGGTTTCTTACCCTATAGATCATCTTATCCATATGATTATATTCTTCACAATTCTGTGTTCTAAGAAGGTGGCAAACCTCCCATGTATACATGTTTCCTATTTTGATATACATACTGGATTTTGGTTGATATTTGAGAAAAAGGAGAATAAATCAAAACTGATACCATTTATTGACCTTCAAATAAATCTAATATGTTTTCAAACATATTTTTAATTAATAGTATTTGGATTATGTGAATTATATGTTGTAGTCAAGCAGTAAGATCTCTACATTTAAGTTCATGTGTTAATATACAATCTTAAAAGAAGTTACAAAATATTTATATATGTGCAATGGTATCTTAACAATAGAATTTAGCATTAACATTTTGTTATAAACGCTAATATCAAATTTAAAACAAACGTATGGTAATTTGTTTTACTTCATTAAGATCAATGCCTCAGGAGCTGAGTGTGTTAACAATTATTGGGTGTGTTAAGTATTTAATGGTGAGTAGAAGACTAAATAAAAATTCCATATCAAAATGCTGGGAACATATTTTTATTTTTTGTTTATTTATTTATTTTTACATTTATTTATTTTTGAGAGACAGAGCACAAATGGGGGAGGGCAGAGAGAGAAAGAGACACAGAATCTGAAACAGGCTCCAGGCTCTGAGCTGTCAACACAGAGCCCGATGCGGGGCTCAAATCCACAAACCGTGAGATCATGACCTGAGCTGAAGTCGGACACCCAACCGACTAAGCCACCCAAGCACCCCAGGAAACATATGTTTAAATGTTATAAAATATTTACCATAAAATTGTAATTAAACAAGCTATTGGAAGAGTGACATCTAACCTGTTTCAACTTTTTGAAGACATTTCTAAGGTCTTAATTTAATTTCTTCTGTCACCTTCTTGGTGATATTACTGGCAGAAATCTCTTACATGACTTAGTATATATGCCTTCAGATCCCCCATTCTGAATACCTTACTAGATTACGTTTTTTAAGACCAAATATGAAGTCTCTTTATATTTTAGTCTTCTTTGTAATTAGGATTCCTCTGAATCCTAAAAATAAAACATTCTCAGAAAATTCAATGTATTACTTAATGCCAATTAATTATGGTTTCACTATAAAAGGATCATACAGCTGTGTTAGTTAACTCTATCAATATAACAGAAAGATGCCTCATATATGTATTTCTATCTGTTTCTAGAAATTCTCTATAGGTGGTAGAATGTTTTATTCCTTCATAAATACCTATCCTAGAAGTTCTTTGGATAAACACAGAGTTCTTATAATTAGCATAAACCTAGTGCCTTGATAATTACTGCTTTACGAAGAGAATCCTTTGGAACAACTGCTTGCATCTTTAGTCTGGTCCTTGTAGTGTTTAAAACCACAATATTCTTGATATAAACACACACTGACCAGTAAAAATTTCTGTGGCTAACTATCAGGGAATCATATAGGTATAGGAAACTACCTTTAGGAATAATGAAACATTTTATGAACCTAGAACTCTGACAGTTCATTCCATTCTTTTTCAATAAAGGACATTTATTTCATTGAATCAAAGAGAAAATAATTGAGAATCATTCACCTAAAATATAAGCAAATATATACATGTATTTCTTTCAGAATTTATCATGTTTACTTTGTAATGTCTTAATAAAAGTAATTGCAGCTTAGATTTTAAAATATTTTAATTCCAGAATAGTTAGCATACAGTGTTATGTTAGTTTCAGGTGTACAATCTAGTGATTCAACAATTCCATATATCACTCAGTGCTCATCACAAGTGCATTTCTTAGTCCCCATCACCTAGTTCACTCATCCTCCCATCCATCTCCCGTGTAGTAACCATCAGTTTGTTCTCTATAGTTAAGAGTCTGGGGCACCCAGGTGGCTCAGTCAGTTAAGCGTCTGACTCTTGGTTTCGGCTCAAGTCATGATTTCAGGGTTTCATGAGTCCGAGCCCCACATCGGACTCCAAGCTGACAGTACAGAGCCTGCTTGAGATATATACATGTATATACATGTATGTGTATATATATATACATATAACACATCTTAAAATTAGTATTGGAAATATGTAAAATATTGGTATTACCAAGAGATATTCCCAATAGGTGTGTGTATTACCAATAGGAAATTTGAAAATTATGCAAAAAGTTGAATAAGGGGTTCTCATATCAACATTTCTTATTCTTTGCAGAGGAAAGCTAAAATCTTTGCATACAATTAGTTTTCCTACAACATACTTTGGGCACAATTTGTTGTTTGTTTTGTTTTTAATATTTTGCTTATATAATTAAGCTTAGTTTTTGTATCTTTATAATATTCATTTATTTTAAAAATTAATAAACACCTATTAAATATGTTAACTAAGCAGCCATATTAGAGACTCAGGGAATTCAAAGAAGTCTAATAGGCATAATTAATAGTTTTGAAAGATTATTATGTGCTAGGCATTATACTAAGCTTTATGTATATTATATCATTTAATCCTCACACCAATCCTATGCAAAACATACTATTATTTTTTTTATTTTTGGGTAAGGCTATAAGACTCAGAAGATGCAATTAATTATTTTACCCAAGTCAACCAGGTAGAAAGCTGTTGAGCAGATATTTGAACCCATAGGATCTGGATCCAGACCCACATACTTAACTATTACTCAATTGAGCTTCCTTAATCTGCCCTAAATTTATAATAAGGCAAGGAATTAGGACACAGATACAAATAATCTTAAATAAGTTGGAATGGAAACTTATCAGAATACATACTTAAATAGATTTAGGTATTGTTTTGTTTTGTTTTGTTTTTAGATAGAGTGGGGAGAGAACATGAGACAGGGAAGGGGAAGGGGGCAGAGGGAGAGAGAGAGAGAATCCACACTCAGAAAGGAGCCAGATACAGGACTTGATCCCATGACCCTAGGTTCATGACCTGAGACAAAATCAAGGGTCAGACATTCAACCAACTAAGCCACGCAGCATCCAGACGCCCCTTAAATAGCTTTTTAAAGGAACTTATCATTGAAGTGGCAATAAAAGGATGCTTTATCTATAGACAATTTGAAAGCTATAATAAACCAACTAAAAATCAGTCTGTTTTTTATTATCACCTTTCTTTAATGTCTATTCTAAACATGATAAAAAACATGATAAAAAAAAAAAACCTTCCTAGAAGGACAAACCATTGTTCATGACCCCAAATGGAAATCTACTGGCTTGCCATAAAAGTCATAATAAAAATAAGTACAACGAGAACAAACAGTGGCATTAAATTCTGGTTTGACTCCATTCTGGTTTGATGCTGGCATATCAAAATCCAACTCTCTCTTTGTTAAAAAGAGAGATTATTGAGTGTCACAGAAGCCCTATCATTGCATGACCAAACTTTCATAATGAAGCATCTAGGAAAAATGAAAGAAATTTGAACAGAGGATAACTTTCTCATCAGCCATTCCATACTATATAACACTGTGTTCATATATTGTTTGAGCTATCTGGTGCTTATATCTATGGCAAGTACACCACACATTTGACAACATCATCCTCTTCTTGATGAACTGAATGAATAAGCATGATCAAAAAATCAAACTATTTGCTCCTTCCTAAAGGTTTTCCAATAACTATATATATATATATATATATATATATATATGGCACTATATATCATCGTTAATATACTATATACAATATATACTATATAATTATAATATATAAACTATATAGTGTATTAATATATATATTAAATTGGTTAAAATAAAAGTAGCTATCGAGAAGAAAGCAATTATTCATATTAATATCACTCTTAGTATGCTTTCAAAAATTTTTACTATGCACAAGTGAAGGTCATTAATACTGTTTTGTTCTGATTTTTTTGAAAACTTTAATAACAAAGCATTTTTTTTCTAATTTTATAAAACTTTGTAATTGACTACTGGGCATAAATTGTCCAGATTCTTTTTTGGAAGATACAGTTAAGTCTTGGCACTAAATGCTGTATTTGTTGGCACTGAAACAGGTGCAAGAAATGAACATGTTAAAATCTCTAGCTTGGAATAGTTCAACCAAATGTAATTATATGTGAGTCTTGACTAAAGGTATGATTATCATCCAAGACTTAGCAGTATGGGGTATGGGGATGACAATGCCAGCCTTAAATTCCAGAACTTTTTTCATGCTATTTGTTTTTCACAGTTATAATTTACTACCTCTTCATAGTGCAAAATTATCCATCCACTTGGTTTCATTTCTTGGCTCAATGCTGTGACTTAGTAATTTTCAACATCTTATGGACAGATGGAAAGTGTTCACTAAACATGTTGCTGAATTAACACAGAATTCATTTCTAAACCACAATAAAGAATGGAGCTGAAAATATCAAGTCCACTCAGTTCCATCTAAAGCCCATGTATTGTTATAATGGAACCTCTGGTTGAAAAAGGGTCATTAGAGGTCATGTGGTTAAAGTAGGGCCACATCTACCATCCCTAATCTAAGTAAACAAGCCAACCAAACATTCCTTTATGTCTAGACAAAATCCTCATACTATAAAGTCTGTTTTTTTTTTTTCTTTTTGTCTTTTCCAATAGAAATTTTGAATATCCTAACACTATCCTTTGTGTAAAATTCCTTTGTTTAGGGACTCTCAAATTAAATTCTTTCACATCCTTCTCCAGGCCAAATAATTCCATTTTCTTTTATCTCTCTACATGGGTTCTATTTTCTGTTCTATTAATCAGCTGTTTATTTCTCCCCTGAAACCTTCCCACATCTCTGTTTTGGTTATGATCTATGAAACAGAATGCAGCATTTTTAAGTGCTGTGTATCCCCTGTTCCCCATTGTATATACTTGCTTTTGTATTCTAATACTGTGTTTGATTGAAAGCAAATAAAACCACAGTGTTCACACTGTTGATCTGTGGCCAATTTATATGAACCCTAGCTTAGAGATTTCACATACATTCTACCAGATTTTCAGTGTCGTATTTATGAACTGCTTCCATGTTGTTGTTTTTTTAATACGTTATAATGAAATCTACTGTCTCTCTTGACAAATTTTAAGTTCCAAGAGGATTGGATCTATATATCTTATAATTCCCTAATATATACCTAGTACATAGTACAGAATCTGGCACAAATAAGTGTTTGAAGAATGAGTGAGGAAAGGAAATTAAAAAAAAAAACAATTTTTTTGGTTCAGACAAATATATTTCTCTTCTAAATCTGGACATTGGGACTCTAGTTTCATTTCTTTAAATTTATCTGTATTTTATTTCATTTTTATGTAAGTACTGCTTTTTCTCTTGATCAATTCAATAGTTTGGACTTGATTTGTAGGCAAAATTGAGTTAAATTGTAAGGAGGTTTCAATCTAAAAAACCGCTGCATGTCAAACTTACACAAATGAGATATACCTCCCCATTTCTAGGAAGAAAAGTGGGCTATGGCAGTACAATTGACCACTTCATGAAAAGACCCTATAAACTCTGGACAACTAGTAGTAAAGCTCCATTCTTGATTTCAGCATTTATTAATTGGGTAGGTTTCTTTAGGTATCTATTATTTCCTCATTTGTAAATGGCGATAATTTTGTCCTGGGAAAGCTGATGAGAGGGTTTAAAGAAATAAAGGTTTGTAAGCACCCAGTAGGTATATAAGTACATATTAAGTATATAAGTACTTTAGTCCCTCAAAATTATTTGTCCCCCTTTTTTCAGCATTTTTTGCCAAATACTTAGCACTGACATAGGTTCAAACACTCAATTATTTATTCTGTAGTGGAGATGGAAGGGAACAAAAGATTTAAATACTATAAAATTTTATGACACAATGAAATGGTTCTGTGAATGCTTGCATTTCTTGTCAGGAGAGAAGAAAAAATAAAACATCATTAGAGTTAACAAAGAGTTCATGACTTAACAGATTAATAGGAAATATAATAACAAATGTTAAAGAGAGTATGACTGGTATGAATCTTTACATCTTTGTTACATCATTTCCACACAGTGTTAGCATGACAATTTTGTATATGCACTATACTCCCCTGTGAGGCCTGTTTGTTTCTCTAACAGCTTTATTAAAATACAGTTGGCAAACAATAATCTATATATTTTTAAAATATATAAATCTAATAAATTTTGGCAAGTGTGTATGTCATGAAACCATCATCACAATTAAAATAACAAACATATTTTTCACTCTTGGGAATTTATTTGTTTTCCTTTGCAATGTATCTCCCTCTCAGCACTTCCTGTATCCTTGTCTCCCCAGGAAACCACTTATTTGCTTTCAGTCACTATAGATTAGTGTGCATTTAGATAAACCTAGAGTCATGTAGTTTGCATACATTTTCCCTGGCTTTTTCACTCAGCTTAATTACTTCGAGATTATCCATGCTGATGGTGGTATCAGATGTTTATTCCTTTGTATTGCTTAGAAGCATATTACTGTATGGATATACCACAATTTTTGTATTCATTTACTCATGGATGATCATTGGGGTTGTTTCAAGTCAACTTTAGACTATTTAGACTATTACAAATCAGGCTGTTATGAACATTCATGTATTAGTCTTTTTATGAACACATGCTTTCTCTTCTCTAGGAACTGAAGGCTAGATCATGTAAGTGCATGTTAACTTTTTAAGAAAACATGAAACTCTTTTTCCAACGTACCATTTCATGTTCCCACAAGCAGTGTTGGAGAATTCCAGTTCCTCTGCATTCTTGCCAATACTTGATACTTTTAAATTTTAGCCATTCTAGTAGATGTGCAATCATCTTTAATCGTGGTTTTAATTTGCATTCCATTTATGACTAATGATATTGAACATCATTTCATATGCCTATTTGCTATCTATATATCTTCCTTAGTGAAGTATCTACTTAAGTCATGTTCCCATTTTTTATTGGATAGTTTTTTTATATTACTGAATTTTGCAAGTTCTTATATATTCTAGGTCCAAGTTATTTTTCAGATAAATATTTTGCAAATATTTTCTCATAGTCTATGCCTTGTCTTTTCATTCTCTTCTTCCCCTTACTTTGGGTTCAATTTACTCTCCTTATTCTAGTTCATTGTGGAAGCTGAGGTCACTGTATTGAGAACTTTCTTCTTTTCTAACATAAGTGTTTTATATAGATACTTTCATTGTCGAGGATTGGGTCTATTTTGATAAAGATTCCTTAAGCCTTTGAAAAGAAAGTATATTTTGCTGTTGGGTGAAGTGCTCTATACATTTCCTTAGATCAAGTTGGTTGATAATGCTCTTTAAGTCTCCTTTATCCTTACTAATTTTTGTATATTTATTCGATCAATTATTGTGAGATGAGGATAAAAATTTCTGTTACTGTGCATTTGTCTAATTCTCTTTGCAGTTTTACCAGTTTTGCTTCATGTATTGTGAAATTTTGCTGTTGGTGATTTAGAACTTAGGTTTCTCTTGATGAACTGAACTTTATGTCATTAGGAAATAACGTGCTTTATCATGAGTAATATTCTTTGCTATGAAATGTACTTTGATATTATTACAGCCTCTCTAGGTTTCTCTGGTTTTATTATTAGCATGCTGTATCTTTTTTTCCATCCTTTTACTTCTAACCTACTTGTGACTTTATATTTAAAGTTTATTTCTTACAGTTTGCATAGAGTTGGGAATACACACAATTGGAATTTTTTTCCAAGTTGGTAATTGGAGTTTTAAGACCATTTACATTTATATTATGAACAGGTCTCAGTTTGAATTTTTTTTTTGATTTTTTTTTTTATTAACTAAACTCCAAACTGTATTCACTAGATTTTCCACTAATACATATATATTTTTTTCTGTTCTAGGATCCCACATTACATTTAGTCATCTCTCTCCTTGCTTCCTTGATCTGTGACAGTGTTTCCATCTTCACTTGTTTTCAATGACTTTGATAGTTTGAAGATTACTAGCGAGGTATTTTTGTACAATGTCCCTCAATTTGGGTACTCATGAATTTTCAAGGATGCCTGTTTAATTGTACCCAGCTTATCAAGGTGTTTGTGGTGAGATACGCTATCCGATCCAACTAGGTGCTAGAACAAGAAGTCTCTCTTTGATTCTACTTTTAGATTCTACAAGCTGCCCAATATATCAGAATATTTTCTCTATTCCTTTTCCCCTTATGTTTGCGAGGATTGGTATTCCTTCATTCGAAGAGCCCCATAACTAATTCACAACCCATGATATATATCCCTATCACTCTTCCAAACTCCCATGATCTTTTCTGGCGATATCAAATTTATTAAATCATTAACCTATTGAGATTCCTACAAAATTCCTTAACTTTCCTTGTTTGTATCTTCCCCACACTTACTCAAATGCCAGTGTTGAGACCAGAGGTAAGTTTATTTCTTGAGCATTGTTTTATTTTTGTCCTTCAGTTTTATTGAGATAGAAATGACATATAACATTGTATTAGGTTAAGGTGTACAACATAATGACTTGATGCTTATTTACATTGTAAACTGATCATCAGGATAAGTCTAATTATCCACCACCTCACATAGTTAGAAATTCTTTTCTTTCTCATTTCTTATGATCTTATTATATATTTTCTACTTGCACAATTTGTGCTTCTTTTTCTTTTTTACTGTTTTTTAATGTGTTTTCTGTCCCTTTTTTTCGTATTTCTCCTAGCCCTTTTATTTTGTTAGGTGCCAGATTTTTTTTTTGTATTGCTATAAATATTTTTGAAGTTTGTTTTGCAGTGCTGTTAAATTATTTGAAACAATTTTATTCATTGAGATTGAGCTTTTAAGATTTGTTAGATGGAACCAGAGCAGTGTTTTTGTTTTTGTTTTTCTCAGGACTAACTAATCACTACTTGGGCAATATAATTCTGAATACTCAAGTCAGTATTCTGTGTGTTATAAAATTGTCCAGTCTGACTAGTGGGGACAGGCACTATTCCAGGTCCTGTTCAAGTCTCAGATACTGTTTGCTTTATCTTTTCAGCTGACTTTTTTGCTAGTATCTGGTAGTCTCTTTACACATGTACCCTGATTGATTTCTGCTGTGTATGCAAGAAAAATCCTCTGCAAATCTATGTGGTTCACATTCTTTTTTTTTTAATTTTTTTAATGTTTAATCATTTTTGAGAGACAGAAACAGAGTGTGATTGGGGCAGGGCCAGAGAGAGAGGGAGACACAGAATCTGAAAGAGGCTCCAGGCTCTGAGCTGTCAGCACAGAGCCCCACGGGGGTTCGAACTCACTGGCTGTGAGATCATGACCTGAACCAAACTCAGCCGCTTAACCAACTGAGCCCCTGTGTGGTTCCCATTCTATTCAGCATTCTCTTCTCCATTAGTGCTTTGAGAACTGTGATGGTTTCCTTGGACTCTCAGTTTAGTCTTGTCAACTCATGGAGTCCCGTGGACTTTGCCTAACTTTCCTCTACCCATGTTGTAGCCTGGAAACTCTTCAAAACACTAAGGCCCAGCAATGTTAAGGCTCACTTCACCTCATGTTGTGTTTTTTGTTTTTTTTTTTTTAACTCTCAGAGATCACTATTCTTTGTTGTCTGATGTCTAATGTGTTGATAACCATTGTTTCATATATCTTATCGTTTTTGTTTTTGTTTTGTTTTTGTTTCAGTTCTTTCAGGTGGTAGGGTAAATCTGGTACCTGTTATTCAAATCAGACAATGTTTGTTTCTATATGAAGCCCAACCTCTTTGATAAACATTCAGTGCTTTGCTTTATTTGCTCTCCCCTGACTTCTGTACCCCAGTGTCTCATTGAGTCATAATCTACTATTTTAATAAGATTTTATTTCCCAAGGGCTTTACCACCTTATTAAGGCTTAGTTCAAGTACTACCACATATACAGAGTAGTTGGCATCAGTAATAATTCTGGAGTAACAGAGACATTGAATATAGTTCTAAGCAGGGACAGAATTGTTAACACATTGTGACTTTATTCCAATAGAACCTGAATAGTATCTAACCATTTTGGTCTATAAGAAGGTATACACATTTTATTCATCAGGTATAGGTACTTAGAGAACAGGTGTTTAAGCTCTTGTATCATAATTCTCATTGCTGTAATATACATGTGGATAGGGAGTTTTCAAGAGACTTTTGGAACTATTTAAGAAGGGAGACTATAGATGAGATGACTACGGCATTCTATTCACTGTAGATCCCTAGGGTGATAATTTTCTAAGAATATGCCACACATGACTCTATACTCATGTTAAATTATAAAGCTTGTAGGTAAACTATGTCACCAGTACTTGGACACTTTCTCCTTTCATTTTATTTTTGAGGATGGTCATCCTGTATACACTCTTTTGTCCCGTATTTAGTACACAGAAATTTCTCTCTGAGTAGCAGTGATGTGAAATAATGTTGAGTTTGCTAAGCATGTCTATATTTTATATTTACTTGGCCCACATGCAAGGTCAGGTTGGGATGAGTTATTTTAAAATCTGGATATTTATCTTCATGAGAAAGATACTAAGAGTGGTGATTCTCCACACAAAAGGAGACAAATTCAGCCCTGGTGCAAATCAAATATGTCATATAGGAGTCCATAGGCTTCTGGGGGCCAATGAATTAGTGTCTATGGTGAAGGGCCACCAGCCAAATCTGAATTTGCAACTACGATAACTGCACCAAGGTCTCCTAAAGTAATTTATTGTCTCAGGGCAGCTGCTGCCTCCATCCATTAAAGACTAGGGGAGAGTGTGATGAAAGACAAGAGAGTTACAAACGGGTGGGGCCAGAATCTGGGGGCACTTAGGGGAATCTGGATCTCAGCTTGTGTTCAGCACCCAGGCCAGGATTTAGGAAAGAGGGCAGAGAAGCTGTGGTTAAGTGAGGTATGGAAACATCCCGTTTTTGTTCTTTGATGCGAATCCACCTCTTTTCCACATAGGGATTGCCTCACTCAGGGCACGTTTTGATGTCGCAGCTATGTGCAGTTGACTTTTTGAAAATGTTGGTTATTTAAACTGTGAGATATGAATAATAAGGATAATAGTATTTTTTAAATTTTATTATGTAAGGCTCTGAGCCAGGAACTTAGTTGTGGAAATAAAAGAAGCTGAAACTAAATCAGTATGGTTTAATGGACTTTAGGGATAAAAGCAAAATATTCCAAATCTTGAGTACAGAAGTAATGTGGGTTTCTATAGTTAACAGTGAAAGAAAGACAGGCACTGGAGAGTACTTAGGGCAAAATATGAGCTATCTTTCTAAAGGATTAAAAAACTCACTGGACTTAAATTCCATTAGAAACAGCATTCTGTTTTTATCAATAAACAGAAGACAGCATTGCAAACTTTCTGGAAAAGATTAACTTAATGGAGATGATATTTTGCCTACCGTGGAACAAATAGTTCTGCAAATGACACCCTAACTAGCGTGGTCCCTGGCATGTGAATATGTACCAAGTGAATACAAATAGTTTTAAGAAATGTCCTTTTCCTTTGAAAATATTTCTCAATGGTATATGCAAGTGCCTTCTTTAGATGCTTTTAGTTTAGAGTAAAAATTAGTACCTTTGCCTGTCTAGTTACATGTCAGGGAGAGGTAAACTTATTGAACTAATGCCTTCCTAGGTAAGTGTTACATTTTAGCAGGCAACAACAAAGGTTCACAGCAGCAGATTTCCTATTGGAAACCTCAGTTCAGATCTGTCCTGACCTTGGAGATGTCAACCCAATATTTTAGGTCTAAAAATGATAGAATGTGTGATTGCATTTGTTTGTGTAAGTGCATTAAATGTATCTTTCTCTAAAGCTAAAATGATGTAACCAGTATTCTATTATTATACTTGCTGCCAATATCACCTATAGGGCTTTTTTAAAAACCCTTTTTATTATGGTATTTGTCAGTATATAGTATATATTAAAACATTCATGCTTCCTAATATTCTCTTAACTGTTTGTTGCAATGTAAGATAATATATTTTTCAGACTTTGAATATTCTGCCATTGTTCTATATCATAAGTATACTTCATCAAAGATTTTAAAATCATCTAGTTCATTAAATTTACAAAATCTAAAAGGATGAGAAATCATCAGAATACTCATTTGAATAATTATGTAGATACCACACTAGTAGTTATGACAGAATGTAAAGAACAGCAAATAATTTGGCCTAATGATTTACGGGCCACACAATATTAACTGTGTAAACCCCCATAACCTTCAGTTTTCTTATATGTAAAGTGAGCAATATCTATCATAAGATTATTAAAAGGATTAAGTAAAATTACCTTCTCAAAATGGTTTACATTATGTCTGTTGCAAGATTGGTGCTGTGTCAGTGAAATTTCTTCTCCTCCTGAAAACAAATCTGTTCTCAGACACTGAGGCAATAAAGTACCCATACCAATTCAGGAATAGGGAGAGAAAATACTGTTTGCATCTAACATATTTAGATTAGATTTGGTAGATTTACTTGCATTTGGTTACATGTTTTCTGCAATATACTATACTTGTTCATTTGCATATGTTTCTCTTTTCATTTTCTCGGTGAGCAATAGTCCATTTGAGCAGTAGCCCATATGAGAACTCAAAGAGAGGGTTCTACATATACATATTTCAAGTCTAGAACATTATGAACTGACTCAGAAGTTAGCTACAACCAATGCAATTAGACTTGTGAAGAAACCATTGAGAAACTTTTAGAGTTGAATTTTCTTTGATGGATTTTTGAAGAATTTCCAGTGAAGATCATTTCTGGAGAAGACAGGATGAACTCTTCTGGAAGAACTGGATTATATTATTCTCCTTTCATTTTGTCATCAGACCTTGGTGCCTGGGTGGAAGGCCTGTATTAAAGGAAGGTCTTAGCTAAAGATGTGTGCTAAAGGAAGATGAGGTTTGGTTTTCAAATAACCAAGGGTAACCAACATATTTGTGACATTCTGATGCCTGAAAGCTTTTCTAAATGTATTTTTATTATATTTCCAGGTTCTTTACCTATATTCAGGTTTGTTTTTTCATCATTTTAATTGGTAACATACAGTCTTGAACTAATTTATAAAATTCATTTCTGGCCACTATCAGAAATGGTAGAAAAGTGGAAGTTGGAATAATAGGAAGAGAAGATGAGATCATTAAATTTAACTGAGGCCCTAAGATGTGAAGATGTGTCAGTCACTTTCTTGTAATTCTCAGAAAAACCTTTATATTAGGTAGCATTGATATTATTATTATTATGGTTGTTATTATTATCATTGTTCCCATTTAATAGATGTGGAAACAGAGTCATAAAGGTAAGGTCAATGCCCAAGGTAATAAGTTGGTAAGTATGTATTTGAGTATTAGGGTGTCTGGCCACAGGGAGCATATCTCTACATTATTCCAACTCCAAGTGTCAGGGAGCCTGTGCCTTCCCATAGTTTTGTCATCTACCAGCACTGTGACTTAGACAAGACACCGTGAGTTGGACAAGACTTGGACAAGCTCTCTGAGGCTGTTTCTATACTTAAATTTATTGGCTTGGATAGTATTATTTGTAAGATTATTTTCTCCTACATAGGATCTTTACCATATGCAAATGGAAAGAATCTGAATATAGCCTATATAATAATGTCAATGAAGTATAATTTTGATTACACAATTTGCAATCTAAATCTTTTTTTCATAATCATCAGTTTTCATCCGAGTTAGTTTCAATGCCTAAAAGGAGGAAAATTATACAATACCAAGAATGCATATGTAGTTCACAAAGGTTTCAGTTTACTGTTGAGGGTGTTTCAAAGTGGTAGTTTCAATTAAAATAATGTTTTCAATAAAATATTTTCTCCTATAGATATATAAATCTTATAGAAAATTGATTTCTTTATTAAGTCTAAATTATTTTCAAAATATAAGAAAGGAAGTTTACTCAAATCTCTGGTGGAAGAAAATTTGGATCACTGTTGCTAATTTAGCCAGTCTGTTAATTTGCATTGGAAAAGAAGAAAATCTCAGCTTTCTGTGTATTTGTTTCCAACCCAACAGATTTTACTGTATTACAAAATATACTTATACAGTGATTCATAAATATCATTAATTCATACACCTACAAAGCTCAATTTCCTTTACCAACCTTTTGAGTAAGATGAAATTTTCATTCTGAATAGAGTAAGATGAAGTTTTCCTTACTTTTATCAGGAAATTAACTTTAGTTTACGTCTCCTCCACCATCACCATTCCTGTTTTTTTCTCCTATCTCTCCATTTTTTATCTTTTCTCATACCTTTTCTTTGAAGCTTATTACGTCTTTATTTCTTCCTCTTCCCTACCAAATTACAGTAAGATCACACTGAGTAAATGTAGTGTGAAATCTAGGTATTTTGTTTTCTTACCTCAAACATGTTACCTAGATGAGTGTATTTGGAATCTTTTCTATCTTCATTTGAGTTCCACATGCATGACCCATTTACCAAAAGGGAATTATTTATCCATTATTGGAGAGATAAGGCACAGAATTATGGTTGGTATGCATTTGGTCATCTCTCCTGTTTTGGTGACAATTTTGATGACTTTTTACCTACCCATTGTCCAGTTGAATGTTTATATCACCTAAATCTATTCTTAATATGCAATGAAGAATTGTTACTACACTCCAAATTCTTTCCAAAAGCCAGAACCTTGATTATGTGTTGTCTAATCACAGTCAACAGACCAGTTTGAGAAATGATATCAAAGTCTCTTTTGACTTTTGCCTCAGTAATTTGCCATTCGTTTCAGAAACATCATACAAAATATATCATTTTATATAAAACTTACTGCATCTGTGCAAAAATGATGTTGGGATTATTATTAAAAATCCCTCAGAACAATTTCTCTCAAGTCTCAGCAAAAATTCTGTTTGGTGAGAAAGAGCTGGTATATTTAATCTCCTGAATATCATACACTTTGTTATTTCCTTTTATATCTATTACAGTTCTTTCTTTATCAATCCCTCACCTCAGATTGTTGAGCATAGCTGCCTCATAATTACATCATGCCACATTTTAGTTACTTCTCCCAGATTTGTGTCATCTGCAAGTTTGTCAACAATGCATTTTTATATCTTTATGTAATTTCCTATGTTTAATAAGGTTATATCAAGGATATTATTAGCATGCAATCAGAGTAATCCAGATTGCCATCAAATATTATTCTTTGGGTCAAGTTTTTCAGCAGTTTAGAATTAACCTTCAAACTATTACTCAAAATAAATTTATCATCTCCTCAAAGATGTAGCTGATTTTGGCTTCAAGATACAGAATTCCCACATTGTTATACTGATATGTCATAGTTAGTGTGATTCATTTTGTTGTCACAGCCATTTTTCTCTATAATATTTGGTTTTCTTTTTTCCCTGGGCACTTTTATTTCTTCCCACTTTTTCTTAAGAAAATCTAGATCAAATTCTAAGTCTTATGTTCAGTGTTCTCTTTAAACTCTGTGAAAAATAGTCATTCATTGCTAAGCATCCATCTTTGAGCTCTCCTTGACTTATTTTCATTTTCTTAAATTTCTTATACAAGAGAGACATATCAGGGTCCTGGAAGTTTTTGTTTGTTTTTGTGTTTTCAGTTTGAATTAGATTTTTTTAATTTAAATTTTAGTTAGTTAACATACAGTGCAATATTTCTTTCAGGAGTAGAATTCAGTGATTCATCACTTATGTACAACACTAAGTACTCATCACAAGTGCCATTTTTAATAGCCATCACCCATCTAGCCCATCACCAACCCACCCCCCCTCCATCAACCCTCAGTTTGTTCTCTATTGTTAAGAGTCTCTTGTGGTTTGCTTCCCTCTCTTCTCTTCCTCCCCCTTCCCATGTGTTCATCTGTTTTCTTAAATTCCACATATGAGTGAAATCATATGGTATGTGTCTTTCTCTGACTGACTTACTTTGCTTAGCATAATACATTCTAGCTCCTTGCATGTTGTTGCAGATGGCAAGATTTCATTCTTTTCAATGGCTGAGTAATACCCCACTATGTGTGTGTGTGTGTGTGTGTGTGTGTGTATAGTAGAATGTCTCCAATTCATGTGTTTGTCTATGAGTATATGAGTATGTGCTTGTATGTGTATTTCACTCTTGAAAATATTTGGGAAAAACTGCCATAAAGTAATAATTCCTATGTATAGCAAGCATATGTCATGTAAACAAAAAAATGATTTTACATAGTACACAGAATAATTATGTATTTTAAATCTCTATTTAAAATATATAAACCAGTGATGTCTGGGTGGATCAGTCATTTAAGCATCCGATTTGATTTCAGCTCAGGTCATGATCCCTGGGTCGTGGGTTTGAGCGCCTCATTGATCTTGCTTTGAGCCTGCTTAAGATTCTCTCTCTCTCCTCCCCACCTCTCTCTCTCCTCCCCCTCTCTCCTCTCCTCTCTCTCTCGCCTCCCACCCCGCTCCTCCCTCCTCTCTCTCTCTTTCCTCCTTTGCCCCCTACCCTTCTCATGCTCTCCCTCTCTAAAAAATATAAATGAAATAAAATAAAATATATAAGCCAGCATATCAGATCATAATATTAAGAATCTTTGGCTCATGGTGAAGCTAAATTTTACAAAGTTAAACAATTTGGGGTGCCTGGGTGGCTCAGTCGGTTGAGCATCTGCTTTGGCTCAGGTCATTATCTCACAGTTTGTGGGTTTGAGCCCCACATCGGGCTCTGTGCTGACAGCTTGGAGCCTGGATCCTGCTTTGGATTCTGTCCTCCTCTCTCTGTTCCTCCCCAGCCTGCACTCTGTCTCTCTCTTTCTCTCAAAAATAAAGATTAAAAAAAATTTTAAGTGAAACAATTGAAAGAAAACACTAAGTAAATACTGGTAGAAGTGATATTAGCGAATAGCAAATTTGTGCAAGTGGTACATGGATAAGTGAATTGGGAAATATGGTGCTAGTGAGGTAGACCAGTCACCGGTTCAGTGGGTTCCTCCTTCCTCCCTGTTTACCTAGTTGCTGATGCCAGTCAGAAGAGTCACCCTGGTTTTGTAACAGCACTTGCAACCAACTTTCACCATGGATATTAATTTTATTGATATGATAGATCACGGGATATATGTTTTAAAGTGCCAGTTATTTTCTTTCTTAAACCCACTAGATTATGATATGAAGGACAATTCTGTTTTTTTCATTGTTTATAGTGAAACATTAGAAGTTGAAGGAATATTTGAGTGAGCTAAATTAATGCAAATTTAATGATGATTTATATTATCCATTGAGATACTTTGCTTTCTGCATGCGTCTAATGGCTGTATTAAAATGTGAATTTTATTGGCACCTTTATTTGAATTCTCAAATTAAATTCAGCTCAAGCATTGGTTTTTAAAATTTCTTTCATAGCCTGCTGTCTCTCTGATAAATATGATTCTACAGCAGATGCAGTATTATTATAGGAGGAAAGGCAGGCTTATTAAAAGGTGAATAAAGACATCTAACAGGGAAGTGCACTACTAAGGTTTTTAAAGACATTTGGGAGTAAAGCCAAGCAAACCATCATGTACTGTAAGCAGAATCTTAAAAAAAAAAAAAAAATCAATACCTTGCTGACTAGGCAGCCAATGAGGAAATGATAAGATAAAGGCTAATGTGATCATTTATTGATATGTAGCACCTAGTTGAACTGTAAGTCAAGTAAGGGGCATGTTCTGTATTGAGAGAGAGTGAGACTGCCTTTTTTTTTTTTAAATGAGCTACCTTGTTTCCCTCTAAGTGTAAAGTATGCCATATTATAGGAAACAACAATAACAACACAAAGTGCATGAATAATAAATCTTGTTATTGAAGGCTTTGTAATGTCCATATTTATCTCTGAGTATAAATTTATAATCACTGTATGAATATACATTTTACCCTCTCATGTAGAACTACTGTGTATTTAGGGTTTAATGGTGAAGGCAACTATATTTTTCTTGAATTACCTTTGACACGGCTTTTGACATGTATTCAATTTTAGTCAGCTCTTAGAGTCCATAGAACTGAAATCTTAGTGTAAAATGGCAAAAGGAAGAAGCAATGAAGAACTTTGTTTGTGGGAATTACTTGTGTTCCACTTGCAGAATAGTTTATAGTGTAGTTATTGGGTCAGATGATATGGATTCAAGTCCTGGGCCCAGAGTTTAAGAGCTGTGGGCTTTGAGACAAGTAATGTATTATAACCTTAGTTGTAGTATTCTCAGCTATTCAATATACTTTTCTTGTTGAGTTGGTAGGAGGTTTCCATGAATCAGGCTTAACCTTAAACCTAACACAGAGAAAACACTCAATAAGTATAAGCTGTTATGAGTGTCTTCAAACCAAGACATAAAAATCAACTTGGAATCTGAAAATACTAATACAAATTTTAAAAGATGGCCCATAATATTTACTTAAAAATCTCTTCACATACACAATTTTTACTGTACCAATTATAATGAAATAAAAAGTATTCATGTTTTAAAAAATAAAGTGCAATCCTAGTTGAAATGATAGACCTATTTGTTACTTCTAGTCAATGAACCTAGTCAAGAAATCAAATTATTGACCTGTAATCAATATATCTTATTACCAGACACATTTTATTTTGTATAAGATTCTCAATAATCTTTCAAAGATAAGTTACTTGTTACTACCTACTGTTGAGTTTATCAGTATATATGCCACTCTTCTAGCTTTATAGGTAAGAATAAGCACCGAAGCTGCAAAAAAAGGTAAATTATCCAGAATGTATACAGGATAAAGAATTCATCATGGCAGTTCTAAGATCTGGGTTAATGTGTTACTGCAGTCATCTAGCAGTCCTTCAAATCTTCACTTTATTTTGTCATAGATCTAAAAAATTATGTGGAATTCTTTGTCAGGAAAAAAAAGAGGTCAAATCTGTGTCATCTCGGGATGCCTGGGTGGCTCAGTTGGTTAAGCATCTGTCTCTTGATTTCAGCTTTAGGTCATGATCTCATGATTCCTGGGATTGAGCCCTGTGTTGGGCTTTGCACTGACAGTGCAGAGCCTGCTTGGGATCCTCTCTCTCCCTTTCTCTCTACCCCTTCCCTGCATATTCTCTCTCTCTCTCTCTCTCTCTCTCTCTCTCTCTCTCTCTCTCTCATACACGTGCAAAATAAATAAGCTTTAAAAAATCCATGTGCCCTTTTTCAAGGAGAAGAAATAGCAAGAGTTACCACAGAAAGCCTTGTGCCTGATGTCAGTGCCCTTACTCAACAATGGATAGTCTTCCTGAGCTGTCTTACCACTCATGACCTTCTTGCTCCACTTCAGCTATCCCATCTCCCTGAAGTCCCTTGGATACTTCAGGCCTGCTTATTTCTCCAAGCATGTTTCTTCCTGGAATGCTCTTTCTCCCAGATAATGACATGACTCAGTCATTTTCTTTTTGTTAGTCTTCATGGTCACTCTCTTAATACAGCATTAACACTCTTATTTGAAATTCCTCCTTCACACATGTTCTCTATTTCCTTCCCTTCCTTATTTCTCACTATAGCACTTCTTACTCTCCAATAAAGTATTTTTATATTCTTTTATTATATGTCCTGAATCCCCAGTCGGCCATTAGCACATGAACTCAATGAGGAAAGGGATTTATGTCTTTTCCATTTATTCGTATAAACCCTATAACTCAGAACATGACAGGCATTAATGCATGTTTGTTGAGTAAATGACTACATAAATGCTTTCTTAAGTTAGATTTTCCAAGAATTAGAAACAGCACCCATAAATATTTGATTACAAGTGGTTTATTTGGGAGAGGATTCCAGAAACCACTAGTAGGTGGGTAGGGAAGTTACCAAGGTAGGGAGGAAAAATAGAAGTACATTATTGAGCAGGTTACTGCAGGAATGGGATCCATTATACCAGGAAATTCTATGAGGTAGTATAGAATACTTAGAGTAACCCCCCAACAAAGGGGAGAGTTGGGATATTTATTCACCAGCTAATAGCAGTCATTTGTTAATGTCTCTCTTTAGGAAGAGAGGGACATTATTGCCCTGAAAAGCATTTCCAGAGTGGAGTCAGGCAGAGTCACAAGTACTTATATTTAGAAGTCATCGGCTTAGACATGGTGGATACCAAGGATGTAGAAGGGCCCTGATGTCATACAGTTCAAATCCATAAACCAGAAAAGACTTCATCACTTAGGGGTTCAAGAATCTAAGGACATCACTATAATTAAGGGACCCTGAACGGCACAGTGTGTTGTTTCTCAATTTGTAATAAATCCCTTGTATTCAGTTGATACCAGATTTAAATATGCATTAAAATCATTTGAAAGAAAATACATTGATAAAAGGGAATCTTGAAGACAAGTATGTGAAGGACAAGAGGCCATATTACCATGTATATACATAATTAGATCATAGTCTAAGGCTCAACAAGTATTGATCACCATCATCTAGCACAACTGTTTCCTCTTCTTATTAGTCTCTTTCAGTATTTTTTTTATAGATGGTCATTTGGTCCTAAAAAATAAAGCCTATGTTATCATCCTGACTTTCTAAAATCTGCTCTTTTGAAATGATTTTGCACATGAAAATAAGAGACGATTTGACAATAGAGACTAAGTAGGTTAGCAGAAAGTGAGATCGGCCATCAGACAGTGGTGTTGCTAAAACATGCTTTTTCTTCATCTACCTTTTCCTTCATACTGGAAGCATTATTTCTCCTGATTATTGTAAACCATATAAACTATGGCTTCTCTAAGGTATTTGGGGTATGGTGGAGTAAATAAAACTATCCTAGATGTAAACTTAATATTTTTCTTAATCTATGATGAAAAACAAAGGAATAATTAAATGCTTTACCTGTTTTTGAATAGAATTTAAAATGATTCAGTGTAAAAAGAGGTCTAAGAGAAAAAATTATACTACTTAATACTAACCATACTAAAAAAACTAACAGTACTAGAAAATTAAAAATATTTCCATTTTAGTGCAATTCTCCATGAATTTATACACAAAAATGAATATATTATAATGAGATCAAAATCCTAAAAAAAAACCTGAGTGCATACTAAGTGATGAAGTGATGTGTGTTTGTGCATATAAAAAAATGTATGCATATATACATACACATGTATGTATATATACATACATATATTCGCATATATTTACATACATGGATGTATCTTGACCTTAACTTTTCAAAGTATTAAGACACTAAATTTTAGATCAAATCTAAACCTCTAAATAGGAGTATTAAAAAGAAGAAAAATAGTATTTGAATGGTTTGTTACTCAATTTTATTAACACATTTTTGACTCTGACATTCTTGGCTGAGTTCATTATGCACTTTACAAAGCATATTGGTTAGATAAATGATTTAGAGCAGTTGCTCAAAACCAAAGAAATTTCTTTTTAAAAAGCTATCTCTGGGGCACCTGGGTGGCTCAGTTGGTTAAGTGTCTGACTTTGGCTCAGGCCTTAACCTCACAGCCCGTGAGTTCAAGCCCTGCATCAGGTTCTATGCTGACATCTCAGAGCTTGGATCCTGCTTCAGATTCTGTGTCTCCCTCTCTCTTTGCTTCTCCTCCACCCATGCTCTGTCTCTCTCTGTCTGAAAAATAAAGCAGAATATTAAAAAAGCTTACTCTGCTCCTAATGTTCCCCCATACACAATACTACAACAAAGATACTCCATTCATTATAATTAGTAGTTAGAAATATTTTTTTCAGAGATTAGCCTAGGAACAAAATAATAAGAATATAGGAAAAATTTTCGTCAGTTTTGGTACCAATTCCTACAAGATTTCAAATGGACACACAGTTTAATATTCAATGACAAACGTAACTATACATAAATCCTGATGCTTAGGGGGATCTGCCCTACAGCTAGCATTCACTTATACTCTCTCTCTTTTCTAGGTGTGGCACTTGTGTGCATGCACATGTTGTATATATAGTCTTAGAGATAATTAGCAGTATCCTTTGTATGCATTTATAACTGGTATCTACATACTGATTGAAGGGTTATGTGTGCGTGTGTGTGTGTGCACACGTGCATATATCATTTTTTACTTGGTTTTAGGAGATGAATATCTCTCACCCCACCGCAGACATTTATTTAATATATATATAATTGTATGTTTGTAAGTAAATGAAATTTTCTGTCAATTGCCCTCTTTCTTCACCTCCCACCTGAGTTTTATAATCCCAAAGAAAGGTTTGGTAACTATTTTACATTAAAAAGTAGTCTGGTTCTTTATGTTCATAATTACTGATTGATATAATCACAAAAACTCTAAGTGTGAATGATAAATTTATAAATACACCTTATGTGAGAAATACTTTCAAGAATATCAAGCAGAAAGAATCTTTCACTTTGTTAAGTAACTAACAAATGTGGCACATTCGATCTAAGAATGTTAGTGCCTGTACGAGGAACCTGAGAATGTATGCCAAGGACAAGATAAGACATAAAGACTATGAAATATGAAATGAGGTGAATGTCACTGAAGAAGACTCTATTGAAAGATATATGCATATACTTAACTGTAGAAGAAAGAATTTTTATTGTGAACATTATCTTCCTTATTCAAATTGGAAAAAAAAATATATCAAGACCTTAAATACCAAACTCTAGAGAACTCTAGCTAAACTAAGGCACATCCACAAGATAAATATTATACAGCCAAAGAAATGGCATTTGTAAGAATTTTTAATGACTTAGGGAAATTATTTGTATGCAATTCTTAGTAAAATATATACTGCACAATATGTAATTTATTTATTTTCTTAGAGAAACATAATGAAGGTTATGATATGTGGCTGTGAGTTGTTTCTACTTTCCTGTATTACATAGTTTCACACTTCCATAAAGAGTACTGTATGTGTCACTTATATAATTAAAAAAATACTATTTTCTAGGAAGAATATTACAAGCAAAAATGTTTTATAGATATGATAATTAAACATATATGCAGATAGTAAAATTAAAGTACACATTTGATTAAAAGACTCCAGGCGTCTTGTAACCTTTCAAATTTTAAGATTAGGAATGTGATTCCCCACAAAATTTGAGGGTCTTATATGATTAATACTTACATGTGACCTTGAGCAAGTTACCAATACTTGATCTTTGTGTATAAAATAAGTAGGATGTGGGGCCCCTGGGTGCTCAGTGGGTTGAGCATTTGACTTTGGCTCAGGTCATGAACTCATAGTTGGTGAGTTCGAACTCAGCATCAGGCTCGCTGCTGTCAGTGTAGAGCCCACTTTGGATCTTCTGTCCTGCCCTCTCTCTGTCCCTTCCCCACTTGCACACTCTCTCTCTCAAAAATAAATAAATCTGTAAATAAATAATAAATACATACATACATACATACATAAATAAACAAGATTCCTCACAATGTTATAGTAAAATCATTTAATATTATTCACTTAAAATAATAAGATTATAAATGTAAATACCTAAAGCAGTGCCTGCAATATAGCAGTCTTTTAAATAAATATCACTTTTCTGGACACCTGGGTGGCTCAGTTGGTTAGGTGTCCGTCTTCAGCTCAGGTCATGATCTTGCAGTTTGTGAGTTCAAGCCCCATGTTGGGCTCTGTGTTGACAGCTTGGAGCCTGGAGCCTTCTTCAGATTCTGTGTGTCTCTCTCTGCTCCTCCCCTACTCACATTCTGTCTCTCTCTCTCTCTCTCTCTCTCTCTCTCAAAAATAAATTTAACATTAAAAATAATTAAAAAAAATAAATATCACTTTCTTCCTCCTAAATTCACATAACTTGTTGAAGATAAAGTTGGTATTGAAATCCACATCTTCTAAGTTTTTATTTACTATTTGCTAATTTTTACTATTTTTTTCTATTTATTTACTATTATTGTTATTTAAGTAACTAGTTACTGAATAATTACTACTACTGCTTAATTATCACTACTTACTATTTATTAAGCCAGGTGTTCCGTACTATGTATTTCATTTTAATTCTTAGCCTTTGGGAAACTGAAGCACAAAGAAGACACATAATTAGTTTAGGGGCACCTGGGTGGCTCAGTCGGTTAAGCATCGACTTTGGCTCAGGTCATGATCTCATGGTTCATGGGTTCGAGCCCCACTTTGGGCTCTGTGCTGACAGCTCAGAGCCTGGATCCTGCTTCGGATTCTGTGTCTCCCTCTCTCTCCTCATCCCCTGATCGTTCTTTCTCTTTCTCAAAAATAAGCAATAAAAAAATTTAAAAAAATAATAACTTTAAATTGTACATGAGTAGTAAAAAATTAAAAAAAATAATAATTACTTTAAATTGTACATGAGTAGGAGACAGAATTAGGATTTAAATCAAATTCTGACTTTAGTGCTCGGGTTCTTTTCACTATGCCTCACTATCGCCCCCCAAATCAGAGTTTGATATTATTCATCCAAAAATGTAAAGTGATTTGAGCAATTGTCTGATGACTCTGATTTAACAGGGTTAGGCCAACTACAGGAATATAATCAACTGTATATTTACAAATATTTTGGTAGACTCCCTTTTTAGTTGCCCTGAATTGCTTTTAAAGTAAAACATAGAATCAATACTTAGAAAAAAGATAGGAAAAGGCTTTTTTGATTTTGTAAGCTGGGTGAGGAAACATAAGTGGAATTGCTACAACATGACTATCAGAATCTGTAATGGGGATTCAAGAATGACTCTGAAGCACATTGCCCTACCTGTACCTTCGTATTTTAGAGGTTTGGGTTCCTCTTCCTCTCTGGTTCACAAACGCAAATTTGTTTATACAATATTACCATGCAAGCTGTCAAGACAACAGGCTGTTGAGAAGAGAATGATAAATGGGACAGAAGGGGTTTGGCAGGTGATGTGCAGTATGTTGGCAAAGATGGAATAAAGCTGTCTCCCCCCAGTTCACAACCATAAAGTCACAATACAAATTTCTAAATAAGAAAAAAAAATCATAAATTCTTGTCAAGTGTAATAGATGGCATTACAGGATGTAATATGACACTTTCTAAAACTGCATAATGTGAATTCACAAAACTTTACACTGAAAATTACATTGCATTGACATATAACTTTAGAAATGTCATTATTGGAGCTTCCAGAGAGCTAGCTTATAATAGATTCACCTCTTTATAAAGAAAATATGTCATCGGCAGTTTGTTTTACTTTATCAGCCTTTCTCTTCTCTACCTAGAAGAATAATATAAAAGTTGAAAGAATAAATAAAAATTCAAAAGTGAAGCAGAACTAGTAGGATCCCCCTGGAACAAGCTGCAGCTGGCATTGTTAAGTCTGAGCTGCTGGTGCATCCACATATTCTTTCCACTTCCCCTAGAAGAACAGGCTGCGCATGTAAGTGTTTGTGGAGGAATATTACCCTGATTGATGAGAAGTAACATGAAATTAATTCTCAGATCCACCAAACACTGCACAATGCAAAGCAAGCTGCGGCTTAGAGGCTGTAATAGCATATGTCCCGTAGAGAATATGCTCAAAAAATGCAACCCTCACTTTGTAGTGTTTGTACCGTCTCCCATCTTCATGGAAGCCTGGATTTGCAAATTACTTTTAAATAAAGACTAATTCTGAGGCTTCTTATGGGAACAGATCGCATTTCCCAGGTAATTATAAACCAATGAAATAGCCTGGGAATGATGTAAGTCAGCACACACAGATAAGAACATTAACATGAAGAGTCCCTAATATTTTTTTTTTTATTTTTGAGAGAGAGAGACACACACAGAACTTAAGTGGGTTCCAGGCTCCGTTGCTATCAGCACAGAGCCCGACGCAGGACTTGAACTCATGAACTATGAGATCATGACTTGAGCTGAATTCAGACACTTAACCAACTGAGTCACCCAAGCGCCTCCAAGGAGTCCCTAATATTTTTAAGCAATAAAATAGTATAATGTTTGCCTTAGGCAGGACTCTCGTCCAATGCAAACCAGTGGCAAAAGAAAATTTCTGCCTTGATTCCAGGGAGTAGATGGAGTTAACCTCAGGAACAATTTTGATACAGGTATTTACAAAGAGCACTATCATCTTTTCTCCACTTCTAAGTTGCTTCATACTTTATTGGTGCCTTCTGAGAATGTTGTTTTTATTGTGGTTTTTAAAATGACCCATGGCAAAAAAAAAAAAAAAAGCAAACCATAAGAGGCTCTTTTTTTTTTTTAATGTTTATTTATTTTGAGAGACAGGGAAAGAGAGTAGGGAGGGGCAGAGAGAGAGAATCTCAGGCAAGCTCCATGCTGTCAGCACAGAGTCTGATGCAAGGCTCAACCCTATGAACCATGAGATCATGACTCAGGCCGAAATCAAGAGTCAGGCACTTAACTGACTGAGCCACCCAGGCACCCCAAGAGACTCTTAACTATAGAGAACAAACTGAGGGTTGCAGGAGGGAAGGTGAATAGGAGGATGGGCTAAATAGGTGATGGAGATTAAGGAGGGCACTTGTTAGGATGAGCACTGGGTATTATATGTAAGTGATGAAACACTAAATTCTGCTCCTGAAACCAATAGTACACTATGTTAACTAACTAGAATTTAAATAAAAACTTGAAACAAACAAAAATAAATAAAAATAAACAGTGAAATAAAATGATCCATGGAAATTTAAGGAATAATACTTACAATCTCAAAAGGAAAGAAATAGTCCCTCTTTCAGTAACCATGGAAATTACCTCCAGTGGCTTTAATTGGCTTTGTTAGGTTTTTTAACGGAGACTCCTAAATTGGCTACCCCTATAACCAGTTTTTATTTACCTCTTAGAAACAGAACCCCTAAATCTCAGGTTGACGCATTGCTATTCAGAATAAGTCATCACATTTCCCATCTCCCTTTATAGGGAGCTTTCATCATGTGACTAAGTTCAGACTATTGAAATTTAAGTAGAGGTGTTATATGAGACTTCCAGAAAGACCACGTTAGGTTCTTTTTTGTTTTTGTTTTTGTTTTTGTTTTCTCAAAATAGAAGGGCTTCTTCTTTTGCTTTCTTGGTCTTTCTATTTCAGACCTGCAAGGCGATAGCTAGCCATTAGTTAAGAATAGATTGATAAAAATCTGTGTTCCTGAGGATATTGTCTAGCCACTTATTATCCTTGCACTGCTCTCCTCCTTACATTTAATACTAAAGATGAAAAATCATCTATCAGGTATAAACTGTGAAATATTTTCTTTCTTTTTCTTTCTTTCTTTCTTTTTTTCTTTTTTTAAACACGGGTGGTGCCTGGGTGGCTTAGTTGGTTAACTGACTTCGGCTCAGGTCATGATCTCAATGTTTGTAAATCCCAGCCTGGCGTTGGGCTCTGTGCTGACAGCTCAGAGCCTGGAGCCTGCTTCAGATACTGTGTCCTCCCTCTCTGTCCTTCCCTCTCTTTCTCTCTCTCTTCCTCTCTCTCTCTCTCTCTCTCTCACTCACTCACTCACTCAAAAATAAATAAACATTAAACATGAATAACATGACCATTGTAAACTAATTGTGGTCCAGGGGAAGATGCCTTTCTGGGTCATGTGGTCCTCTCCTGTGACAGAAGAGGCAGGAACAGTAATTTCAAAAAGACCAAAAAAACTCAGCCACTAATAATGGTATATATCTAATATTTACTATATTCATGTCACCAAAAAGTATGTGTCAGTAGATGCTACCTGCTATAGAAAATAAGGAAAAGAATATGTTCCCTTATCACTGTTGAGGAACTCATAATGTCAAGGAGGTTTAGAACTTTTGTAAAGCAGCATTTATAGGTGATTCATTTCCATATGATACTAACAGAAACATTAAGGAGAATTTAGACTGGGAGATCAGAATTATACAAAGCTGATTTAAAAAAAATGGAAAGAATGACATAAAGAAGTTATGCTCTGATAGCTAACAGATCGTCATCCTGCCCCCAATGGAGAACAAGGATTTCTACAAGAGAAGGTACTCCAATTCTGGTGTCATACTTCTGACTCTATGACGTTATAATCTGGAATAAAAGAAACAAGCAGCTACCATGACTGAGGTTACAGTTTACTGTTCTCACAGTTCTTTTGCTTCAGTGTTTCTATGACTATATTTACTGGAGTTTTTGTTTTTTTGTTGTTCTTTTTGGTAACAAAAGTTGTTGCATGTTAGTTATCTGTTTGTAATCATGTTTCCTAAACTAGACGATGGAAAGGGGTGATTACGAACAAAAAACATTAGCAAGGACAACAAGCCCCCCACATCCCTGGTTTTTGTTTTTTGTTTTTTGTTTTGTTTTGTTTTGTTTTTGTAGAGATGAATTGCCAGCATTTCTTAAATCACAAGCTAAAATCTTCTTACTAAATTTTCTCTAAAATTAATTTATGTATTATATTTTCAAATTCTATACCTCAAGATATAAATTTTCCCAAGCCATTTTTTTCCTAATCAGCAGTTGAATAAAACACATGACAAATTTACAAGTGATATTTTATTTTCTAAAGCAATAATACAACATTACTAGTGTAACAGTGTACAATTTCAATTTTCTAGATATCTATTGCTTCATTAAAATACTATTTTTTAGGATATTTAATATATAATATATACATGCGATAGGCATCATGTCACATATTCACTGAGGATCTTAACATTTTCCCCAATAATATAATGTGTTATTTTGTTCTCTGCTGCAGAGCTAACCAGAAAAAATGAAATGTGTTATATATGAAAGGCCAACATATAACATATTATCACTACTGAATATTACTGGAAACATTTTAGTGGGATACATTTTTTGGGGATGTTCTCAAGAGGAAAAAAAAAGTGATACAAGTAGGCTGAAGCATTATTTAACTCTGGGATTAAAATAAAACCTTTGGCACCTCCAAAAAGGATGAAATTTTAGACACAGTCGTTTATATTCTATATTCTCAATTATGTATACTATAGTTGGGATCTATAATAAAATACTAGGTCATTTGTATTTTTTGAATGCCATCTAAAATTTTCAAAAGGTATGCTTTTTAAGGGTGGGCAAAACTAACTGTATCTTTGGGTCAGAAAGATATCAGATGATAACAAAGTGCACTTTAAGGAAATCCAGTACTCTCATTAGGACTGAAATCACCCGAAAAATGAAGACAGATAATTGCAAACTGATACTACAAATATCTAGCACAGGACAGAATGAGGGCATGATAGCCTCAAATGCCAAATAAAGAAATCTCTGGAGATACATGTATGTGATATAAATACAGACGTACACATATACACATACTACTGCCTATAATTAGTATGGAACATTTAAATCTCGATGCCCCAAATAAGTAGTGTTTTGTTTTGTTTTGTTTTTTTGTTTTGTTTTGTTTTAAACAAGAATTATCTTTCAGACTGCCCTTCTGTTCTGAATACACCTGAGCATTCAGGGAGTAAAATAATTCTTTACCATACTATAATCATTTGGACTTTTCAAATGCCTAGCAATTCTAATAATAAAGTCATTTTTAATTAAAATAAAATAAAGTGCTCAGATCTGAAATGTTCAGTTTGATGAGTTTTGGCAATTTTATGCAGCATGTTTGTTACATTAAATTCCCCTAGAAAGTACTCTTGCTCACCTTTTAGCCAACTCCCCTCGCATTTCTCTCTACGACCACTAACTCCTCTCTATCACCACAGATTATTTTTACTTGTATTTGGGTGTGTTATAAATAGGTGCATATACTATTTACACTTTTGCTTGTGAATTTTTCATTTGCATGACGTTTTAAAAAGATTTCTTAGTTATGTCTTAGTAATTCATTATTTTTTTATACCTAAGTAGTTTTCACTTGAATGGATATATTCTCACTTGGGTTATTTTAGAAGTTGATTCTTATAAATAAGGCTGCTATAACCATTCTTGTACAAATTTATTTTGTTAACATTTGTTTTCATTTTCCATGAACACTTAGATATAAAATGGCTGAGTTATAGGGTAAATACATGTTTGCCCTTTTAAGAACTAGAATAGACAGTTTCAAGTTCTCTATAGTGTCATGAAAATTTAGTGTGGCTTCTTTGATTTGAGCAATTTCGTTAGGTGTATAGTGGTATCTCATTGTGGTTTGAATTTGGATCACCTTCATGATCAATGGTTTTAAGAACCTTTATTTGCCATTCAAATATATTTTTATTTTATAAAGTATCTTTTCAAGTCTTTTGTCTGCTAATGTGTAAGATATATAGAAAATTTTATATATTCTGGATCTAAGTAATTTCCCAGATATATATGGTGCAGATGTTTCTTAATATGTTGCTTGCCGATTCATTTTCTTAATGATACTTTTTAAAGAATAAAACATTTTAATTTTGTTGAAGCCCAATTTACTAATTTTGTATTAATTATTAATGCTATTTGTGCTCTGTCCAAGAAATATTTGCCTACTCCAAGATTATTAAAATATTTTTCCATATTCATTATGTTTATCACCATCTCAGATTTTTTAAGTTTATCCATTTTTGAGGGAAGGAAGGGCAGACAGAGAGAAGAGAGAGAGAGAGAGAGAGAGAGAGAGAGAGAGAGAAAACCAAGCAGGTTCTGTGCTGTCAGCATGGAGCCCAATGAGAGACTCAACCCATGAACCATGAACCATGAGATCATTACCTGAGCCGAAATCAAGAGTTGTATGTTTAAATGACTGAACCCCATCTCAAATTAATTTTTTGTATGAAATATTAGGTTGAGATTTATGTTTTCCTTATGGATAGCCATTGTTTCAGCAATATTTGCTAAAAAGGACTTTCTTTAGCTCATTAAATTGATTTTGTGCCTTTGTTGAAAATGAGTTGACCATATATATTTGTTTATATTTCTGGTTTCATTTTGTTTAACACTACATTTTCTCAATTATCATAGCTTTATAGCAATCTTTGAGATCAGGTACTGTAAATTCTCCACAATTTTTTTCTTCTTTTTCATTATTGATTGATTATTCTAGATCCTTTAGATTTCAGTATATTTTAGGATAATCAGTTTCTTCAAATATAACTTGCTGGAATTTTGATGGGGGTTCCATTAAATCTTTATACTAATTTCAAGAAAATTTTAACAATTTGAGTTTTCTAATCCATGAACATGATATATTGTTGCATTTTCTTAGGTGTGAATTCATTTTTTCTCAGTAGTGTTTTACAGTTTTCAGTATGAAGGTATTATACAAATTTCACTAGTTTTATTCCTAGATATTCATTATTTTATTGATGCCCTTGTAAAAGTTTTCTTTTTTTAGTTTCATTTTTGGTTATTGCTAACATAGAGAAATATAACCAAATATATATATATATATATATGTATATATATATATATATATATATATATATATATATATATATATAGTCATTGTATTTATATCCTTTCTAAATTCACATATTACTTTCAGTAGTTTTTACATTCCTTTGGATTTCTTTTGGTATAATGAGAAAACTAAATTTCTCTTCCACTCCTGTATCCCAGCCCTCTTCTCCAGTTCTTGCTCACAAAGATATTATTACTATTATTTTCAGAAATAGCCCATGCATATGTAAGTGGCAATAGGATTGCAGTAGATACTACATAGTTTTACATTTTGGTAGTCCCTCCAGGAGGATCAAATGTGTAGTAGTATCTGTAATTCATGTGGGAACATAGTAAATAAAAAAAAAAAAACCAAAAAAGTTTTCAAATCCTCCATTTCTTTTCTCCATTCTTATAAAAAAAAAGTACATTGTTCCAATGCTATTTAATAATTTGAATAAACAAAAACTTTTATATAGTGTGATCATTTTATATTAATTACTCTAAAGTATTATAATGTGGAATTCTATATGTTCTATTCTACAGTTAGATTTTTGGGCCAGATTTTCAATCTTGCCTAGTCATTGGAATCAGCTGGCTAGCTTTAATAAAAATACTGATGTCTGGGATCTACCCAGATTTTATTGATGTGGGATATTGACTGGGCAAAGGAATTTTTTTTAATTCCCCAGGTGATATTAATGTGTAGCTAATTTGATAACTGCTATTTTACCTTGCTAATACATTTTCCTATTAAAATATATTTATATTATATTTATATATTATATATAATATAAATATATTTATATTTAATCTCCTCAAGGGAGACTTTAAATGAAGAACAAAGTCTATATGGTCTGTATAGTTTGTATTTCTTACTTTTATAGGCAGTGTCATTTGGAATGCATATGGAATACATAATAATTTGGAAACATAACGTTTGAATAGCCTTGCATAAGGCAATTAACCTTTCAGTGTTACTGTTTCTGTATGCCCTAACTGAAATCTTAGCAATCAACTGTAACTTGTTTTTGTTAAGAAATAAAGTAAGTGCAGATCTCTTTCAAACACAAAATATGATACAAATATTTAAACATAGAAAACAAATGTACAAATGGGATTTAGGAGGAAAAAAACAAACAAACTCCAAAACACTTATTGTATTGATACTCAGTATCAAATGTGAACCTTGCATAGCCATGGGGAATTGCTTGGGGCCAATGTTGTAATTCTAGGTCACATAGTCTATTTGTTTGATCCAGTCTGATCTTTCTTACTTTCTTATATTCTAAAATTTTAAAACAATATTTTAAAATAATGCAAACAACATATAGAGAGGAATTAATAAACCTAATCTTAGATAAGCATAGAGTAGTGGCTTCAGAAAACTTTGTTTTAATTGCTAAAATGAAACAAGCATATACATAGTTCAGTACTGAACCCCTATTTTGAGTGGTCATTATTGAAATTCCAATCATCCTAACACATTTCTTGACTGAGTGACATGTGAAAAATCTGTGTTAGACTTCTGCATATTTTAAGCCAATTTTATTATTTTTTTCTCTTATTTACTTAATTTTATTTTTTAAATATAATTTATTGTCAAGTCAGCTAACATACAGTGTATATAGTGCTCTTGGTTTTGGAAGTAGATTCCCATGGTTCATCACTCACATACAACACCCAGTGATCATCCCAACAAGTGCCCTCCTCAGTGCCCATCACCCTTTTTCCCCTCCCCCCACATCAACCTTCAATTGTTCTCTGTACTAAGAGTCTCTTATGGTTTGCCTCCCTCTCTGTTTGAAACTATTTTTTCTCCTCCTTTCCCCCATGGTCTTTTGTTAAGTTTCTCAAATTCCACATATGAGTGAAAACATGATATCTGTCTTTCTCTGACTGACTTATTTCATTTAGCATAATACCCTCTAGTTCCATCTGCCTCCAAAGTCAAGGGAAATAAAGGTAGAAATGAACTATTGGGACTTCATCAAGATAAAAAGCCCCTGCACAGCAAAGGAAACAATCAACAATACTAAAAGGCAACTTATAGATTTTAAGCCAATTTTAAACTCTAATTTAACGTGTAACACAAGTGAAAAGGATATACCACAAAACACAGCACTCAACACAGTGACACAAGTTAGGTACTGACTAATCATTAACAGGCAGGTAGGCTGGAGGAAGAAAGGGAGGGAAGGAGGAAGGGAATTACAGGCTCGTTATATGTATTTATATATAAGGACTATCTATCTGTAGAAAATTTTGAAAAGTTTGAAAAATTTGAAGTCTATCATGAGAATTTCTACATAAATGTATATTTTTCTGTAGTGAGATCTGGATATAAATTTTTCCATTGTCATTTAATATCTTTGTAATATTGGAGAAATTGCTTAAACTCCTTGAAACTTATTTTTCTCATTATTTTAAGTGCATATAATAATACTTCTTAGGGATGTTATGAAGGCTGAATATGATCATGTTTTAGGAAAATGCTTAGTCAAGAGGTAGGTTGGATCCTTAATAGATGTTCATTATTTAATTTTCCAATTATATCTAAATCACTTTTGCTTTCATAATTTTGTTTGAATTTTACAAGACATATTTTAAAGCAAACACCACCAAATTGCTTATCTTCTCCTTTAGTTAATCTATGTTATTAGTCTGAGTTGTTAAACTCACTGTCCATCTCTAATACACCTGAGAGTAAGGAGTCAAGATAGGGAATGTGTCCTAATTTACACATGAGCATTTACAATTTTATTATTGTTGTATTATTGAATTCCTTCCATCTTTAGCTTTCAGACCCTTGGTAATCAGGGTGTTTCATAGACCAAGGACAGTGTTATCACTAGAGAGCTTCTTAGAAATCCAGATCTACATAATCACAATCTCCATTTTAGCAAAATTCCGAAGTAATTTATATGTGTGTGCATTAAAGTTTCAGCAGCACTGCTTTAGACTGTATACAGTTAGCTATTACTCTTGTGAAAATTTAAGAATATATGACCTAAGATTTAGATATATTCTTATTGCATGCATTCTGATTCTGGCTCAATTCTGGACACAGGTTTCTCGTAAAGAGCACTGAAGCAGGAGTAAACACACACACACACACACACACACACACACACACACACACATTGACTGTGCCATTTAATGGTAGTAAAACTTCATCAGGCTTCTAGACTCTAAGTCTCTGTTTTGTCATTTGTAAAGTGAAAGGCTAGTTAATACCTGGCCTTGTACTCAGTGGGATTGTTTAGAAATCAAATGACATGATACCTCATTAATTTTCAAGGTCTGTACACTACAGGTTCTATTATAATCTATGAGTTTAGATCAGTTGATAGGTTGATTATGAGTAAGAAATTCTTAGGGAGGAAGACAAGATGACAACCTCAGAGTCTGACTAATAACCATTTATTTTTGCTGTCTTATGCAAGAAATAGAAGGTGGCTTAGGGAGGGAGTATCCTAAAGAGAATGGTAGTTCTTAATAGTTTTGATTTTTTTGATTGATTTGTGTTGACTTTGTTTGGGTGGGCCAATCAATTGCTTTATAATTGGCTAGTGATGAAAGCATGACTGATAACATAAAACAAGACAATAGGATGAATTTTATTTAGCACTTAACTTCAGTTTTTCCTAGAGATGCTTCTCAGTTAGTAACTGAATTAAGGTCTGAGGAAATGTCATACGCCCTGAATTTGGCATGGCAGTAAGGATATTGTGAGGGATATCTTCATGTAAGTCAGTGATGCAAACTCTGATTCTTTCTATTACAGACAAAAAGACTTGTGGACCTCATGAATTCCAGTGTAAAAACAACAACTGTATTCCAGATCACTGGCGGTGTGATAGCCAAAATGACTGCAGTGATAATTCAGATGAAGAAAACTGTAGTAAGTAGCTGTTGCTTGAGAACACTGTGAGCATGAAGCGTATTCAATAAGCAGGAGAGCAGTGTTTAGTTCAGTTAAGGTATGAATTTGAACCTATCTGTCCCGCAGCTCACATTTTTATAAATATATTCACATTTGGACAAGAATATTCGGACTAAATTGACCTGAATCTCAAATGGTGGAATTATTGAAATGTTCATACTGGAAGTTATTTTCTTGTAGTTATCAGAATTGGTATGAAAGTGTCATGAGGTTTAGTGCAACCCATTAGTATGCAACACAGTAAGCCATTGATGCAAGTTCATACAAAGAGCTGAATGATGTGGAGACAGTACAAAACATATCATTCTTTAACGGATGGTATTCATTTCATTTCAGTGTCAAATCCTTTTACACTACAAATTTACCCAAGAGTATCTTTCAGCAAAATATCATTTATTCTCTCTGGAGTAGAGAACACCATATGTATTCAGGATGCTTTTCTCTGAAAATGGAATAACACTATTATCATCATCTGCCTCCTGCATTTTTATGTAATAAATTTAAAAGACAATAATTGTCCAACAATTTTATTTTCTAAAAAGTGTGGCAGTATGTAAAATTGTGACAGCATGTTTATATTCTAACATTAATTTCTGAATATATTTCTTACCAGCATTTAAACAAAAAAAAGCAATATAATCATGCTTAAAATAAGATAATAATCAAATTCCATTTATTAAATATTCTGCTACTTCCAAAAAGGATTTGGTGAAAACAAGTGTCTACTCTTATTTATTTATTTATTTATCTAGGGAATGTTGTGGGGGGGGAGGGATATAGAGAGGGAAGAGGCAGAGGCAGAGAGAGGGAGAGAGAGAAAATCCCAAGCATGCTTTATGCAGTCAGTGTAGAGCTCAATGAGGGGCTCGATCCCATGAACTGTGAGATCATGACCTGAGCTGAAACCAAGAGTTGGATGCTTAACCAAGTGAGCCACCCTGGTGCCCCCAATAGTGTTTAATCTTATACATTAGACTAAGAACAATCATTTCCCAAGATACAGGAGATGAAATAGAAACTGTTACATTAAAGCATAGGAAGAGGTTATATAAATATATATAATTAGTAGAGTCATAGCCTTCATAAACCACTTGGATATTCAGTTTGCAAAATATCAACTTTTTAAAAATAACTTTTGAACTTTAATCTGACTCGTGTTTGAGGATCAGGTCCATTAACTGTGAAATCTCTGGATCGTTATGATTATGGAATACTCTGATTATGGGAATTTTTATTACTCCATCATATATGTGTCTCTCAACTGATCTTACTTAGAGTGTTCTAGATTCTTTTAATCAGTAACTCTGAAAAAACTTTATATAGCAGATTTTCAGATTCTTTCCAGTGATTAAAATAAAAACCTAATGAGGTAAGAATGGCAGGAATAGAAGAGTAAATGCAAAAAAGAAGCAATTACATATACACTCTCTATTTAATTCACTTCCATTCTAGAGCTTAAATATACATATAACTACTTAGCTTAGTTTGGGATACATTTAGTGTTAATTGTCCATAAGATGCCTGAGAAGAATAGCACAGTGACTGAAAGAGAGGGTAAGTGAGAAGGCCACATTAGAAACTTACATCTTTGAAAACCCTTTATTCAAGGAGTGGTTGAAATTATATAGAAGTTAAACTACGGCTATAACTGGAGAAGAATGAGAGGAGGAATGAAGGGTGGAGATAACCTGTTTCTGAGTCTGCTGGGGTTTCCAAAGTGGTTGGGTATGATTTTGCAAGAACTCAAGGAGAAAGAACACAGCTTCTCACTTGTCTCTGGGCAAACAGTGAGAAATCACTGTAGCCATCGCCACAGAACCCTTAGGAAAAGCAAGAGAGTGCCTGCAATATCAAGCATTGCAGTATAAAATACCCCATTATGGGTGGTCCACTTTTAGTCCCCATTCACTCTGGGCATGTGGCCTAAGATAACAATGTTGATGAATTTGCAGAGGCGAGAGGACACTGAACAAGAATGAAGCATATTATAGTTGTGACATGGAAGGATAGAGGGGATACACAGAACCACTATCAGAACTGATAACATATTAAACGTGTAAGAATGTGTGAGAGGAAGGCTCAAGGGATCAAGATAATTGAGTGGTGTTTGACAGTACCATCTGAATAGACCTGAAGAAATGAGAAAGTTTAAACATTGAAAATGTCAACAGTTCTACATGGGCAGAAGTGGAGCCTATGAAAAGAGAGAAAAGAATACAACATAACTACATAAAGCACCAAGAGGTTGGTCATATATAGGTCAGCAGTAGAACAATTACTGCTCCTGTGTAAAATGTTATCGAGATATTTCCCATTTTTTTAACTATCTATTGAAAGTTTTATAATTTTATTTAATTATTATAATTTTAGAAGTATATAATTACAATAAAACGTTATTATATATGCACATAAATTATTATTTATATATTATAATCAGGACTCTATATATATCACATTATATATGTATGTATATATATATATGAATATCTTTATGTTTATTTATTTTTGAGAGAGAGAGAATGCAAGCAGGGGAGGGACAGAGAGAGAGAGAGGGAGACACAGAATCTGAAACCAGCTCCAACCTCTGAGCTGTCTGCACAGAGCCCGACGTGGGGCTCGAATTCACAAATGGTGAGATTGTGACCTGAGCCAAAGTCAAACATTTAACCAACTGAGCCACCCAGGCGCCCCCAACACATATATATTTAATTTAAATATATATAAATGATAACAGTATACCCCAAAAGATAACAGTATAATGTTACCATATTGTCTAAATATCATTAGTCAATTGTATGCATTTTGATTCATATTCGAGCAATTATTGTTAGCAATTATTAAGTAGTGGAATATAGCAGAGATAGTAAATTAGCCTTAGTGTTAAAAACAACAGTAGCATTTTTTTTTTTTTATGTGACCACATTCTATCAACCAACACTCAAGTGCATTCCATTGATCCACTCATTCCCTTATCACATTTATCTGAGTTCCTATTTAAATGTCTGCAGACAGGGTAGGGAGTAGAGCTATTTCTCAGGGTTTAGCACAGGGCCTGACACATTTATAATATTAGCAGTGTATTTTTAAAATCGCTTTTGGATTTTTGTGTTTATGAATCTGATATAATGAGTTTACTTTTTAAATTGTGTGGTAAACACTCCAGGCATAGATATGGGAAGAGTTTACATCATAGTGAAGCAATTAACTACCAGCTATGTTTTCAATCTAATATGCTTTCTCCTTTTTTATATTTATATAGCATAATTAGTCCATTGTCATTTTCTTCATCATCTGCTGATCATTTCCCTTGTAAAGTGTTCAGCAGGGACACTTTGCTCCAACAATGATTTATGCTCTTAGAAACAAGAAAATTTTATTGTCACTGGAGTTACTTTGTCATCTGTATCAAAGGTTTGAAAATATCTGACAAGTCTCCGCACCTATGCTATCTTACCAGCAATAAATGTAATGTATGCGGCATGTACACCTGCTAAGTAACTGATGTGCAAAATAAGTTATTTCATATCTTTTCATTATTAAGAAGTAGCTAACAATCGAATAGATATAAAAGCACTAAATAACTTGATCAGCCAGATTACAGTTTTCGTAGAGACAAGCTGTGTCTGCCTTATTTGAATTTCTAGTACTTTCACACTGAATTTATATCAGAAGATTATTTGTATAGCATGTCAGTTATACTAATTGTATTCTAAAAATTCTCCTCAGATGCTTACACCCACATTTATATAACTTTTGAACTTATCACCAAGGGTTTATGATAATATACTCAACAGAGAAATTGGAGTCTGGAAGCCTTTCTGCTCTGCCACTAACTCTGTAGCTCTGAAACTCACTTTTATTTTCTAAACTTAGTTTTTTTTTTCCATTTTGTGCAAGATAGCTTCCAAAGTTCTTTTGAGTTTTGAAGCTATATGCTTTTCTTCCTTTAGTATCGAAGGAAATGACTTATCTATATAATGCCCCTATTTTTTATTTTCATTATAGAATCCAGATCAGCCTTCCAAAATATCCTGTGAAGGCTTCTTTGTTGTTGATTTGGCATGTTTAAGTGAGACTTATGGAAAACCTGGTTAATGTTTAAATGAGACTTATGGAAAACCTGGTTAATTTTTCATGCGTGGGGTTCCCTATCTACTTTAGATCTGGAGACACAGGCAATATCAGAAAAAGTTAATGTGAGAAAAACATTTTGGAAATACTGGAGGAAATTTCAAATTCAAATTTTCTTTCCAAATGGGTTATCTTCCAGGTATGATCATTTTGCTCTTCTTTTTAACAAAAAAGCTATCATGCCGACATCTAAACATTGGTCTTTTACTTTATCCAGAAAAGATCAAAGTTAAGAAACAGCAAGAGAATGCAATCCCTCAGGACCTTGTCTCATAACTTAATTACGGTTTTCTCAAGAGAAAGTTTCATTTTGAGACATCCAGTGGCAAAAGATTCTGAGGCATACAGATGAGAGTTAAAAACAGACTTGCTATCCCATTCTTGATGACATTTGTATATGTATAAATAATTCATGATTATTATTCAGAAGTGGTTTTGCTGGCATTTCATGCTAGAAACGTACATATTTTCATATGCACTGAAAAAAAATTTTTTCCAAAAAATCACTCAGTTCCTCTCCTCCCCTATTAAAACAGAGTAATTAGCAATGTTAGCAAAGTCTCTATAGAACAAGTGTTGTGTGGAATTACTGGGTGAATGCTTTGAAGTACTTTATAACTTTATAACTTGTTATCACCTTAGATCAGCAACATCCAACCCTGCCTATAGAAAAGTGTGTCAAAGTCTGTGATGTCATTTCTGTTTAGCACATGATGAACACACTTGTGTTTAATTAGCATAAAGTCAAGTTAGAATATTAAAGGATAAATATATTCTGTTCAGACACCTCCAAATACATAAATTCAAAGTTTCTACTGCTGTTTCTTTTAAACATCTAAGTGTGTGTTTAAAAAATGCTCTCTGATTTTTAATGAAAATCATTTTGATTGTTATTTTCCATTATTAAATAAACTGAGCACTGATTAATTAACTTATTAATTTCACTACAATTTCTTTTCCCTAAGAAGAAAACTGCTCGTGTGTAAACAGGAGGGTGAAATGGCTTCAGTATGGAAGAATGATAAGAGAAAAAGAGTTCTCTTTTATTTCTAAGTGAAGTATACATTGTTAGCCATGTGCCTTGGACAAGTAACTTGACTTCCCAGGCCTTTATTGTTCATCTCTGTAATATGTGAACACTTGTTATTTCTTCGGTAGTAAGGGAGACAATGATATGGCCTAGTATTAAATAGTACAGGCCGTGGTATTACATCATCTAGGTTCAAGTTCAGTACTGGCTCTTCTTCCTACAGGGTGATTTGGAGACAGTTCCTTATCCTCTCAGTGCCTCAACTTACTCATTGGCAAAAGGGTCCTATAGTAGCACCTGCCTTACACAGTTGTTAGAATTAATCGTTGAGTTAATTCAAGTACTTAGCATTAATTTCATTTAGTGCCTAACAACAAATAAGCAACCAGTAGCTGGTAATAATTATTATTGTTATATATAGTAATATTAATACAGTTGTTTTTAAGATTAAGGGATAATATATGTAAATATAATGCAAAGATGAAAAGAGAAAGTGCTATTGTCATCCTCACTAAACAATGGGGTGTTGAGAAATGAAGGGATCCTTCTGTTACATGGCTTTTTCTCATTCCACTGAATAGTATTTTGTCTTATCCATAGCCTGAAGTTCACATTTTAGTATATAAAGTCTCAGAGCAGAACAAAATGCTGATACATATTTACACTTTCCATAGCTCTCCCAGTGGTCTCAGGAGGGATCTCTACATAGAAATATAAGAGCCTTCGTGATGCCAAGCATTCTTGATGTTACCCTTTAGCTAGAAACTGAGTGATTGTGTATAGCAGTAATCAAATGTGGGCCAGATTGTTCACAATATTTATGCAGAAGATAGGCTTTATACGGATATTCCTTAAGTTTCTGTTATTCTTCCTTCCTCCTTCCTTCCTTTCTCCTATTATTGCGTGTGAGGCAGCTGTAAATACAGTTAATGAGTAGAGAAAACAAAAAGGAGTCTTTCATCATGCCAGATACCAGTTCTATTTAAAGAACACAAAGTAAACAAGAGATGATCTGTAGTAGTCATATCAATTCCTGGAATCCTACGTCATTGTGCAGATGAAACATATTCTATATAGGAGTTAAGCCAAGCAGTAAGTCATACTATTTGGCTTATATCCTATGTGGACTATGGTGAAGCATAATTAAATCAATAACTGGCAAATTACTTAAAATGGCAGGTAAATGCTGCAGGACATGAGCAAACATTTGCCTAAACAAAAAGGCAGTTTTCAGTTATTTTTTAAAGTTTCTTTTTGAGAGAGAGAGAGAGAGAGAGAGAGAGGCAGAGGGGAAGGGGGACCGAGGATCCAATGTAGGCTCTGTGCTGACAGCAGCAAGCCCAATGTGGAGCTTGAACTCACGAACCATGAGATCATGACCTGAGCCAAAGTTGGGCACGTAGCTGACTGAGTCACCCAGGTGCCCCAAAAGGCAGTTTTTAAAAAGTGGAGTTCCTTGTGTCCTTTCAACTCTTACCCACCCAGTCATGTCCAACAATATTCCCATGTATTCTTCTTGTTTTATGAACTCTAGACTCTCTGGGGACAAAATTGAAGAATTAGACATTTGTTAGAATACAATATAAAAGTCAAGAGTCAAAACCTAGACTTACTACTCAATTAATAAATAGCCCCATAGGTACAGAGTCACAAAATGTCTTAAAGTAAAAACATAAAATGACTTAGAGTTCCAACAACTGGAAAAGATTTGTTATTATGTAATATGTAGATTCTTATGTCTTATTTTACTTTGATGTTGTATTTTTACTAAACAGTAAGCTATCTTTTGTCTTTTTATCAATTTGTTTCTGTAATGCCACTTTCTATTCATGATTTTAAAATAAATTTGAAAAATCATCATACTGTGTACCATAGATGCTTCATGAAACACTTTTTCGAAACTATTTATTGGCTTCCTATACAATTGCTTGGCTAACCTCCTTTTTCTTAATGCTACCTCATGCTATATGTCATATAAATTTAGAATGTAGTTGCATATAATCGAATAAGCCTGTGCTATTTTTCTGTCTCCAGAGCCTCAGACCTGCACATTGAAAGATTTTCTCTGTGCCAATGGGGACTGTGTTTCTTCGAGGTTCTGGTGTGATGGAGATTTTGACTGTGCAGATGGCTCCGATGAGGTAGGCAACTTTGTAAAACCAAACAAAAAAGAAAGTTTTTTAGAGTCACATTTATAATTATTATTATTCAATCCAGTGAGTCTGTCATGGACATCTCTGAAATACTCTTTTACTCCTGACACAGTGAGGTAAGTAGTATTATATCTAAGCTCTGTGCCACACACACACAACATGGGGAATAGTTCTTGTGCTACTATTGACAGTTAACTTTATAGTCTGTTTTACCTCAAGTGGTGAATAGCTGGGTTGGGAATAGGATGTTTGGAAACCCTATTCCCTATAGCTGATGCCCTTGCCATCTGTGAATTTGTTCATAAATTTGCTGCAGTATTTATAGTCCGGACTAATATTTTTATGCATTTTAAACAGTCTCTTCTCCCCAGTCTCTTTCTTCAATAGATACAGTCTTATAGATTCCGATGTGGGTCATCAATTTTCATGAAACCACAGGTTCAGCTTTCCTTAGATGATGAATCACAATCCATTTATAATAAGGTCTGTGTACACACAGCTTAAGTGAAAAAAGTGTAAAATATCTCTGGATAATTCTATAAACTTAAGATTGTGTTAACACTTGTAATACTTCACACAATTAATTATTTATGCATCTATGTATTTGTGTTTCAGCTGTTAATTACTCCATGGAGCTTTAAAAGTAATACATGACACATGATTATATATATATATTTTTCAATCAAATCTAAAACGAGCTCTAATCCTTTACTCTCTAGTATCACAGTAAAGTCCAGCAAGAGTCACTTCATGGTTTTCTGTCAATGATTTTCCATGTTAATATCAGGAACACAACACTGGTGACACCAAGCCTAGTCATAAATAAAGGAAAAATTAGTTTTCTTGTCCTCAGTGACCAGCATGCCTCCTTCCAGGGTACAATGACTCCCTAGAGCTCTGCTCCTCTGGTTGACACACATAAGCACCTACCCCTCATGAAGGTCCTTCCAATAACTATAGGTTTGCCTAGAGAGAGTCTCTGCTGCTGTAGAGGTTTCTGTGTTTCAGGTCAAACATCATTAGTCATCCACCAATTTCCTACATCTTTGGGAGACACTGTAGGTCTCTACTATTTACAGAACCCATACAGACTACAAACTAGTTCTTTCCCAGTCTGCGGGTATTCGTATTAAGATTTGACAATTCTCCATTTTCACACTATCTTGGAAAAGTCCCCAGTCACATTCAGGAGCCTAGATTTTGGAAACAAATGTATTTAACTTTTCACCCAAAGGCCAGAAAACCTAAACCTTGAGATTGCAAAGGTCTCTTAGGAGAAGTTGAAACATAGCATGGGGCTAGTCACAAACAAGTCCAAACAAAATTCTTTTTTCAGTTTTTTTAATTCATAGGAGAGCTACATTCTTACTGCCCAACTACATTTTTACTTAGTATCAATTTATTCAAAAATTATACTAAATGTTTCCCAGTCAGACAAATACTTTTCACATAAACTCATCCATACCATGTAATAGTTTTTTTTTTCTTTAAAACCTGTTTCACCACCCCTGTGTAATCTGTGAAACATCAAGAGGTGGAGATATACTGTTTAAGGCTTATAATTGCATCCTCCATGTTATTCACTAGACATCCAAGGTATATATGCAGAATCAAACACTTATTTTCCAAAATCTTATTCAAGTGAAAGTAAATGTCCTTATTAACACCATTTATCTCATTCCCTAAGTTCATGGATGTAGTTCTTTGATGGCTGGATAGACCTCCATTACAGACATTTTCATGGTAATGCCCCTAGGGAACCAAAATAACTTTCTTAAAGGTGGTCTTTATAAGTAATGAAGTGTCTAACACTATAGGCAGTTGATTCCTCTTTTCTTTCTAAAGGTGAGAATTACAGGTTGAATTGACTAACAAACAAAGGAACAAACAAATGGCTAGAAAACCAAATTATGTACAGGGTACTCTCAATTTAGGAATAAAAAATAAAATTGTGAGGATAAGTTTTTGTAAGGATGTTAACTGATAATATAATTAGCTTGTTCATTATGGCCAAAACAATAATAATAATAATAATAATAATAATAATAATAATAAAATAATAATAAAAACTTGGATCAGCATAATTGTGTATCACATCAGTGGCATACAGAGATTGAGTGATTAATTCCCAGAGAAGAAATATTTAAAGTGACTTTAAAATATAGTATTTGGACTCTACATCCAGTATAATGCATTGTAAGGACAAAAAGAAATGCAAAGGAATCTTAAACTGTGTTCATATGCTTGTTATTAATAATGTTGGTTTTGCTAATTTGAAACTCGTATATATTGAGAGTAGTGTAGATCAAATGCTTAGTTATTTTCACATTATTAGCACTTAAAAGTTTGAAGTAAAAGAAAGGAGATACAAATGTAGGAACAAAAAATTTAAATAAAATTATGTACTAAATTCAAAACTATCAGTAGGAGATTTCGATTTATCTTTCTCTTTCTAAAAATGTATAATTCTTAGCTCTGCCACTTAAAAATTCTAAAACCAGTGACATCTCAGCATTATAGACTATCCTTAACATTCATACAGTGGCCTCTAAATACCATTTTCCTATTAAAGGAAACAAAACTCCTTTGAGAAATGTCCACTTATAGGTCTGAGAAGGAAATTGACAAAATAAGTCACTACTATCTTGTTAAGCCAGAATAAGACTATTAGTATAGTGTCCCGAATACATAGGAGATAATTGAAGGGGTTTCTACTAATGAAAGAGACAGCTTGGACATCAGAAAGAAAAATGACACTAATGGATTGAACTATAATAAGTGTATAAAAATACATGTGTGTATAATAATACTTTTAAAAAACAAAAAGCTCATTAGTCACTTTATATGTTCTGAAGGTATCCTTCTTGGGATTTAATCAGCCCAATTTGGAATGTGGGACATTCAGTAGAATAAATGACCTAGTGTCTGTCTGCAAGTAGTAAATAGCATTAGAAAAACAAACAAACAAACAAACACACACACACACACACACACACACACACACCTAGGAGAATGGGAAATAGTTATTCATTTAAAGAAACTCAAACCAAATTCAAAATTATAGACTTCTTTTAGATCCTTATTTTACCAAACAATATTTTAAAAATGAGAAAATTTTAGGTATTGATAGGAAATAACTTTAGAGTAAGTCTAAGTTATTAGACTTTAGACTAATAACTTTAGGGATTTGGGCAAATTTTGTGATATTGCGAATGTTGCGATACTATTGTTGTTATGTTAAATAGTCCAGACTATAAATAAGTGTAATGGAGGATGTATGAAACATGAATAGTGAAGTGTTCGTCATTGTTAAACAAGCATGATGGGCACGTAGGTTTTTTATTCTGTTCTTTCTTTAAGCTTTTGAGTCTAAAATAATAATTAAGTAACCCACAAATACAGACACACACACACATACTCATCAACTGTACTGTAATTTATCCTTGATTGAAATCTTCTGATAATTGAAAAAATATCTAAAAGTAATGTTTTCTGTATTGCTGCCAATACAGATACACCAGTGCCATTGGTTATTGATCTATTTTACTTAAATTACTTTATTGCTGAGATAACCTTTGATTAATTTCTACAAATATACTGAGCAGTTGTTATAATCATGGTGCAGTATTAGATATTTGGTTCACAGACACACACGGTGCCTATCATACAGACAAACATGACCCTTATCCTACCGGAACTGAGTTATGTGAAATTTTAATTTATATTCCTTGTTTTCTGCATATGCTACATCATTCATTAATTCATTCATTACATTGGCAGTTTTTATTGAATGCTTATTATGTCCCAGTTATAACACTGAACATGGTGGTAAGGTGGTGAACAAAACATATGAAATCCCTTTCTCATGACCAGTGCATGGACTGTTTCTCCGTCTTTTACAGCATTTACTATTACAGGATTTACACTGCAGATGCACTGCATTTCTAATTATCCTTACACAGGAAAAGGCTTTTCTTAAATAGTTCCATTTCTGTTTAAACTTCCTCTATAAATCTTTTCATAAAAACCTTGAGAATCCATATGATTAAAATCACACTTATTTATTTTGACAGTCGATGCATTTTATTGCAATTGTTGGTTTAGGGGATGGTATTTCCTGTTAGCTTATGAGTTTAAAAAATACATGGAATAAATCTTAGTTTCCTTTGGATTCTTATTTAAGAAACTCTGGTACCGGGTAACCCCTCAATACTTGAGAAAAGAAGGGAAGAAGAAAGGCAGTAAGAAGAAAATGAATTATATAGTGGGCAGTCTAATTAAAGTACCATTGGCAAAGAGAAAATTACAGGAACTTAGAATGTAAACTCCCTTTCTTTACATGGGGATGACACTGCGAAGAAGCAGGGAGTAGCAGATCCACATGGTTCGCTTAGTGAGAGTTTCATAAGCTGTGACTGTTACACCTTTTGTCAAAGCAACAGGCAAGTATCTTTTGGCAAGAATAGAAATTACATACAGAAAAACCTCATCCCAGCAAGATGTTTCATTGGAGCATCCCATATCAACAGGACTGGTCAGACCCAAGGAAGTTTAATTTCTACTGGCTCCCTTTTATTGATCTCATATAAGGAATCGAAAGGTTTCCCAAAGGTATAGCTACTGTCTTGTTTGACTTCCAAATAAAATCTATATGCAAACTAGCAGACGTGACAATTGTGACAGTTCCTGTCACGGTTCTTTAGCAACAAATGTTGGAAGAGAGAAAGATTATGAACAGCAGCTAGTTTGTGAAAGGACTGAGGAAGAGGCGTGAAAAGAAGGATAAAGGAAGGACACTGCAGGAAGTTTTTGCCAACACAAAACATATTTGCCTTCATTCTTTGTTTCACTTTCATCCTGCTACCCCATTCCCAATGAACTGGATGTACTTGTTAGAGATAATTTTTAACCCTTTATTTCCTCCACGATCTTTATTGTCACCTATAATTATTAAAATTACATGACCTCCTGTCTATTGGAAAATGATCTCCTCAGAGTAATTGATGTGATGGAACCATAGGATCTATGTTCTTTTCTCATTTCTCTGTAAGTCATCATAAGACTTACAGAGACAAATGAAAATAGAAAATTGTTATAGTTTTGTTATATAGCCGTGGGCTTAAATGACCATCTGAGCTTCTTATTTGTGGCAGTGTAAAAATTTAATGTTAACTGTGTTGTGTGGTTTTTGACAGAGAAATTGTGAAACAAGTTGTTCCAAAGATCAGTTCCAGTGTTCCAATGGTCAGTGTATATCAGCAAAGTGGAAATGTGATGGCCATGAAGACTGTAAATATGGAGAAGATGAGAAAAACTGTGAGCCAGGTAAAATGATTGAGGTGGTGGTTAATGTAGCTGATATTTTGACTTGGTATATAACCATTTTAAGCAGTAATTAGGAGAAAACAATGGCAAATGCACACACATACTGACTATGTTTTAGATATAAGATTTTAGATATGCTTATAGGTGAATTAAATAGTGTACCCTTTATATGTTTTGAATGTGTTTTAGCGTTTGAATGTGTTTTAGTAGGATACTTACTATGTTTGGGATCCAAGCATTACTCCCAAATTTGATTTTCTGGTTTCTCCGTCTTTCCACCCCATTTGGAATTGTTCCTCCAAGATGGAAAAGTGATATATGTTGAAACTGTAAGTGCAATAAAAGTCAGGTTTTCAGTTATGGACATTAAGGTTATGGAAAAGAATGCAGTAGTTTCAACATGAAACCAGCTGAGAAAAAGCATAAGTATATTATTTCTATTTGCATTTTGGTCCAAAATAAAAATAAAATTAGGAAGCAAGACCAGAGTACGGGGAAAAAACACCCAATTTATTGTGCGTTTTTATCCCCTAAATATAGCCTTAGAAATATGGCCATTAAAACTTAATTTTTTTTATACTTAGGTATTTTAATAGCATCATCTTACCAAAAAAACAATTACTGGGAGAAAATCATGCTATGATCTATGTACAACCACAAAAACATTACTTTGAGAGCCTAGGTGACAGTAGCAGATACAGGACACACATGTTGCTGCTCGTGGTCGATATTGCTAATTGATCTTTTTTCTTACTGAATATAGACCTATCTTCAGACTCCATATGAATACAGATCTCTAGGCAAACACTGCCAATTAAAAGGAATTAAAACTCTAAGAAAAAGCTTCTGAGCATCCTTGGAGTAAGCAAAGCCATTATATAAGTACATTTGGCTACCAGAGATTTAAAGGCAAGCCTAGCTAACTCAAACCCAGAGACTAAGGCAGCAATCATAATTACTATGTCAATTAATTAGATTAGGTACTGATAGTAGTTTAAATATCCACATGCTATTTTTATTTTCTATGTCATAAAAGAATACTTCAGATTCTATAGACTCAGTTAATTATGCATATATTCATGTTTAAGACCCCAAAACAAAAATACTTCTCAGAACTTATGCAAATATGACATTTATGTCAACACAGCCAGCTAGATATCATGGGGTCTATGAGACCATGCCAAGATTTCTACTTTTAGCTTTATATAATACATATAGAAATTAACATTCCCAAGGGTCACTAAGTCTCACTACAGTTTTAAAAACAACTTGAAACCTTTGTTTTTAAATAATTTAATTTAAAATTATGAAAAATTCATTTAACTGTTCAAAATTAAAGAGAGGGGGGATATAGAGGGTTTTTTTTTCTTCCTTTCTGTCTTTAGTGAGTTAAAAACTTACTGAACAGCCTATTACATCATTGAGATATATTTTATAAAATGCAATAATATTATGAAACACATTTTAAATAAATGTTTAATATCAGATATTAAGTACAGTTTAAATATAAACTATTTTCATTACTGTCTATGAATTTTTATATGCTTATATATGTTTTTATCTATCAAAGCAATCATTTATTTTAGTGAATTTAAATCTTAACTTTATAATTATATTCAGATTCTCCTACGTGCTCATCAAGTGAATATATATGTGCCAGCCGAGGATGTATTTCAGCATCTTTGAAATGTAATGGAGAATATGATTGTGCTGATGGTTCAGATGAGGTAAAATCTATCATTTGATTAAAATCTGTGAATTACATGAATTAGGTTCGGGAAAGCAAATGTAATAAAAATAGAGTAAAGAGAGAATCTTGATTCTTAGCCGTCTAAAATCTTAGGACAAGTACATTGAATATAGTAATTGCAACAAATACCCAAATCTGCATGCTGTTCATATACCAAATCTTATTGTCATTTGTAGGGGTTATATTCATTAAGTCAAAATAAAAGAAAGCCCACAGTGTAATAAATCTCCGGTATTGTCAGCTGCATGTTTGTTTTTCCTGTGACTATATCATTATAATTAATGAAAACTGCAGTGCCTATTTGTATTTGAACAGATGGACTGTGTGACTGAGTGTAAGGAAGATCAGTTTCGATGCAGAAATAAAGCCCACTGTATTCCAATTAGATGGCTTTGTGATGGCATTCATGACTGTGTGGATGGCAGTGATGAACAGAACTGTGACAGAGGTAAGGGGTGTGTGTGTGTGTGTGTGTAAATAAGAGAGTGGCGGTTAAAATACTGTGTCAAGTCAATAGTGTGCTAGAGGCAAAAAATAGGATCATTAAATGATTCTCTTTACCCATTCTTATTTCATTACATAATATCCCGTTCTGGATAAGCAAAATCTGGATAATTTCCAGATAGAGTGCAGTGTTAGTTTTCATATGACAAAGGTAACCAAAGTGCAGGTTTTTATTGCATCCTATCACAAGCATGGCTTTGGACTAGATGCTGGGTCAGGGATAGGGGCAGAAGGATGCAGGGAACATAACCACTTGTAGCCATTACTACAGAAGTATTTTTGGTGTGCATTTCTCTTCCATGTTGCCTGCCTTACTATGAAAGAATAATAACATATGGCATACCATATTACACATACACATACTGATACACAGCTGCAGGTCGTGCCCCAAATTTCCCTTTTGCCATATGGTTAAGAAAATGACCTACATTTTTTGTCAGTTTGGAAGACAACTTTTAATTTTGCAGTACATTATTTTTAGCTATGTTAAAATATTTCCTGACAGATAACAACTTTTTAATTGTAATTCACCACATAAAAGCAGCAATTATTCCTACTTTAGAGTCAATGAAGGGAAAGCAAAAAAAAACAATTGTGGGGCAAACCTTAAAATGATCACAAATTCCATAATTCTTATTATTTTAATAATGTTAAATACATTGTTTAAATGCAAAATTTTTTTTAACCTGCTTACAAAAGTCTCTCAAAGAGTGCACCTGGATGGCTCTGTTGGTTAAGCATCCGACTCCTGATTGGGCTCAGGTCATGATCTCACAGTTCACGAGATGGAGCCCCGCATCAGACTGCACTAACAGTGCAAAACAGACTGCTTGGTTGGGATTCTCCCTCTCACTCTTTTCTCCTCCCCTGCTCACGCTCTTGCATGCTCTCTCTTTCTCTCAAAATAAATACATTAACGTTAAAAAAAATTAAAGTCTCTTGATGTACTTTACATTATGGAATATTTGGAGTATCATCAACAGAAATGATACTAGATACTGATGTAGGCTGCAAGGCATTTGAACATGTGCTCAGGGCTTATACAGTTTAAATGTACTTTTGCAACAACATGAATGAGCTAGATAGTATAATGCTAAGCAAAATAAGTCAGTCAGGGAAAGACAAATACCATATGACTTTATTCATATTTAGAATTCAAGAAATAGAACAAATGAACAAAATGGGGAGAAAAAGAGAGACAATCAAACCAAGAAACAGACTCTTAACTATAGAGAACAAACTGATAATTACCAGAGGGGAGTGGGGGGGGCATGGGGGTCAAGTAGGTGATAGGGATTAAGGAGGGCACTTGTAAGGAACCCTGGGTATTGTATGGAAGTGTTAAATCATTACATTGTACACATGAAACTAATGTAACACTGTATGTTAACTAACTGGAATTTAAATAAAAGCTTTTTTAAAAAAGAAAATAATAAAATTTTACTTCTATAAATATCTAGTCATTCGAAGAAAAAATGCCCTCCATTTCCTTTAATATTAGATCAAACCTTTATGATTTGCTAAGATCTCCATCTCAAATCTGATAAAGTGTTGTAATATTCAGGAGAAGAAATCCTAGTTCTCATTTGGAATCTGCAGTGCATTATATAGAGCCATAAAAGGTTAGACTTCCTTAATAGCTGTTTCTACTTTTGGTTAAGTTCTCACATTCACATTCCAATTTAGAGACATCAAACATTGTAGACATTCTGGCACCAAAAGGTCTTAAATACAGTCATATTCTAAGACTTCGGGACAATTAAGTTACTCATCATTTTCCATTTTCTAGCTATTAAGCTCCATTCCCTTAATTTCAGTCTCTATCACCAGTCTGGCTGTTTCTCTCATTGCTTCCTGCCCTGCCTGGGCATATATACTACCGTGGAAGTCAACTCCAATACATTCTGCTCACTGCTGCCAGGTTCATCTTATTGAAATGTAACTCTGACTATGTAAATATTTACTCGAAACTCCTTCCTGGTTACTTACAAATATGGCAGTCAGTGTTACAAGAGAATGATCCTATTTTATCTTCCTACTCTTATACTCTATTATTTCTCTTTATGTATCATATATCCTAGCCAAATCAAAGAATAAATCTAGCAACATCTTCCATGCTTTTCAACATCTTGCCAGATTCCTCTACTATTTCTGCCATCTCAATACCTTTGCCAATAAGAATTATATCTCTCCTTTTAAGTTCATTCAGTTGTTACTGTCTTCAACCAAATCTCAGTCTCTTCTGGAGTTTCCCTAGCAACCCTTTGATTGCATACTTGTTATTATATTCTTCTTTCTAATATAATTACTTCTGTATTAGTTGACTGTTTCCCCTGTTGGAATGTGAGTTTCTTAATGTAAAAAATTAGGTATTCAAACAGAATGAGGAAATAGATTCCAGGTAGTGGGATCATTATGCACAAAGTCTCATAGGTGAGAGAAAGTTTAAGTGTTTAGGAACTATAAGTAATTGAAGATTCATGCTATAGAATTTAGTTCCAATTTTAAGCATAATGAGAAGTTTTCCAAAGCTTTTAAGGAGTCTTCAAATGTTTTTTTTTTTTTTTTCAAAAGGAGATGGTGGTAGAATGTGCACTATGTATTAGACACAGAGAATTACTGAAATGAGAATCAAGAGATCTAATTCCTTGTCTTACCTGTAGGAAAGTTTCTGTGCTCATTTATTATACTAACAAATCCAATCACAGTGAAATGTCTCCAAGACCTATAAGAATATCTGGAAAATAAGTGAATGTGCATGTATGTGTGTGTGTGAGGGCAATCCTGTCAGGATTTATCTTTTTTTTAATATTAAAATTTCATAAGAAATGTTTGTTTGAACAAAGAATTCAAGGTTAAAAAACAAACCTTACAGTTAAAAAAAAAAAGCAGTATAGAATTTGAAATCTGACTTGCCTTTTAGATTTAAAATGACCCTACTAAAAGTTTAAGCCTACTGATTAAAAAAGAGTTGAGGACCTTTAATTCAATCATTTAGAAATGTGTCAAAGCTCTCCTTCCCTCCACACTAATGTTTCTAACTTTTCTTGGGTTTCTTTGCTGCTAGATAAATTCCAGTGAATTATCTTGATGGTTAAAATATTTGATCCTGTATGGATGTACCTTAAAGCATGATCAAGTTCAGATTTCTAGTATTTTACTTCCAGGAAGTGGTTTAGGTATTGGATAGATGTACTTCAAGGCACTGTGGAAATGAAATGCCAAAATAAATCTCTCTGCTATTAAATCAGCCTTCCATTCATCCCTAAACCTGACACATGAACTAAGTGTTGGGAGCTGGAAGGCAAGATGCAGGACAAACATGAAACATTTTCCAAGTGAATCCATTTTACTGGTTTACTTTAAAAAGACGAACCCCCAAATACTGTGGAATTAAAAGCAACGTTCATATTTTTAAAGATAAAACATGGAAATTTGGTGGGTTTTGTTTTGTTTTGTTTTGTTTTTTGGTTTTTTTTTTTTGGCTTGAGCTCCCAAACTTTGCTTTCCTTAGCAATTTTAGTGGACAAGATTGAGAATTATTCTTTTTAGTTATCATCAGCTCAAAAATGTGTTTATAATTTATGAAAATTATAAAATATTTTCATATGTTAAACCTTCCCTCCACCCAAATTAAAATGGGAACTCTAGATGTTTATTTTCTGTGATGATGTGCCTGGTCAGATTTCTATGAACCTGCCAAAAGCTTATATATATATATTTATATTTTCTAATAACCTCCTGTGTGCTGAATAAGAACATGACTAAAGACTAGGAAACTGGAATTTTGATACAGCTAATCTCTTTAAATTATACCTCTTGTTTTGCTTATATGTGCCTCATGCCATTTCAAAATAAGCATTTTATGTTAGACTCAGGGTGTCATGGTAGCCCCATGATGCATTTTTTAATGCAAATTCTTCATGGTATAATAGCAAGGCTTTAGTAAGTTATTACAAAACCTTTGCCTATTACAACTGTGATTTCATTTATATTTCTCTTCTTCTTCATAAAAATAGTAATATGCCCAACACTTTTATGGGGCAAATTATAATATTATCTAATATGATACCTTTGGGAAATCATTTTTTTTCTTTTTAACAAGACTGATGTGCTACAAATAGAATTTTCTAAAAGAATCAGAGGATGTCAAGAGTTCACAAATTTTGTTTGAATATAATCCATTGTAAAATGGAACATGCAATGAGATTTAGTCTTGAGAATCTTTATTCTGAACGAATATAACTTTCACATTCTATGAATTTTGATATTGAATTAAGCACTTACTTTATATCGGTATTCATATTTTAAGTTTCTTTGGTATTAAACACCGTACATGTTATCTTTTTATTGTTTTCAGATAGTTGTTAAATATATTTTCTTGCATGGGTTTTGATACTTGAAATTACTGTTAGAATTAGGGCATTTTAGATTTGAGTATTGCAGAAGTTGAAAGAAAGGGGCACCCCAGTGTCAGATACTATGTTGTCAGTCTCACATGGTGATACTCACCATCGTGGACTTACCATGGACTTATGTTTTTCCCTATTATACAGTTTGTTAGTCTTCAGAGATGCCAGTGTAGGTTGTGCCAGTTCTTAAACACTTTTGCAGTAAACTCTTAGAACTGTTCAGATTGACATCACCACAAAGTCTTGATCTCAGCTTCAACTATTACTTAAGATTCTAAGCAATCATCCTATATTTCTCTAATCATCTGTATACCATTAACCATATCAAGTTTTTATTTATTTTTTTAATAAAAATATTTAAAAATTGTGTGCACATACAGGGGCAGGAAAGAGGCAGAGAGAGGGAGAGAGAATCTGATGGCACAGAGCCTGATGCAGGGCTCGATCTCAGAAATCATGAGAGCATGACCTGAGCTGAAATCAAGAGTCAGACTTTTAACCAACTGAGCCACTCAGGCACACCAAACATATGAAGTTTTTAACAAGTTGAATTTCCTCCTCACCTTTACTTCACAGAAATAATAAAAATTTTGAGCTTTATTCAATATCTGTTCACCAAATTAACAAATCTACCTATAGCTGTGCCTAGCCTAGCCTTTCCCTCTTCCTTCCTCTTGAAATGGAAGACCTGTTACACCTCTAGTATAAGGTAGATACTTTAGATCTCAAATCCTTCACACTTCCTGGATTCTCAAGGACTTTGTTATATCAATTACCTTTTCTCTCTTCTGTATCCTCAAGCTTACTCTGTCTATTGAATTATTTTCAGAAACACTTAAGTATATCAGATATCAGTTTTACTCCACAGAAGCTACTAGGCTCTTAATCACCCAGCCTTCTCCTCTCCTCCTTCTCTCCAAGGGCAAACTCCTAGAAAGGGATGGATGGTTACGGTACCTACTACTTCTTCGTCTAATATTAACCAACCACAAACATTTCATTAAATTCACCACCACTTCATTGGACCTCCTCTCTTAGCATTATATACATGTGCTAACTACTACCTTCTTGTTGAGACACTTTTTAGGTATTTCTCCAACCACTCTGGCTAACTAGCCTCAGCCTTTTTTGCAGACACCCCTTTATCCAATCTTTAAATGCTGATCTCTGTTTTGTTCTAAATTCCAAATAACAACTACATTCTGATCATCCCTAGTTGTATATTTACAGCTTAGAACCTATCCTATATTTCAACACATTTATCCACTATCCTACTAAATATCACTATATGCTTGTCCTACTAGTACTTTACATGAATTGTGTCATTATTTCTAGTAAGCTTGCTCTTCCTGCTGTATTCCTTTATTTATGTTTTTTTTTTTTGAACAACACCGACAGTCACCAAATGCCCCAGATAAGCCAAAAATTGAGTGCTGTGTTTCACTACTCACTCTCCTCACCACCCTCATCTATTTAGCCATCAGAGCCTGAGGATTCTACTTCCCGAAGCACTTTCAACAGTTCAACAGAAGCTAGTTCGAAATCGAGTTCTGTACTTCTGCAACACCTCTTCAAACTGGTCTTTTTCCTCCAGCCTTGGCTTTACTCTCACTACCTTCATTTCCAAGTTCTCCACACTGTAGCTACTGTTATTACACTAAAATCCAAATCTTGTTCTGTCATTTGTTAAGTTAAATCTTTGCTACTGTAAGTTAATTATTAAAGATGTGTATTCAAGTCAAAACTCAACAAGATGAGCTGTTTGACCTTCACAGACCCAGCCTTATTATTCCCTCCAAAATTGTTACTATTTTGGTTCCTTTGTATGTGATAAATATACTTAATTTTGAGTGAGTATATCCTTGCATTCTTCATGCTTTCTGTTGAATTGTGAAAAGAGAAAAAATGCAAACATTTACAAAATACACAAAAAAGTCACTACACTATTGCACAGTTTTTACCAGGATGACTATAATATTTCACCACATCACCAACTTCTGTTATAAACTTAATTATTTTTCTGTGACTTCAAAACTTTTTATGGGTTATTCTCTCTTTTAGCAATTCAGTTTGTCAGTTTCCAGATACAGCTGAATTATCTAAAAATTTTAAAAGTGTCTTTTCTTTCCAAAACAACACAATTTTTTATAATGAAAACTAATACTATTTAAAACCTAAGTTTCTCTACAGTAACATAAAGATTATGTGAAATATAAGATAATTTATACTTAAGAAAACTTCATTCTACCATCTTATCAGTATTTTCCAAAGGAACTATGATATGCCTTGGTAATATCAGATTGTTTTGAAAAGTCAACTAAACATGAGTAACTAAAAAAAAATCTTGGATACTGCTTGTCCCTAGTACTATACAGGAAAAAAGTGTAAGGAAATGAGAAACTAGATACTATGCTAAGAATTACAGGAATATGTGTCCTGCTGACTGGCATTAATTATGCTACATTTCTGTGTCTTTTTTTCTGTTTTGTTTTAAAATAAAGGAGGAAATATATGTAGAGCAGATGAGTTTCTCTGCAATAATTCCCTTTGCAAACTACATTTCTGGGTGTGTGATGGAGAAGACGACTGTGGAGACAACTCAGATGAAGCCCCTGATATGTGTGGTATGGCATTTCACATGGGTCTAGATTTTACTCTCATCTCTGAATCGAATGCACTGGCATGAATCAATAAAGTGGTGAGGCGAACCACAAAGCCTGCCATCCTGTGGTTAGGTAGATAAAGTAAAACCACAGATACAGCTTTTGTTCAGGCAATAAGAGATTACCCTGTCCAACAGCTGATGAATTTACAGAGAACCCTCTTAAATCTGAACTTGCACATGTCAACACTACTCAAAGATAGTAATGGTCTGAACTGTAGAAGTTTCATACGGAGACTTCGGCTTTGTACCAAAGTGGTCCTTTAGGCTAAATCATGTTTCTTTTTGGACAGATAACCACATGGGAAAAATGTGAATAATAAAATCATGTAGTTCCACAAGTTACCCACTACTCAGACCAAGGTTGTTCAGAGAAGGAAGATCTATATGAAGATAATATGTGAATATATTAATATATTTAACATGTAAATATATCATTATATTTTAATATTTAAATATATTTAAATATATATTATTTATACATATATATTCTATGTTATAAATATAAATATATTAATAGATTTTTATATATATTTAGATGTAGGCAGAGAACTGAAATTAGGAGTTATTTAATATTTTAATCTGAAAATCCTAAAAAAGTTAGTTTCTTCAAATTCAAGTTACTCTTAACTGATAATTGTCAAGAGCGTACTTACGCAACCAACAACTATCAACGTCCAATTTTCTTACATGTAGCAGAAATTTTTAGCCCTTATTATTATTTGTATCTAATCTCAGCAAAAATGTATTTTACCACTAATTTAAAGAAAATTACTACTACTTTGGATACAATTAAATAGCACATCAGGTGAATTAAAGAAAACATAGACTGAGTGAGTATACATACTCAAATTCTTTGTTCTGTTTGGTGCACCAGGTTAAACCAATATTTTTGAATAGATGATGACATTGAATACTGACATTACAATTGAATAAAAATTTCAAAACAAGAAGACAGCTTTATTTTTAAAGGGATTTAAAACATAAAAATGACAGTTTTTGGAGAGTGTTCTCTGCAGGCACAACTGATGAGAGACATAACTAAGTTTCAATTTTTGTGTTACATAATCTTGCAAAATGGATTCTAGAGAATCACTAGAGATTATATTGTGTCTGAATTATAATATATGGAAAATACGAACTTATCTACCAGTTTCGAGCCAGAACCTATTATTTTTATAAGTTATGTATATATATAAAATTATATATGTGTATATATTTATGTAATTATTTTTCTATTGTCTATTCCACTTCCACACACAACTAGTGAGTAGAATAGCAAATGGTCGCTAACTAATTAACCATGTGAGGCTCCAGAGTCAGAGCCCCAGGACTACTTTCAGGGCCAGGAAGTGAGTCTCAGTGACAGCTGCTGGAAAACTTAAACTACATCCAGCTTGATGCTGTGCATGTTTTTACATTCCCCTCGGTCATCAGTATAAACATTGAGTCAATCTGTTATGTACCAGCGACTGTGCTAAGTAATTGGGATTATTAAAAAAAAAAAAAAAAAAATGAACAGCACATGTTTCTCTCTGACAAGATCTTAATCTGACTGTACAAATCATAATTTTCATACATTGTATTTCAAGAAATGGTGGAATTAAGTAAAAGGTATAAGTAAGATAGAGAGGAATAAGATGAAGTCTACATAAAGAGGAATTCAGAAAGCTACAGTTTTGAAGGATCCAAACTAAAATACACTGTAGACATTATGAACAGAGTGAAGAAAAGTGTCATTCATTCACTTAATAAATATTTGTTAAGTTAGAGACTATTATTATTTTTAGTAATATAATGATGAGAGAAACAGACATGGACCCTGACTTCACAGAACTGAGAAGCTAGTAGAATAGGGATTCAAATGATCTAAAAAAAATATATGGCTACAAATGATGATACATGCATTGACAAAAAAGTAGAGTAAGTTATAAAAGAATAGACCCAGAGGAATTTTATTCAATCTTGGTTTATGGAAAATAACATTTGAGTTACAGTCTGAGAGATAAATCATTGCCAAGTAGGTGAAAGGGATGGGGTGGAGGGAAGGTGGATGACACAATGTTGTAGACAAAGGAAACAAGATGTAGACAGACCCTGAAGCAAAGTAATCCATAGCTTCCTGGAGGAACTGAAAGATCCATGTACTTGGAGCATGCAGAACAGGTAGATATTGGTTTCAGATGAAACTGAAGAGACAGAAGAGTCTAGAACCTTGTAAATCTCTATAAGGATTTTTAGGTTTAGTCTAAAAACAATTAAGAATACTAAAACGTTTTAAGCAGAACAGTTCTATAGTCCTATTTATATTTTACAAATACTGGATAGAAAGGTGCAAGTTTAAGTAAGATAATTGCTAAACTCTAGGCAGGCCATGCTGTTAGCTTGGATTAAGATAATGATACCACATATGGCAAATATACCACAGATCTGAAGGTGGTTTGAAAAACAAAATAAATTGGATTAAATAATAGAGTAGATATATGGGGCAAGGGAGAGGAAGTTACTAAGTATAATGTATAAGGTGTTTTTGTTTGCACCGTTGAATACATGGGGAACATAGGAAGAGGAACAGTATTGTAAGTAAAGATTAAAAGCCTGGTTTGAGAGACATTTGAGGAGACATTCAAGTATAGATTTCAAGTAGGCCCTAGATATTCAGTTCTGAAGTTTAAAAAGCTGGTCTAGAGTTATAAATTTGAAAGTCAGAATGGATACTATGGAATTCTATGGGATAAAAAAGAGTCAGAATAGAATGGGAACAATGAATATTAAGGAATACCATGGTGTGAAAAAGAGAAAAAGGCCAGATAATCCAGATTATTTGTACTAAAGTGAGTTTCTAAGTAAGTTCTTAGAACAGTGTTAAAAGTATAATAAGTTACTAGTAAATATTTGTCAAAGAGCATGGGATCAACTGTCAATAGAGAAGGAAGTAAAGACAAAAACATTGGAGAATAGGAAAAGGTAGATAAATCAATGAGCTAAAGTTTTACCATAGACAGAAAAAGGATATTAATGAGACTGGTTGAACTAGAAAGTTGGGAAAGTAAGAGGTGGTGGGCAGAACTTACAGCATTCAAATTAGTGGCTTTCTAAATGAAGCAATTGGAGGAAACAGTATATCCAGGTGCACTTATGTGGATCAGTTAGTGTTCTTACCTGCAAGCAACAGGAAATGTCATTGACTGAATTAAGAAGAGAAATTTCTTGAAATCTTCCAATCTTCACAACCTTCTAGGGCAGTGGGTGTCTTAGGTGAATTAGAGTAAGAGGTCATTGGGTATGAAAAACTCAAGGCTCTAAGAGGTACAGCTATTGGTTGGTTTGTTCATGTGGATATTGATGTCATCTAGGATGTGGAAATGAGTTTGGATGGAGAGCAATGACTATGAAGGGTGGTGCTACAGTCTTTGGTAAATTGGGGAGGGGGTGATGTGTACAATAAAGGTTGATGAGAAAATGGCAATAAGAAAGATGTATAATCAAATGCATAATAGTTTTTGTTTTTATTTTTTTAAATAGAGTGTGATGATGTAACAAATTTCTGAAAGCTAAATTAGGAACTTAAGGGTGTATTTAAACATGAGATAATATGAGGTTTGAGTAATTTAAGAGGCATTCCTAAAAGACCTAAAGGGGAAGAACTATGCTTGGAGTGGGAACCAGATTTCAATTAAACCAAGGAGGTCAAGAAAGAAGGAGTATGGCATATTTAAGGAGCTAATAAAGTAATATTGCTGGAATTTTAGGAGCTACAAGGGATGAGTCTGTAGGAGTGACAGGGACAAAGTAATGATCAGTCTATTGTGCCATGTAAAGTATCTTAAATATTATTCTGTAAGTGCTGGATAACTGTGGCAGACATGATCAGATTAATGTGTCAGGTGGATTCTTCTGGTATCTTTTGGAAGATCTTACATTGGGCAGTGAAATGAAGACATTTAGGATTCTACTTCAGTTTTCTCTGTAAGAGATAATGAAGAACCAAGGTATTGTAACTGGTATGCATGGAAAGAAGAAGGCAAGTTTGGGGACTGTATCAGCAGGACTGTTGACTAATAAGAGTTGAAGGCCAATAAGTGGAATGCTTTAGAATAATCCCAGACTGTGGCTATGATGTACTACTAACTGAACTATGGAAATAACACATAGTTTATGCTCAGGGAGAAGGAAGTAATGGGAAGGTGATAAAGAATGTGGTTTTGACTTACTGAATTTGAAATTCTTGAGGGGATATCCTATAATCAATTATGAGATACTAGAATTAGATAGTGAATTGAAAGTTTGAAGGGTATTGTGTCAAGTAAATCCATGAGAATGAGAAGATCAGCAGAGAATTCAAGAGTGAGATCAGAAAACCAATGAAAGAGCCCTGGAGTATTCCACATGTAAAGATAAAGAGTCATTAGAGATGTTCCTACTCCAAGGGTGGAAGTCTTCAGTTCAATAATGATGGATAGGACAGGATAAAAATCTCCAGCTTTCACTGTTGTCTCTTTTACACACACACACACACGCGCGCACACACACACACACACACACACATACATATATACAGACATATTAAAAATAACAAAGATCATCTATGTGACTCAAATACATATTCACACATTTCTGTACAGAAACACAGAGTAAGAAACACAGTTATAGTATTGTTGGGACATTTTTTTCACTGTATGACCTATTTTCAAATTTGGACCTGTAACATATGCTTGCTCAAGCTCTCTTCTGTGTGAAATTGCTCTTTCAAATAGCTAAGTGTCCTGCCATGTTGTATAAACCGCAGGCATAAATTAATTTGGTATACCAAGTGAAGTCAGCTAAGATAAGGCATCTGGAAATGAGACCATGAAGTTTGGCTCTTTTTCTTACTTTATTTCATTGCAGCTGTGTACTCTTTTCTGCAGTTAATATAAATTACTAGGATCATAGCTTCTATTATCACACATTTTCTAGTACCTGCATGTAGTCAATTTCCACAACAAAAGATATTCATAAAAACTAGATTATGGATTTCAAAAGAAGGAAACAACAAAAAAAGAAAGACCAAAACAAACAAACAAAAGAATTGTAAGTCGTGACCCAAAGGAACTGCTTTGTCTTTTTCTTTTTTTTTTTTTCAGCCAAGTTTCTTTGCCCACCCACAAGACCTCACAGATGCAGAAATAACAGAATATGCCTGCAGCCTGAGCAAATGTGCAATGGGATTGATGACTGTGGGGACAATTCTGATGAAGATCACTGTGGTGGTAAATCCATTTAATGTGAAATAATTGATTCAGTGACAGCTACAAGATAATATAATGGTTTGGGGGCTCAAAAAATTAAAACGAAGTATTTTCCATGTGGCATGTCTGAGGGTATTTTTTTTTCAGACACTTGCTTTTCTGACAAGGTATGAAAATAATCTGCTAACATTCATTTGAATAATAGAGCTATGTGGCTTTATGCAAAGTCTCTGCTAGTCTGTAAATCTCTATTGGTTATACACACTTTATTCCAGAAAATACTGCAAGAGAGAAAAAACATGGTGGTTTCAAAAGGTTCTCTGTTAAACAGCTCCTGGAGGGGAGAGTGCTAACAAAAATTGTATGTCTGTATACACAATCCTTTCTTCACAGTTGTGAAATTAACAAAACTCTTAAAACCAAAGGCTTTACTAATGTATGCAGCAAAATGATTTTGTGACAAACCCTGACTGGAACTGGTCTGAGGAAGTTTGTATTACTTTAAAAAGAAAGTCCCATTTAGGGTGAAATTCAAACATTTTCTTGTGGAAATACAGCGTTACTTATTACAGGGTGAATGAACTGTTATTTTTTTGAAAGTCCAGAATTTCAGAATCTTTTTATTTGGCCTATGAGCTTCAAATAAATGATCATGGAGCCATATTTTTCATAGTGTTTAGTAAGAACCTGTTAATTTACTCAATAAATTTGTTTTGGGGGCATCTGGGTGGCTCATTTGGTTAAGCACCTGACTTTGGCTCAGGTCATGATCTCAGTTTCAGAGCCCTGCGTCCAGCTCTGTGCTGACAGTGAGGAGCCTAGAGCCTGCTTTGGATTCTGTGTCTCCCTCTCTCTCTCTGCCCCTCATCTACTTGTGCTCTCTCTCTCTTTCTCTCTTTCTCTCTCAGAAATAATAAATGAATAAACTTAAAAAATGATTTAAAACATGTGTTTTTATTCTTTGAAGCACTAATCATTTTTAATGACCTTATAGGTAAGCTTACATACAAAGCAAGACCATGTAAAAAAGATGAGTTTGCTTGCAATAATAAAAAATGTATCCCCATGGACCTCCAGTGTGATCAACTTGATGACTGTGGAGATGGTTCAGATGAACAAGGCTGCAGAATAAGTGAGTTTATTTTCTGTTAAATTGTAGCAACATTCAAGTTCAATTTCTACTTCAACATGACTAAAATTTTCTTTACTGGTGTAACAAAATACTGTTTTCAAAGGCTTACTTGATGCCTTTTTTTTTGTAAGACTTTGCCAAAGCAGCCTTAGAATGCCAGTTAAATTAATATCAGAAAGCATGAGGTGGAAGAAGTTGATTTTAGAATGAGTATCCTTGTTAGTACTGAACCTGAGATCTCAATATCCAATTACAGACTTTGATGTCAGCAAATAAATCTATATTCCTTAATATTTTATTTTATAAAGTATAAATGTAATATTTTTTTGCCTCTTACAATATTTGAGTGAAAGATGGTCAAGGTCTTAATAATTTATTCCATGTTTTAAAAATTTAATCCATTGCCAAGTTATTCTTAAAGAAGACATTATCATTTTATGTCTTAGAGTGTGATGATATTTGACTTATTAGACCTTGGTTATTTTTGTGTTTGATATTTGATATCTGATTTTCCACATTAAGAAAAATAACCAAACTTATGACTCTAAATTCAGATTTCTCATAAAAGTCATAAAATACTTCCTATTATGGGGTCTTATTTCTTCACATTATGCATCTGAATTATTCCTCACTCAGTGATGAAACAATACCCACCAGGATATGGTCACATATATCTCAACTGAGGTCTAAGTCTACTGGTGTACCTTAATTAATTATAAAATATTCAAGAATCAGTGGGATGAATAATGGTTACAATTCTCATAATTAAAATTCTCATATTTCAAAATTATTTGATATATGTAAGTAAAATAGAGCTAATTCAACATTATTTTCATGATAATTTTCCTCTCATTTATTTGCATTCTAAAATGTTTTCTGGAAGGGTGCCTGGGTGGCTTAGTCAGTTAAGTGTCTGACTCTTCATCTCAGCTCAGGTCTTCATCTCAGGGTCATGAGTTCAAGCCCCAGGTTGGACTCCATTCTGGCTGTAGAGCCTACTTAAAAAAAAAAAAAGTTTTCTGGAATTGGAGATAAAGCTATGAAATTGCAACTACTATGCTGGAATTACAAATAACACATAGTCTGCCCTGACTTTTTTAACAGTCCACAACCACTGGAGCGTGTTCCTCCTTGAATATATTTTCAAGCGAAAAAAAATTTTAAGAACTGATGATTTAGCATACTTGCTTCAGTAACATGGTAGTACCCTTGACCGAATTCCTGAGTACTAAATTTAGGTTAGCAATCAATGCCCACATCTTTAGGTAGCTTCTAGGAAACCATTTGATTCCTAGAGAAGGATGTAGTACTCATATATCATAACATTGCAGTGATAACTTGTCATTAGAAATATTGACTCTTGACTTCCTTTTACATAGTAGTGTACTTCAATTACAGCTGTAAATATCAGCTATTGACAGTTTGGCCTAAACTATATTTAATATAAATGAGTTCAGTTTTTTATCTGCTTCTATACCTGTATAAGAAATAAGGGCTTATATAAAGAGAAGATCATAATCTTATAAATTCAAGAAGAGTTATCTATGGGATAATAAACGTAATTTCAAATTAAGAAAAAAAGTAAACTCCCACTTCAGGAATTAGAATTATATTAGTTTTGATGGTATTTTTAAATCCTAGCTCCTGCTGAATATACCTGTGAAGATAATGTGAATCCGTGTGGAGATGATGCATATTGTAATCAAATAAAAACATCTGTTTTTTGTCGCTGTAAGCCTGGATTTCAGAGAAACATGAAAAACAGACAGTGTGAAGGTATAGTACATTTCCTCAACAGCTTGCTCTTAAATCTTTAGGTAATAAAAGACTCATGAGGCTGCTAAATTGTGAGATGACATGGGACTGATTTTCATCAGAATGGTGTGTGTCTACGGGATACCATTTTACCTACAAGAGTGGAAGTCCTTGGGGTCAAGAGCCTGTTTTGTTTGCATGGCTAAGCTAACCATTTCTGGGGCTACAAAGCCTTTTCTATAGCAGATTCAGACCTGTGGGAATTTCAATTGTACTGTTACAACTCTGTTTTGAAATGCAAATAACAAAATTGCTGGTTCAGGAACTATTGAGGAATTAGAGACACTTCATGAAAGAACATGTTTATAATGACCCATTTCTCTTGAGTTGTGGCATTTACAGTGCTGCAATAGGTAATTCACTTTAGAGAACTGTGGGCTTTTGTCCTAACACCATGTCTTAAACAGTGCTTTATATTATCAAGAGTGCCTTCTAAAATTTAAAGACAGGATCTAAGTAAATCTCTGTCAACTTATTTGAGATCATTTAAAACTTGAGCATATAGGATAGCCAGGATCTCATAGTAAGTTATAGGTAAATATAACATACGTCAGACCTTTAACTATAGAACCATGAAATATAGACCTATATATACGTACTACCAGTTTCTCCGCTAAATTGGTATCATTGTGATTAGAGCCAAACCTAAATTGTGTTAAGTCTGGCTTCTCTAGGCTAAATTCAAGTGATAAAAGTGCTTTCACCTACCAGCTTTCTTCTCTACTATCTCTGATATTCTGGGATAAAGAAAAGTGATTTTGTGTTGTGTTAATCAAAATGAGATTATTGAAATGAATTAATTATATTCACCCAAAAGGGGAAGAAGTATGACCATGTCATATTTATGTACATTTTGAATTATATACTTGTATGGATTTTTCATGACATTTTATTTCTCCATTAACATGTTAACACTGAAAACTGACAGCCTAGGTTTTCTCTATTTTAATAAAAAAAAGCAAATTATTTCTCAAGACTATATTATTTATTTTCCCCCAGACACTTTGTATCAATTGTATATAAACGTACACACACACACACACACACACACCCTCTTCAAGATTTTCATTTCAAATAACATTAATTGTCTAACATTTATTTGTGAATAATGGGCTCTAATTTCTGTATATACTTACTAAATTTAAAACTCCCATTCTCAAAAGTTTCTTTATTTTTAATTATATTCTTTGCAAGCTATAAGCTTCAACTATACTCTTCATTTTAAGTTGCTGCAAATCCAGTATTTTTGTTGTGCAAATTAGCAACTTCTGAACTCCAATAAAATTTGTATCTTTACTAAATGAAGTTTTGATGGTAAGGAAAAGCAATTTGATTTGGTACGGAGGAAGGGAAAGACATTACTTTGATTCATAATTCAAAGAATTCAAATGTGTTTGTGTTCTTCCTATATAGCTCAAAAAGAGAATAAGAAATCACATTTGATGTTAGAGTCAAAACACTTTAGAATACATAAAGGGAAGACAAATTAAAGAAAATAACAGCAGAGAAGTAGAAATGGATTAATAGTTACTATGTGCCAGGCACTGTTCTAGGTACACGACATGTGTGAGATTCTTCCTCTCCCTTCACAAGTTCACAGTACAGACATTAGTATATACATATATACTAAAAATATATGTGTATTTTTAAGTAATCTCTCTGTGCAACGTGGAATCACAACCCTGAGATCAAGAGTCACATGCTTTACCAACTGAGCCAACCAGACGACACCCTGACGTTAGTATAGAGTTGAGAGACAAGGAGAAAATGGTGATTCTGGCCAATATGAGACCATGGGAGGGATTTTGAATCCACATCAAAGGGAAAACCAAAAAATCAAATAACATCCTGTTCAAAGTTACAGGTGTCAAACAAATCAAGTACATTTATTGTAATGCTTTTTTGATGGCTAAATGCTGATAAGATATACTTTGCCTTATCCCTGGTACAATATTCACTAACAATACAGTTTTCATCTCTTTACCCTACGTTTCAATCCAACACAGAAATGAATTGTTGTGAAAGTACTTAAGTTCACCTTGGGCAAAGTATCACAGTAGAGACAACAGCATCAGAAAGCCTTACACTGTCATTTGCAAGTGTTTGTGGGAAAGTCCTGATCTCTACCACTGAGGCTTTGGAACATAGTTGAGAGTTAAATGAAAGATAATTATTATTGCTGAGCTTAATCTTGAATTTTCTAATTCAAAAGAAGGATTTATCTCACAGATTTATTACATAATTAGGGCAACTATACATGATATAAGAAGCAGAGGAATTATGCTGAGAAAGCAGTAATTCATCAGAATAACCTGATGTCATTGCTGGCCCTGCTTAAGCCATTAAAATTAGAGGCATGTGTTAAGCCACAGAATATTGCCTGTGATTTATTTATTTATTACTTATGGCGTATGTATATTTATTTACTTATAGACATTCATAGTTTTGTTGTTGTTTATTTTACATAGCCCTTCTGGTAACATCATCACATCGTATTTTTGAAGCCAGAAGTGTGTTACAAAGTGTAGCTATATGTTCACTTTATGCCAAGAATTGTGTAAAATGAAGGGAATAAAATAAATGAATAATAATTTAAACCCTCAAGGTACTGACAGTCAAGTAGGGGATATGAATATATGACCACATATATGAAATGTAGTATATACAGGGCTGTAAGAGAGATACGGTGGAGAAACTATGGGATGGATATTCACTACCATCCCATGGTGGAGAACAATGAAGGTTTTACTTCAGGTGGATCTTGAGAGATGAGTATAAATTCTCTGTGTGAAGGTGGGCAAGAAGATTATGGGACATTATATGATATGTACAAAGGTATGGACATAGGTAATCAGTTACCCGATTAAAAGGAAACCTAAAGAAGTGTTTGTTTGTTTGTTTGAGTGAATGAAAATACTAAGGAAGTTTGAAGAGGTATTTCAATGTTTTGGTTTAAAAAGCAATCAATACTTGATGAGTTATTATAGTGAAACTATTATGAAAAAATAATTGTTATGGCCAGAAAATATGACACAGCAAGTCACAGACTTGAGATTTTTTAAAAGACAATAAAAGAAATAGCAATAAAAAAGTTGAAGGAAGAAAAATAAATTTGTCTTTTTTGAAATGTGGAAAGAATGGGAGTCTCTTTGGGAGTGTGATGATGCTATTTAGAGCTCTTCTCTTCTAGACCTTAATGAATGTTTGGTGTTTGGCACATGTTCCCACCAATGTATAAATGTGGAAGGGTCGTATAAATGTGTGTGTGACCAGAATTTTCAGGAAAGGAACAACACCTGCATAGCAAAAGGTAAGGTTTTAACAATTATTTCAAATGCTGTTATAACTGCTTTAAGATCTTATGGGGAAAACAACATTTCATGTTATATTTTAGCCTTAATGCCTGAAAATATAAATAAATCTCTTTAATACTGACCTATTTGCCCAGGTGATTAGTTATCATTCTTAATTAATCTAATCTGGGATAGGTTTTAGACATAACTGTCAAATACATGGTTACTGTTAAGATCACTTCAGTTTGAAAAATCTGTTCAAAAGGAGGGAAAAGTTTAAAAGCCGATGTGATAGAATATAAACTATATTTCTTCATCTGCTCTCAGTGTATTTGAGAAATATTTTTATACCAATGAAATAACAGGTTAAAGTTAGCATTATAAGGAGAATGGAATTTTGAGTAAGAATTTAAAAGGTTTTACAATAAAATCATGCTTTAATTCAGACCTCCTTTACCTAAGACTATAATTTTAAAACGTGAAGTCAGGTATTTGGAGCTTTTTTAGATATTGATTTTAATGCTTATGTTTTTACTAAATAACATTGTAACATATTATTGGTTGTAGTACATAATTGGACAACGTTCATAGGACAGTTGTTATCAGTGGAAAACAACATGATATAGTGGATGGGCTGTAGAGGTAGATGTACTTGAATTTGATCCTAGTATTGCTCCTCCTTTGCAATCTGTAGCATCAGGGAAGTTATTAAACTCTCTGAGCCTCATTTCCTCATCTGTAAAATGTAAATATGAATCCTTACTTTCCATGCCTGCCATAACATAGCTAACATAACCAAATGAGAACCTGTGGAGCTGAACTATACTTAATTGTTTGTTTAATTTGCAGATAGTATATATCCAATTCAATCTTTATGGTTTCATTAATATTTTAGTTAATATATTTAGAATTCACATTAGGGTTTTACTTGTCTCAGTATACAAATGACATTAGTATCATATTGTAGCTGTCAAAACTTCAAGCTATAAGGACCCACGAGCAACACTCTAGACACATTAATGTAGTAAATGCTGATATCACAATAAAAAATTAAAAGATATTAGAAATACGTAAGTATTAGAAGAAGACTCTCTACCTCTTAATTTTAATTTCTTAACCTAAAGCAACTCAGATGCATAAACTAAAATCTCAGGAATGTTTGAGGCTTAATGAGTACACAATGTAACATCTGAATATTGAGAATCAAAGCATTAGAACATAATGCATTGCAATTAATAAAATAGAAATCTCTCTTTATGAATAGGATATATACTACAAACACCTAATTTCTAGCCACAGACTAAGCTTTGCCTGGGAAAACCGACATCAATAACTCTTAGAAGTGTCTAGGTTAGTGTGTATTAGAAATAAGTCATGAAGACTAAAACATGATATAAAGTTGGTTGATTTTTATTAAGCAAGAAAATGTGTTAAGAATAATAATTCAAGATAATTTAAAAGTACAATTATTGATTTTACTTTAGTTGAAATTTACTTTATTTTTGTATTTCATTATAATAATCTCCAGGCTCTGAAGATCAAGTTCTCTACATTGCTAATGACACTGATATCCTGGGTTTTATATATCCATTCAACTACAGTGGCGATCATCAACAAATTTCTCATATTGAACATAATTCAAGGATAACAGGGATGGATGTATATTATCAAAGAGATATGATTATTTGGAGTACTCAGTTTAATCCAGGCGGGATCTTCTACAAAAGGATCCATGGCAGAGAAAAAAGGCAAGCAAACAGTGGCTTGATTGTAAGTAAATAACATTGACTATTTGAAGGCTCATACCTTTCCACCTTCCTGCTTTTTTTGTTTTTGTTTTTGTTTTTTATCTATCACAATATCTGACTATAGGAGGTAACTAATACATTCAATAATTTTTCCCAATATTCTCCCTGTATAAAAATAAAACATTTCCCTACTCATTTATTCGCACAGCTGCATATGATTTAATTGTATGATACTATGTTTTTATTTTAATACATTTGCTTTAGCTATACAAGAATAGTAATGAATAATACCTGTTACTTCTAGTGCATTTTATATTTTGTATTATTTAACATTATATTATGATGTGAGTTTTTTTCATTATGAGATGAGATTGGGAATCATTACTTTTTCACATTAGAAAATAAACTGCCAAAAATATGCGGGGAATATTGTTTCATTTTTAACAGTATCAGAAATATACTTCTCTTCTAGGGCAAGAAATCAACTCAATTGTGTAACCATTTCTTCTGACTCTTGATAACTATATTTCAGGGAACATCCAAAACAGAGCAATATTTTTTGCTGGTATATGATGGACATGTTGATTATCGTGGTATTCCTTTTGAGAAAAAATAAACTAGAACATTTGTTTAGATCTGTGGTTGTACACTATCCTTTTTTTTGTTTGTTCGTTTTAGGGCATGTCAATTTATTGTGTATTTTCTATTTTGAAGTAACCTGGGAGAAAATTGACAGATAAATACTTATTTTTATGGGGCATGGCCCATTCCCATACAACCAAAAAGTCAAGTGCTAAAACAGTAGGATATAATTGAAGCTTTGTATTTGAAAAGAATCAGAAGCACCTATCTGGACGACTTTACTATCTTTTACAGTGGTATCTACCATAAAAATTTGAACTTCATGAATACCATTTGAATGAAATTTGGAAGGTATTTTTATCAGGTAGATCACAATAATCTGGTTTCAAATGAAGTCATATTAACTTTCTAATTCAGCTTGGATTAAATTAACTTGAGTAAAAATCCATATACATCAGAGTTGTTTCTTCAACTCCTTCCACACCAAAACACTGTTTTATATACCACCTTTAGTTCTATTAAGAACAGTTCTAGGAGAAAGCCAAGAAATTTACTAGATCACTCTGTCTTTCTTCACTCAATCACTTGCTATCAGCCAAAAGTTGGTCAGTCTTAACTAGCTTTAGCTTTCTGTACCCATAAAACACAAATCTGCTTTGCAACAACATTGTTCCTATGGTACCATTTCATCTCTTATTAAAATAAAGTGATAAAGAGTATGTACTGTGGAGTTACATTGCCTGGGTTTTAATTTTGTTCTTATTGCTTATTAGCCTTTTAGCTTCTCTGCCCTCTCTATTTCATGAGGTTTTAGTGAGGAATATATATATATACATACATATATATATGTATGTATATATATGCATGCATATACACACATGTACTGTATTATGTTAGTGTTAATAGTTCTTGGCACATAATAAGCACTATATAGATGATTGCTATTAACATGATGACGATGCCAATGATGACCATGATGTTGATGATAATTGACAAGATAATTTTCTCTATGATGCATATTATCACATGAAAAATTATTTGTAACTTACTTTTGTCTGAATTTTATTTTCTAAAAATATACCTTGAATTTGATACAATTTTTTCAGTAAAGCTTATTTGATAGTTATTTCAGTTTTGTCCTTGGGGAGATTAATTATAATCAATGTCTTCTAGTAAGCAGAGTTTATTGTAGATCAGAAACCAAATTTGATTACTGTTTGGTAATTAAGATTTTATTCTTAAACATAAAAATATATAAATATATGTGTTTTATGTGTATATTATATGTTGATGTGTATATATTTTAATATTTTAATTTTTAATTTTATGACTGTACTATAGAATCTTTTGTAACTAATGGTAAAGCTATTGATTAACGTTTTCCTCATAGGATGTGAAACCTCATTTTATCTTTTAATGGAAGTGATTACATGTGTTGTATCATCTAGGCTTTGTTTTTCTCTCTTTCTTCAGACCTACCCACAGCTAACAGTATTTACTAGGTACATTTTCTAGGATTCCATCACAGCTGATTAAATGTCATGATTTGAAGATTGGAACCTCTGAGCCATGAGTTTTAGGGCCATGTTCTAGACATTGAGCACTCCATAGAAATTCCAACCAACACACTGCAAACAAAACAAAACTTAAGGCTATACAGATGAGGGAAATCTTTTAACTTCACTTCCTAAATCTCTTTTGTAACCCTGATACCTCAATATTATAAATATGGAATAAGTCCATTCTTAACATCTTTCTTTTTTAATAATTTATTGTCAGGTTACCTAACATACAGTGTATACAGTATAGTCTTGGCTTTGGGAGTAGATTCCTATGATTCATCACTTACATCCCAACAAGTGCTCATCCCAACAAGTGCCCTCCTCAAAGTCCATCACCCATTTTCCCACCCCTACACACTGTCCCCCTATGAACCCTCAATTTGGTCTCTGTGTTTAAGAGTCTCTTATGGTTTGCCTCCCTCTCTGTTTGCAACTTATTTTTCCTTCCCTTCCCCTATCGTTTTCTGTTAAGTTTCTCAAATTCCACAAATGAGTAAAAACATATGATATCTGTCTTTCTCTGACTTATTTCATTTAGCATAATACCCTCCTCCAGTTCCATCCATGTTGTTGCAAATTCATTCTTTTTCACTGCCAAGTTGTATTCCATGTATATATATATATACATACACACACCACATTTTCTTTATCCATTCATTAATGGATGGACATTTGGGCTCTTTCCATACTTTGGCTATTGTTGATAATGCCACTGTAAATACTGGGGTGCATATGCCCCTTCAAAGCAGCATCCCTGTATCCTTTGAATAAATACGTAGTAGTATAATCGCTGGGTCATAGGGTAATTCTGTTTTTAATTTTTTGAGGAACCTCACACTGTTTTCCAGAGTGGTTGCACCAGTTTGCATTCCCACCAACAGAGAAAGTGTGTTCCCCTTTCTCCACATCCTTGCCAGCATCTGCTGTTCCCTGAGTTGTTATAGTTAGCCACTTAACCAGTGTGAGGTGGTATCTCAATGTGGTTTTGATTTGTATTTCCCTGATCATGAGAGATGTTGAGCATCTTTTCATGTGTCTGTTAGCCATCTGGATGTCTTCTTTGGAAAAAGTGTCTATTCATGCCTTTTGCCCATTTCTTTATTGGATTATTTGTTTTTTGGGTGTTGAGTTTGGTAAGTTCTTTTTAGATTTTTGATACTACCCCTTTATCAGATACATCATTTGCAAATATCTTTTCCCATTCTGTTGGTTGCCTTTTACTTTTGTTGATTGTTTCCTTTGCTGGGCAGAAGCTTTTTATCTTGATGAGGTCTCAATGGTTCATTTTTGCATTATTTCTCTTGCCTTTGGAGACATGTCAAGTGAGAACTTGCTGTAGCCAAGATCAAAGAAGTTGTTGCCTGTTTTCTCCTCTAAGATTTTGATGATTTCCTGTCTCACTTTTAGGTCTTTCATCCATTTTGAATTTATTTTCGTGTATGGTTTAAGAAAGTGGCACAGTTTCATTCTTCTGCTTGTTGCCGCCCAGCTCTCCCAGCACCATTTGCTGAAGAGACTTTTTTCCATTGGATACTCTTTCCTGCTTTGTCAAAGATTAGTTGGTCATACATTTGTGGGTCCATTTCTGGGTTCTCTAATCTATTCCATTGGTCTATGTGTCTGTTTTTGTTCCGGTACCAGACTGTCTTGATGATTACAGCTTTGTAGTACAGACTAAAGTCTGGGATTGTGATACCTCCAGCTTTGGTTTTCTTTTTCAACATAACTTTGGCATTTTGGAGTCTTTTGTGGTTCTATACAAATTTTAGATTGTTTCTTCTAGCTCTGTGAAGAATGCTGGTGCTATTTTGATTGGGATTGCATTGAAGGTATAGATTGCTTTGGGTAGTACTGACATTTTAACAGTTTTTGTTATTCCAATCCGTGAGCATGGAATGTTTTTCCATTTTTTTGTGTCTTCTTCAATTTATTCATTAGTTTTCTATACTTTTCAACATACAAATCTTTTCTCTTTGGTTAGATTTATTCCTAGGTATATTATGGTTCTTGGTGCAGTTGTAAATCGGATCGATTTCTTGATATCTCTTTCTGTTGCTTCATTATTGGTGTGTAGAAATGCAACCGATTTCTTTATGTTGATATTATATCCTGGTACTTTCTGAATTCATGTATTAGTTCTAGCAGTTTTTTGGTGGAGTCATTCAGGTTTTCTGTGTAGAGTATCATGTCATCTGTGAAAAGTGAATGTTTGACTTCTTTCTTTGCCAGTTTGGATGCTTTTTATTTCATTTTGTCGTCTGATTGCAGAGTTTAGGACTTCCAACACTATATTAAACAACAGTGGTGAGAGTGGACATCATTGTCATGTTCCTAATCTCAGAGGGAAAGCTCTCAGTTTTTCCCCATTTAGGATGATATTACCTGTGGGCCTTTCATAGATGTCTTTTTTGATGTAAGGTTATGTTCCTTCTATCCCGACTTTCTGGAGGGTTTTTATTAAGAATAGATGCTGTATTTTGTCCAGTGCTTTTCTCCATCTATTGAAAGGGTCATATGGTTCTTATCCTTTCTTCTGTTACTGTGATGTATCATGTTGATTGATTTGCAAATATTGAACCAGCTCTGCAGCCAGGATTGGGCTTGATCATGGTGAATAATTCTTTTAATATACTACTATATTTGATTTGCTGGTATCTTGTTGAGAATTTTTTATATCCATGTTCATGAGGGATATTGGCCTCTAACTCTCCTTTTTAGTGGAGTCTTTGGTTTGAGAATCAAGGTAATACTGGCTTCAGAGAATGAGTCCAGAAGCCTGCCTTCCTTTTTTTTTTTTTTTTTTTTTTTTTTTGAAACAGCCTAGAAGAATAGGTATTAACTCTGCTTTAAATGTCTGGTAGAATTCCCCTGAGAAGCCATCTGGCCCATGACTCTTATTTGTTGGGAGATTTTGATAACCAACTCAATTTCTTTGCTGGTTATAGGTCTGTTCAACTTTTCTGTTTCTTCCTGTTTGAGTCTTGTTAGTGTGTGGGTGTCTAGGAATTTTCCCATTTCTTCCAGGTTGTCCAGTTTGTTGGCATAGAATTTTTCATAGCATTATCTGATAATTGCTTGTATTTCTGAGGGATTTTTTGTGATCTCTCTTCTTTCATTTGTGATTTTATCTATTTGGGTCCTCTTTTTGAGAAGTCTGGCTCAAGGTTTATTAATGTTGTTTGTTCTTTCAAGAAACCAGCTCTTAGATTCATTGATCCATTTTACTGTTACTTTTTTTTTCTTCTTCTTTTTTTTTTTTGATTCTATATTGTTTATTTTTGCTCTAATCTTTACTTTTTCTCTTCTTCTGCTGGCTTTGGGCTTTCTTTGCTGATGTGTTTCTAATTCCTTTAGGTATGAGGTTAGGTTCTGTATTTGGGAACTTTCTTGTTTCTTGAGATAGGCCTGGATTGTAATGTGTTTTCCTCTTAGGACTACCTTTGCTTCATCCCAAAGTGTCTGGACTGTCATGTTTTCATTTTCATTTGCTTCCACATTTTTTTAAATTTCTTCTTTAATTTACCGGTTGACCCATTCATTCTTTAGTAGGATGTTCTATAACCTCCATGTATTTGGAGGCTTTCCAAAATTTCTCTTGTGGTTGATTCCAAGTTTCATAGCATTGTGATCTGAAAATATGCATTGTAGGATCTCAATCCTTTTATATTTGCTGAAGGCTGTTTTGTGACCCAGTATGTGATTTATTTTGGAGAATGTTCCATATGCACTAGAGAAGAATGTGTATTCTGCTGCTTTTGGATGAAAAGTCTTGAATATATCTGTTAAGTCCATCTGGTCTAGTATGTCATTCAGAGCCACTGTTTTCTTACTGATTTTCTGCCTAGATGATCTGTCCATTGCTGTAAGCAGAGTATTAAAGTCCCCTACAATCACAGTATTGCTATCTATACATTTATTTATGTTTGTGATAAATTGATTTATATATTTGGGTTCCTCCACGTTGAGGGCATAAAAATTTACACCTGTTAGTTCTACTTGAATGATAGACCCCTTAATTATAATATAATGCCCTTCTTCATCTCTTGTTGCAGTGTTTATTTTAAAAATCTAATGTGTCTGATATAAGTATAGCTACTGCAGCTTTCTTTTGACATCCAGTAGCATGATAGATGGTTCTCCATACCCTCACTTTCAATCTGCAGGTCTCCTCATGTCTAAAATGAGTCTCTTGTATGGGCGGCTGGGTGGCTCAGATGGTTAAGTGTCTGACTTCGGCTCAGGTCATGATCTCACAGTTCGTGATTTCGAGCCCTGCATCAGGCTTCGTGCTAACAGCTCAGAGCCGGGAGCCTGCTTTGGATTCTGTGTCTCCTCTGTCTCTGACCCTTCTCTGCTCAAGCACTGCCTCTCTCTCTCTCAAAAAATAAATAAACCTTATTTTTTTTTAAATAATAAAATGAGTCTCTTGTAGGCAGCATATAGATGGCTGCTATTTTTTTTTAATCCATTCTGATACCCTGTATTTTTTGATTGGGGCATTTAGTCCATTTCCATTCAGAGTGATTATTAAAAGATATGGATTTAGTGTCATTGTGTTATCTATAGGTTTCATGCTTGAGGTGATGCCTCTGGTCCTTTGTAGTCTTCGCTGCTTTCCACTCACAGAATACTCCTTAGGATCTCCTACGTGGCTGGTTTAGTGGTCATGAACTCCTTTAGATTTTGTTTGTCTGGGAAAGCCTTTATCTCTCCTTCTGTTCTGAATGACAGCCTTCTGGATAAAGGATTCTTGGCTGCATTTTTTTCCTATTCAGCACATTGAGTATTTCATGCCACTCCCTTCTGTCTTGCTAAGTTTTAGTAGACAGGTCTACTACTACCCTTATGTGTTTACCCTTGTAGGTTAAGGCACATTGTCCCTACCTGCTTTCAGAATTCTCTCTTCATCTTTGTATTTTTCCAATTTCACTATGACATGTCATGGTGTTGACCTGTTTATGTTGATTTTTAAGGGAGTTCTCTGTGCCTCCTGGACTTGGATGTCTGCATACTTCCCCAGATTAGGGAAGCTCTCAGCTATAATTTGTTCAAATAACCCTTCTGTCCCTTTCTCTCTCTTCTTCTTCTGTAACTCCTATGATATGGATATTATTTTCTTTCATTGAATCATTTAGATCTCTAACTCTCCCCTTGTGGTCTAGTAATTTCCTTTCCCTCTTTTTCTCAGCTTCATCATTTTCCATAATTTTATTCTGTTTCAACTATTCTCTCCTCTGCTTCTTCCACCACTGCATCTAGTTCATTTTGCATGTCATTTATAACATTTCTTAATTCATCATAACTATTTTTTAGGTCCTTGATCTCTGTAGCAATAGATTCTCTGCTATCTTCTATGCTTTTTTTCAAGCCCAGCTATTAGTCTTATGACTATTATTCTAAATTCTTGTTCATATATATTGTTTATATCTGTTTTGAGCAATTCTCTAGCTGTCATTTCTTCCTGAAATTTATTTTTAAGAGAATTTTTCCATTTCATCATTTTGGTTAGTTTTTTATCTTTTATGCGTTTTAATAGCTTGTTATGTGTCCTGTACCTGTGAGTACTACTATATTAAAAAGGGGTCACACACTGTCCAGAGCCTGGCATTTCAGTGTTTTTGGAGCGGTTGCATGCACTCTGTTGTTGAATCTTTGGTTGATTTATCTCACCGCTCACAGTGGTGGACTGGACCTTCCGCCACGTGTGCTTTGATTTGTTCATTGAAGTAACCCTGGAAGAAAGGAGAAAAGTGGGAGAAGAAACCTTATCCCACACAAAGAGAGAAATGACAGGGGTGGAAAAAAAGACCAGGCAGAGAATCAAAGAAACTATAAGGCTTAATCCAGAGAGAGAGAGAGAGGAATATAAAGAAGGAGATACAGAAAAGGTATAAAAAGAATAGAGTAAAAATGTCTGATTAAACAAACAGACAACCAGAACAGAGAAACAAAGAATGAAAATTGACCAAAAATCAAATCAGAAACTGAAGCTCATTCCAAAGGAGGGAGAAATAAAGAGTAGAAAGAAAAAGAAGGGGAAAGAGAAATAGAGTAAAAAGAGAAATAGAGTAAAAAGAAAAAGGAAATATAAATAATAATAATTTAGAAATTAAAAAAAAAACAGACATCATACAAAACCTCAGGACAGTTGTCCGTTGGTGTCTGGAAACCAGTGACTATGCTGTCTGTGCTGGTCTGGAGGAAAGGCTGTCTGGTTTGGTCAGTGTCAGTCCCATTCTGGTAGATAAGCAGTTACTTGGCACAGGGTTTTGTGTAAATGGGTGCCACCTCCACTGGGGGCCACTGTCCTGTTTCCTGAAGCCCCACTATGTTGATAATGGGGAGAAAAATGGAGGCACCCCAATCTCTCCTCTCTAGACTGGGTGTCTCAAACCAAGGTGTTTAGGCAGCCCTCACAGAGTAGCCTGGGCGGCCTGCTTGCCCTGCTCCACATTCTCCCACACCTCCTCGGTGCTCAGCTGGGATTCAAAACCTGATGTCTTAAAGGACCCTGCTCTGCAGGGACCTGGTTCTGGAGTACCGACACTCTGCCCAGTTGATAAAGGGCCTCTGGCTGGTGCTTCCAGGGTCTTTTGTCCTGGGCGGTGGGGGTAATCTACCCACTTCCCGCAGTACTCAATGGAGGGGACTGTTCTCTCCCAGTACATCCCCGAGGTTACTTTTGTGCCCTAGGGCCAGTTCCCCTCTCCACAAGGCACAAATACATGCTGGCTCTGGTCCAGAGAAACTCACACAACCCTGAAAACTCCAATCATTAGCTTCTAAGGCTATTTGCAAAGTAGAAACTGTCTCTCTTAATATTTCTCATTCCCCAATCTCTGGTACAGAGAGGTTTTCCTCTTGTCCAAATACAATGCCATGCTTCCACAGCCTCTCTCTTCCTTTTGTTTCTCCACCAAAGGGGTTCCCCACTTTGGGCCTACACAGCCCATTTTATCTCTCCCAATTTGCATACATGCACCTCTGTCCACCCAAGCTGTCTCTTTCTACCTGTAGAGATTTTTTTGTCACTCTGCAGCCTCTATTTCTCACATTCCAAGGGTTCTGGCCTCAATTATGCTGTGTTTGAGGGATGCAGGAAATTCCGCCATCTTCTCAAAGCCAAGAGACTTAACATCTTTTTTTTTTTTTTTTTTTTACTGGTTATTTATTTGTAAGAGAGAGAGACAGAGACAGAGTTGAGTGGCGGAGGGGCAGAGAGAAAGGGAGACACAGAATCAAAAGCAGGCTCCAGGCTCCAAGCTGTCAGCACAAAACCCGATGAGGGGCTCAAACTCAGTAACAGTGAGATCATGACCTGAACCGAAGTCAATGCTTAACCTACTGAGCCAGGCAGGTGCCCTGAAGAGACTTAACATCTTAATTTGATGAATAATGTGAATTCTCAAATGATTAAATGACTCCTCTATGCCCATTCAGCTATATTGTGACCAAATTTAGAGTTTAACTTGAGTTAACTGTTACATCTCTTAGTCTCTACTTACTTATTCAAAAACAACTATCATATCGAAGTAGGAAATTTCTAACGTCTCTCCCAGATAGTAAATATATATGCTTTCCAAAAAAATGTATGGCATAGTTTATCTCTATCTAGTTGTTTACTTGGACAATTTGTATTTATTCCTCTGAAATTCAGCTTATGTATAAAGATTTGATGTTTTACCCCTCTGAATTACTCTGCCATGTATCTGCTTTTTTATTTTGTTTTTTAATCATTCTCCAGCTAGTCATCCAATAATTTAATGAGCATGAAATCTATTTCATCTTCTAAGTTTTTATGCAAATAAGAAATGATACTGACCTGAGAATTCCCCACACTTTGGAAAATGAAACTCAAGATTTTTCCCAAATCTGAATATGGAATATTGGTTTCTATCTCTGAATCCATAGGTGAAAGAAAGCAAAATACAAAAATGAAACTATGGATTTTTACTTAAAACTGCTTTATCAGTGAACCAAATGGAAGAAGTTAGCCATGTGATAGTAGGATGTCTTGAAAGTATATTTACAGCTACTAAAAAATTGGAATATTTCCATCCCAATAAAGTGTAGGAAAATAGTTGTATCAGAAATCAGAAGAAGACTTACTCAGACAACTAAATGTTAACTGAAGTCCATTCCAAAGGAAGGTAATTTTCAATACGATCTTTTTTTGGAAGTCGTGAAGGGACTAGTCTTCTGTAATCTGTGAAAATGGCTTGAATACTAATTATGATTATAAATTTAAATTTCAAATGCAGGCTAAGTTATTTATAGATAGAAATGCTTATGATTTTCTAGCCCCCTGGGCTATACAAAATGGATGGATTTTTTTTTCCTTTAAGAAAATTAAATAATTTAAAACTTAAAAGGCTGACATGATTCAATCTATATGTAAAGCATAATGAGATTTCTGAATTTAAATTTTAGTAGTCAGAACAGAATATGATAGCATTATGCAACAATTGTACATACTTTCTGGCAACTTATCATTTCTAGTATGAAATGCTGTACAGCAAAGTACAGAATGACAAGCACTATAAAGTAGGTCGTTTAGAAAAATGCAAATTATTTTAAAAATACAGATTCAATTTTTACTATTAAAGAGCTAAATATTCCTGAGCAAAACAAATGGTTTATCTGATTTACCTGATTTTTGAGAAATGAATATGAGATACCATTTTGGGCATATTTTATTGTGGCAGAGGAGGATGTTCAGAATGAACATGCTTACACTTTTATTCATTAATAATCATATCTTTTCCTCAACAAGTTGATTAAGCAATTATTTTTTCCTGAAAGCTTTTAAGAAAATATCCAACTAAGTTTTATTCATAGGTTTCAATTTTTTTAATGTTTATTTTTGAGAGAGATTGAGAGCACAAGTGGGGGAGGTGCAGAGAGAGAGGGAGATAGAGGATCCACAGCATGCTCTGTGCTGAGAGCAGACAGCCCCATGTGGGCCTGGAACTCACTAACTGTGAGATCATGACCTGAGCCGAAGTTGGACATTTAACTGACTGAGATACCCAGGCACCCCAAAATGTTTCAATTTTTTTTAATTTTTTTAATGTTTATTTTTGACAGTGAGAGAGGGAGAGGCAGAGCGAGAGGGAGACACAGAATCTGAAACAGGCTCCAGGCTCTGAGCTGTCAGTACACAGCCGGACGCGGGGCTCGAACTCACGGACAGAGAGATCATGACCTGAGCCGAAGTCAGACACTCAAACGACTGAGCCACCCAAATGCCCCAATAGCTTTCAATTTTTAACTGGAGTTGTAGCTATAAACCTCAAACCCAATATATGGGTTTGTGTGTACATCACACACACATAGACACATAGACACACACACACGCACACACACATTAGGTGTATATTAGGTGTGCATATGTATCCACACATAAGTGTATGTGTGTGTTTGTGTGTACATATTTTAGCAAACTTCAAAGTCTTGTTTTAGGACCTTGGAATACTAGTAGAAATTGATAGTTTTTTTTCATTTTTTAATTTATTTTCTTCATTATTATAAATTTGTGTTATTATAAACTATATCGTGAAATTGTCTATTCACTTGGCAAGAATACTTTTCAAGCCATCTGAGTTTATTCAAACAGTTAGCAATTACAATCATTTATTATGATTACTTTGGAAGAAATATAAAACTATCAAACCATTAAATTATTGCCATTTTGTGGCTTGATTATTGTTGATTGCATAAGACAGACACTTAACAATATGTACTGAGTAGAGTTAAATGGTTCTGTAACAGTTGTAATCAATACTCAAAATTTTACTGAATATAAATTTTATAAGGACTATATAAAACATGATTCCACAATTAATAATTCTGAGGCTATTATTGAATATATTGTATAGCATTTTAAAGTGAACCAGTCCAGTTTTCTCCATACCCAAAGCTTTATTTAAGGAGTTCTGTTTGTTAGGTTTGGTGTTCATTCCTGGGATGTAAAATGATAACAGAGTCTTATTTTCATAAAGCTTATATTCTGGGGAGCAAAGACAACTCAAGTGAACTCATAAATAAATAAATGCCAAAACTTCCAATTTTGAAAATTATATTGCAGGAAATGCAGAATGGACCAAGAAAGAAAAACTCAGATATTCTAAGTCTTCTTTGGATAGGGTGATCAATAAAGGCCCATTTGAAGAGAGGAGATTTGAGCTAAGACCTAAAAGATGAGGAGGAAGTAATGTCATTTATGTCTAAGACAACTATTTCACTTTTATGTACAGGATGGATTTGGTGGGGGAAAAGGTGGAACAGAAAGAGACCACATAGGAGGATTGTGCTCCAACCTGGTACACAAATAGTGGTAGGTTGCAGTATTATAGTCTCAAAATGGAAGGAGGTGAGTAGTTTAACTAACAATGTTTGCAGATAGAATGAATGTAGAAAATGAGGATAGGAAGGACTCGAGACCTAGATTTTACAAATTGATGGATTGTGAAAATGGTAAACTATGGGTTCAGTTTTAGTCGTGAGATCTAAGGGAGAGGCTGTAAGAGACCCAAGTGAGTTGCCAAATAGCCAGTGATGTATTCAAGTCTTGATCTTAGTCTCTGGACTGGAGATATACCTTCAGAAATAGAAGAATAGAGGAGATATCTAGAACCAGGAAGAGAGTACAGGTGAAGTAAAGAAGCACTCAGAACCAAGCTCTGAAGGCAGATTAAAATGATGACAGTGAGTGTGAAGTGTATTAGGAGAATACAAGAGAATGTAGAGACACAGAAACTAAGAGAAGAGAGTATTTTGAGAAGGAGATTGCAATTATATTTCTAGCACTGCCAAAGATCAAGTAAATGAGGACAAAGAAGTATTCAGTAAGTTTTGTGACAGATATTAATTAAAGACATTGACAAATGTTGAAAGTCATAGAGGAAGCAGACATCAGAGAACAGTCTGTGGTTCTGCATCAGTGGTCCTCAAATGGGGGTGATCTCCCACCCCAGGGGACATTTGGCAATGTCTGGAGATATTTTTTATTGTCCCAACTGAGGAGTACTGCTGGCATCATGTGAATATGGTAGAGGTCAGGGAGGCTGCTTAACACTCTACATAGGCTAGTCTCTCACAACATGGAATTATTCTGACTAAAATATCAGTAGTTGAGAAACCTTTTTCTACATCTTAATAATATCAGTCTCTCCAATTAAACTTTAGGTAGATTTTTTGTTTGTTACCTCATTTTATGTAATAATAATGCTGAAATAAAAAATGATTGTAATATGAATCATCAACATAGTTATTCTTTTATTATTTTATCTTATTTTCCCTTCTCTCTTAATATTAGAATACCTATAGGCCCCAACCTTGATCTCTTCTTGCTACCTTTCTGCACTTCCTTACAGATTTTATATAGTGTCATGGTTTAACACATATCCACATGCTAACAATTACCAAATTGATATCAGGTTTTGTTCAACTACTTACTTTGCTTTTTCTTTTGGATTTTAAAAAATGTTCCCAAAGTAGCATGCCTCAAAATAAATCTCTCATAATTCACAAAAACTGCTTCCCCAATCTCATTTAATGGCACATCCATTTTGCAGATTCTCAGAGTAAAAATTTTGGAGTCAATATTGATCCTTCTTCTCTCATAATTCCAAAATCAGGCAATCATATGTAACTTCTGTCTAGGAGCTAACTACCTTATGTCAGCTTGACTGCAAGTACCTACTTTTGAACCACTATCATCTTTCTTCTGATTTAGTGCAATAGACTCTTAACTGGTCTTGCTTTTCTTCTTACTCACCACACAGTCGCCAGAATTCTCCTTCTAAGACACAAATTAGATCACATGACATCTCTAATCAAAGATACCTAGTGGCCCCCCATTGCAAAAGATAAATTGCTCACAATATCTTACAAGGGTTTAAGAGATCTAGTCTCCTGTTACTTCTCTGACTTCATTTCCTATTAACTTTTCCCTTACTCACTCTTCGCCAGGGATGCTTTGGTATTTGGTATTTATAAAATCCATCAGTACCTACTAATGTAAGGCCTTTTCTGGAATGTTCTTTTGGTCTAAATGTTCTTCAGCCAGATATCCTACATGGCTCAATTACTGAATTCCTTCATGAATTTGTTCAAATATCATCTTCTGAATACATGATATGCTGATAGTTGCAATCTATTGTCCTCCCATTCTGGATCCTCAACACCGTACTCTTTTTTTGTTTTTCCATTCTCATAGTGCATATCTTTGATAAACTGCTGTATTATTTACTCATCTATTAAGTTTATTATCTACTCTGTACCTTACCTTGCTAGAAGTAAATTCCCATGGCAGATATTTTTGCTGTTTTGGCCACTACTATATGTAATTCTAACATCTAGAACAGAGCCTGTCCTAAAGCTGTTACATAATTTTTTAAGAGGTTACAAGCAATAAATTACTTGAAAATCTTTGGTATACATTGGAATAGTATATTGATCTTGAAAGTTATACTTTACAAGTTTTTCTTCTCATCCTCAGTATTCATCCCAAGATCAAATATTTTTATCTCTAGATATATCCCATTTTTATCTACTTTTGTCTCACAAAAATTTAGATTATGATTCCACATTCTCCTTTCTGAGGCCCATTGAGTAAACCTCCTCTGATTATCCTATATCCATTTCTGGTCACCAGTCCTAAGCGATTCTCCATACCATAGCCAAAATAATCTTAAAACATTAATATAATCATATCTCCCCACTTCAATCCTTCCAGTGGATTTCCATTGAAAAATCATTGGTTTAGGGGCCCTGGGTGGCTCAGTTGTTAAGCACCCAACTTCAGCTCAGGTCATGATCTCACGGTTCATGAGTTCAAGTCCTGCTTTGAGTTCTCTGCAGTCAGCGAAGAGCCTGCTTCAAATGCTCTGCAACCCCTGCCCCTCCCCCACTCACGCTGGCTTGCTCGCTCCCTCCCTCTCTCTCTTTCTCTCTCAAAAATAAACTTAAAAAAATAAATAAAAATCATTGGTTTATTAGCCTCTGCACGGTATCCATTCTCATCTTACACCACACCCTTCCCATTTCCTTACACACCTACGAACAGACACCCTCAAACACACATTTTTTCTGGCTATAAATATACCATACTTAATTTCCAGGATTGCAACTTCATTTCAGAATATTGAAGCATGCTCTTTCTTCTGCCTTCCTTAATTATCCTGGTGAACGAAAGCTCCTTTATTAAGAAGACATCACTTTCACTATATTAACATTGGTCTTGCTTAGGCAAGATCTTAGCGTACATAATGTATTTTCAGGTCTTCCAAAATTGAACCAACTTGTACTGTTTGAAAAGACAGGCTCACAGAAAGATTGATTATCATCTAAATAATGTCAGTTGAATGCCCAGGAAGGATCCTACAAGGTGACCTCATTTATTTATTCCAGGTTCCATTTAGACTTGGAAATCAAATTGTTAGTTTTTCTAGGGAGTAATAAGACAGTAGGAAATTTTCATGAATCTGACTGGAAAATGATATATAAAACTTAGTATCATGTATATTTACACACACACACACACACACACACGTATATATATATATTTGCAATCTGAATATATCTGATGTATGAGATACATTGAAGTATAAGAGCCCAGTATTTTTATTCAAGTATAGTTAACATGCTATATTAGTTATATATTATATAACATGTTATATTTTTATTCAAGTATAGTTAACATGCTATATTAGTTATATATTATATAACATGTTATATTAGTTTCAGGTGTACAGTATAATGATTCAACAATCCATACATTACTCAATGTTCATCATATGATTAGTCTATATCATTTCTTCCCGCCCACTTCCCTTCTAGCATCCACCAGTTTGTTGTCTATATTTAAGAATCTAGTTTTTCTTTTCTCTCTTGTTGTTGTTGTTCATTTGTTTTTTTTTCTTGAATTTTACATATGAATGGAAATCATATGGTATTTTTTCTCTGACTTATTTCACTTAGGATTATATCCTCTAGATCCATTCATGTTGTCACAAATGGGAAGATTTCATTCTTTTCATGGTTGAGTAATATTCCATTATATACACACACACACACACACACACACATATATACACACACATATATATACATATATATATACACACATACATACATACCACATCTTCTTTATCCATTCATCCATGGATGGACATTTAAGTTGCTTCCATATCTTGACTTTCGTAAATAATAATGCTGCTGTAAACATAGGGGTACATATATCTTTTAAAATTAGTGTTTTAGTTTTCTTTGGGTAAATACCCACTAGTGGAATTACTGGATCATATGGTTGTTCTATTTTTAATTTTTTGAGGAAACTCCATACTGTTTTCCACAGTGGCTGCACCAGTTTGCATTTCCACCAACAGTACAATAGGGTTCCTTTTTCTTCACGTCCTCTCCAACACTTGTTGTTGTTGTTGTTGTTGTTGTTGTTGTGTGTGTGTGTGTTTTATTTTAGCCATCCTGACAGATGTGAAGTGACAACTCATTGTGATTTTTGCATTTTCCTGATGATTAGTGATGTTGAGCATCTTTTCATATGTCCATTGGCCATCTGTATATCTTCTTTGGAAAATTGTCTATTCCATGTCCTCTGCCCATTTTTTAAATGGATTATTTGGATTTTTGGTGTTGAGCTATAAAAATTATTTATACCAGAGGTCTTTATAAGATCCCAGTTTGTACATAATTGTATACATATGCATACACACACACACACATATATATATATACATATATATATATATATATATATGTATATATATATATACATGCTACATATACTGAATATTACTGTTCATCCATAAGATGTTTACTTAATGATTCTGGAGACCATATCAATATTTGCTTCTGTGACTCTTTTTCTATGAGTTTATTGCTGTCTTAACTCCTTTCTTATTGATACATGATTTATCCAATAACATCAATTTCTTGTGTCTCTTTAAGGTACAGGTGGGTTGCAAACCAGCTATAGGGGTAAGGTAAATGAGTGAAACAGATTTTACATAACATTAGGGACCTGGGTGAGTCCCACATTCCATTAAATCAAGGGTCAGCAGCTGACTGACTGCTATTCTGGAATATTGCCCTGCTTTTGATACACTATCTTACATATACTTAATTTTTAAGAAAAACAAATTAGAATTTTTAAAGTGGTATCTTAAAGTTAAAATTTACTTAAAAGGTTTTTTTTACCTGAACTTAAAATTAGTTCTGAATCTATAATTTTGCAATCTCTGCTTTCAGATAGCTCTGCTTTGTATCTCAAGTGTTATGCTTGTTTAAATTGTAAATGTCAGAAGAAACCTTCCTTCCTTAATTCTAGGTCATTCACATAGGGGGATGATATCAAAATTGTGCCATAAGTACTAACAAATTTTTCACATACTATTCATGAAAATACATAATTAACATTAGATACATCCTTAAAGCTATATAAAATGCAGGCTTATATAGAATTAATAATATTTCATTTCTTTAAAATTTTTTTTAATGTTTATTTATTTTTGAGAGAGAGAGCCAGAGTACAAGCAGGGGAGGGGAAAAGAGAGAGGGAGACACAGAATCCAAGCAGGCTCCCAGCTCTGAGCTGTCAGCACAGAGTCCGACATGGGGGTCAAACTCATGAACTGTGATATCATGACCTGAGCTGAAATTGGATGCTTAACCGACTGAGCCACCCAGGTGTCCTTAGAATGAAAAATATTTTAGATTGTTATATAATTCAATGTTTAGAATCAGAAGAATTTTACAGATCATCTAATCCGAAGCCTTTATTTTATATGTCACAGAATTTGGAGAGAAACTAGGATTAGGTTTTACACCAAGTTTCTGATTCCAAATTTAATGTGCTTTATAGCCTTCCATATCTTTTGTTTACGTGATAGTGTGTAGAAGGTTTTGAGAGCCAGTTTTGTACTTTTTTTTTTTTTTTGGAAGGAGGGTGGTAAATGATGAATAAATTTAAAGAAAACTGAGTATGCTAAAAAAAGAGAAAAAAAGATAAAGTCACATACAATATTGAGTCTATAATCCAAAGACATATGTCGTTTTGGGAAATTGTCTGAGAATTACATACTTTTATTTAGTTCCTTTTCCCCCAGTAGGAGTTTGTGCCTATAGTGTGCCTTTTAAGGTGATACAGTCTTAATATAGATAATATAGCTTTAAAATTATTCAGATTGAAAAAATCTATTGTTCAGAATAAATTTTAGATAGAAGCCAGGAATTTCCTTCCTGATGTGTTTTTGGAACTCTTAGACGTTCTAGCTCCAAATATAACTTTTTTTTGGTTCTTTTAGATTTCCCCATTGCTATGAGCTTCTAGATAGAAATAATATATATCCACATATTTTATAATAGTATTAAGCCATGTAATTTAATAATGTTTAGAATTTTCATAGTCATTATTTTACTGCTATATCCTGGTTTATGAGAATTTAATCTGATTTGTATATTGTGGACCAAAAATGTAAAGGCACTTTTCACTTAGTATGTTAAACACCACACACACACACACCTAGAGCAGCTTTACATCTTTGTTTTAATAGCGTTATATTACAGGATAATTAACTTTAGTAAAATGAACCCGATTTTCTTTTCTCAGAAGAAAACATCACAGACAGATAAAATATGTGACTACTGTGATCTATCCTTGTGTTAACTGTATTTTCTTAAAGTATTGCTAACTATAGGAATTTTTTAAGAAGAGGACAGTATTTCCATGGTTCAAATGCTTGAAGTCCCATTTCATGAGTTTTCTTCTTTCCTTGATTTAAATCAGATGTCTCCAGTGACTTCTTTTTTTTAATGTTTATTTATTTATTTATTTTGAGACAGAAAGACTGTGTGTGCAAGTGCTGGGGGAGGGGCAGAGAGAGAGGGAGAGAGCAGGCTCCATGCTGTCAGTACAGAGCCAGATGCGGGGCTTGATCTTACAAACCATGAGATCATGGCCTGAGCCCAAATCGAGTCAGAGGCTCAACAGAGTGAGCTACCCAGGCGCCCCCCCACCCCCTGTGCCCACTGTGGTTTCTAATCTTTAGTTTACTGAAGCTGGAATCGTGATAGTACCTTACCATCCACAGCTGTAAAGGATTAGTAGTTTAAAGTAGTAACCTCTAATTTTGTTACAATCAACCTGCCAATTTTTCTGTAAGATTTAAGTGTTTCATTCATTGAAATAATATATCTCTACACGGAAGAATGCCTTAGGCCTCAAAACTTTGGCTCTGTATTTAGAGAGCTTATTAGGAATGAAATCGTCTGTCTGGAGAAAGCAGTCAAAATGTGTCTTCCACTTTGTGCAACAATATGAGCAACGCCTTTTGTTGTCAGGGTAACCACATGTCTCTGCAGTCTCTTAAATAGGACATATTTCTTGAGTGCCTCTAACTCACAGGCCTATGTATCTAGTGAGCCAGTCAAAGGGGCTATGAAAGTTTTATATTATTTTCTTCTTTTGAATCTGATGTTTGTTTGTTTGGTTTGGTTTGGTTTGGTTTGGTTTGGTTTGAGCCTCTTTGGAAGCAAATGGCTTAGCTTTCCCGTTCTGTTTTCCCATGTCAGACTCCATTCCACTCCCAGAACCTAAGTTTACTTTTACTGTGTTTGGCCACTTTTTGTATTCACCTGTTTGGTTTTGAACCTCTCCACAAATTGTCTGTTTTTTATATCAAGATCCAACAGGAATTTCTACTCCCACTTCGCAGCCAATATCCATTTAGTATCAGAATCCTTTTTATATGGCTAATACCATTCACAATCCTGGTCAAACTGAGCAATAAAGAGGGATTACTTCATTCGTATGGAACTCATTATAAAGGGTGATTCCCTCATTTGGGCTTAAGTTCCTTGACAATAGGACCATCCTATTGCTTTCTTTTTGTTATTGTTCTTTTTCTATTCAGTTCTGCTCTCTTCAGTGCTGAGAATCATTGAGTGTTCAGTATGTTAGGAGTCAATGAAGATGAACATCTGGTAGCATCTTCACCTTGATGCCATTATTCTCTGAGAATCATATTGTACTGATAATTTATGGCCATATGTTGAATTTACTGGGTGTGACATCCTTTACCCCATATTCTAATTACTTTAGTTGATACTGGAATGAAATTAAGGATTCTTTGATCAGGGAACCAGAGAATAAATGTATACATTTAAATATCTCCATCAGTATCTCTTGTGCTTAGCATTGAAAAGTAACATTTTTCCCATTCCCTAAGCCTTGTTCCTTACCCTGGTAATGTGACATAAATTTTATTTATCCTTCTACAATTTGCCATTAGTAGATTCTTCACGAGCCTGCTTACCTGACAAAGTATCACTTAGTCAAACTTATGGATGTTCTATGAAAATTAAGACTTTGGATTTTTAATTGCCTGCAGTCCAGGTTTAGAAGTATAGAATGGAAAGATAATCAGACTTTTTTGAGAATGAGTAAAAAAAAAATGAAAATCCTGAATTCAAAAAGGTGTAACTTTGCATGAAATATGTCCTATTTTAGCAAGGATACTGTAAGGACAGAAAATCATGTGTATATATTTACATCTGATAAAAGGAACCTAAGTATTTTTCTATGCTCGTGCTAGACAACCAATATCATATGTTTTTCATGCTGAAGTTTTGCTTTACTAGTGCTAGAAAATGGCAAATATACTCCAGCAGATTCTAAACAGCTTATAATGGTTATTTTTCCACTGTCTCTCATATTTATAAATTTATGACTTACACTGACATGCCCATGCCATTTGTTGATGTGTTTACTCTTAAATGCTGCCAAGCCAGAAAAGAAAAAAGCATTACAGTTAATTTAAATGATACTGGAACATTTGAAAATAATCTTGTGGTTTGGCTAGGACAAATATTTATATTCTACCCACCTATGAGTATTATGTATACAATGTTTCTAAAGCATATGGTATCGCAGAGTGCTTTTCAGTTAACAGCACTGGGCTATCACTGGGTAGCAGGATAGTATTTATTGTTAGAGTTAAGAAATAGGTTACTATAAATTTCATGATTTCAGCTTTTAAACCAAAAGGTGGAAAGTCTGATAATAAAGGTCATTAGAAATCTGTATGGGTTCTGTGTTTAGTTCAGGCCGTATTTCCTTCCTTGAGACGCCAGTAATCATACAGCAGACAGTGGCTTGCAATTCCTGTTTCTTGGCATCTCATGTTCTTTTTGAGAAGTTTAGTTTCTCTTCTTTTAATCCAAATCCACTTCCTCCTTCAGTAAAATCTGTTCACTAGTAATTCACACAAGAAACTATTATGTGTTAAAAACACATATTTCCACTGGTTGCAGGTCCTAATTAAGCTTTTACACATTGAATACATGTGTAGTTATAATCACCTTCAAATAATTGTTTCTGTTCTTGATATAATACCCCTGGGAATCCTTTCTCATTTTTGGTTATGCACAATAAACCTGGCCATGTAAAATTAATTATGACACTAGTTCCTACTCGAAGTGATCAAGTTAATTGAAGGGCACAGAGCATATGTTATTTTTCTTGCTGTCTCTTCACAATGAACTCCCTTACTTTTTGTCTCACAATAATTCAATAATACAATATTAAGCAGAAAATCCAAGCTAGTAAATTTAATATAAATTACAGAGATTGGAACTTTTCTTAAAATGCGTTCAAATATAGTATCTTTCTACATGTGTATCTGTACTAATATCCTTTTTCAATTTTTGTATCAAATTGTATGGGGGAGCATACAGAACAACTGGGCCTTCCTTAAATTGCTGAAAAGAGTGTATATTGGTACAAACTCTTTAAAAAAAAAAAGTTAGCAGTATCTATCCAAGCTAAGCATATGTATACTATAAGACTCAGCAGTTCTTTTCCTTGTTAAAAACTCAACATAAATGGATGCTTTGTGTCCACCAAAAGACATGTACAAGAATATTCATGACTTTGGTTGTAATGGCCTAAAACTGCAAATAATCCAAATGGACATCATCAGTAAAATGGTGACCAATTTATGGTATATTCACAAAGTGAAATATTACCCATCAATAAAAATGTATTAATAATTCACATGCACAACAATTTGGATGAATTTCATAGATACACTGTTGAGTAAAATAAGCCAGGAATAGAACAGTATGATGCTATTTATATAGACTTGTTTAAGGTATTTTATTTTGTTAGATATCACAATTATTGTTAGTCACAGAGGAATACGGACCAGAAGAAGTCACAGGTGAACCTTCTACAATTGTAGAAATATTCTAGATTGTGGTTATACAAGGGCAGTCATAGGTTGAACTCCAGCGAATTGTGCACTTAAGATTTGTGAAATTATATCTATAAAAATTAAGAAAAAAAATGAAGTATTTAGTTATTTAAAAACCCTGTGTAATAATTAACACCTGACCATGTTAAATATTATTCCTATACAATATCAATGTATAAATACAGAACACCCCACCCCTGCTTTGCTTTTGAAAATACTGGTTTTTGCTTTGTTTTCTTTTAGTGTCCTGAATTTAAAAGGCCCAGGGACATAGCAGTTGACTGGGTTGCTGGAAATATTTATTGGACTGATCATTCTAGAATGCACTGGTTCAGTTACTATACCACTCACTGGACTAGTCTGAGGTACTCTATCAACGTAGGGCAGCTCAATGGCCCCAACTGCACCAGACTCTTAACAAACATGGCTGGAGAACCCTATGCTATTGCTGTAAATCCTAAAAGAGGGTAGGTTAATGAGTTGGTTATTTATTCTTCTTGATATGTGTATCCATTTTTAGAGATTTTCCCACCTGTGTACTGTAGTTTTCTTTCTGTAATAAGTGTTCAACATATAATAGATTTACAAGACTTCTAAAAATCCCTTTATTTTATGTACAAAAGCATGTGCTTTTCGTACCAAATGGTGGCACAAAATATATGTTTTCCTGAGAGGTTGCTCCATTATACATTCTATGTGTGTATGTGTATGTGTCTTATGTGTACGTTGCAATACACACAAAACCAATATTGTTAACCTAAAATTAAATTTTGAAGATATTAAACATAATATTGAACATATTAAGTGTAAGAGTATTAGTATTTTGGCTATTTGTGACAATAAAAAATGAAGGTGTATGTGCAAACAAATCTAAACAATTTTAACACAAATATTTCCTTTCCTTTTCTTGAATTGTCCCTTTCTTACTCTTTTACTTTTTCATTTATAGGCAATGACCAAAAAGAAAATAGAGAAATGTTAAATAAAACTCCTAATTACTACCACTCTCTATTGGAGTTTGCGAGTCCATAGATTTAGAATTGGGCCGCAAAATCTGCTTTTTCAGGGACTCTGGAGTAATTCTGGTGCACACAGTCTGAAGAGACATTGTGTTTGGGAGCAGAGTTGGGTTGTAACGGCACTCCAACCTAACCAACTTGACCTATCTCTTCAGGATGATGTACTGGACTGTCGTTGGGGACCACTCCCACATAGAAGAAGCAGCCATGGATGGCACTCTGAGAAGGATTTTAGTACAAAAGAATTTGCAAAGACCCACAGGTATGATGTGTTGCTGACACGGTCTAGAATGCGGAACAATATGCTCGGCATATTAGTGTAACAAGACTTTCCACTTTTGTTGGCAATATAATCATTTTTACAAGCACATAAAATAATTTATAGTATGGCTTTATGAAAGTCATTAACATTTCATGTTGTATTTTGCCAACTTGAAAGTCAAGGCCTTATCATACTGCCAGTGATATTACAGGGATGTTATTTGAAAATTGCCTAAGTTGTAAGGCCGTTTGTAGGATTTCACACGCATAGAATTTCAACAGTTTACAGTGTAATAGGGTGTTTTTACCGATATAAGTTAATGATGTTGGGGTAGATGGTACTATTTCTAGAGGATCAGAAGCTAAATGGACAAAGAGGTGGGAAAACATAAATAATTTTTAAGAGAAAGATTTCATTCACAGCCCTTTCATTCACAGCCCTTTTTAATCAGACTTCAATAGCTTTCCCAGTTGTGTCATCTAAGGTATGCTCCAGACTCTCTGTACTCTCAGGACTGCTCAAGAACTCAGGTGTTTTTTCTGCCTCCCTGTTTTTCTCCCATTCCATTTGCCTCCCCACCTGCCCTTCTGACTTTTGTGCATCCAGCTGAATCTTACCCACCTTATAACATCTAACTTTAACACTTCCTCAATGTAACACTTTCAGAACTGCAAGGAACCTCAAGGATTTCATGCCACAAGCAACGCTTCCTGCCTACTATATCCCAAAGGAGAGAATACATTTTCTCTATCACATATTATTTAATCATTATGCTTTGTAGTATCTTATATAATTGAAATTTTATTTATATTTGGCACTTATATTCATTTTTTTTAATGTTTACTTTGAGAAAGAGAGAGTGTGTTATGGGGGTAGGGCAGAAAGAGAGAGGGAGACGTGGAATCTGGAGTAGGCTCCAGGGTCTGAGTTGTCAGCACAGAGCCCAACATGAAGCTCGAACTCACAGACTGTGAGATCATGACCTGAGCTGAAGCGGGACGATTAACCAGCTGAGCCACTGAGGTGGCCCGGCACTTATATTCTTATTAACTTTTAATGTGCTGTGTGATTTTTCCTTCAACTAGATTGTTTTTACTCTTTATGGGAAGGAGCAATCTTTGGGATTTAGTTCATTTACATAAGTGTGTCTCCATTCACTGGTTTAACAAGTACTAATTGAACACCCATCTGGCGGGAGAAATTTTTCCAGAGGCTGAAGACAAGTCCTTACTCTTGTGAAGCTGAAAATACCAACTCTCATGAACTTACCTTCCTCCAGAGGATAGAATATACAACATAAGTCATGTCAGATACTAATAAGTGCCATATAGAAAAGAATGGGCACTTATGGGGGAACACTATTTTGATCAGGATTATCAGAGAAGTCATCTTAGAAAGGTGATATTTGAGAAGGGAACTTCATAGAAGTAGCAGGCTAATGTGAATATGTAAGCAAAGAGCTTTCCAAACAGAGTGAAAATCAAGTTAAGAGTTACGGATGAGCTTAACATTTGTCAAAAACAGCAAGAATGTTAGTATGCCTAGAAACATTTGAGCAGCTCAGGAAAGTGGTAGAAGTGTGGGTGCCCAGGTGGCCAGGTGAAGGTCATGTAGGACCTAGAACACACTGTTAAGGACTGGATTTTATTCCAGTTTTAAGGGGAGGCATGGAAGGCTACTGGAGAGGCAAATGGCATAATATTCTCGTACGCTGTTTTCATTTTGTAAAGAACCTTAATTGTCTTAACTTTTTATTTCTAACTAATTTTGGACATATAGAAAAGTTCCAAAATTATTTTTTTTAAAGTTATGTGATGTTAACAACTTACATAATCATAGTATGTGAGACATGATTTTCATATTAAGGAATGTTTCTGGCAGCAGTTTATAGAATTGCCTGTCACAGGGTTCTTAGGAAGGAGCCTGAGACAGGAATTCTTCTAAAGGTTATTTATGAGGGGAGTGCTATTCAGGAGATATCTGTAAAATATGGAGAGAGAAAAAGACTATGTCTCAGGTAAACTCTAATTTTGGCTTCAGCCACAGGGATGTGCCTTGGAGCATAGATCCCATGACAGGGAAGGAGTCAGCTTTTATATGATCCATCAGTCTTTGGTTGGCCTTTGGACTCAAACTTCCCAATCCAGACTGCTGCAGACAGTTGAGCACAAATCTCTGGGGAAGGAGGGCAAGTGTGATTCCTTAGCTGCAAACAGTGGATAGTGGAGAGGTATCCCTACCTACTAAAGGAAATCTGAGCTGGCCACCACAGCATCCCCTACAGTGGGTGAAGTGCAAATGAACATTTTTCATGTGGTGACCACTCTGCCCAGCACTATGGGTAGTTTAATGACGAACATGGCATACTCCCTTTTCTCATGGAGTTGATATTTAAGGGAAAAAAATGAGGCATGCACTAAAGTTTTGAAGTTTGAAGTTTTGGCACAATGAGAGAATTGTTACATGCCTTATGATATCATGGGAGTGCAAAGGCAAGAGAAATTATATCTAATACTGGAAAACTATGTGAAAGGTGTCATTTAAACACGTGCTTGAAGGATAGGTAGACATTTGAAAGGTGGACAGATAACTCACCACGGTATAGTTTTTGTAAAGGTGTTCTTTTAAGTCAAATATACCGGTGTTGATCCCAGGGGATTATGTACCACCTGTGAGATTTCAGAAAGGAACTTACTATCTTCAAAGTTCAATTTTTACCATTAACAAACCAAGGGGGGATTATGACTAACTTATGATATTGTCGTATTTATTAAATGACATAGCACTCTGAGCCAGGGGCTGCAATATGAAGCACACGGTATGTTCTATGATATTTGAAGTCATGAATCACCTAGAAGGGGATGGGATAGGTAATGTAACATGAACCGAGAATAGAGAGCTTTAAATACCAAAGTATTTTGATGTTATTTTTTAGTCAATAATAAACCACTGTACAATTTTGATTCAAGTAGTGATGTGAATAAGGTAGGTCTTCTTGCTTTGGTATCACTGTGCCAATGGAGTGAATAGATAGAGAGCTAAGAGACCAGCTAAAATCCATTGAATGGTCCTAATGAGAGCAGAGAGTAGCACAACTAGAATAGTAACAGGTGAGAAGGGGAGAATGCATACAGAAGGGAAAGCAGAGTAAGCATAGAATTTATGAAATACATATGAGAATAGAGGTAGAGATAAGAAATATCTCAAAGAGAGGTTAAAATTCAATAAATTAAACATCTTCTTATTTCCTTTCTTCATCCATTCCTCCTTAAATTAAAAAATATTGGATGCTCGGGGTGCCTGGGTGTATCAGTTGGTTGAGCATCCAACTTTTGATTTTGTCCCAGGTCATGATCTCATGGTTCGTGGGATTGAGCCCCACCATCAGGCTCTGTGTAGACAGCATGAAACCTGCTTGAAATTCTTGCTCTCCTTCTCTCTGCCCTTCCCCAACTTGTGTGTGTGTGTGTGTGTGTGTGTGTGTGTGTGTGTGAATGTGTGTGTGTATGTGTGTGTATGCACACTCTCTCAAAAATAAATAAACATTAAAAAAATTGGATGCTCACTATATGCCAGATACTATAGGTAATCAGATATATTATATGGGATATATGGATCCCTACACTCACAGAGCTTAAATTCGAATATGGGGGACCATAAAAACAAAAACCAAACTGTGTGTATGCACATCTGATAGGAGAGGGTGCACCATGCAGCAGGTGTCACTTTAATTATAATGGAGAGGAAAGGCTTTCCAAGGTGCTGTTTGTTAAGATTAATTGCTAAACTATATGAAGGGGTAGAAAAAAATGGGATGATGTTGCAACACGAAGCAAAGAATGGGACAGAGACCTGAAGGTAGGAAAGCCAAAGAGCATAGTAAACAAATTGGAAAATAGCATGAGACAAGGATTAGAGAGATGGGTAGGGGTCAGCCTAGGCAGGATCTCGGAGACCAAGACAAATACCATTGCTTCATGTTAAGTAGATAACCAGCTCTAATCAGACATCAGAGACATATCAAGAAAGAAGTTGGTGTGAGGCTTTTGACTCCATGTGATTGGGCATGTGGGAGTTTTCTTCTCAGTAAGTCTGCTTTGAAAACTTCTGCCCCACTCAACAGGAGTAGACTCTTGAAAGCTGTTTATTCACTCATTCAACTAATTTTTTGTGTGTACCTACTGTGTGTCAGAGATAATTTTAGGCATTTGGAATACAGGAGTGAACATACAGATCCCTATTCTTCTAGTGGTTATGAGGCAAAACCATATTTTAAAAAGTAAATTATAAAGTTGTGAGGTGTTTCGTCACACTTGTCTTATTTTATTAGGCACAATATTAACAACAAAGGACATAATCTATCTTCTGATTCAGTCAATTGTGTGGTAGTTGAACTTCACACTCCATGAGAGTAGGAACATGATCCGTTTTGTTCTTTGCTACATACCTAGTACCTGACAGTGTATAGTACAAGGGAGGTGTCTTATGAATATATATTGGGTTAATGAATGATGTGTCAGGGAGGATACTTTCCAGCTCTCCCTCCAGTAAGAAGGCATGTAAGATTACATGTTTTTTATTTAGATACATATTATTTGATACCTAGAAGCTTATTTATGTTGCCTTTAGCTTCCCCCAAATCATGACAGTTTCTGAGAAATTAAAGAATTACATACTGGCCCTGAACTAGTTATAATTATTCATTCAATCTGTAAATTATTTTGTATTATACAACAAAAGTTATCTAATTAAATAAAATGGATAGAACTTAGGACTATTTTGGAATTCCTTGATGCATTTATTTTACTCACACTCAGATAAGGGTGTGTGTGTGTGTGTGTGTGTGTGTGTGTGCGCGCGCGCGTGCACGCGCTCGCATGTGTTTGTAACTTTAGTTTGGAATATAAGACTGGAAGTAAGCAATCTATCTCAAAAAATAGTTTTAACAATTAAAAAATAAATTTCACATAGTAAATATTTTCAGTTTTTGGACCCTTTTTATCACCTCTTAAATCAAGAATATGGTAGTGCACGCTTGCTGGTTAGTACTAATTTACAAATGTTGACTTTCCTTTAACGCAGAATGTATGTAATCTTTTTCCCTATTTCTGAGAACACAGTGATTTTAATTTATTACTTTCTTCAAGTCTTCTCGAATATCCCACTGGTATTGTCGGTTCTCATAAGATTTTGCTTTGACCATTTCCATTTTCTTTTTCTTTTCTTTCTTTCTTTTTTTTTTTTAAGACCATTGTGGATATAGAGGAACTAGTGGGAGGGTCTTGGAAATTTTCAGAGTTCAACAAAAGTGAGATTCAAAAATCCCTAAAATGTAATAATAGTCTTGATATCATGGGAGAAGTTAAGAAAATGACTATATGAATAGGGCCTTTATCATATATTCCTAAAACTTAGTGAGCCCATGTCTTTATCTTTTAAAAGCCTTCCAAATTGTGATTCCATAATACTTGATTAGAACAAAGTGACATTTTATTTTAAATTTTCTGTACTTACACAGACTTGGTTGCAAATATCCATCATTCCCAGTTCAGATAAAAATGACTTTCTTGAGAATTGATTTTTTTTCTGTTTTATTATCAGTACTTTATTAAAGACAAAAAGGAGATGTGATATTTTAAAGATAGAAATGAACTTGTTCTTTCATATAAACTTCACTCTCATGTCTATAACAAGAAAAGTTAGTTGATTCCTTTATTAACTTTTTAATTTAAAAGACTATCTCTTTTATTAAAGGGCTTAAGGAAAAATCAAAATCATCGATTTGTGGATTTTTTGGAATATAAATCCCACTCATCTGAAAGCTTTGTTATATAATTTTTATCTAGATGTAATTCCATCCAATAGCACAATATGTGACCAGAGCTGATAAAGATGGGTTTGTCTTGGACAAGCCTAGACTAACAATGCAATATATGATACTTTTGAAAACTGTCTTACTGCTGCTGAATCTGAAGCAATAATATTGGTAATTAGACTGTATTACACACCCTTTGTTGTCTTTCCCACAGTTAACAAATTGGATATTAACAAATTTAATATCCAAAAGTGAAGGACAATTTGGGGGACAGCTTTTTAAAATCTACTTCTTTATTGTATCACATTGGTGAAAGAGAAAGAAAGAAGTCTTTTCAACCCTTCTTAGACAACTGTTCTGAAATATAATGGTGGCAGAAGGAAACTGGGTCATTTTATGGTTCATGTCGCCCATAGTTATACATGAAGAAGCAAAATCATAACTTCCAACATGACTCCAAATAGCAAATTAATCATCGAGTAGAAACTAGTAAAACATGGGCCACTTGTTTTAATTGCTAAGTCATTTCTTAAAGACTGATTGGGCATAGTACATCTTTATATTATACTCAAGAAGCAATATTTATATTTGATTTGATTACATTCAGGCTAGATCTACAAACAACTAAAAAAATATTCTTGAATTATCTTCACCATGAGTTTATTTGTTTATTTTTCACTCTGATTGTTAAATCTTGGACTGTCTACAGAGGAATCCAATTAACACAAATTCAACAATACCTTTCATTCAGTTGCATTGCCATTGAAGTGTATCTCAGTTATTTATTGAATGTTCTGATTGAGAAAGCTATCTAACTTTCAGCTGCCAAAGGCATTTTAGTTTCATTGTACAGTTTTTATAATATAATACATCATATATACAGACTAGTCACAAAAATTAAATATCTATAACAGTGAAGACTAACTGTACAATTTATATGTTATAGATCTTACTTTTCTATATTGAAGGAAGTTTACTTAAGACAGAAAGCATTCTGTCGATGATATTTTTGCAAGAGGATACTGTCTGGACTCCAGTAACATTATGAAATAAAAAAACAAAAACCTGAATAAGTAGAAAAAACATTATTTTTTACCACATCTTATTTTAGTCGATTGTTATTCACTAATAGATACTGATGATACAAATAAAGACAAGCAGTCCCAAAGAAAATTAATGATTCGAGTGAAAAAGTGTAAGCACAACTAGAACCTTAATTACGGAATTTGTCATTCATTCTTCTCTACTATAACCATCAATCTTTAGTCAGTTTAAACTTTAGCATGCACACAGGTGTCTCACAATACCATAGGCCAACTCCTAATGGGTGAAAATGTCTTATGATTAAGCCCATGAACCTTTTATATTTGAGAAACATACCTTCATGAGGATATCCAAAATATAACTAATTACACTGAATTATTTTAAATTAAAAAAATTAATGTTTATTTATTTTTGAGAGAGAGAGAGGCAGGGGCAGAGAGAGAGGGAGACATAGAATTCAAAGCAGGCTCCAGGCTCTGAGCCTGGGACCAACCTGGGGCTTGAACTAACAAATCATGACCTGAGCCAAAGTCAGATGATTGACCGACTGAGCAACCCAGGAGCCCCACACCCTGAGTTATTTTAAATAAAGGTTAGATAAGTGGTTTAAATGATTAGTTAATTCTGTATATACTAAAAAGATAAAAACTAAAATATGGAAAAGGTTTTTTTAGAAAATAGCCATAATTAGGAAACCAGTAAGTGTGGAAATGAAGGATAATTAGGGTAACTTTTCATATAGGAAGGAAAATTTTTACTATAGCCAATTAAATTCTAGGTAAGCTATCCACATTGAATTCAGATAAAGATCAGTTATTCATTTTTTTTCTAATTTCTACAGTACCATAATGTAGACTGGGTAATTTCTTTGATATATGAAGAAAAATATCCATCATAATTATATATTAAGAAGCAGAAATATGATTTTAAATAATTTCACATTTATTTTTGTTTATTAATCCTTATGTATTGATTTTGTAGGTCTGGCTGTGGATCATTTTAGTGAACGAATATACTGGGCTGACCTTGAGCTTTCTGTTATTGGCAGTGTTCTGTATGATGGCTCTGATTCAGTAGTCTCTGTCAGCAGCAAACAAGGTTTGTGAAGTGCTTTTGTTTTGTCTTTAATTATTATTGAGTATATTAAGTACTGCTATGTAAATATAAATATGAAAGGTTTACGTTCTGAGTTTCCTCAATTTCTTTTTCCTTACAAGTTGTTGCTCTTACTATGGATTAAAACTTTTATTCCCAGTAGAAGAACAAAGAGGCCAGGCCAGAAAAACTTAGCTTAGGACAAACACGGTCCATTGCTTCTCAGATTCAGAAAATACTCATTCTGTTCCTTCTGTAGATATTACATTCTGGGCAGAACACTTGAGTTAATCAACATTAGTGCCTCTGAACACAAGTTTTTATTTCAAATTGCAGTGACAGCAAGCAGAAATGAATTATTGTAGGGCACCTGGGTGGCTTAATCGTTAAGCCTCTGACTTTGACTCAGGTAATGATCTCACAGTTTGTATGTTCGAATCCCACATCAGGTGAGCTTGTGCCCCACTTTGGGTGAACTTGAGCCCAGGGGGAGCTCCACTTCTCTCTCTCTCTCTCTCTCTCTCTCTCTCTCTCTCTCTCTCTCTCTCTCTCCTTCTCTCTCTCTCTCCGCCCCCCCTTGTGGGAGTCTTTCTCTGTCTGCCCCTCGCTCACTTGCACCCTCTCTCTCAAAAAAGAATTAAAATAAAATGCCTTTAAAAAATGAATGTATATAATAAAGCATCACTGTAACAATTATTGCATTCAAGAGAAAGGCAGTGTGTAAAAATAACTTACCTCTACCTCCAGTGAGTGCAGAATCTACCTGTGCTCTTCTTTTGTGGTACCCTTTCTTATTCCGGCCTCTGTGACTACCTCCTATATTTTATTCTTTTTTTTTCCTCCCACTTTCTTTGCCCAGCAACCTCAGTTCTTTCTGGTGAATTTAATTTCTTTCCCTTCTGGTTTATTTTTCCCTTCTCCACCACAACTTCTTCTCTTATTTACCACAAATTGTTTATCATATGGACTTGAAGTTTTTATATGTATATATTACATATACTGGATATAGCTCTGCTTCTTGTTTTTTTTTAACAAAAGCAGAGAAGTTGAAAGAAAAATAATTAAATTGAACTTTCATTGTGCCTTTGCCTAATGTGTGTTTTTTCTATGATAGCCCCAGACAGACAAAAAAATTCCAAATTACACCTGATTACAATAAAGTTGACCTTTTCAGCTTAAGTACATTGAAGTAGCATATATAAGTTTTTAAAAAAGCATTTTATGTTTTACAGCCTCTAGATAATAATTAAAATATAAATGTCATTTTGCTTGTTATAAATTTCAGTATCAAAAGTTAGATTAATTATTCTTTTCATAAAACCTCTTAAAGTAACAGTTATTTCTTACAATGGGAAAAATGATGGCCTCTATTATTGTTAGCCACACTCGTCATGTGCACCATTGCTATTTGCCAGGTTCTTTTCTTGATCCCATTTCAAAGCAGCAATAGTAATGCCTTTTTCTCTTCTTTTCTTTTTGTCATTCAGGCAATCTAATTTGATCATTAAGTTGATCTAGAACACAAATTCAGAATTTTGTGAGCTTCCTAATTGTGTACAATGGATAAGGCTGGCCTGTAGCTTTTCTTTTGTCAGCAAACTGTACAGAGAGATGACTCTGCATATAGTAGGCCCCCAGCAAATGCTTTGTGGGGCTGCAGATGGTTAAAGTGATGATAGAAATGTTTTTTTATGTTGTGAGTGATGTGTTTAGTATCTCATATATTCCTACTGCAAAGAAATTAATTATGACAACTTTTCAGCTAATAGTAAAAACATTATAATTCTGAAATTTTTTTAAACCACAGTATAGGATTTTCTACATGATCTAAATAAAATTGATGTTTAGTCCAAGCATTTATTTACATTGCAACTTTTATAACTCTATCTTTTAAAAATTCTAGGCTTGTTACATCCACATAGGATTGATATCTTTGAAGATTATATATATGGAGCAGGACCTAAAAATGGTGTATTTCGAGTACAAAAATTTGGCCATGGTTCAGTAGAGTACCTAGCTTTAGATGTTGATAAAACGAAAGGTGTTTTGATATCTCATCGCTATAAACAGCTAGACTGTAAGTATATTTTATACTGTTTTTGATATTGGTGAATTTTTTTCCATATGACTCTCAGAAGACAGTATTTTAAAATATTTTAACTCTTTTAATGTCTTAATCCCAAGAGTTAAGTAACTTTAATTTTGAAATCACTAAATGTTTTAAATCACCACGGTGAAGATATAAATGGTACAAAAGTTTATTTTGTGTTGGACTGTGTTTCCTTGAAATTAGAATTGACTTGGTTATTTAAAACAAAAGTTTCCTTCTATTTGTCTAAAAGTCATAATAAAACCTGTGAGTCTATATATAAACCATGCAAGTAGTGAAATACATCATTAGCCATTTTGACTCTTGTTACTGATAACCAATAACAATCATAACATCAACATTCCATCTTTAAAATCATCCTAGGGGTACTGCTTTCAAGGGTTATATTTTCTCTGATTGTGACTTTCTTATTGTTACTTTCCCTCCTAGAAAGGAATAGGTAAATGGTTGATGTAATTATCTTGAAAGATATGTTCCAAACACAACTACCAAATATATTGAAGAACAAAGTAGAAAAAAAAAAGTGGCTGAAATAATGTCTTTATGTATGAGTTTACACTTCAAGAAACTGTGTAAGATTTGTTGATAATGTTTATGGCAAATAAAAAGATATTTACCTCATTTGGTACAATTATCTGGAAAGGCAACAATTGGTAATTATCTAAATCAGTTCTAGAAACAGATTAAAATAGTACATAGCCCCCTAAGAACTTTCTGAAATGCTGTCCAATGTTTTATTGCTTTTTACCTGTGATCTGACATATTTAGTTCCAAGGTTAATATGAGTACACTCTCTATCATCCTCTAGTTCTGTTTGATTCTTATTCATAGTCAAATATTACCACCTTCGTAAAAACTACATAAACAAAACTCTGCCCTAAGTATAATAGGTGTTTGAGTAGTGGTTCTAACAGAGTGAAAGCCATTTTTATAGTCATTCTAACGACAGATCCTCTAAGGAGAGCTGTGGAGTAAGTTATGACTGCAGAAGATGCTAATTGGTGAGAAATTTAGACAAAAATAAATGTGGCAGACATTTACATGCACATAAACTCCAACCTGATGTAAAGGAAACCATGTTAAATGTGGTGTTTAGGAAAAAAAAAGTCATATCCTCTGTTTGTGTTTTGAACAAGTACATATGGATTATAAGTCTTTGTAAGTACGAGGGGGAAGTTGTTTCTGTCTGTTCAGCAGTTCTGAAGCTATCTAAAATGAGGATTAGGTCCCTCAAGACTTCAGTTGGCTGGATTTGTTTTACGTAGACCCAAACTGTACTTCGGTATCTCAGAGCAACTCTTTTACCAAAAATACGTCAGATGGAAGAGTGACAAAGCATATATTTGAATACTTTCTTCTCTCCTCAGAGAGAAGAAATGTAAATCAGGGTAAATTTCCTGTTAATGATGGATGTTGGTTAACACTTTCTCTTTACGTATAAAGGAGAATGTTAACATTGAAAGGACATACACCCAAAAGCAATTTGATAGGATGCCTTTTCAACATTGCTACTGCATCCTTTCACCTTGTTAAATTTTACATTTTTGAAGCCTGTTGTACTTATAGTTATGAATTTCTTTGTTTTCTTTTGTTTTAATCAGTACCCAATCCATGCTTGGACTTAGTGTGTGACTTCCTGTGTTTGCTGAATCCTTTTGGAGCCACCTGTGTGTGCCCAGAAGGAAAATACTTGATCAATGGTACTTGCAATGATGACAGCCTGTTAGGTAGGTAAACTTTATTATTCTGTAAATAATGAATTAATTTGTATGATAAATTTTCACAGCTATTGAAACTGAACAGAATTAGCTAGTCAATCATCAGTATAGCTGCCTTCATATCGTTGGTTCTCGAATGCCTATGTAAACTACTCTCTCTGATGATGACTTTCTATCAATTTATTCCTCATTTATTCACAGAGCTGCACGGAGCACTTGCTATACATTTAAGACTAGATTAAGAACTTTGAAGTCAAATGCCAAATCAAGATACTTTTATATAGCTCTTTCACCAGCGAGGATTATGATATTTCCCTGGATGCCATTTTGTTGTAAGGTTAAACCCAGCCATTTTAAGGTTTATTCATTCATCAGATTCATGGTGAACAACTTCCATGCACCAAACGCTAATTTACAAACTGAGGATAAGAAATGAAGTTGTAGTCTCTTCCGTGTAAAATTTGATTCACAATACATACTACTAATAATACTAATAAATACTTTGAGGGCTTATGAGCAAAACATAACACTAATTTAGAAACTAAGGACTAATTTTGAAACAAAACTGACAAGATTTATTCAGTCTTAGAACTCATATTTTAGAAGCTACATTAACATTAAAGCAAACATTTTAAAAAGTGAAACATTATTTCAGATGCTTATAAGTAATAAATAGCAAAAAATAAAAAATAAAATAACAAAAATAAAAAACCAAAATAGTATTGAAGAGATGTCTCTCAATTATCCAGGTAAACTGACGTTAAGTTCCCTCATAATCAAGACATTAACCATAATGGAAAAACAAATTGCTATTAAGTGAAAAGAAAATTAACACTCAGTAAATTTTATGACACAGACAAAAATATAGGGCTCCAAAATCCCTTGAGGATCACAACATTTTTCCACTGAGATAACTTAGGATCTCTTCATAGCAGGGTTTTCTAGCTGCTATATTTTTCTCTGTTGGAACTCCTCACATAAACACTGTGCCTTTGCCCTTAGTAAACATGTCTACACCCATATCATGTTCTCATTGTTGTCTCCTGGGAGTTACATACAATCGGAAGACTTTTACCTTTACGATACTGTAAGTGTCTAAAACTATCACAGCTCTTTCATTTAATATCTATTCTTTAAGCATTGGATATGCAAAGCTGAAGAGGATGTAGAGGTGAAATGATGAATAGATAGATTTTGTGTCAATTGAGATACATGGTACGGAAGAGACAGAGTTAAAACTACTGTGAGAATTCAGATGATCATCCAGTTAGAGAATCGATTACAGTTTTCTGTAGAATATGACCTTAGAACAAGGTCTGTAAAGACAGATGGGATTCAGATTAAGTGGGAATGAGGGATCAGAACATTAAGACAGAGGAACTGAAAAGTCATGAAAATAAGGCATGTAAAGAAAATAGTGAGTCATTTATTTTAGTTAGGGTGTAGCATGTGTGAAGTACTGTTGTGGGTGGCAAGGTTAGAACTTTCTTAACAGAGAGCTAATTGTAAATCATGATTGGTATTTTGGATGAGTACTTTAGTGCCAGTTCTTGAAAAGGAAGCTGTCACTGGCACTAGAATGCACCCTTTCTTTTTATTGATTATCTTTCCAACCAGAGTAGCTGTGATCTCAACTGTGATGGTCAAGTAAGAGAATTACATGAACATTTTCAAATGTTATTAGGCACATTTTTCACTAGCTGCTCTGACATGGTCACGTAGGTAAACTATGTGTCGCCACATATTTCTCTTTAACCTCTCAGAAATAGATTTTTTTAAATATCAGTCTATCCTTGTGAGGAGATGTGCCACATTTTTACTAGTTCCACATACACTCTTAACCAATGATCTCACAGGTGCCCCCTATGTACTGTGTCTACCTGTATTAGAGACCCCTCAGAGAGAGATTAAGATTCTGCACAGAAGTATTCTACTAATGCCACCAATGTGACTTTTACATCGACTCAGATGTTATCAGTGTTGTTTTTATGGTCAAGTTGCCTATACTTTTTGCTGTTTTCCCTTTATAACTCGACATTAATATCTCTTCTACATAACACTCCTTTTTTCTTCTTTGCTTAGTGTAAATAATTTATCTAATAATCCACGTTTATTTATCCAGTAATCCAACAAATATACAGGAAGAGGCTGGCCTGGGGTAGATCTGAGGTCGAGCTTTGTTTTAGGCCAAGATCTATCACTTAACTAATTTATGTGACCCTGCCTTCCCTTAGTCTCCATTTCTCCTGTATAAAATTAGATTAACAATAAATATTACTACTAGTTGTAGTAATAATAAATATTTTTAAGGTTTATGAGCAAAGCACATGTAAGTATATGTATATTATTGTATTTAATTCCCCTGAGATCCCCAATGATAGTATTATCATTACCCCTATTTTTATAGATTAGGAAAATAAAGCATGAAGAGGCTCAGTTGATTGTCATCCCAAGGTGAACCTAGGCATTCTACACTCTTAACTGTCACACAGCACACCAAAGTGCCTCTATGTCACCTGTATTGTCCACGTCCAGAGTCACTGAAAATACTGGAAAGGACATATATAAACTGCCTAGCACAATGCTTTGCAAAAAGTAGGCACACAGCACTCTAAGATAAATCTATCATGAAGTAGGTAGGAAAATGAAGCAGGTTTCTCGCTATATTACATCACCAAATTTTATAGTTTTATGTTTAGAATGAGAAAGCATGTTTGTCTAACTATGCACTTATTCAAGATCTAAAACTTTTTAAGAAATTTCAGTTTTACTCTTTCAGATCTGATTGAAAGACATGATTCCAGGTACCTCCTAAAAGCTCATTTTGTAATTTAAAAGAAAATCTTACATTTTAAATAATCAGAGTGTTAAAAATATTCATATTGGCCTCTATGCATATGAGTCTTGGTTGCATACAGCTAGGACCACCTCAGTTAAGAATATAAATAAGGAGATTTCAGAATTATTGATTGGTGTAGATAAATGTCAATTAATTTTTTCCTGACATTAACATTTGATACAGCCAAGTTTTCTGCTCCTTATAATTACTTGTCTTTCTCTAGCTGCTATTGTTAAATGATGAGACACTGAATATTTTTAATCTTCATGTAAGAAATTTGAAATTCAAATGCTACTCATTCTTGGAAAAGTATTCACCTGCTCTTTCCTATAGTTGATTATAATTGCTGGAGCTTGGCTTCTAGGGGTGATTTAGTTATTGGCAAAAGCAGCCTTCTTTTTCATTATAAAACTATTACAGTTAAGTTTTGAAACTCCACTTCTATTTCATCAAACAGTGTTATATTTTAAAATTTCTGTTGCCTACGAGGCCCGTTGTAGAAATGCACTTGTCCTAACATGTAGAGATTTCAGCTTTTTTTTTTAATTTTTTAATGTTTATTTATTTTTGAGAGAGAGAGACAGAGTGTAAGCAGGGAAGGGGAAGAGAGAGAGAGGGAGACACAGAATCCGAAGTAGTCTGCAGCCTCTGAGCTGTCAACACAGAGCCCAAAGTGGGGCTTGAACTCATGAACTGTGAGATCATGACCTGAGCTGAAATCGGATGCTTAACAGACTGAGCCACCCAGGCACCCCTAGATTTTGAATATCTATGTAGTTCACTTAGAACATTTACAGGTGAAAATGAACTCCCCACATAATAATCTTAACTGTGATCATAATGCCTTAAATATTTATCTTCACTGTTTACATTCACAGCTCCAATTAGGATCTTTTATGCTGAATGAATTAGAAATGTTTGGGTGAATTTTAAACTAAGAAAGCCTATAATTCCATTCTAGATCTTTCTTGAGAACTCAACCTCTATATTCAACTCTTTGCTTTACAATGAGGCAAGTCTCAGAATTGTCTGGTACAACTGATAAATAGTCTCTATTGATGACAATGGATATGATATTTGAATCTTCTTTTTTTTTAATTTGAAGTCACTGAGGTTCTTTACGGTGCCTGTATGATTATTGCAGTGATACATTAAAGCTTCTACTATGTATGGGCCAATGTATCTTGAATAAGGAATACAGGCTATTTTGATTTGACCTTACTTCACTATAAAAGAGGCATGACTCTAGTAGAAGACATATTCTAGAGCCGAATGCTTCTTACAGTATTCTCAATCATTTGTGTTCCATTGGGCATTATGGCCTGCCCTAAGTAAAGCAGTATTTCTAATGGAGCAAGGCCATGTTAGCACACATAGAAAAATAACCTGAAAAATTTTTCCAAACCAATTCTTATCATAAATCAGACTCATCATATTTTTAAAAATAATTTTGCAACCCAAGGGAATGACTATCCTTTCTTATCCTCAACCAAAATGTATTAAGTAGACAGATGGTGCCTAATCATTTTCCATATGGAAATTTTACATATGGAAATGTTTCTGACACTGTTTTATCAACCTCTTTTACCAAATCTAAGTGACTTTTAGTTTTAAGTTGTTTATACATAGTTAATAAGGATGTATATCAAAGAATATACTTTCATTTAAATGTTTTTCTAGACCACAAATTATATGTGTGTGTGTATATATATATATATATATATATATATATACACACATATATATATACATATGTGTATATATATATATACATATATATATACACATATGTATATATACTCTAAATTTATCCTACATATTTTAGTTTGTTTAAATGTCAAATAGTCCTAAAAATAGGCCATGTTTGCTTATATCACAAAGAAAACGCATTGCTTATAAAATATTATATTTTTAGGAAGTTTCAGTTTGTTTTGTTAAAGTTTTAATAGATATAAGAAACGATTGATAATTCTTTATGCCTGAAGGATAACAGTTAATTCAATATTTGTATTCAACCTTCAACAGTGGTTAACATCTATGTCTCTGTTTTCAGGTAGTGTTTATACTATTTTGTTTCTTCTACTTTTATAGTAGAGGTATTTATTTGGAGAATTTTATTTAAAAAAGTAGATCCTAATATTTAATTTTTATTTATTTAAATTGTCCTTACTCTGCCATCCATTGAATAGCATGCTAATTTGTACATTTCTTCTTATAACCAGATGATTCATGCAAACTGACTTGTGAAAATGGAGGAAGATGCCTTTTAAATGAGAAGGGTGATTTGAGGTGTCACTGTTGGCCTAGTTATTCAGGAGACAGATGTGAAGTCAATCACTGTAGCAACTACTGTCAAAATGGAGGAACTTGTATGCCATCAACACTGGGTAAATATGTGAATGTCACTGTATATTAAAATAATTAGCATTTTTCCTTATATGTGAAAAACATAAAGAAAATACTTAATGTTACAGATATAATTCCTGATGTCTTAATAAAGAATACATAAACACAAGTTAAATATAATTGTTAATTCACCATAATCAGTAGCATTTGTTCTAAATTCAGTAGTGAAGTTCTAGTCACAAAATTAGCAATGGTACTGATCATTATCACGTGTTGAGTGCCTGCCATGTATCAGGGCTCAGTGTTCATAGATATTCTGATGCTGGCTTAGAATGATTAAGTAACACCAGTTTTATAAGCCTTATATGTTTGTCTCCAAAATCTGTTCTTCTTTATTTTAATTTTATTTAATTTTGATATTTCAAGGTAGAGATTTTTTTTTAATTTATTTAAATTCCAGTTAGTTAGCATTCAGGTGTACAATATAGTGATTCAACACTTCCATATAACACATGGTGCTCATCTCAACAAGTGCCCTCCTTAATCCCCATTGCCTATTCCACCTCCCATTCACCTCCCCTCTGGTAACCATCAGTTTGTCCTTTATAGATAATAGCTTTTTCTTGATTTACCTCTCCCTCTTCCCCCCCCCTTTGCTCCTTTGTTTTGTTTCTTAAATTCTACATATGAGTGAACTCATACGGTATTTATCTTTCTTGGACTGACTTCTTTCACTTAGCATAGTACTGTCTACCTCCATCCATGTTGTTGCAAATGGCAAAATTTCATTATTTTTGTGGCTGAGTAATATTTCATTGTGTGTGTATATTATATCTTTATCCATTCATCAGTCGATGGGCATTTGGGCTGTTTTCATAATTTGCCTAGTGTAGATAATACTGCCTATTATAGATAATACTGTAGATAATATTGTAGATAATACATTGGGGTGCATGTATCCCTTTGAATTAGTAATTTTCTATTCTTTGAGGAAATATCCAGTAGTGCAATTGCTGTATTGTAGGGTAGTTCTATATTCAACTTTTTGAGAAACTGTTTTCCAGAGTGGCTGCACCAGTTTACATTCTCACCAACAGTGCAAGAGTGTTACCCTTTCTCCATATCCTCACCAACACCTTTGTATTTTGTGTTATTGATTTTAGCCATTCTGACAGGTGTAAGGTAATATCTCATTGTTATTTTGATTTGTATTTTCTTGATGATCAGTGATGTTGAGCATGTTTTCATGTGTCTGTTGTCCATCTTGATGTCTTATTTGGAAGAATGTGTTCTGCCCATTTTTTAGTTGGATTATTCATTTTTTGGATATGGAAGTTTTTTTTTTCTTAATGTTTATTTATTGTGAGAGAGAGTGAGAGCAAGCAGTAGAGGGACAGAGAGAGGGAGAGAAAGAATCCCCAGCAGGCTTCACATTTTCAATGCAGAGCCCGACATAGGGCTTGAACTCACAAACTGAGATCATGACCTGAGTCAAAATCTAGAGTCAGATACTTAACTGACTGAGCCACCCAGGCACCCCTGGATGTTGAGTTTCAATAAGTTCTTTATAGGTTTTGGATACTAACCTTTCTCAGATATGTCATTTGCAAATATCTTCTTCTATTCTGTAGGTTTCCTTTTAGTTTTGTTGATTGTTTCCTTCATATGCAGAAGCTTTTCTATTTTGATGAAATCTCAACAGTTTATCTTTGCTTTTGTTTCCCTGCCCTCAGGACACATATCTAGAAAGAAATTTCTGTGGCTGATGACAAATAGAGTACTGCTTGTGTTCTTCTCTGGGATTTTTATGGTTTCATGTCTCACTTTTAGATCTTTAATCCATTTTGAATTTACTTTTGTGTATGATATAAGAAAATGGTCCAGTTTCATTCTTTTACATGTTCTTTTTTAATTGAACAGTTTGCCTAATGCTAAACATAATTTGCTTTTGAAAATTAAATTAGGGGGACCTGGTTGGCTCAGTCAGTTAAGCGTCTGACTCCTGGTTTTGGCTCAGACCATAATCTCATGGTTCATGGGTTTGAACCCTGCATCGGGCCCTGTGCTGACAGTGTGGGGCCTGCTTGGGATTCTCTCTTTCCTCTCTCTCTCTCTCTGCCCCTAGTCCACTCACAAGCTCTCTCTCCCAAAATAAATAAATTTAAAAAATTAAATTAAGTTAAATTAGGTTAAATTAAAAAATTAAATATCAATATACTATATCATTACACCTGATAGCATCATAATTCCTATCTCAAATTATAACTACTTTGTTGGTATTGTAATACAGTGTATAATATGCTTTGAAAATATCAGGTTACTACATGTTAAGATATACTTGAAATTCTTATTAAACTATGCAATAGCTGTGTTTGCAAAAAGGATTTTCTACAGTGCATAAGTGAACATTAAAACATATTTTTCTACTTAGTTCTATTATATTTAAAACATGTTCCCATGGGAAAAAATTAACCCCAATGCATAATAAAAATATAATTTGTAAATTCCAAAAATCAGTCTAAAAGACAGTATGCAACTATTAGAGTGCAATTTATGCACATTTAATTCTACTACAATAAATGCAAATTTAGTCAAATGGAAAATTAATCCATATGATCTTCACATCCCCTACACAGTTAATTTCTGTCTTACTGGGAATTCTCACTGCTTCTATTGCGTATTTTATTTTTTGAAGCATTTAGCATAATGCTAACTGAAAAGAGCCACATGAAGAAGCATTTTCAGTGGAGTTCAGAGGAACCAAACTGTTTCTGATTTGCATTCTAATAGTAAAAGCATTACTATTTCTTTAAATTTGCCTTTATGTCTACAAATATTTTTAACTTATGACTAATTGATAATTAAGGTATTCTAACTACTTAATAGAATTCTGAAAAAAAATTCAGCAAGTTGATTGAAATAAAAAGGCACCAGATCTTACTACATGTTTTCACTCTGCCTAGGAGAAGCTACTCCTTATGGTAGAGTATATTCCATTGTTGTGGGAGAAACTGTAGTACTGGGACCATCATTGAATATGCAAATGAAAATTGAATTAATGTGAAGTAAAAGGATATTAGGACACTGTAATTGTATTTTTGTAACACAGATACCATTTTCTTTAGGGAAGAAGCTTTTCTTTTACAAATGAGTTGTATAAAGATTTTATAATTTGTTAATTTTCTCATTAAGATAATAAAAATTACTGGGTTACAACCAGATGATTTTCTTATATTTATCTTTAGAAATATTTAAGCCAAGAAGAGTTTGGTACTGCAGACTATGAATATCTACTCAACCAGCAATGGATCCACAAGGACAAATCTCTATTGATTTTGCTGTCCTGTTAATGGATCCCGAACTACTTGGGGATACAGCACAACTTTTAGTGTTTGATTCAAATCATTTGTCCAGATCTTGCTGTATTCTTAGTACATGTATTTTATCTTTGCACCCAGATAGAGTATTAGATCTTGATTTACATAGATAACATGTTCAAAAAAATTATTTTTCAAATTAGTTATATAAATGAGTCCTTATATGAATTCAGCTTGAGATATGGCCATGAAGTTTATTGTCTTATAGCACCTAATTATTTATAATAATATCATATCCAAATAAGTCATCTACAAAGCATTTTTTACTTTTAAAAATATGGGTTTATAAAAACATTGTTTACTATTATAGACTGTAGAACCTCATTATCTCCACACAAATGTTAATTTGTTAAATAAATCCCAGTGGGCAATTCGTGGATTTATTCATTGTTGGTTTACTTACAGTTAAGCCTTTTGGCAAATTCCTATGTGGACACTATATGACTAGGGTTTGGGGCAGCTTTAATTAAAATTTATAAGTTTATGACAGTTGTATAGAACTATAATAATTGAACAAAGGAAATGTCACCAGTTAATTAAAAGCACACATCTGAGAGGCATAATTAAAATTTTGCATCTAGGAATGAGTTTTTCCTCATTCCTTAAGTTGTTTTTTTTTTGAAAGAGAGAAAGCTAAAAATAAAATATATGAACTATATTCATATAGAAAAGTACTATAAAATGAAATCATTTGACATTGATTATATCAGCAAGGGTGCATGTAGTTCATTTCTATGACCTCATAGGAGGAAATTAAGATAAAGTTTGCCTTGAGCAAAATAATGAAAATGAGAGTAAAGAATTGAATTTTTCAATCATTCTATTATAGAAAATAAAGAATAATTTAAGAATGTTTCTCATCATGGATATAATGAGGGTATTTATGTGATTAAATATATTTATATATTTACAATTAATCTTCACTTTTATAAATATTTATAATCTAAGGTATGTTGATGCTGTTTGGTATTTTCCTTACTCTTATAAGTCTATTATTTAAAATTTCAGTGTTCATATCAAAATGAATCGAGGTTTTCTACACAGCTGATTTAGAGTAATAGAGCAAGAGAGTTTGTAAATTTGGGGCAATATAGCCAAATATTCCCACTCATACAGTTTGGAGTTACGCAGAAGGGAAAGCAGTTTTTAATTTGGGAAGTTTGAAAATACATAAAAGCAGGACTGGCTAGGCAAAGGAGTGACAACACAATTTTCTATAGTAGATAATATTTGTAATGAATATCTTAAATGAATATGAAAAGAAGAAGCAAAAACTCTGCTTGAGCCTTCTCTGTAACCACATCTGTGGACTTGGGCAATGAACGATTTTGTCCCCACAACTGAAACAGGAGTAAAGAGGAGTAAGGAAAGGCGGTGGGGGATGGGGCGGGGGGAGATTCTTCTCACTATGTCTCCCTGCAACAGGCAGGGACTTTATAATTATAAGCAAGTAGATGGTGAGACTTTCCTTTCTCATTCATTCAGGTTCTTTCTGTTCAGGACACTGCCCCCAATATGAAGGTGGCATAGATGATGGCACTGCCATCAAATATTGGCTGCCCTAAAAGTGTTCTCTCCAAGTGTTCTCTCTCCCAGTTAAGCTAGGAACTTTTGGATACCCTGAAAACATCATGGGAGTAGTGACAAAACATGAACACTGATGTGTCTCAAGTCACATCTGTACCTAGGACATGGAGTACACAACCACCTAATTAACATCATGATAAAGGGTACGCATGCCCGCCTTTAACTGTCCATCTTTGTTTTTCTGTCACTTTTACTTATATGAGAGCAACTTTTCATTTAAATTAAGCTTGATGTCCTAGCTTCCTCAACATAAATATTGTTTATATTTAGGGAATGCTGAGAGCTGGATATTTGGTCCTACTTGCTTTTTTAAGAATCCAAGAGAATATTAAGTTGAAAATGTAAAATCGAAAACATAAAATAGTGCATATAATGTTAACAAATATGTGACATAGAAAGACATAGCTATGACAAATCAAGTAGGAAAAAAAAAACAGAAAGCATACTGAGCAAATGACAGAAGACAAGTCTCACACATACACGCAAACATAGAAAAAAGGAAGATAAGAGGAAAAAGAAGGAGGAGGAGTTTGAAGAGGACAAAGCACAGGATCCCAGTCGCACACACATGAAACCAGCATCTTCAAATCACTATAAGAAGAGAATGTTCAGGGTAAAAATCTTGACGCAGGTAATTTGAAAACACTCATCAAGAGTTTAAAATTTTTTCTGTGTTCTTTAATTAACTAATGTCAGTTTTATAAACATATCCCAAGGATTATATAATGATAAAAAACAAAATATTTAGAATGAAGATGTTCAATATACTGTTATTTATAATGTAAAATTAGAGGTAGAAACCTGAGTTCAAATAGTATGTAAAACATACCTAAAAGATGAATTTTATATGATAAATAAAACCAGAATTGTGGAATATATAATAATATAGGAAAATATTCATATTGTACTGTATTGTATTTTTATTGAAGTATGGTTGGCACACAGTGTTACATTAATTTCATGCATACAATTGAGTGATTTGGCAACTCTATATGTTATGCTAAGCTCGTCACAAGTGTAGCTACCATCTGTTACCATACAGTGCTATTAAGGTATCATTGACCATATTCCCAGTGCTGGTACCTTTCACCCTCATGACTTATTCATTCCATAACTGGTAGCCCGTACCTCCCACTCCCCTTCACCCATTTTGCCCATTCCCTAACCCCTCCCCTGTGGCAACCACCAGTTTGTTCTATGGGTCAACTCTTTATATATGTTTGTTTGGGTTTTTAGATTCCATATATAAGTGGGATCATATGGAATTTTTCTTTCTCTATCTGAATTATTTCACTTAGCATAGTACCCTTTGGGTCCATCCATGTCATCACAGTGGCAAGATCTCATTCTTTTTCATGGCTGAATAATCTTCCATTGTACATATATATCCTATTTTTATTTATCTATCCACAGACACTTAGATTACTTCCATATATTGGCTGGTATAAATAATGCTGCATCACTAATCATCAGGTAAATGCAAATCAAAACCACAATGAGATACCACCTCACACCAGTCAGAATAGCTAGTACCAAAAAAAAACAAGAAATAACAAATGTTAGCAAGGATATGGAGAAAAGGGAACCCTCATGCACTGTTGGTCGGAATGAAAATTAGTGTAACCACTATGGAAAATGGTATTTTGAGGTTCCTCAAAAATTAAAAATAGAAACATCATAAGATCCAGTAATTCACATTGCATTTTGAAGTTAAAAAGGACAAGAAGTGGCTACATGAGTCCAAAATGGAAAAAAATGCATACATAAAGTGTCTATATAAGGAAATAGATCCTTCTCTGTATGTATCTATTTTCTAAGTTCCCCAAGTAACATGCATTGCTGTTAGAAAGTAATAAAGTAATAATTATGATTATTGCCAATCACAGTAATTAATATATATTAATTAGACTGCTTATGAGTGGCGGGTGCTGTTCTCAGTCCTTGCACCTTCTCAAAAAACCTGTGAGAGACTGAAAGTAAGATTCTCTCTAATGCTGCTGCTGACTTTATGAAGCACAGTTACTGGTTCATTTGGACCACATGGTGGGAGCAGTACTAAGCTATTCAGTCTTATGACTTTCTAAGCTAATCTCGGATGGTTTGAGTTGGCTTCCTTCTATTCACAGAAAGGACAAAAATATTTCAGTTTCATTTTCACAAAGCTGGCTGAAAACGAACTTTCCAGAGGTATAAATAGATTGTGACCTATAATTTGAAACATGTCAGAATATATTAAGTAGTACTGGGAGGGCGCTAGGTAAAGTCCACAGTTTTTCCTTTTCTTTCTCAGGTTTGGTGAATAGTTCTCTGTAATCTTTATGATGCTTAAGACAACTCGACAGCTATAGTCAACTTACTAAAATTATGTATAAATGGGCACTCACTTTCAGTGCAGGAAAACATTAAATAAAGTGGAAAAGTAGAATGTCAAATCTCTTTATCAAAAAGAGTAGCAATTTTTTAAAGCATTCAAAACTTTTATTGAATCTAAGTCAGAAGTGAAGACAGATTTCACAAAGCAGAGTAGTCTTGGGGATAAGAGGTCAGGAGAAGAACTTTCTGATAGCAATCTAGTATCCAACTAAATAATGCTGTAGTGACTTATTTCTCAACTTACTATTTTTATCCTATATAAAAGAACAAGAATGTGGGTTTTGTTCAAATACTAAAGATGTTGTGAGTAAAGAGCATGTAACTTTTTTTTTAATGTTTATTTATTTATTTTGAGAGACAGGGAGAGAGAGAGAGAGAGAAAATGAGTAGGGGAGAGGCAAGGAGAGAGGGGGAGAGAGGATCCCAAGCAGGCTCCACACTCAGCACAGAGCCTGACTCAGGGCTCAGTCTCACAAGTGTGAGATCATGACCTAAGCTGAAATCAAGAGTCAGATGCTTAACTGATTGAGCCACCCAGGTACCCCAAGAGTATGTAACTTTTAGAGAGTATTTTCATAGAATATTAAATGTAAACATTTGTAAATACGTCCTGCAGTTTAAATGTCAATTAAATGCTATTAGACTCAATGTGTTTATCAGACTATTTGAACTAAACAGTGACTGTATACATAGAAGACCAGTAGGTAGAAAACATTACAACCAGGGATAAAAATTTACAAGCACCAGACTTACTCAACCGGTACCAAATCAAACAGTAGAAGAGGCAAGGTTCACACTGACAAATGAGTATGAATTCAAATAAATTGCTTAGAAAGAGAACTGACTAATGATGCTCACTAGCAGGTATCTACCTCTCAGAAATAATAAACGCTGTCACTGTCTCATAGGAAGCTCACATGTAATTACTTTTGCTAGCATTTCTTCATGGTAATCAGCCACACATTTTCAAGCATTATGTGTATATGAAAAAAAAAGGGTAATGATTTATTTGTCCAATATCGAGCAGAGAAGTAATTTTGCCTGCTTAAAGTCATACAATATTGATTAAATTGCACTGATGAGTAGCATCTTTATAATCAGCTTAAAAACTGTTTATTAAATAAATCTAGCTTTTAAAGACGGACACCAGTATTACATCAAGTTACTGAAAAATGCCAACAGATCACCTTTTTTTTTTAATGTTTATTCATTTTTGAGAAACAGAGAGAGACAGACTAAGCAGGGCAATGGGCAAAGAGAGAGGGAGACACAGAATCCAAAGTAGGCTCCAGGCTCTGAGCGGTCAGCCCAGAGCCCGATGCAGGACTCGAACTCATGAACCGCGAGATCATGACCTGAGCTGAAGTCAGGAGCTTAACCGACTGAGCAACCCAGGTGGCCCCAACAGATCACCTTTATGATATTCAGATACAAATACATGCTTTTGAGCATCTTTATTGATATTTATTCATATATTATTTGACTCAAAGCTACACAGCAAATTTTACTCAAATTATTAGCAATCAAATAGCGATTTCTATATGGAATATATATTCAGTAATTGTAATATTTTAGAAAATTTGCAGACATAATGTTAACTTTATTCTAATGACTACTACATTTTGAATGCTTCATAAATGCCAAGAACTCTGGCAAATTTCCTAGATGTATTACCTTATTTAATGCTTATCACTCTGTAATGTCTACATTGTGGCATTTTTCAGATGTGAGCTAGAGTGGTTAAGAAAACTAGAATCCAAGAAACTAGATTATTCCAGAGTCAGTGCTCAAAGACATTACCTATTATCAATGACAATAAGCAATATTGTCTGCCCATATCAGAGAAAGAGGCTGGCTATGACTATATAACTAAAAGTAACGTATAGTCAAATAGGCCCATTTATCTAGAGGTAAACTATACCCAAATCCTATAAAGTTAATGCTCATTTAACAAGGAATAATGATAAATCATTGTGATATCCATGTGGTTGCCTATATAATAGAAAAGATTCAGTTTTTGTTAAATACTTTAAAACATTATTTTGAACTGATATATAGGTTGGGTAATGGGCATGTTATTTTCAAAAGAATACATATGGAAAATAATGTGTATGGGGATTCCATATGTAGTTTTTTAATAAAGGAATATGTACTCAGTTGAATTTAAATAATAACCTTTGTTGATAATTTATTTAACAATAATAGTAATATTAATACCAATACCACCACTACTACTAAGAGTAGTAATAATATAATAATATGAATAATAATATATGAATAATTAATATATGTTAACAATAATATTAATACTAATGGTAGTAATAATGATACCACCGCTACTAATTGAATACTTGCTGTATGGCAGACATTGTGCCATGTGGTTTACCAGCACATAGTAGGCATTACTATCACCAGTTTACAGAATGAGATGCAAAATGAGATCTAGTGAGGAAAGCTAAGTTTTCCAAAACCACACAATTAATAAATATCTAATAGGATTTGATTTCCAGGTCTGCCTAATACCAAAAAACAAACTAACAAATAATTTAACTTTGTACCAAATTTATTTAGTTTCTGTTAATTATTCTTATGAACTATTTCTGAATCAATCATCTTTACTGAGACTAGTTTTGGTATGGAAGGGTCTTGCAAGGCCAGTGAAGTTTAAAGAACTCTGTTAAATTCTAAGACATTTCCATTTTTCTTGTGAGCAATCCAATCTTCAGTTGTGTCAATGAGTATTCCTTAATAATATTTATTATTGATTGTAGGTATTTAATGCCTTTAGTTATATTTTCACTGTATTTAACATTAGTTACTATTGGTTATCCAGTTAAATTTGAACAGTTTATTATTTATTTACCTTGTTGCATGAAGATTTGCTGGAACATTTTAGAGAACATATGCAACCAGTTCCCATTTATTTATGAATAGCAGATAAATTAATAATAAATTAATGGAGCAAATAAACTAAGCTCCATTTATTGTGTACAGCTAGTAAGGCACTTTGCTAACATATCATGTCATGTTGAACTTGAGTATAGAGCAGACCTAGCACTGAGAGAACCTAGTCTACAGAAATCTACAGAACCTATGCTACCAGAACAATGTTTGTGAGAAGAATTTTCTCCCCTGTGGGTCCTACTGAGCATCCAGAGACATGCTCGAGACATACGACAAAGACTGAGAATGAAGGTCTGTCGTTTAGAAAGGACAATGAGCCGAGTCAGAAAAATGAGCCTGAAGCATTCAGATAGAGAGACAAATATTGAAGCCATGAAATTGTATTGTATCACCAAAAAGAAGTTTGGAAGAACATATTTTAAGACCCAGAATGAGAAAACATAAAGGCAATTGAAAAGGACAGTTACAGAAAAAGGGAAATCAACAATAGCAGTATTTTAGAAACCAAGCAGAGATAGAAATTTTAAGAGTAGATGTGTAATAAAAAATAAAAAAAATAAATTTCAAAAATAAAATGTGTAAAATTATGGAGAACATTTGAGAAGGATGATTAAAAAGAAATCAGTGGATTCAGTGATTAAGAGATCAGAGATAAACTTTGCAAGAGGACATAAATATACAGTAAAGACAACACCACACATTAACATCTCAATTCCTAAACTTTTCTTTCTGCTAGGGAATCAGAATTCATTTATGTGAGCAATACATACATATTGAAAGGTCTGGCTTCTCTTCTGAAATAATGAAGCATGTTGAGAAAGTAAAGAGAGAAAGTTTGAAAATGTTGGAGTCTGAGAGTGAGGTTAATGGAGAATTTCTGCTTTATCCCATCGCTGCCATACAAATTCAAATTTAACTTTGTCTTAAATAGATAATGGAGATAAAATGTGTAATTTAAGACAGTTTTCCAAAAGATTTTCTTAGAATGTTACAGTGTTTTTTTTTAGGACACCGTTCCAAAGTCCTACTTCTATATGGTGAATCTCATTCAGTAGAAACAACAACAGTAATAAACAATTAGAACTAAAGTGTCACTGAGTACTTTCTATGTGCCTAGAACCTTTAGAAATGCTTTGCATGTATAATCTCATTTATTTTCTCTGATTCTACACAACAACCCTATGAGAAAGGTACTATAATTATCCCCATTTTTGCATAGGGGAAGTGAGAAGTGATGCCCATGGTCCCACAACCAGTAATTGGCACAGATAATGTATATCCAGGCAGTCTGACAACCCACACTTTTAAGCCCTGAATGCTATAGAAACCAGACAGATTAGAGCCAACAAACTGAACCTCCCCTTCCTTCCTCAGGTTAATTGATGCTTTGTCTGATTACACTACCCTTGTAGGCTGTCAACTCCCAAGCTCCCTGGATGCATCACTGCTGTAAATCTATACCTTAGTCATTGTAACGGCACTGTTGCCTTTTCAAATGCCAAAATCAAGTTGAGCTACCTAAAAAATCTCTATAAATGAATCCAATGCAACTTGTTTGGATGCACACAGAGAGATTCATGAGTATATTAGATGGAGCCCATTATAAAATTCTGTGACAGAAAGTTCGTTTCCCATCAGCAATCAAAAGATCTGCTGTTATCAACACAGTTTCAAGTTGTTGGTGTTCCCCTGAATATGAAGATTTCTCTTGTCAAAAAGAAATCTTCTTTTTAAAGGAAAAGAAGAGCCTTTTCAAAATAATTCAGCCAGAATCTAAATGATTTGAGGCATATGCCAGGGAAGAGGGTTTAGGGAACCTGGCCACTGCCCTAGTTGACATGAAAGCATGATGTCATTCTCTCAGTGACTGGGACAGAGAAGTTTTCAAGTGCCATAGTGGGTTGCATTTGTTTCCTTTAAACTCCTATTATTTTAATGTTCTTCACTCTTAATTAAAAAAAAAAAAAACTAAAAAATAATGTAGAAAAACATAAATCTACAGTGGTTAAGTCCTACCATCATAGGACCCTTTTTTCTGATTGTTCTATGCGTTTTGATTGCTCCTATATTTTCTGTGCTGTTTGTTTCACCTTTAGTTCATGTTAATTTGTGTTCCTGTTTATATGTTCTGTTTCTCTGTAAGGCATTCACTGGTTCTTACTGATGAAGAGAAATTACTTCTTTTGTTCAGGGCTTTGATTTTCCTTAGTAACTGTTCCAACAATTCTCTGTCCTCTTCATCTTCAAGCACTATTCATTCTCTTGTTGTGTCTATTTTTTATCCATTATTGTTCCCATGAAGAAATTTTGTCTATATGTAAGTATCAACTAGAAAATTCACTACCATTATAAGAAAAATATTTACCCAAAAGTTTTAAAGCCATTTTCTGGGAATGGTAAACATGATGTTACTCAGCTTTCAATGTACATACAATTTACCTTGTTTCTCAACCTATTAATAGGCGTTTATCTGCCACCAAACTAATCACATTTATAAATAACTTTTAAAGCAATGCTACTCACCATAAAAATGTATATAACCTTCTTCATTGAGAAGCAGTAGCTTCAAGCATGTTTAAGTATATGGAGCACTTTCAAAGCAAAATAAATAAATTGTGGAAGCTTGATTTATTTATTCTCTTGGAAAGGAGGGCGCATTTTATTTTAGAGACATTTTATTCACTTACGAATGCTTTTCAAAAAAAAACGTAGAATGTAGAATCTATGGCAATAGAGAAAACTTATATCATTTTCACAGTTCAAGTCTTAAGCCTTGTCTCATACATTTTTATGACCATTCTAATTATGCCTCATGTCTACAAAGGTGAGAGAGGAGATGGTTGGATAGTCTCTAATACTAGTCAACTGACATTTCTGAGTTCTAGTTAATTCAGATCTATACCTGAATTTCTTTTTTATTCCCTTTCATGTTATTTCTTTACATTTGCACAACCTCTCAACTTCATTCTTTGCCCATTACAAATGAGAGCCATTATTTCATTTTGTTTTCCTTAATCTCTCCTACAGAGCTATTTCTGTCCTCCATTTTCCACTTCATCCTTGATGAAAGCAGTTAGAGAGACTCATTCCTGATATAACAGTTAACTGTGTTATGTTCCAAACACCTTAAAGGATCGTTCACCTTTTCTTCTGAAGTTCGTTCTTACAGAGCAAATAAAAATATCCGTAGATGGTCCATTAGATTTGCTCCTGTGTGCTGTTAACATTAGGCTTTAAATCATCTTTCCAGACTGCAAGTAACAGTACTTTCCCATGAATAAAAGTATCAAAATGAAATAAAATAGGACTTAATAAGTGCTTGTATACTAAATACAGCATGTATATTGACATCAACTAAAATTACTAATTACATAAATATTATAGAAGGCATGCCCACTTTAAACTTTTAAAAATATTTATTTATAAATCTAAGCTCATGCCTTACCAGTGGTAGTACATGATGATTGAATACTGAGAAATAGGATTGTTTCCATTTTATATTCTAATAGCTAATACAAACTGTATCAAAAATAATTTAAAAAGCAAAATGGACATGATGAGAAAAGTATAAAGAATAACACAAGTACTTCAGAACATACTACACCTGTATAAATGTGTAATTAATCATAAAATGCACTCTGGTTGTTTTACCTGAGGTGAACCTGACTTATCTTCTATGCTGGGCTCTATTGAAACATGGGAACATTGACACCCACAGAGGTCATGTTATTGCCTAAATTCACAGATGAATTAGTGGACAAACCTTGAACGGAATCCTGGCTTCCTGTTTCTTACCTAGTGAGGATTCCATGAAAACAATTTCAGTCAAATAATTTCCTTTTTGTTATGTTTTCTTTTCCAACAGGAAGACCCACCTGCAGCTGTGCACTGGGGTTCACTGGACCAAACTGTGGGAAGACCGTCTGTGAGGATTTCTGTCAAAATGGAGGAGCCTGCAGTGTCACTGCCGGCAACCAGCCCTCCTGCCACTGCCAGCCTGAGCACACCGGAGACAGATGCCAGTACTGTAAGTGAGAGTGACTCCCACAACACAGTCTGATAGCATGCTTTCATGTTTACATTAAGTAACTTTCTTATCTCTATTTTCCCTCCCTCCTCTCAATTTCAACAACCCCCTATTTTTCAGGGTCACTCCCTCCATCACCCCAACTCTCAACAATTATTTACATTGTTTCTCATCCTTCTCATTTTCAAGATTCTGTTTCTTCCTTCCCTACCTTAGGCTCCATAAACCATCACTGTAATCGTCCCCTTGTATATACCCTCAATTTCCTTTTTCCTTCTTCCCCTTCTATTACACTTTCCTAGAAAATTGTAACCATGGTTAAATCCAGTTCTCCGTCTGTTCTGAACTGGTGTCCCACTGCTGGATGCAACGGAAGAAGAACATGTAATCATACAGACTGGTCTCACCTGAGATTTTATCACTAATTTCAAATGGGCACTTACTATGGCTTCTAGTATTTTGCTAATGTATCAACTCTCCTAGATGTCTATGTCAAATCTTCATCTTTCTCCTCAAACTTCCAATACCTGCTCCCCAAGTTTATCCTCAGTTCAGGAACTTAATATCTTTTTTAAAAAAATATTTATTTTTTCAGAGAGAAAGAGAACGTGCTTATGCCTGAGGGAGAGGGAGAGAGAATCTTAAGCAGACTCCATGCCCAGCCTGATGCAGGACTGGATCTCTGACTGTGAGATCATGACCTGAGCTGAAATCAAGAGTCAGACTGAAAGAGCCACCCAGGCACTCCAGGAATTTGCTTTCTATTTCATTGATCAAAATAGAATCTATCTAGAGAGAACTACCACAAGCTCACACCATCACATCCCTCAAACTACTTTATCTTATATCCATGTACTCTGTCTTATGAGTAGGAACCCCATGCTACGTCTAATGCTATGCTATCCACTCATACATTAAATCCCTTTTAGCTACTCATAGACACATCTCTTACAACTGTCCCCTTTTTATCAGTATATTCCTCTCTCCCTAGCTCTTCCTTGAACAACCTTGCCTTGTGCCCACATCTCATTCTACCCACAACTTTATTTCCCTGCTTATTTTTTTTTTACCCTCATTACTATCCAAAATAGAAGCTTTATTCTAACGAGTTGTTATATGCTACAGTTCCCTATTTTTCTTTTGACCTCACCTCTGTCAGGTTTTTATCTTCACTATTTTGCTGAAATATCTTTCATCAGACAAGTTAATTAATTTATTTTATTGTCATCCATGTTCTCATATCCAATGGCCAATTATCAATTCTTATCTTACCCCACATTCAGCAGTTAATCACTCCCTAGTTAAAAAATGGCCATTTCTTTACATTTGCCACTCTCTTGTTTCCACTCCCATTTTACTGGCTGCTTCCTTTCACCATCTTTGGCTGGTTCCTCCTCATCTCTCTGACCTTTAAACATTGGAGCAGCTGATGACTGTACTTATGCCTCCTTTTTTCCTCAAAAACACTCATTCCTTGAGCCTGTGACTCAAAGGAGCACTTTCATAAACAGTTTTAAAAATACACTTTCCCAAACATCACCTCCGAAGATTCTGAGTCTGTTAGGCTGCAATATTATTTAAAGTTTTCCACATGTGTCACATATGTGATCAAAATTGAGACCTACTACCTAGAGAATTTCAACTAATTGTATGATTTTTAATATCGTCCAGATACAAATGATTCCAAATGTATATCTCTGGCTAAACTTATCTCCTGAATTCCAGATTTTTATACCTAAGTATCTATTGGACACTTTGAGCTGGCTCTAAATTAACTTGATTTTCTTACTCAAACTTACTTCTATCACAGTTTTCCCTATGTCTCTAAAAGGAAACATGATTCAGGTGCAAAAATCTTGGATTCATTTTTTTTTTATTTAATCTAACCCACTATATTAACTTTTTAAAGATTTTATATTTATTTTAATTCCAGTATAGTTAATGTACCGTGTCATATTAGTTTCAGGTGTACAATATAGTAATTCAACAATCCCATCCATCACCCAGTGCTCATCACCATAAGTGTACTCCTTAATCATCTTAATCCATCATCTATTGTGGATTCATTCTTGATTGCTCTCTTTGTTTACACCTCAGTTTCTTTCTCACTTTTTTTTCCTGTAAGACATATCCAGAATTTGAACGCTTCTCACTAGCTCCATCCCCACTGCCTTCATCAAAACTACTGGCATTTCTTATCTGGATTATTACTAACTGATCTCCATGTTTTCTCTCTGTACCCTCTCTACCTATTCTCAAAAGAGTAGCCACAGCTGTATGTTGTATTCATAATAAAAAGAATGTTTTTTTATATCAATCACATTTACTGAGATCTTTCTAAATCCAGGCATTCTTGTAGTTACTTCTTTTTTGACATTAATTCTAATAACCCATTTAATCCCACTAATGAACTAGGTGTTGTCTTTATTCTCATTTTACAGAGGAGGCTACTGAGGAGGCACAAAGAGCCTCCTGAAGATGGCACAGTTAGTAAATGGGAGAGCCAGGAATCTCCCACAGGCAATCCAACCCTTAAAGTTACTCAACGTTCTGGCCCCAGACAGTTTGATATCCGTTCAAACCCTCACAGAGAGTAGCCTAGGTCTCTGGTCACGGTAGGAAGTACATGGAACAGCATTGAATCAAGCAATATGCACTGACTGAATTGAGAAGCAAAGACAACATTAAATATGTTCTCTCTGGTGTTACAGTGTGCGGGGGCACGTCTGCTGTAGCAAAGAGACAAATTTGGTTTCAAATTGGTGTTTCCTTTTCTAAGTATATTCTTTTCTTCCCTTTTTTTTAAGTTTATTTATTTATTTTGAGAGGTTGGGGAGGGGAGGGAAGCAAAGAGAGAGGGATAGAGAATCCCAAGCAGGCTCCTCACTGTCAGCATGGGCTGGAACTCATGAACCGTGAGATCATGACCTAAGCCAAAATCAAGAGTCAGATGTTTAACTGACTGAGCCATCCAGGTGCCCCTAAATGTATATTCTGCTCCTGTAGACTAGCCTCTTGACATATATAGATGCCACTACCCTCAGCCAATGTTCTTTTCACATTGCTTACCTAATTAATCTCTCAAATGATGTTTCACAGGCCAGCAGAGTTTATCTGGCAAAAACAGTCCAGTCATATGCAGGTATCCCCACTCACATATTGTTTAAGGTCTTCATCGCTCTCCCCTCCCTCTTGTTCCTCTCAACCTAGCAGAATATTTCAGCACAACTTCCACTTACTGACTCATGAGCTTTTTCTTTTCAGTTCCAATATTCTCACAACCCTGAAAGATTTCCAAGTGAACCAGGACATCGCCAACTATTATTCTGCATAATGCAAACCCTCATTACTATCCAGATTATTTTTGCAGCCTCTCCTTTACTCTAGTAAAGGAGAACTTATCATGCTTTCCACATGTCAGTTCCCCTGGCATTGTGACTTTCTCCTGGTATTCTCTTCCTCTGGAATGGACTTTCCTTGGATTCTTCCTCACCTTCATCTCTCCATGCAAAATTCTGTCTTTCTGTCCCCGTCCAGTTTAAAGGGCATTTCCTTTTTGAAGTTGTTCACATCTACCCTCAGTTTGAACGAATCCCTTTTTCTTCTGAATTTTCAAGTCACTGCTTCTTTACCTCTGTCTGTTTCTATTCACTTTTATCTGATATTATTGTTAATTGTGTGCATTCCTCCTATTTGTCTAAGATGACCTCTTTGAAATTACACCCAACAATGGCATTTGTCGAATAAATAAATAATCATAGATAAATAAATGAAAGCAGTTTGGAGACAAGTTAATAAAAGAACAATCAACTTAATGTACAAGAGCTACATTTAATCAGGGTACAACCATCTGGTATTTTTCTGTGCAGCTTTTCTCTGTTCCCAATTGGTCCATCATCATAGGATGTCGATCTTTTTCTTTAATTAAAAAAAATTTTAAGAAGCATTGCCATTTTTTATTCTCTTTGATCTAACTTAAAAAATTGCTATGTGGCCCTCGTTATAGCAATTTGGTTTCTTAAAAAGAATAAATTCCGTTAGCATATATTTTAATTGGCAACTTAATGGAATCACAGTCTGAAGTAGCCTGATGCATTATAAAAGGCTGCATTATCATTTTATTATCACTATTAGCAGTCATAGCACTTCCCACCTTTTACTGCAAAGCACTTATTAAAATTAACCAATTAATCCTTAGACAGAGGTTAAATAACTTGCTCAAGGTCCCAAAGTAGTAATATTGTAGTCAGAATTGGACCCCAGGAGTTGTTGATCAAGATGTCAACAAACATTCCTGCAGTATGGTGATGCTGTTCTTTGGCAGCAAAATAAGTCTGTGGACAGTGTCATTAAAATGATAAATCCAGCAGCTGACAAAAGCATAATAAATTGAGGATCTATTATATGTGAGTCGGCAAGGTTCAGTGGACCTGGTATTCTGTCAAAATTGTATCTTGCATATATACAAAATCTTCTCTCCAGAAATGAAGGAATGACAGAATGGTTCATTACAGTGCCTAATTAAAGGTCCATTAGTGGGAGGTAAAACATCAGTTCTTAGTTGTGCTGAGTAAAAACATTTCACAATTCTAATGGCAATATAAAATCCTGAGGTCTAAATGGAAATTAATTTTAACAGCAGCACTCCGGGAGGAGAGACAGAGATAAATAATGGCAAAGTAAAATTAAGTATTCTTTAAGTAAGTTGTTTAAGAACAAATACAGCTCCATTTTGTGCAGATCTGGAGCAAGGATTTCTAGGATAAATCAAAAAAAATTATAAGCATGGCATTTTGCATTTACATTTAAATCTAGATGTTAAATATGAGGTTATTAGTAATTAAATAGTGATAATATTAAGACAAAAGGGCCAATGAGGGCCAGCTCAAATCTGTGTCTAAGAGCTGGGTGTTAAAATCAAATAGCAATCTGTTTGTCCTCTCATTGATATTTTTAATCAGTAATATGCTTGGAGAACCATTATAATTTCAGTTACCGTTCAGTTTATTAGAAATACACCTGTAGGGGGCCCCTGGGTAGCTCAGTTGGTGAAGCATCTGATTCTTAACTCTTGTTGAGCCCCATGTAGGGCTCTGCACTGACAGAGTAGAGCCTGCTTAGGATTCTCATTCTCTCTCTCCCTTTCCCTCTTTCTCTGCCCCTCACCCACTGGTGGACTCACTCTCTCCCTCTCAAAATAAATAAATAAACTTAAAAAAAAAGAAAGCAATATACCTTTATGGTTTATTCCCATTGGTTCCAATAAATACAGACATTAAGTAATAGCTCAAGTTTATAAAATTAGGAATACTCAGACAGTAATCCAACCATTTCATCTATTGTAACTGGTTTTAGAACTGTAGTCTATCAAGTACCTTATAAAAGTTATAAAGCATAGATGTTGTCAACCACATGTGATGACATCATGGGATTATTTTTACCATTTGCTTTGCAGAGCAATTTTGTTTCACTAGTCAATTGGTCAGTGAATATGTTTGGTGTTCACCATGGGCCTGTCACTGTTAGGCATTGCAAAAAGAGCTGTGTCAGAGATACTCCTTGCCCTCAAAGGGTTTAGAAGCTAATGTGTGATTCCAAAAATGATATGACTTATGTTATAAGTCAGGTTAATGAAATACAGTGGCTAGCAGAATCCAGGAAAGAATACAGAATTCAGCCTGTAGGAAAGATTTCTAGAAGGAAGTGACATGTAAGCTGAGGCCAGAAGAAAGAAGAAGCTAACCAGATGAAGAGAAGCAGTGAGTGGAATAGAATTTACAAAAGCCCAGAGGGGAAAGACTTTTTCTATTTATCTTTTCTATTTCTATTTGATTTTCCTAGGGGAGGGTCACCAAGGGAAATAATAAATCATTGAAAACGTATAATGTATAGGTCACAGAGAAATGTGGTGCTATACATTATTTTATGTAATATATGAACATCTGATGTTTTACCAGATTCTCATACAACCCTGTGAAGGTAGTATTATTAGTCTAGTTTGACAATTGCCAAAAATGAGATTAAGCCATTCTCCCTAATCTGCTCCATTAAAGAACATAGGAGCCATAATTTGTACCCTTGTGGGTCTGCCTCCAAAAGTAGCTTCTTCTGTTGTATTTTCCTGTCACCTGATATCCTGACCATTCTGCTGCATCTTTTTAGGCTCATTATGAGAACATTCAAAGCTCATGTCACTCACGGGTTGCCAGTTTCTACTCCAATGAAAACAGGTGTTAATAAGAATTTTAATCTGGAGTTGATTAAACCAATGGCAAGCCCAAACAGAAGAGACCAAAGGATTTTAATAACGACCAGGAAAATAGAATAAAATGTTTTCAGTTGTCGCTGTTAGTATGAAGGACAATTAGAACTAAGCCTAGAACGCTAGGAAAGGATCATGAGAAACTAGCTATTTCTTAAGTATGAGAACTAGCTATTTCTTAAGTGTGCAAGTATTCACGATTCTTAGAGGATTCACAACTAGAGTGACAAAGTAATTTGGAGCTGGGGCTAAGGGTCCTCTGATTCTTTTTCTCTTGGTGAGAAGACAAGCACTGCCTTTATTCAGGCCTCTTGCCTGGATTTCTACAATGCATTCACTGCCCTATTCTTTCTTCCAACCCTGGAAACCCATTCGTTGTCTCTAAAATGTGCCCCTTTATGGGACACCTGGGTGGCTCAGTAGGTTAAGTGTCTGACTTCAACTCAGGTCGTATCTCCCAGTCCATGGGTTTGAACCCTGCATCGAGTTCTGTGCCTCCAGCTCAGAGCCTGGAACCTGCTTCAGATTCTCTCTGCCCTTCCCCCACTCACACTCTGTCTCCGTCTCTGTCTCTGTCTCTGTCTCTCTGTCTCTCAAAAATAAATAAACATTAAAAATAGTAAAAATAGAAAAAGTAAAATGTGCCCCTTTACACATGGGTTCCTCAGTGTCTCTAACCTCTCTAGTCCTCCTACTTTGTCTTCTTAACCTGCCTTTGCCCTAGGACACCCAGCACTTCTCTTTGACATTTTCACCCTGTGTTTATATCATCATTCATGTTCTTGACTCTCTACCCCCCTAGAATATGAAACAGGCCGTGATGTTATGCATACCTCATCAATCTTGGGGTTTAATTCAGTGCTTGGACTTAGGTATGTGAATAAATGTAAACAAAGTAGAAAGGGCTTATTTCCTGCTAGCCAGGCCCATTTTTTGTCTGTGCTCTGACAAGATTCCACTTAAAAAAGTTCTAGGCCACCTTTACTGAGCAGCTGATTAAGACATGAATTCCATAAGAAACTTTGTGCTTGTGTTTTCAGCTTGAAAAAAAAAAATAGTGTAAAAATAGAATTAAGTTTGAATTAATCGGTGTAAAGGAAAATAAATACATTTCTTTCTCATGTGACTATGATAGAAGAATAGTAAGCTAGGGTAGGGTAATGTAATAATTTTATTGTCTTACTCTGCATGGTTTAGAGGAAGTTGTCAGAATTAGAGAAATATTACTGAAGATAATTTTACCTAGTATAAAACTGGAATTATTCAAAAACAGATATTTACTATTACTGTTATGCCATCATTTGGAAATATAAAAATAATAAGAGGGAAAAGATTTAGGGATGATGTGCATATATAAAAAAGAATTTATTGGAAACTGAGGTAATTTTTTCCAAGCAGATATTATGTCATATGTGAGTCAAAGTACATGTTCTGATTATTAAAATTAATTTATTCAACAGATTATATTGAACACTTATGGGTATTATTTATTATTTGAGGCATTGGGGATTTATCAGTATAAAGGCTCTTTGAAGATACTTGCCCCATAATTTTTGGTGAATAAAAAAACCAGTGGCATATCTTTGTAGATTAAAAGCCAGACACAGCTGCACTTAAACTTCCATAGTCAAAAAGGATCACAGATCAGAAATGGACTTTATTTCATGTTCTTAAGAAGCATACCATTATTGTTTTATGCAATTGTTTCAAATTCCAATAACATGTTTGTAAAGTGAACTATGGATAAACTTTTATCTCTATGCCATGTAACTTAGACTTGGTATATTACTAATTATGTTTAATAATTTCAGTAACTATTATTTAAAAAAATCTTTTATTTAAGAATGCTTAATTGCTTTTTCTGGCAACATAGCAGTAACTTTTTCTATGCTGGGTTCATTTGATTTTGAGACAACTCTAATCTCACAATACTCTTAAAACAGTATTCTTCACCCAGTAATCAGGCCAAGTTTAGATAGTTTAATCTTCTACTTTTATGCTATATTAGAGCTACTGATAAGTATTTACCCTTCTTTTTCCAACTTAAGGAAGAATTTTATTACAAAATAATATGAAAGATAATGAAACGCAGCCTCAAAGCTGCTTATTGAAAGGTTGAAAATAACATGTCACACACACGTAATGGTTACTAAGTGTCTACAGAGGGATTTATATTGAATTAAACTGAACATGCCCAATTGGGAACCCTCAAAAAGGAAGAAAAGAAGGGAGGTAGGGAGGAAGGGAAGGGAGGAAAGGTTGGAGGGAGGCAAAGAAGGCAGGCAGGCAGGCTTTTTATGAACAGAAGCTGTCCGTGATTGTGATTCTGCTGTACCTGATGTTAGGTAAAATAAATGGATTCATAAATAATTATCTGCAAATAGAATTGTGTACTTGAAAATAATATATTACACAAATCATGCACAGATAGAGATACAGATTGAACAAAACATTTACTTGAGGCGTACCTCAAACCAAGCAAATTGTTTCTAGTTAAATGCATTTGCTAACAAAACATTTAAAACAATGAATTTAAATGTAGATTTAAGAGTAAATTTAAAACACATTATTTATAACAGATTTGGAATGTCAACTGACATATTTTGAAAAAAATGCTATGAGTCAGAAATCTTTAAATCCTTTAATAATTTGTATTTATTTTGAGAGACAGAGAGGCAGAGAGAGAGAGAGAAAGAGAGAGAGAGATAAAGAATGAGTGGGGGAAGGACAGAGAGAGAGGGGGAGTGAGAATCTCAAGCAGTTTCTGTGCTGTCAGCACAGAACCCAGTGTGGGATTCGATCTCATGAACCATGAGATCATGGATTGAGCCAAAATCAAGAGTCAGACGTATAACCAACTGAGCCACCCAGTCACCCCAGGAATCTTTAAATACTCTAAAAGAAGAAAACAAAATAAGATTCCTATCTATAGTTAACATGATAATCATGGTTTTTACTATTAAAGATTTCATCACTATAAGCTGGTATTGTGATTACTCAGTTTAATGCAAAAATAGACCTCTTTTGGTAGTAAATACTAGGCTAGAAAAAATTTGTATTCATCTTAATTATTGATAAAAATGGCAAAAAACTAGTGTGCCATCATTGGTTCTCAAGGTGAAAAATAAAAGTCCCCAAATCTTATAGTTTTGGGGGTTTTGTTTGTTTTTTTACTTGACAGATTTTTTATTTACTTTTGTTTTTTTTATTTTTTAACATGAAATTTATTGTCAAATTGGTTTCCATACAACACCCAGTGCTCATCCCAAAAGGTGCCCTCCTCAATACGCATCACCCCCCCCCCACCCCCCATCAACCCTCAGTTTGTTCTCAGTTTTTAAGAGTCTCTTATGCTTTGGCTCTCTTCCTCTCTAACCTCTTTTTTTTTTTTTCTTTCCCTCCCCCATAGACTTCTGTTAAGTTTCTCATGATCCACCTAAGAGTGAAAACATATGGTATCTGTCTTTCTCTGTATGACTTATTTCACTTAGCATCACACTCTCCAGTTCCATCCACGTTGCTACAAAGGGCCATATTTCATTCTTTCTCATTGCCATGTAGTATTCCATTCTGTATATAAACCACAATTTCTTTATCCATTCGTCAGTTGATGGACATTGAGGCTCTTTCCATAATTTGCCTATTGTTGAGAGTGCTGCTTTAAACATTGGGGTACAAGTGCCCCTATGCATCAACACCCCTATATCCCTTGGGTCAATTCCTAGCAGTGCTATTGCTGGGTCATAGGGTAGGTCTATTTTTAATTTTTTGAGGAATCTCCACACCGTTTTCCAGAGTGGCTGCACCAGTTTGCATTGCCACCAATAGTGCAAGAGGGTTCCTGTTTCTCCACATCCTCTCCAGCATCTATAATCTCCTGATTTGTTCATTTTAGCCACTCTGACGGAAGTGAGGTGATATCTGAGTGTGTTTTTGATTTGTATTTCCCTGATGAGGAGCGACATTGAGCATCTTTTCATGTGCCTGTTGGCCATCCTGATGTCTTCTTTAGAGAAGTGGCTATTCATGTTGTCTGCCCATTTCTTCACTGGATTATTTGTTTTTCGGGCGTGGAGTTTGGTGAGCTCTTTATAGATTTTGGATACTAGCCCTTTGTCTGATATGTCATTTGCAAATATCTTTTCCCATTCTGTTGGTTGCCTGTTAGTTTTGATTGTTTCCTTTGCAGTGCAGAAGTTTTTATTTTCATGAGGTCCCAATAGTTCATTTTAGCTTTTAATTCCCTTGCCCTTGGAGATGTGTCAAGTAAGAAATTGCTGCGGCTGAGGTCAGAGAGGTTTTTTCCTGATTTCTCCTCTAAGGTTTTGATGGTTTCCTGTCTCACATTCAGGTCCTTTATCCTTTTGAGTTTGTTTTTGTGAATGGTGTAAGAAAGTGGTCTAGTTTCATCCTTCTGCATGTTGCCGTCCAGTTCTCCCAGCACCATTTGTTAAAGAGACTGTCTTTTTTCCATTGGATATTCTTTCCTGCTTTGTCAAAGATTAGTTGGCCATACTTTTGTGGGTCTAGTTCTGGTATTTCTATTCTATTCCATTAGTCTATGTGTCTGTTTTTGTGCCGATACCATGCTGTCTTGATGATGACAGCTTTGTAGTAGTGGCTAACGTCTGGGATTGTGATGCCTCCTGCTTTGGTCTTCTTCTTCAAAATTACTTTGGCGATTCGGGGCCTTTTATGGTTCCATACAAATTTTACAATTGCTTGTTCTAGCTTCAAGAAGAATGCTGGTGCAATTTGATTGGGATTGCATTGAATCTGTAGATAGCTTTGGGTAGTATTGACATTTTAACAATATTTATTCCTCCATTCCATGAGCATGGAATGTTTTTCCATTTCTTTATGTCTTCTTCAATTTTCTTCATAAGCTTTCTATAGTTTTCAGCATACAGATCTTTTATATCTTTGGCTAGATTTATCCCTAGGTATTTTATGCTTCTTGGGGCAATTAAGAATGGGACCAGTTTCTTTATTTGTCTTTCTCTTGCTTCATTATTAGTGTATAAGAATGCAACTGATTTTTGTACATTGATTTTGTGTCCTGTGACTTTGCTGAATTAATGTATCAGTTCTAGCAGACTTTTGGTGGAGTCTATCGGATTTTCCATGTATAATATCATGTCATCTGCAAAAAGCGAAAGCTTGACTTTATCTTTGCCAATTTTGATGCCTTTGATTTCCTTTTGTTGTCTGATTGCTGATGCTAGAACTTCCAACACTATGTTAAACAACAGTGGTGAGACTGGACATCCCTGTTGTGTTCCTGATCTCAGGGAGAAAGCCCTCAGTTTTTCCCCATTGAGGATGATATTAGCTGTGGGCTTTTCATAAATGGCTTTTATGATGTTTAAGTATGTTCCTTCTATCCCGACGTTCTCGAGGGTTTTTATTAACAAAGGATGCTGAATTTTGTCAAATGCTTTTTCTGCATCGATTGACAGGATCATATGGTTCTTATCTTTTCTTTTATTAATGTGATGTATCACATTGATTGATTTACGAATGTTGAATGAGCCCTGCATCCCAGGAATGAATCCCACTTGATCATGGTGAATCATTCTTTTTCTATGCTGTTGAATTCGATTTGGTAGTATCTTATTGAGAATTTTTGCATCCATATTCATCAGGGATATTGGCCTTTAATTCTCTTTTTTTTCTGGATGTCTGTCTGGTTTAGGAATCAAAGTAATGCTGGCTTCCTAGAATGAGTCTGTAAGTTTTCCATCCCTTTCTATTTTTTGGCAAAGCTTGATAAGGATAGGTATTATTTCTGTTTTACATGCCTGGTAGAATTCCCCTGGGAAGCCATCTGGTTCTGGACTCTTATTTGTTGGGAGATTTTTTGTAACTGATTCAGTTTCTTCACTGGTTATAGGTCTGTTCAAACTTTCTATTTCTCCCTGTTTGAGTTTTGGGAGTGTGTGAGTGTTTAGGAATTTGTCCATTTCTTCCAGGTTGTCCAGTTTGTTGGCATATGATTTTTCACAGTATTCCCTGATAATAGCTTGTATTTCTGAGGGATTGGTTGTAATAATTCCATTTTCATTCATGATTTTATCTATCTGGGTCCTCTCCCTTTTCTTTTTGAGAAGCCTGGCTAGAGGTTTATCAATTTTGTTTATTTTTTCAAAAAACCAACTCTTGGTTTCGTTGATCTGCTCTACAGTTTTTTTTTAGATTCTATATTGTTTATTTCTACTCTGATCTTTATTATTTCTCTTCTTCTGCTGGGTTAGGCTGTCTTTGCTGTTCTGCTTCTATTTCCTTTAGGTATGCTATTAGATTTTGTATTGGGGATTTTTCTTGTTTCTTGAGATAGGCCTTGACTATGTATTTTCCTCTCAGGACTGCCTTCGCTGCATCCCAAAGCATTTGGATTGTTGTATTTTCATTTTCATTTGTTTCCATATATTTTTTTAATTTCTTCTCTAGTTGCCTGGTTGACCCATTCATTCTTTAGTAGGGTGTTCTTTAACCTCCATGCTTTTGGAGGTTTTCCAGACTTTTTCCTGTGGTTGATTTCAAGCTTCATAGCATTGTGGTCTGAAAGTATGCATGGTATGATCTCAATTCTTGTATACTTATGAAGGGCTGTTTTGTGACCCAGTATATGATCTATCTTGGAGAATGTTCCATGTGCACTCGAGAAGAAAGTATATTCTGTTGCTTTGGGATGCAGAGTTCTAAATATATCTGTCAAGTCCATCTGATCCAATGTATCATTCATGGCCCTTGTTTCTTTATTGATCCTGTGTCTGGATGACCTCCTTTGTTGTAAGTGAAGTATTAAAGTCTCCTGCAATTACCACATTCTTATCAATAAGGTTGCTTATGTTGGTGATTGTTTTATATATTTGAGGGCTCCTGTATTTGACGCATAGACATTTGTAATTGTTAGCTCTTCCTGATGGATAGACCCTGTAATTATTATATAATGCCGTTCTTCATCTCTTGTTACAACCTTTAATTTAAATCTAGTTTGTCTGATATAAGCATGGCTACTCCAGCTTTCTTTTGACTTCCAGTAGCATGATAGATAGTTCTCCATCTTTCAATATGAAGGTGTCCTCAGGTCTAAAATTAGTCTCTTGTAGACAGCAAATAGATGGGTCTTGTTGTTTTATCCATTCCGATACCCTGTGTCTTTTGGTTGGAGCATTTCATCCATTTACATTCAGTGTTATTATTGAAAGATATGGGTTTGGAGTCATTGTGATGTCTGTAGGTTTCATGCTTGTAGCAATGTCTCTGGTACCTTGTCTTACAGGATCCCCCTTAGGATCTCTTGTAGGGCTGGTTTAGTGGTGAGGAATTCCTTCAGTTTTTGTTTGTTTGGGAAGACCTTTATCTCTCCTTCTATTCTAAATGATAGACTTGCTGGATAAAGGGTTCTCGGCTGCATGTTTTTTCTGTTTATCACATTGAAGATTTCCTGCCATTCCTTTCTGGCTGCCAGGTTTCAGTAGATAAACCCATCACTAGTCTTATCAGTCTCCCTTCATATGTTAGAGCATGTTTATCCCTAGCTGCTTTCAGAATTTTCTCTTTATCCTTTATCCTTTATCTCTTTATCAATTCAAGTTATGTCTGAAGGGAGTTCTATGTGCCTCTTGGATTTCAATGCCTTTTTCCCTCCCCAGATCAGGGAAGTTCTCAGCTATGATTTCTTCAAGTACACCTTCAGCACCTTTCCCTCTCTGTTCCTCCTCTGGAATCCCAATTATGCATATGTTACTGCATTTAATTCTGTCACTTAGTTCTCTAATTCTCCCCTCATCCTCTTGGATTTTTTTATCTCTCTTTTTCTCAGCTTCCTCTTTTTCCATAATTTTATCTTCTATTTCACCTCTTCTCTCTTCTGCCTCTTCAATCCAAGCTGTGGTCGCCTCCATGTTATTTTGCACCTCATTTATAGCATTTTTTTAGCTCCTCCTGACTGTTTCTTAGTCCCTTGATCTCTGTAGCAATAGATTCTCTGCTGTCCTCTATACTTTTTTCAAGCCCAGCGATTAATTTTATGACTATTATTTTAAATTCATTTTGTTATATTGCTTAAATTGTTTTTCATCAGTTGGTTAGCTGTCGCTACTTCCTGGAGTTTCTTCTGCGGAGAATTCTTCTGTTTCATCATTTTGGATAGTCCCTGGAGTGGCACAGAACTGCAGGGCTCTTCCCCTGTGCTGTCTGGAGTAACTTGTGTTGGTGGGCGGGGCCACAGTCAGACCTGATGTCTGCCCCCATCCCACCGCTGGGGCCACAATCAGACTGGTGTGTACCTTACCTTCCCCTCTCCCAGGGGCAGGACTCACTGTGGAGTGGTATGGGCCCTGTCTGGGCTACTGGCACACTGCCAGGCTTGTGGTGCTGCTTCTGTGGGATCTGGCGTATGAGCTGGGGTGGATCTGCAAGGTGCACAGGGGCGGGAAGGGCAGGCTCAGCTAGCTTTGCCTTCAGTGGTCCACTTCTGGGGGGCCCTGCGGCTCCATCACTAGGAGGGATGCAGACCCATCAGAGGGATGTATCCGCAGAAGTACAGTGTTAGGTGTTTGCGCAGTGCAAGCAAGTTCCCTCACGGGAACTGGTCCCATTTGGGATTTTGGCTGGGGAATGGGTGAGAGAGATGGCACTGGCCAGGGCCTTTGTTCCCCGCCAAGCTGAGCTCTGTCTTCTGGGGCCCAATGACTCTCCCTCTATCCCTCCCGCTCTCGGAGCAGAGCTGTTGACTTACAACATTCCACATGTTAAGTCCTGCTGGCTGTCAGAACACACTCCGTCCAGCCCCTCTGCTTTTCCAAGTCAGACTCGGGGGCTCTGCCTTGGTGGGCGGGCTGCCCCTCCACCGCCCGGCTCCCTCCCACCAGTCCATGTAGCACACACTGCCTCTTCGCCCTTCCTACCCTCATCCGTGGGCTTCTCGTCTATGCTTGGCTCCGGAGAGTCGTTCTGCTAGTCTTCTGGTGGTTTTCTGGGTTATTTAGGCAGATGTGGGTGGAATCTAAGTGGTCAGCAGGATGCGGTGAGCCCAGTGTCTCCTACGCTGCCATCTTCCCATAAGCTCTTTTAGAATATAGCCAAACTCATAGCTTTTGAGTCCCAGAGTGCAAAAGGCCAGAGAAAGATGGGTGGATTTGTAATTTACCTTAGGATTATGTAACCCATCAGATAAAGAAGAGACTTCTGTTTTAATCAAAACAGTGCATTAATAATAGTGTTTATTTGTTCAGCATTATTCTCATGAATGAAAAATATAATTACAAGTTTGATTTCAATAAATAAATATGTTTTAAAATCCATAATTTTCCAACAGATGAAGTAACAATAAAGAACAAAAGTTAAATAAAAGGAGATTTTTCAGTATATAAATGATAATTATATGAAAATTAACTATTAGGAGGAAAAAAAACACATTTATTGAGGGTTGCCACCAGAGAATCAGATACATCTTAAGTATAAGACACTTTGAGAAATAGATTGATTTGACTTGATTCAGAATAGTACTAGAAGATTAATTCAAAAGTCAAGTAACTGAATTTGAATTTTTAGATTTACATTATCACTTGTATATCCATGACTAAATCCTTGGTAACAATATGATTTAATTCACAGTTTGATGAAATAACTTGTACTTTATTAGTTTTTAGAAATGAGAAAAATCTATATTGTAATAATCTGAGAGCAAGCTTTTCTTAAAAACCAATTTATATAAATAATCAACATAGTGGCAGAAATGAACAAATTGGTATGGTGTGACCATGTAATGAATGACACCTTATTTAACTAACTACTAAATTATTGTCTGAGTCCAAGAACTCATGACACTTCCATGGTACCTTCCAGACCACAAATAAGTAAGCTAGAATTTTTCAACTCCAGATTTCCTGTTACTTACTTCTTAGTGTAGATACTTCTTAGTATAGGCTTCTGATTCTTTTAATAGTGTCTTGCCCAAATAAAACAAATACATAAAATATAATTTAATTTCAGTAGGTTTCTGGATCTTCACTGAAAATACTCTCTAAGTTCTCTTTTCTGGAATCTGTCAAGCTGTAATCCTGATGTGAGGAAGAAATTTTTAGAGGTGATAATAGGGAATTAAAAAAATTTTTTTTCAGACCATTTAAAAGTATATAAAGTAGAAATCTGTAGAGTTACAAATAGTATTCTACAACTTTGGATTTCAGATTATTTTCATTATCATAGTTGACACTCACATGGTTTATAAAATAAATAATGATAATAATTAAAACTATCTGCTTCTCAAAGTTGGAAGTTTCAAGTGAGGTAAAGTCCTCTGCAAATTTTAAAATCAAATGCCTTTTTAAAAATTTTAATTTTTTAAAATTGATTTATTTAGAGAGAGAAAGTGAGAGCATGAAGGAGACACAAAGAGAAAAAGAGAGATTCCTAAGGAGTCTCTATGCTGTCAGCCCAGAGCCCAATTCAGGGCTCAAACCCACCAACTGTGAGATTGTGATCTGAACTGAAACCAAGAGTTGGATGTTTAACCAACTGAACCACCTAGGCACCTATAAAATTTTCACTTTAATAGATATTCTGAGTGCCTATCATTTATAATATGTAATTAAAATATGTTATAATATGTGTTTAAAGGTTATATATATTTAGGTAATATATAATTTGGGTAATAAAAAATAGATGTATTCCAAATGGCCCACATGAGCAGGCCTCTATATAAAAAAGATTTATTAATTTTATGGCCTACATGAATATGGTTTCAGATGTTTTTTTTTAAATAATTTCTGAAATGATCCTAAGTGCAGAATGGAATTATATATTCCATGAAAGTAAGTAGATCAGACCACTGAAGAAAATAATTTCTTGCATAGGTATACTTCCAAACTCAGATTAGTTTCTGACTACAAAGTGAAACCTACTGGAAGCTGAAAAGTTTAGTCTAATTCTACAGAATGTCCCCTTTCAGAGAAGTTGGCAGGTCACATCCTTCTTTCACATGGCAGCCTAGAGTGTCTAGTAATTGCTTCTTTGATGTAGCAGCTGAGTGTTTCATGCAAGGACCAAATTTCCAGGGGCCCTTTAACTGGGACTTGATGACGTCTGTCTTTGCCATCTGATTCTCCTCTTTCATCTGTCACCTATTTATAACTGCATTTGGGGTTTTAAAACTAAAAAAAAAAAAAAAACAAAAGTCAGCAGTATGCCTCTTGTTCTCTGTCTTCTGAAGTGCCCTGCTTTCCAATGATCATTCAGTTTGTAATTCAACAAATATTAATAGAGCATCTAATATATGCCAGCCACTGAAGCTTAGGATTTAGTCATGAATAAACTGAAAACTGCATTCATGGTGTACTGTAGTATTTATAAATAATGCACAAACATGTTTGATGTCAGGTGGTGATAAATGCATGGCAAATTAAGAACCTAAATAGTGTCCCAATGGAGAGAAAAGTCAGGGGGCTACAGAAAGAAAACACATTTGTTCCTGAATCAAAAGTTTCTTGCTACAGTACCTTTTACTACACTGTGTGCATAAAAGAGTAATGATTTTATCTCATCTTTATCTTAAGGATGTTGTGGAAGAACAATACTTTGTAAACAAAAAGGATCTTGGATTAAATTATGTTACTAACTAATCACAGCAATTCAATGCATACTTCTAATCATGTTAAAGGTTAAATGCTACTAATAATGAAATTAAAGTGATTTTCTATAACCTTGGAATTATTACGGGTCTCAGTAGAGAGCTGATTATTTTATATCAATAGTAGGAAACTTGCACATTTGACCAGCAAAAATCTTTTACAGTGTGCTACATATTAGTCTCCCAAGTGACCTTTTCTTTTTTTTTTTTTTTTAATTTTTTTTTCAACGTTTATTTATTTTTGGGACAGGGAGAGACAAAGCATGAACGGGGGAGGGGCAGAGAGAGAGGGAGACACAGAATCGGAAACAGGCTCCAGGCTCTGAGCCATCAGCCCAAAGCCTGACGCGGGGCTCGAACTCACGGACGCAGGGCTCGAGCTCACGGACGCGGGGCTCGAACTCACGGACCGCGAGATCGTGACCTGGCTGAAGTCGGACGCTTTACCAACTGCGCCACCCAGGCGCCCCCAAGTGACCTTTATCAAAGTGACTTTCTCAGTGTTTTAGTGAACTCTGATTAATTAGTAATCACTTCTATATAATCCATTATTTTTCTTCCTGCTATCACACTAGTGTAGAAACCTTTCTCTATCTATATTAATATCAATATATTGATAGAGAGAAGTACATATATATTATGTATTTTGCAAAATAACATATAGAAGAAAAACTAGAAAGGAGGTCACATTTAAGTATATCAGAAATCCTTACTTTGACATTTACATGTGAAGTGAGTAGCTTGGAAGAAGGAAGAAAATAAGGATGGAAGAATGAAAGAGAGAAGGGAGAGATGTATGCACGAAGGAACTACATAAGTTTTTCTAGGGTGACCTCATTTTATCCCAGGATAATGATCCAGGACATTCCCTCAGGCTACAGCATGGGGAGGATAATTTTGTTCATGGTACTACCATCTGAGAAGATCTTTTCCATGATTACCTCCTGTCCAGCATTCTTCACCTCCATGAGACCCTTTCCAGTTTTCTAAAAATGAGTTATTACTTTGTGTTCTGAATTTTCTTTTTAAAAAATATTTCCATGTGCTGATTAGCGAAATATTTTATTGTTCTTGATTTTTTTTCTGAAACATGTTAGCCCTGAGTGTTCTATCAAAGCATGAGAATTCTGAGGGCATAAGCAATATTAACCCAATAGATACTATTGACATGGTAGATGTTGATAAATTTTAACAGGTTGAAATTACTTACACCTTACTTAATACATATTCCATGCCTTAATGAAGAAATCAGGGACTGAATGTGGTAAATGGCTTATTTATGGTCAAAGATGTCCCACCTTATAGGAGCATGCTTCATTCTCATTGTTTTTTAAGCCATCTTCTGCTTATTCACTTATTTGGTTTTTGTTAGCCTCATCTTATAAAATCACATGTAGCTGTCATCTGCAAGTCAGCTTGCTTTCAAGTCTCAAATGACTCTACCACTTTATAAATAGTTACTTGCTAAACCTTTTATAGCTGGATTCTTTTAAAAATAGAAGAACACTCAACCCAGAAATAATTACTTGCTAAAACCTTTTATGGCTGGATTGCTTTAAAAAGAGAGGAACACTCAACCCAGAACATGATTTATAAACAAAAGTTATAAAGGCTTCTCTGATATTTAAAAAAATATTGCCATAATAGTTTTAGGAGTTAATTTTTGACTATTACTAAAATGATTGATGCTATCATTGTTAATACACATTTTGAAACAGCAATCTGTCAAAGATTTATTGGTGCTACTTTCAAAATCTCGCCCCACATGTCTCGCTTAAATCAACAGTTTGATAACTTGGCTTTCTGAATTTTACATTTTCCTTTTACCTGGATACTCAGAGATGGCAGTGTTTGCTCAGAATGGATTTTATTCTTTTAAATTTTTCAGTGTTCTCTATAGAAATATTTGGGATCTATTTCTATTTTTAGTAATAAATTAGAAAATGCTAATTTTCTTAGACACGCTTTCCTGATGAAAATTTATCAGCTCTAATCAGAGTTTTGCACACATTTTTTCCCTAGTGAATATTTAATTGGCATACCTGGATTCAATGTTTGCCTACTTTATTAAACTCGGCTCTGAAATTGGAAGATATATTTAGGACTATGCAATAAGTTTAATTATTAAAATATCTTAGGTTATGTAAAACATTTGAGGACTGTAAAAAAGAACAACTTTAATATTTCTTAAATCTGTTTTTCTGTTTCATTACATAAGCCTTCAAAGATAACAATCATAAATTCTAAGCAAATTTAAACAAGTTACTTTATGTCTTCTGCCTCCTAAACTGTGCTATATGAAAAACCGACTTCAGAGAAGGAATGGCCACAATCATTCTTATTAATATATTTAAGAATCTTAGAGCCTTTCCAGAATCCTTATAAATGTTTTCATCTTAAATTAGATGTCAGTAAATGTTAGCACTTCAGACATGCCTTAGTTTATGATTTCTTGGCTGTCATTTTGGCTTCCTATTTGTGTGGAGGGACCCAGAGTTGATCCTTCTTGAAAATGAAGAGATCACATGGAGTTTCCTTCAAAGAAGAGAATCTAGGGCTGTAAACTAATGATCGGTGGCTGGAGAGGCAAAAATCCAACTGAGGTTGGGTGGGAAGCTGAGAATGATGCGTGAAATGTGAACATGTGGATGAGCTGTGGGAGTCCGGCTTGAATTCCTGAGCTCTGATATTGCAGCTTGTGGTGGTACCAAGTAAGCTTTCCTGGGCCTGCTGCTCTTGCTGTTACAGGGCCCTTTATCAGTCTGCCTGATGGTGAGACCCCCAGATATCTATGTAGATGGGGACTCTCTTAATTTTAGATACATATAAGGGAAAGAGAACACCGAAGATATTTAAAATTACTCTCCAGAGGTTTGTGTGTGCGTGTGTGTTTTCTACTGAGCAAATATACGAATTATTAAATAAGAAAAAAATAAGAGTTTACTCTTTACAATTAAGCTTATTTGGCTTTGAAATTCTGTTCTCCCACTTATTGTTGTATGACCTTGGCAAGGTGCTTATCCTCCTTGTGCCTCAGTTTACTTACCTATAAAATGAGAATAATACCATATAATGCATGACACTACGACAAAGAGATGAGCTCCATGTAGAAGACAGCTACAATCGAGTATTTATCATCATCATAATCATCATTCCCGTCGTTTAATTCAAAACAGGCTCTAGTTGGCCTTGATGCTATACAGGGCATTGTTGAGGACAGGTGGGGGAGGAGGGAATCGTGATATAATCTTAGACACGTTTAGTAATACTGTCTCTGTTCACAGATGATCGATGGGTGTATTGGATAAATTTGTATTGGTTAAATTTGACTGAATTTAACCTCCAAATCCTTCATGTTCTAGCCAATGATTTTGTTTCTTTTTCTTATTATGTCAGCCTAGCATAAGTATTCATCAAAAGTTTATAAAATACCATTGTTGGCTGTCTTCCACATTTTATACATACATAGAAGCTGCTGTAAACCTCCTTGTAGGGAAGATATTAACAAAATTCATAGAACCTACTGCTCCTGGGATGCAATTAAATATCAGTGAAGGTGGAGTGTGAATTGCACTGAAACTTGAGCTCAGTTGTAGAATGCCTGGGGATATACACTGTGGATAATTCTACCTAGTCTTCTTTGTGAAAGTAATACAGCCCTACCTTCTGGTTTATTGCTGTTGCTGATGTTGTATGTGCAGTCCTAAATTACCAACTGCTTACTTAAATTATGAATCTTAAAGCCAATTCACGTATTTTTTTAAAACCAGGTCAAAATTAAGTGAGGTAGAACAATTGATGTATATACATGTAATTGTATAATATAGTCTCCCCTATATGACTGTCTGTATTACCAATTAAAGACTTTCTAATTTCTGCATTATTCTTCCTATCTTCAGCTTCTGTTTAGGTGGTATTTAATGTTGGTTTTGTTTCCTTTAAATAAATTTCACACTCCACTAACTATTACAATGTGAATAGCCCAGTTGCAAATATGAGTTAATGGCTAAATAGTCTTGGCAATTACTTTTCAATAGAAAGAAATATTTGGGAAAGAAGTTAAATGCAGCTAGAGATTTTATAGACATCTGGCTCACCATGAATATTCATAAACTTGTATATATAACCATACGACTCATATTTTTATGCAGTCTATTAAGATTCTCTAAAAAAGATTAAAGGAAGAAGTATTTCCTTATATTTCTGGTTGCTTGAAAAGGAAAGAGAAAGAGTGCAATAATGGTATCCCTTGAAAATTATTTTATTTCTGTTGCAGAAAATAGCCACTCACTTATTCTCCAGTTACTATTCACCTAATTACCATATGAATACGCTGTAATTATATATCCATCGTTGTCCTTTAGATTACATGATTGTGTTTAGTGCTACTGTGCAGTTCTTAGTGTAATTACCCTACAGAGGTTATAACAATTTTATATTGTGAATATAAAGTGTTATTATATAATTTCATGGTAATCTCTACTTTCTTAGCACAGATTAATTACATTTCATTATTGCTCCTTTTTATCATATGTGGAACATATCAATTGTTATGCCATTCAGGTCAGTAAAATGAGTAAACCTTATGAGGTGGAAGCTTTCATAAGAAGGAAGATTTTGTTGGTAGTCGTATTTACACTCTCTTGCCACAGCAGATATTCTTCAGATCAGTTTTGGTTCCTTTTTTCTTGTCTTAACCTTTCAATTGGGTTGTCAGCTCTCAGAGACCTGGTGGCCTTTCTCGTATTTCTGTCCTCTTCCTGCAGCTCCCAGTATACAATTAGGCAGATGCATGTTCCTCAGCAAATAATCAACTATGGATCCTCCACTTACATTTTATTGTCATGGTTAAATTACTCATGTTGTTTAAAACAGAATCAACCATATTGTTCTACCAGCCTTCCTGTCCATAAATTCAAACTGTTCTCTCTGAATGCTTACTGGTTCATCTGGCTAGACTTTTTCATCTTTAACATTTGGTTTCTTCCCCATTTCATGCCCTCCAACAAAGTGAGAGCGTTCTCTCACTTACATTTCTTTTAACTTGTCTTCTTTTCCTCTACCACATTTTTTACTTTATTTCCAATAACTATTAAGCCAAATTTAAATTTGGGGGAAAACAGATGGTTTTGGGGGGAGAAGGGTGTGTGTGTGTGTGTGTGGATCTGTGTTAGAAATTAGAAGACAGTCCCTTTGCTGTACACCTTGGTGTTAACCCATCAGCAATATCTCTACCTCTTTTTTTCTCTGATAGGAATCATTAGGTTTTTATTTAGACTTTCCTACTGCCTCATGATCAGTAACAAGTCACTTAGTCAAAGCTGAATATGAAAAAAAAACAAGCAGAAGGCTATATAACTTCTCAAGGGTAAGGAATAATTTGTAGGAATAATTTGTAGGTTTGTAGGAATAATTAAGAGCCATAGTGCACAGGATCATTAAAAATATTGAAATATTATGGGGCACCTGGCTGGCTCATTCTGTAGAACACACGACTCTTAATGTAGGTGTTGTAAGTTCGAGTCCCACGTTGGGTATAGAAATTACCTAAAAACAGAATCTTTAAAAATATATATTAATAAATGTTACTTAAGAAAATGTATATCTATTTTACAGAAAGATGACTTTCAAAATGGTTTTAGAGCATTTTTGGTGCTTAAAGTGGTAAGCCCCATGCGGTAACTATTTTTTAGTGCTCTGGGATAAGAAAAGTGTTCTTTCAGGAAATGCTAAACTTTTCTGCTCATTTCAGAGCTTATTAGGTCAGGGTGGAATCCTTAGAAACAAAGCGAGCAAGTGCATACCAAGGGAGCCTGCTCAGGAGCCTTCTGATATACCATTCTTCATACTTTGCTAAATTTCTGCTGGATTGGGAAGTGCTAATGAAGTATTATTTTTATTAAGTAAATACCTGAAGAGAGGCTTAGAATTTAAATATGAGTGTGTAGTAATTATTTGGGAGTGTATAGAGAGGTGACACTGGTGAAAATACTCTACACATTTATTCAGGTTTTGCATAGGTGCTTATAATTCAAAGTGGGTTGGAACTGAGAAGACAATGAGAGAGAAATTAGGTGGTTCTCCAATGACTTATACACTGTTGCCGTATACTGAGATAATTAGAACGTGAACTCCTATTAAATAAAGTTACTCTAATTAGATAATTAGAACGTGAACTCCTATTAAATAAAGTTACATTCTCCTGTGTTTAGGAATCCTAGAGTTAGAATTGAGTAAATAGGAAAGTCTTTAAGACAGAGAGAAAGAGCGAGAGAGCGAAAGAGAGAGAGAGAGAAGGGAAGGGCAGGGGTGGGGAGGGGGGAAGAGAAGAGAGAGAAGAGAAGAGAAGAGAAGAGAAGAGAAGAGAAGAGAAGAGAAAGAAGAGAGAAGGGCGAGGGAGGAGGGAGGGGAGGAGAGAGGAGAGAAGAGAGGAGAGGAGAGAAGAGGAGAGGGACAATATGCATGCAAAGAGAGTGAATATTTTGGGCCCTAGAATCCTAATTGTGGTGTAGAAAATAATCCAGCTGAACCCAGAACTCCAGCAACTTCTACATGCCCCACATCTGAAGCCTAAGAGTGAGAGATAGAACATTTTCATAGAAAGGCATCGGGAGCAACTCTGGCAGGGTCGGAGTATAGTGAGCAACTCTGCCTGAATTTCAACATAGCATCAAGTATGAAACATGTGAAGTGGGGAAAATGAAATGTCTTCCATTTGAATATCTGTAGAGAAAGGGTTCTGAGTCTAAAATGATTTCTGCCTATTTTAGAAGGAAAAACTGGTATGGCTTAACAGCATGCAATTTAGAATTATTTATTAAAGTGCAAATTCTATTATCTGCTTATTTCAAAATTTTATCTTAAGCAAATATTTCTTTTACATTCTTTGGATTGAACTTTTATGCCATGAGGCCAGTCAACTGCATTGAATAATGTGCATCTGACATGCTAGGAAAAAATATTGAAAGCATTAAAGGTTAGAGAATTTTCCTTAAAGCATAAAAAGTAGACCATGAATTTCTTTGAAAAGAAGTGTTTATAAAGAGAAAACCTATTTAGCCTTGTTAGCAAATTAACCAGAATTTTTAAAATATTCTACATGTAGCTTATGTGCCATTAGATTAGAAAAAATCTTTTTATTGAAGCATAATAAAAATAGAAAATTTTTAAATCACAAGTTTACAGTTCAGTAAATTATCACCAGGTGTACAAACCAGCATAAACCAACATCCAGGTCAAGAATAAACATTACTGGTACCTCAGATGTAACTTGATGTTCTTAATCACTGTCCCTTCCCTTCTCTCCAAAGATAAGTCCTTTTTGACTTCTAAAACCCTAGATTAGTTTGGCCTTTCTAATTTTATAGAAAAAAAAATAGTGTGTATATTTTTGTGTCCAGCTTTTTTCTCTCATTGTTTTTGTGAGATTCATCAATTTTGTTCCTTATAGGCTGTACTGCTTTCATTTTTTATTTGTCTATTATGTGTGTGTGTATGTACACACACACACACACACACACACACATATATATATATATATATATATATATAGGTATATTTCATTGTATGAGTGAACCACAGTTTATCCTTTCTTCTTGCAATGAACGTTTGGATTATTTGTAGTTAGGGCCTATTTCTAAAAAGGTCACTATGCTTATTATATATATGTATTTTTTATGCACATATGCATGCCTTCCTCTTTGATATATATTTAGTGCAAATGTTAGGTCATAAGGTGTGGGTATGTTCAAATTTAGTAGATACTGTCTTTGTTTTCCAAATCAATTGAATCAATTTATATTTCTACTAGTAGTGTATGAGATTTCCTGTTATTGATTGTCAATTTGGTGGGAGTTCAATGGTATTTCTTTGAGGTATTTATTTGTATTCTCTTGAACACCAGTGAGTTGTGTATATTATCACATCTTTTTAATCTTAGTCTAAGACAGATTTAATTTATGTACCAAAATTACTTATAGTTAGTAAGTTATAAGTAAGTATTTAACTTTGCCCTTTACCACTAGAGGCAAGTGAGAACTGTTCCTTACTACAGTGTACTATAGGGCAATCAGCAACCATCAAAATGTTAATCCATTATTTTCTACTTCCTCATGTCTTCTCAGTAATGTGGTTATAAAAATGAAATGGTCCAAAAGTTTAGATTAAAAATTACATTTTTAGTAGCGCTCACATACTTAGTTGAGAAATAAACTATTTTAGGTAAATTGAATCCTTTTGCAAGTATTAATGTAGTCGCTTTGCTAATCAGTAAAATTTGTCTCTGTGTTATTTCTTATGTGTTCCCTAGTTCCCAGATTCTAGGTCCTCAACCAGTTCCATGGGAATCACCTGGGCCCCATTTCAGATTTATGAATTAGAATCTAGGCATGGGTGGGCAGTGGTGACAGGGATGAGCACTGGAATTTGCATTTGCAAATAAGTTACCTACCTGATTTTGATTAGCTACCCACTATGGATAAGACATAACATGTTGATCTTGTTAGGCTACATCAACTAACTTCTATGTCCCATCAGATAACTGAACCAGGATCAAAGGGTGACATTGGAAGCAGTTGGGGAATGATCTGAAAGGAGCTCTCTATCAGTAAGAGGTGCTGAACAATCTGAACTAATGAGAGTTGTTCTTTAGAGATTTCTGCCTTGAATAGGAGAGATCATCATATAGACTGCAGAGCATACATTCTTCATAAACAAAAACAGAATGTGTGATGGTGCATACTATAACTGCCAAGCCAATAACTGCAAACAGACATCATCATGGACAGATACCACTAACACTGACTTAGTTCTTAGATCTTCAAGTTTCTCACCTTTTCAAAATGCTACTTTTCTTAAATATAGCCAAAACCATGTGAATAGGCTTAAGCATTGAATCTCAGTGAGGGTACTTGGCATAATGCAACAGCAAGCAGAAGAATGCTTGAAATAAATTTCCATAAATATGAAGCAAGCCTGTCAATAAATTTAATTTCTGTCTGATTTAATAAAGGGCTAAATATACAAACATGAGAGTTATAAATTATGTTTTAATTTTCTTCACCTACTATAACTGTCGTACAGCAGGTTAAAGTTTATAAATTGAGATTTTTATCACAGCTAATCTCATTTAACATCGCTTCACAATTAGATAGCTAAAAGGAAATTGCAGCTTCTAAACACAAAGTGTGAGGTAGATCTAATCAAGTTCTTTTGCCTAAGATTATTGTATTATGAATTTCAATATTTTGAATGTTATAAATTATATTCACATATAAACACACATATATACTTGCTTTTCAAAAGACTGAGGCAGAATGTCTAATTACAAAGATAGATTGGTTATTGTATCATTAAATTGTTTTTGTTTTATTACATACACTAGGTATAGCAATATTTGAAGAAATCTTCTTTTGTAGTTGAGAAAATTATCTATAATGTTCATTAGGAAAGATGTTTTAAAACAAAAGCCTCACACTCTGTTGAGGTTTTCCCTCTGACTGGGAAGTCAGGCTCTAAACGAGGAAGGAAACAATAGCCTAAACTTTTGTTTACTCCTTACCCATGATGGATCAGTTTCCCAGTTCACTTTTCTCTTGATGTTCCATGAGAGGCACATCTCTGTGTTTGCTCACCTGCCAGGGCATTCGAAAATACTGGGCCTGTTCTGCTGTGTGTAGAGGGTGACTTCTTCACACCACACAAAGGGCTGATGCAGAGGCTGGGTCCCCCACCCACCAGACACTGCCCTGTTCTCGAGATGAAAAGAAGTACAAGGAAAGGAAACAACAAATGATGCTTAAAGAAATCTTGAGTATTTCTGCTCATTTCAGAATAGTTATAGTGCCCATTAGAAGGAAATGAAGGAAACTTATTAGCTTAAACTTTAACATTCAGAACCAAAAGAGTTTCTCAGTTAGCATTATATCAGTGTAACTCAACATTTTTTTTTTAGCCAGATGAAATGATGCGTGACTTGCAAAAAGAGAAATCAGTAGCATTATTAAAGAATTCTAGTTACATGTAATTACAAAGTGATTTTGTAAGCTACTCTACTTATTATTAACCATTTTTTTTATATTTAGATGTTTTCATTAATTTACTTATTTTTGTATTTCTTTAAGGATTGACTGTTTTTAAATATTAAATGAAATGGTAACATGTATTGTGACTGAAAAAAATCATATAGTATAATTTCTTTTTCTCTGGTGTGCGTTCTGCCTAGATGTTTGTCACCACTACTGTGTGAATTCTGAATCCTGTACCATCGGGGATGATGGAAGTGTTGAATGCGTCTGTCCAACACGCTATGAAGGTCCAAAATGTGAGGTTGACAAATGTATAAGGTGCCATGGGGGCCACTGCATTATAAATAAAGACAGTGAAGATATATTTTGCAAGTAAGTGAACATCCAGCTTAATTTATAAAAGCATTTGAACCCAAAAGGATGTAGCAGTTCAACAATAAACATGAAAATAATGTAAATTATTTTTATCCTAAAATTCTTTTAGTGATCATTTCATCTTTGTCTGTTTGTTTGTTTTTGGTTGTAGATAAAATTCAGTTCATCCCAATTGACTGAACTTATTCAACGCCTATTTTGTGCAGCTGGGGAACATGAGAATTCATCATGTACTCATGTAATGATGTGGTCAGATTATTATATATATAGAATATTCCTAATAGTAAGCAAGAAATAGTGAGATGCAACATACCTTGAAAAATCTATATGCAGTATCCCTAAATTAGAAGAGCTGAGGCTTTTGTTTCATTATTATCATTTATAGTAAGTGTTTACTTTTCTGTTGTTAGAAAATGTGCCTGCGGGGGAGGAGCAAAAGACTTGTCTAATGGAAATACATTTTTTAATTTAGGTTTTTAATTTGACTTTAAACATTATAGTCCAAAATAAGTAGAAGTAATAATGTTCCCTAAGAGGTAACTATAATAAAAATTTCCAAGTTAGACTTTGGTTACATTGCCTTTTGCCCTTTGGCTTTAAGATCAAGAGAATGGAAAACAGAATTTAAAAAAAAAGAAGAAAAGAAAGAGAGGAAGGAAGGAAGGAAGGAAGGAAGGAAGGAAGGAAGGAGAAAGGAAAGAAAGAAAGAAAGAAAGAAAGAAAGAAAGAAAGAAAGAAGAAAGAAAGAAAGAAAAAGAAGGGAGAAAGAAAAGAAAGAAAGAAAGAAAGAAAGAAAGAAAGAAAGAAAGAAAAAGAAAGAAAGAAAAAGAAGAAAAGAAAAGAAAGAAGGGAAGAAGGAAAGGAAGAAAGAAAGGAAGAGAGAAAGAGGGGCGCCTGGGTGACTCAGTCAGTTAAGCATCCAACTTCAGCTCAGGTCATGATATCACGGTCGGTGGGTTCGGGCACCGGATAGGGCTCTGTACTATCATAACAGCTCAGAGCCTGGAGCCTGCTTCAGATTCTGTGTCTCCTCTCTCTCTGCCCCTCCCTGGTTCGTTCTCTCTCTCTCTCTCTCTCTCTCTCTCTCTCTCTCAAAGAATAAACACTAAAAAAATTAAAAAAGAAAAGAGATCATGGCAGCTAGAGGGCAATGCCATTCAGTTTCTATCGTGAAACAAGTTTATGCCACTGAGGTTAAAGATCAGTCCTTACTCTGAGCTTCTTTCAACAACCTCTTAAAAGAAGAGCCTTTAAAGCACTGGACTTTATCGCTTGCCTTGGTTAGGAGTATAATAAATGAGAATATGAGATGGAAAGCGTGCTGTAAAGTGTTCATGCTGTGGCTTCCACCGAGACAGCTCTGCGAGGGTGCCAGGCCTGAGTTATGTCGCTCTGCCAAACAAGGCCCAATAAAATTTTATTACAGACAGCATCGACAGTTTTTTTCTTTTTTATTTACTCTCATTTTAGAATTTACTCTAATGATTTGTGTTATAATTATGAATGACATTTACTCAAACCCTCAAATTGGGTCATTTGAAAGTACATTATTTTTTAAGTAAAGTAATTGAAAATATGACTAATTATAAATATGTGCCTTTGATAAGTATATAAAAGCAAATGCATTTTCATATAAACTACCAAAATCATGTTTGCTCAGTAAGCTCATCAGCTCTTTGTGATGAAACTTTATCATGACAGAACTTTGTTTCCATTAGCGGGTGTACGTTTTTCTTCAACGTTTATTTATTTTTGGGACAGAGAGAGACAGAGCATGAACGGGGGAGGGGCAAAGAGAGAGGGAGACACAGAATCTGAAACAGGCTCCAGGCTCTGAGCCATCAGCCCAGAGCCCGACGCGGGGCTCGAACTCACGGACCGCGAGATCGTGACCTGGCTGAAGTCGGACGCCCAACCGACTGCGCCACCCAGGCGCCCCTGTACGTTTTTCTTAATGTCCAGCGCACTGCATCAGAAATGCACTCTAGGGGAGTCTGGGTGGCTCTGTTAGTTAAGCATCTGACTTCAGCTCAGGTCATGATCTCACAGCTTGTGAGTTTGAGCCCCACGTCAGGATCTGTGCTGACAGCTCAGAGGCCTGGAGCCTGCTTCAGATTCTCTCTCTCTCTCTCTCTCTCTCTCTCTCTCTGCCCCTTCCCTGCTCACTCTCTGTCTCTCAAAAATAAATAAAGACATTAAAAATATTTTTTAAAAAAAAAGCACTCTAGGGTCTTGCTTACAACTCCATTCCATTCACACAGGAAATAATAGACTCTTATCTAAGACAGGATATGAGTTGCAATTTCCTTCCCACTTTACCTTGAAAAAGCTCAAGAAGAGATACACACACCATTTCCATTACAAGGGGGAGGTCCCATGTGAAGAAAGAAGGGCAGACTCTTTAGGCTCTCAATACAGCCTACTATACAGAGGAAATTGACTTCACCAAGCTAGAAACACCAGAGCCTCATATCCTGACTTGGCTGTGGAGATCCAACATTGTAGTTCTTGACTCATAAAAGATCCTTTTGGAAAAGTATGTGTCAGATGGATAAATAAGAGTTACTGACAACGAGCAGACAGTGGAAGTTTAAAACCAGGAGTATAATATTTGGTCATATAGGCTGTATAACATCTAAGCATGATAATACAAACAAGATTGGGTAGTCTGAAACTTATTAGACAAGTTTGTTTTCATTTTTATGATACTTTTCTTCTTGGCATTAAATGAAGTTTACAGTGGTGCTAGAATTTCTGTCACATAGCTAAATAACTGATACCAAAACAAAGCCACAACTGAGTTAAAGTAAATCTTTTACATAAATAGGAAAATTGAAGCCTCCATGTATTCATGTGATTCCAAATAGTCAGGTGTGTTTCTAACACACAGTCTATGAGCTGTCAACTAGAATAAATACTCTGTCAAGGATAATAAGTATATTCTTTAAAAATGGAGCTAATTGTATATTTTTCTCTTATGTGGAAATCTAAGTAAATATTGATGAAGAAAGACTCGATCATAATTTTGAATAGCCTAAATAATACCTTTGCAATGTCAGTTGTTATGGGAATTTTTTCTCCGTACTGGACAACTGGTAATTAACTTTTGGAAAGTGATGTATCACAAACTCTGTGTGTGTGTGTGTGTGTGTGTGTGTGTGTCACACTTGCCTCTAAGAAATAAAATGATGAAAACCCATGTTAAAATATGAGCTGAACTCTGATGCATTATAATGATTTGAGTAATTTTTACTTTATATTTGAAATATATACAAATTTCTGTCTTCAATTTAGGATTCAAACAAAACCTTTAGAAAGAGAAAGAGGCAACATCTTTTATAACTCTTGAAAGAAGGAGTTTAAAAGCAATGAGTAGGATATTTTTATCTTTAAAAGCTGATATTTGGTGTATAGTTATCTTTTTTTCTCAGAAATTCTTTAATGGATAATGAGCTATTTTTTTCACTTTGACATTGTCCTTTTGATAGAACAGAAACTATAACTTTCTGCTCTTTGATTTTCAATGAGGCTGAGATTGAGGGCAAGGAACATTCTCACAGATCCGTTAAACCTATCAGATACCAATACTGTTAAATGTATACTTGACTCACTTTGTGTCCATATTTACATGCCTATAGATTATAAAGGCATTCTCTGTTAAGTCTTGTAAACTTTAAACTGCTTCCTCTCCATGTTTGGTTCTACATTCACATATTTCCATTTTATATCCAGTACATAGTTGACTCATTGCTTCTGTTCATCTTGAAAAGAAATGTGATTTTAAAATCTAGGCTCTTAAAAAACATCTTTAAATTAAACACCTGGGAAAGTAATAAGCTGTGTGGTGGATTTCCTGCATCCTTATCACCTACCTGCCATAAAATAAATATTCACAGAATAAATTAACCAGGACCACCAAGTAATCATTTCAGGCATCCAACCGATGGATGGATGGATACTCTTTGATGGGTGTAACACAATAGAAATCCATCGTGGAGACTGTCAAAGTGATCAGTGATATTGCAACTGATTTATGTGTCATGCTTATGTCCAGATTTATTGTGACACCACTGATTGCTTCATAGCACCTAGTGCCAACATGGTCTTATAATCAGAATAGTGGCACGATCTGTTGTAATTCTGATTTGGGCCAAGGCTTGTATGAATCTATTACCCTACTTCTCATTCAAGAGACCCGATGATAATTTGGAATGACTGTGCACTTTTGTCTGTCCCCCCAACAATTTTCAGTGTCCAATCTAGTAGTATTTATTTAGATAAAAATATAACACAGCAAATAAGAAATTTCTGTATTTTTCCTATTTTAACTGAGCTTGGGTTTTTTTTGTTTGTTTGTTTTTGTTTTTGTTTTCCATGTAGTAATAACCATGGTGTTTATTCTTATCTCAGACAGATAATGTGCTGTAAATTAGAATTGCTTCCATAAGAAAACCTACCTCCTTACCCTATTGCCAAATTATGTATTGTTCCTATAACATTTCTATTTTTACAATGAACTGCCCATGATCTTGTGTGTGTGTGTGTGTGTGTGTGTGTGTGTGTGTTAGAATAAAAACATTGACTTTAATTACAGTACATAATCGAAGAGAAAAGGCGACTACCGGATAATCTTATACTTTCTTACAAAATCTGGAATCTGAAACTCTTAACAGTGTTTTTGGACCAGATTTTCCAGTTTACAACAGATAGCTGAAGCATTTGCTTCCAGAATATTTGATCATGTGGTTTGTAATTCACACCGATGTCACCAAACCCTAGTTAAATGAAAAGGGAATAAGATACAAATGCTGATGTCTCCCTGCAGTGTAAGTGATAGACATTAGAGCATATTTTTTTACACATATCTCTAACTATATTAAAATTTTATATTAAGCAAGTGGGTTGAAAATTTAAAAATTACCAAAAGAAAAAAAATTGTTATCATTTTGTTAAAAAAAAAAAATCTTTGCCTCCAGGAAGTCTGTCTTTCTGAAAACTTACTTTTAGCCAGGCACACTCCATTACTTCTCTATGATGAATATTCTTATCTGCAGAGAGTTTATGTCAGCTTTCGACAATAATGATGCCACTAACAATGAGGTTTCTTTTTTCCTTTGTTGCTGCAGCTGCAGTAATGGAAAGATTGCCTCTAGCTGTCAGTTATGTGATGGCTACTGTTACAATGGTGGCACATGCCAGCTGGACCCTGAGACAAATGTACCTGTGTGTCTGTGAGTATTATATAACTTTGTGGGCTTGTTATAGTATGACTTTGTGTGTACATGGAATCCTTCCTCTATTGTTCTCCTCTCTTGGGGTAATACATTTTAAATGAATGTTTCACGGACATCTCTGATCAAGTATTGTCCCTCATTGGCTCATGTACTACAGAATCTCCTCCTTCATCAATTTGCTAGTGATTTCATAAGGAAGAGCTCATTCAGTTCTTAGCATCATACCCATTGAAGACATTCATAGATCTTTGAACTTGGAAATGCCAGGTAAAATTATTCTAATTTCATTGACCTTATTTAGATATGTGAAACCCAGACATAATCATATTTATGTATACTTGGTATTTACAGCTATCCTTTTAAAAAGAAACTGTGGTATTTTTTCAAATGTATAATGGTGTTATTTGATGTTTATATCAGGTTTAGAGTGTTGTATTATGTAAACCTATTAAGCCCCTGTCTCCTTTGGAGTACATTAACTTGAATCTGGGTTTCTAAACATTTAGAAAGTATTGGGAGATTCTCTGCTCGTGAGAAAAATCTAGAATTTAATATTTTCCCTCTTAAATACCTGACAGTCCAGAATGGACAACTTGAAATAAAACCATTTCACTTATGTGGTTTCTATTTTGAGTTTTCTTTGATCACTGCTTGACTAGAAGGATAATGCCCACATATGATCCATATCCACGATCTGTCCCCACCTTGTCAGAGTAGCATGTGATGAGTGTGAATGAAAGAGAAATGGACTTACTTGACAAAGTTTGATTCATATGTTACTATCTCTGTATGAAATGAACTTGAAACATATTTAGAAAAAAAGTCAGCCGCTTTATTTAGCTGTATTTTACTGAAATTCTGCAGATGCTCTGTGGGGTTTAAAAGTCAGCGCTGTGACCAGAAAGAGAACCCTTGTGATCACTACTGTCAGAATGAGGGGATTTGCACTTTAACTGCGTTTAATGAGCCGAGATGCAAGTAGGTTTAACCTTCCACTTACCACTGCGCTTCGTGTGACATCATTTCAGGCCACAGTTCATTGGTTTAAATCATGAACATCCACATGCATTTCACAGTGTATACTTAATCTCGGGGCTCATCTGTGTCACACACACACTTAACCTTTGCTTCGCTCACCAACAAGTGTATGCACCACAGTCAGCTAGACTGTCTAGAAATATAATGGAGGGAATGAGAAAGCTCATGGAACTGTCTAATGTAAACAAATTTGCTAGAATAGTGGCTTTTAATTAGAGAAGTGCAGAAGCAGGTGTTCTTAGACTCTATTGGTATAGTCTATACTATATTTGGAATGGTGACTTTTGTTTAGTAACTGACTTTTAATTTCAAGTACTGATGAACCAATACATTATTTTGTTTCCCAAAATTTTACTGAGAACAATTACGCTTACAGAAGAAATAGGTATGTGGTAAAAATTTTGTTTCCTCATAGTTTAAATCTTTTTTTTTTCCTGAATTAATTTGTCAATAAAAAAATAAACTCATTTCCTCCGAGAAATTTCAGAGACCACCTTTGGGGTCAATGTTCATCACAATGGAAGTTATTTTTGCATTTTTCACTTGAGCTTTAAAGATAGATCATATCCGCGATCGCCTTTAATACTCAATGTCATAAACAGAGGCTATGATTGGTATCTAATAGCTCCATGGTGGTGTCAAAGTGTACTTAGAAATGGTCTTTAAGCACAAGTGTATTGACACTCAGTTATTTCATTATCAGAACTCTATAGTTGTGTTCACAAAGATCTATTTTGTTATTCAAGAAAATGTTATTCTTCAGATTATAGTCCAAAAATATGGGAAATGACTAAAGTAATCACATAGGGAAAAATGCTATTCTTTTTTCCTGAAGATATTTGAAATTGTTAAACTAATATCCCTATGTAAATTACATCCAAAAATATCTCTTTAAATTTTAGTCTACAAAATGTGTATAGATGGATCTGTTGAGGCATTGACGCACTTCTCAGCTCATACTCAGGTTTGTACCTTGTGCACGTGAAGACAAGAGGAGACTCTTTTTCAGTTCTGCCTCTACCTGGATCCATCCTAAATTTCTTCAGTCATTCAGCAAATATTAATAGACCCCGAAAGTATGCTAAATCCTAGACAAGTGAAGATGAATGAAATTTAGCCCCCATCATTAAGGAGCTCATTAAGTATTGGGGTTAAAATATCATAAACAGCGAATTAACCTTTAATAATGTAGGTGTGGCCACAGGAAAAAGAGAGGGCAATGGAATCTTAGCAGGGCAAGTGATTTGTTCACAATGAGAAATGAAAGCTTTACAGAAAAAGGCAATCTTTTGTGGTTCTTGTAGTTCATGAAATTCAGTAAGGTTGGGAATAGCATTCTGAAAATAAAGAATAACATAAGACATGGTTGTGAGACTTAATGGCCTATTTGGGGAGCTGTGAGTGGTTGAACATAGCTAGAAGGAAGGGTGACTATAGTTGGGAAGGAGAGGGGATTGAGGACACAAAACTGGAAAGATGAGTTGGGATCCTATCTATGTCAAAGTTAGGGGATTACATAGGATCCCAAAAGGAATGAGTAGCCAAAGAGATTTGAGGCAGAGGCTTGAGCTGAAGGAATTGGCTTTTGAAGGTGATGCTCATTGGCATGTGGGGGAGAGCACTGGAGATCAGCTGCAGAGACCCCATAGAAGATTTGGAAATCCTTGAGGAGAAAAGTGATGAGAGTTTCAACCTGGACAGTGAAACTGGAAGGAAGAAGAGCAAGGTCAGGAGATTCATGGATATTTCAGAATTAATAAGTCCAGAGTGAGCCTTGACCAAGCATTGATCTAGGTACTCATGTTACTTCATTTCTAGGATACTGGTAATGCCTGTTCTGGGGCCGAGTCTTCATTTGTCTTGTCTCTCTTGCACTATGTCCAGGAAAAGTACAAAGAACATTTCAGACTGACCCTCCTTCCTCCCTATAAATGGGCCTAGAACATGCCTGCCCTGAGAATGCTCCGGTGTCCCTAGAATCGATATCGCTCATGCGCACAGCAGCTCACAATAATGTTCTGTTCCATTTTTCACTCTTACCAAGTTTCATCAGAGACACCTGACCTATTAAGGTCTATAAGACTTATTCACCTATAAGACTATTTCATAAACTCAGCAAGGAAAAAAATACATTAATGGAAAGGTTTAGAACAAAAATATTTTACTTTTGTGTATCTTTGTCTACATTTGCTTTTATGGAAATTCTGTCTGTGCTTTGGTTTTTTACTATCTAAGATTTATTCTGATGGTAGCAGTAATGCTTACTGAATCTCTCAAAAAAACTTAAGGTATAAAAGAAGCAAAATATAGGTAATGATATTCTGCTATCATCCATTCATTAATTCTTCACCAAATGTTTATTGATAACCTGTGATGAATGAGACCCTGTGTAAATTTGGAAGGATAATTAATAACAGCTAACCAACTTAGCAAATATTTTCTGCCAGGTACTGTGTTAAGCGCTTTATATATTTTATGTGAAGCTAGAATATTATGCTATTGTTATTATTGTGATTATCATCATTATCATCATGTAATTACTATCCCCATTTCTCAGATGGTAACACTGATGTTACATGCTAGGAACCAGTGGATACCTGAAACTCAAACCACACTTTGATTCTAAAATTCATACCTTGGTTATAACTCTTATGCTGTACTGCTTTCTTTATGTTGTAGTAACTCCAACATGGTTTTTACCTTTGAAGAGCTTAAACTTTATTTTGGTAGATGAATGGGTTTACAAAACTTAAAATCCTATTTGACAATTGTAATAATTAAATAGATGATGGAGATTAAGGAGGGTACTTGTGATGAGCACTGAGTGTTTACGTGACGAATTGCTAACCTCTACTGAAGCGAATATTATACTACATGTTAACTAACTGGAATGTCAGTAAAATTTTGAAACAAAAAAGAAAAAAAAAGAAATATTACTAAAGTGTTGTGGGAAAACATTTCAATAGAGATCATTTCATGATTACTTGTAGAAGAGAGAAAAGCTTTATTGATGAAGTGATATTTTCACAGTATTATGGGGGGAAATGTGTAATAGTTTTACAGATAGGAAATGGCTGAAAAGCTTCCTTAAAGAGGAAAAGTTCTGAAAGTAAGGTAATGTTTGTTGAGAACAGAGCACATCCTACACAGCAAATTGGGAAGAGAGAAGACTAGAGAGATCTGTTGGGGCCAATTGGTGAGGTACATTTTATGCCATGACACAAGAGTGGGTTTACAAAAGGAAGAACAGAGGATTAAGGATGGATTCTAGGAAATACCACTGTTTGATACTGTGTTATAGAGGAATCAACAAAAGTAAATGAGAAGAAATGGAAATTGGAGGGAACTCGTCAAAGAGTAGAATCCTCCAAGTCAAAGGAGTAGAGAGTGTCAAAGAATATCAACTCAAAAAAAGAAAGGAAGGAAGGAAGGAAGGAAGGATATATGTCAACTCCAGAAAGTTTAAGGAGGATGAGAATTATAAATGGCTTATTGGATTTTGCCATTGGATGGGCATTAAGGGAGATGTTTTGAAATCTCTATATGACAGGAGAATATTAAGCCCTCTGGATATCTTTCTAGTAGTCGATTCTTCTTATTAGGGGAGCTTTTTGGAAACACAGATTTCAGCCTCAGATTTCAATTGGAAGCGGTCATGTACCTTTAATGAAAAGCTAGTATGTACTATTTCATCTAAAAGCCTTACAGGAAACAAAAATTGCTTTAAGAGATAAGATATAGTGCTTGCTTTAGTTTTGTTGGTAGTACATTTTTCTTTTTTTCGTAGAGTGGAAAACTATTTGAATGTGCAGAATTTACACACATTTGGAAAGTCTATATGAAGTATTCAGATCTATGAAGGTGACAGGTTTTTTTTTTTTCCACATAGAAATTTTATTACTGTATCCTTCAATTTAAGGAATAGATTTGTTTTTTGAAAGCCTTCACTTTTGTCTCTTGATGGCCATTTTCACTTATTACTATGTGTGGAGGAAAAAGAAAACTCCACAGAAAAGCCTACACAAAAATAAAATCTAGGATTTTTGAATGCATATTTGGAGAGAGTATTGATATTTTTTAAAGTAAGTATATCGCATAATGTTAAAAACCAAATTTAAAAAATCTAATGTGTGCTATTTTGACAATACTATATAAATTTTGTTGTGAGGATTAGAAATTATCAATAATGCGAAAAAGTGTTCAATTCAGTATCAAGTTAACTGTGTCCTTCTACCTCTAAGATATCTTGCTAGGGTCAGACTTTTATTTGTATTGGGTTTAACTTTCTTTAAACCATAGACTTACTTCCACAGCATTATCTTCCAGCAGTATTTACAGTACATTTCATCTTCCAATAAAATCATGTTTATAGCTACTCTATTTATCCTACCGCTACTCCTATACTTATATAGACGCAAGCACACATACAGCCTTGCCCCGTAACCACAGGACCATTCCTCTCTTAGGTGTCTTCACTCAGTTCATTGAACTGAAATGCTTCTCCTTTTTTTCTGCTTACCTCTTATTATCCCACTAGTCTCAACTCAGATAGCATCTGTTTGTGCATATGGTAGTGAATAATAAATCTTAATTGGTTCGGCTTAACTGAATTTCTCAAAAGGGAAGAATCAAAATTTAGTGAGGAAAAAAGTATTTTATAACATGTAGTATATATTTATATATTAAATATTGTATATGTTTATATATAATTATATCATTAGTTGGAAGCAGAACCAAAAGGTGTATGTGTCAAAGAGTAGAATAAAAGTCATATACATATATTTTATATATATTTTGAAATATTTTTATGTATTCTATAGAGAGAGAAGAGAAAGAAAAGAGGGAGAGAGAACCAGGAAATTCACTGGTGTAATATAATTCAGTTGAAATCCAAAGGCCTGAGAAACAAGGTAGCTGATGATATAAGTCCCAGTCTGAGTCCAACATATCTCTCTAGTCTTCTCTCTTCCCAATTTGCCATGTAGGATGTGTTCTGTTCTCAACAAACATCACCTTACTTTCAGACCTTTTCCTCTTTCAAGGAAGGTTTTTAGCTGTTTCCTATCTGAAACCAGGTGTTGATGTCTGAGGGCAGGAAAAAATGAATGTCTCAGCTCAAGCAGGGATAGCGTATTTGCCTTTCCTGTGCCATTTTGTTCTATTCAGACACTCAGCAGATTGTATGATGCCCACCCTCATGGTTAAGGGAGATCTTACTCAATTTACCAATTAAAATGCTAATCTCTTCCTGGGACACCTTCACAGACACACCCAGAAATAATGTCTTACCAGCTGAGGATCTCTTAGCCCAGTCAAGTTGTCACAGAAAATTGTAAATTTTGCTCTTTGTTACTGTTATGAGCTGGACGGTGTCCCTTCCAAATTCAGGTGTTGAAGCTCTAAGCCTCCGTACCTCACAATGAGACTGTATTTGGAGAAAGGGGCTTTAAAGATGTGATTAAATTAAAACAGGGTCCTTGGGGTGGCCCTAATCCAGTATGACTTGTGTCCCTGTAGGAAGAGATTAGGACATAGAGATACACACATGCACAGAGAGATGGATTCTATATGGCTGCTGTCTTTATAAGCAGAGGATATTAGGATACAGGCACACAGAGGAGGAAATCATGTGAAGACAGGAAGAAAATGGTCTCTACAAGGTAAGGAGAGAGGCGTTAGAAGAAACCAAACATGCCAACACCTTGATCTCAGACTTCTAGCTTTCAGAGCTAGGCTCCACAGCAGACCCATCCCACTGAGGACTAGGAAGATATTGAAATGTACTAAAAAACTTCTCCTGGGTATAAATAACCAGTGTTTAAGGACTCAAGAAAAATATAAGACAATGAAGAAGTCAGGAATTACTCCCTTTAGAACTCTTCTTCCTGGGGTGCCTGGGTGGCTTAGGCAGTGAAGTTTCCAACTTCAGCTCAGGTCATGATCTCACAGTTCATAGGTTCGAGCCCCGTGTCAGGCTCTGTGCTGACAGCTGAGAGCCTAGAGCCTGCTTTGGATTCTGTCTCTCTCTCTCTCTCTGCCCCTCCCCCACTCATGCTCTGTCTCTGTCTCTCAAAGATAAATAAATATTAAAAATTATAAAATAATAAAAAAGAACTCTTCTGTTGTCTGGATTTTGAATGCATATTCAAATCCTTACTCTGCTCACATGGGTCTTCTGTATTGATGGTACCAGAGAGATCCATTTGTTGGCTGGTACCATCACTATCAAAGTGAAACAGACAGTAAGGAAGTTCTGTTGATTCTACAAGATACAGTAAGTGGAAAGAAAATGGGTTTTAGAGTCATGCTTACCTGGATTCATATAGTCCTTCCTCCAGTTACTTTTGGTGTGGCCTAGTGGCCAGTCTAAACCATAGATTTTTTTCTTCTTTAGGAAGATAAATCTAGCATGTATATACAAAAACCATCATAGGAAAGAGATATTTTCTGAGCACACTTATTCTGAAAATGTGTGTTTAGAGCCACCAGAACTTTGTTTCTGCTTGGGTGTGACCATGACTACAGATCCAGACTTACTGTTAGCTATTATTTTTAAATCTTGGTGATCTAACACTGTGTACATGGTTTTATTTTAGATAACTTGCTTAAGTATTCTTGGATATCCCAAACTCTAGTTCCTGTCTTTGGCAGGTGGCTCTTGGCTGAAATCTCAACATTGTAGTTAGAATAGCAAAGATTTGAAAATTCTATATTTGTTTTTTGTACACATTACATTTTTTATCCAATTTTTCTTCATACTATGATTTTTTCTGAGAAATCATTCAAGGTTTTCTGTACTCCAAAAGATATCTTGTCAACTTTGTCCGTTTGGACAGACTTCGGTAGAAAATGATGCAAAGAATACCTTCTCAGAGTAGAATAAAAGAACCCCTCAATGTCACTATTAAATACATTTTCATTGTGTTATTATTTTTATTAGACCATAAATTTTAATTTTAGAAATAAAAGTTAGCAATACTTTTTCAGAATGTCCATATTTCCTAGTAACGACCACTATTGTATTTTATTTCTGTTCATTCAGTTTCTTGATGCAAATATATACTTGAATATGATTATATACTAAAATAAGATCACATGATAGACACTCTTTTATATTTATTTATTTTGCAATACATTCAACACATCATTCCATATCAATGTATATAATTAGATGCTTTTATTCTTAGTGGTTTCCCAGCGTTCCACTGTGTTGTTCCCTACTTTATTTAATCAATCATATATCATTCAATTATTAGATGTGTGATTTAGTTTTTTTGCTTTATCCTTTTGTTAACTATTTTTTCCAAGGATAAAAAAAAAACATGCTTTCTCATTAGTTTTCTCTGATTAACACAAAGAAGTGGAAATACTGGGTCCAAAAGCGCAGACTTTATGAATGAAACTAGGTATGATTTTGAGCAAGTGACATTATGTCTTTGTGTCACATTGTTCTTGTTTGTAAAGTGATATGTTTGGACTAATTGTTCACTTATACTAGGTCTATAAGGTACAATATATTTAAATCTGGTCCTATTTGAATTTTTGTTTACAAACTGGTTTAAAATTGGATCAGTCACAACCACAGATACAAATTGTCCCTAAATCTCTAAAATATCTATGAAGATATTGAGAAGACAAAATTATACATTAGCAGCAAAATTAAGAATAATAGAAAATCTGTTAATACTATGCAGTAACTGAGGAGCTGATCATAAAATTTTTGGTTCACAATTAAATATTTGTGTTCAGTTTTTCTCTATGGTTTTACAGTTTATTTTCTGATACTTTAAAATAATATACCAGGATAGAGCTAAGTAGATGAGTAGCCTAGTAATGCCTAGGTGCAAAAGAGATAATAGTTCTTTCCACATATTTCTTATTATAACCCCTAGTCTAGTATATCCAAAGTCTATAAGAACCAGAATCTCAGGTGTCTGTCCCTTGATTGGCTCATATTTTTCCCTTTTAGACAACAAAAATACTGCTAATCTTCATATCCATTTATCAACAAATATTTACTGAGTACCTCCTATCTACCAACAATATCCTAGGCACCAAAGGATTTTTCAGTGAACAAAACACACAAAAAATGGTTACCTATCATTGGTTGAATTTGGGTAATGTTTACTTTTTAAAGATAGTTTTCTATGTAATTCATATTCTTTTTCAAAAACAAAAGAAAAAATCCAGTTTTTAAGTTATTTGTATCATCTGAAAAGGGAGAACAGAAAAGATCTAACTGATAGTGCATTGCTTCTGAAATCCTATCAATTCAGGCACTGTTTTGAAAATGGCAATATGGCAAAACTCCAAGACATTTCTTATAATATATGTTATTGCTTCTTGCCCATAGCAAGAACGGTTCTCCATTTGGTCAAAAACAAGATAGCGATGTTAGTTTTTATGTTTTACTTCTTCATTTCAAACAAAAGCTACAAATAACATACTGTGAGCATTTCCCCCTAATCCATTACTTTTTCCTTTTTCTTTTTTTTCTTTTTGGTTTAGATTTATATGGGCACCTGTTTTTCATCTTTCTTAGGAAAAATGGTTTTCCACGAAATTATCTCCTTTCCTTGATCACTCATGTGAGTGTGTGTGTGTGTTTACATTTTTCATGCTCCTCTATGATATTCCATATCTTATGGCTAGAATTGACCTCTCATCTGTGTGTGGCCTTTGGACATGGAACATATTTCTGTGAAATTGGCCTGGGAATGCTGCCTGTTGTACACTCCATGGCCTCTTTAAATTTATGTGTCTGTTTCTCTCTGGCACATTGTAAATTCCTTCAAGTAAGAAGTTGTATCTGATTTATCTGTTTTGCCCCAATAGCTAACACATGTTCTGCATGTAGTATGTTCTTAACTAATGCTGCTAAAAAATAATGTCTTGGTGCCTATATTGTATTGTGAGCTCTGACAGCCTGTGATATGATCATCTTTCTATCATCATTGTAATACCACATCTTACTTTGTTATTAAATTTTCAAAAACTGCAAGAGTTAGAAAAAGATAGAAGAGTGATTTTATCATGATTTTTTATTCTCTTTTTCGTCTTTATGATACCATCTAAAGCTGCCCCAGGGTGTTTCCTGAGTGCTCTGGAACCCAGGTTAAATAGCTTTCTATAGAGAACTGAACAGGCTTAATTCACCATCTTAACTTATTAGAAGAACACAATTTTATTCATTTTTGTTCTCTCTCCTCTTTGCCCTTTGTTTGCTCACTGATTTTGCTCTGGGAATCTCTATCAAAAATGGAGAGAGAAGAGGAAAGTAAGATATAGCCCCTGCCCTCGAGGGCCCCTGAGTCTATTTGAGGACAGAGATGATGCAAGAAGGAATATGGCAGGGGCTCTGGAGATTTGAGTGGTGTAAATAAATGATGCTTATAAAGGAGTATTGGACAGTAATAGTAGACAGTGAAATAATTGTGAGGACCATGGAATGCTTAGCTGGAAATTTGAAAGTCATCAGTAAGGGAACACTGATAACATTTGAAATAGGAAGTATCACAGTCATAGGAATGTTTTAGAAAGGTCTTGGTGACATGGTGCTCCTCAGGAACAAGCAGCCATGAGTTTGAAAAAAACAGATTTTTAAAATGAATCCCAACTTGCAATGTAAAGGAAAAAGGTACTTTTCCATTAAAAAATGGTCTTTTTTAATTTTATTTTTTATTTGAGAAAGAGAGAAAGCAGGGGAGAGGGGGAGAGGGGGAGAGGGGGAGAGGGGGAGAGGGAGAGAGAGAGGGAGAGAGAGGGAGAGAGAGAGAATATGAACCAGGCTTCACTCTCAGCATGGAGCCCAATGCAGGGCTTGATCCCATGACCCTGGGATCATGACCTAAGCCACAATTAAGTGTCAGAAACCCAACCCACTGAGCCACCAAGCCACCCCTAAAAAATGGCTTTTAAAAGTTGTCTGTGGTAAATAAGGCATACAAGGGCCAAGTATAGAGGACATTGTACCTTGGGATTGCAGTTTGTTTTGCTTATTTATAGTTTTTTCTACTCTGGCTCCTTTGTCATCTTACTATGGAAATGCTAATAGCATGTACTTCCTAAGACTTTCTAAGAAATATAATATATATAAAGAACACAGAGTATTGTTCTTCAATGTAGTAAACATTAAAAAAAAAAAACTTAAAAAGTAAAACCTTAAAGCTGCTGCAATACACCAGACATAAATGATCACAATCAGAAATAATTTGGGCTTCTAGGATTCTGCAGATGAAAAATAAAGTGCAGGATGTTTTTAAAGTGCTTATTATTGAAAATAAGGCAATATATGGCATAATTAAAAGACAAGTAGTTGATGATGGTAACTGGGAGGGGAACTACTCTAAGTACAGCCCAGCTCAAGTCCTATTGAGAAAGAAAGGGCAGTGGGTCCGCCCTCCATTACCTTAGAAAACACACAGAGGAATTAGCTTTATAAACATTTTTGAAGCAGATTTTTAAAATGCAGAAGAATGCAAAATTAATATCTAAATACCAAAGGGACATTCATTAAGAGACCAATCTGAATTAGTCATTTCGTCATTTTCTTTGGTTTTGTGATTGTTCCAATCTAATTATTTTATTAAAAGTTCAGCATTATTTTCTAAGTCCTTAGGGTGAGAAACACATAAGGAAATGTACAGGTACTACAGAAGGCTTTGTCAAGACTTTTGGGAAGAGGATAATGAGTTCTGTTTCTGTCACAAATTTTAAAGAGGTAGGAATTATTCTCTACCTCACAGCTAATTAAGGCTTTGGTTTCTGAAAACACTGGCCTTGCAGAAAGGAGACTACACACAAGGTATACTCTTTTCCGGTCTCCCTGTCAGGCTGAGCAGCACTCTTCCATGTGGACCAGCGACCTTGTGGCCCCCATAGAGAATACGTGAGAAGAGCCCAAGGTACTTGTCATGACTGATTTCAAACAGATCACAACTTTTCAGCAGGGTTATTGAGGAATTCAACTTTAGCGGCCTGTGTTGTCCACATTTCAAGAGTTTTAGGTCATCACACGTTCCTTATGTGCTTTCTGCCCCTTGGCATACTTTCAAATCACAAAATATGAGATGTGCATGTGGTTGGAGTAGTAAAGGCCAAGAAAAGCTGTCACATCAGTATCTATCCTTTATGATCCCTGGTAACAAGTTGTAGGTTGTCCCAGCTTTCACCATGCTTGACATGCCATCGGGAAAACATGCAAAACAGATACATTACATCTTTCTGTACAAGTTTTAATACCAGTTTTTGCTTTGAGAGTACAGGTGTCACTGCTTAGCAAAAAACACTTATTACCAAGTTATATATATTGTGCAGCCATTGTTTTAAAGCTTTGATGTTGTCACGTGATTTTCCCTTGATTTGGAGATACTTTCTTGGCCTTTCATATAATCAGCAAATCAGAATAACCAAAGAAACCAAACCCAATATAACTACATAATATTTTCATTCGTTAATGTTACCTCTGTTAACAGTTTAATTTTTTCTATTTAGACTGCTTTCTCCAGGTTTTACTGCTATAGAAAACAGTCACCATTTCAGATGCTTTTAACAACAAAGGCTTATTTCTTGCTCATATCCCATGCTGGAACAAGTCAAGAAAATGAGATCAATCAATCTTCAACCCAGTACTTGACCCCAAACTAATTATATACACATACAAGAAAAGGATCAGACACATATGGTTTAACTAGCATCATTGATTCAAGAGTAAAAACATAACGATTCCTCATACTACCATGATTGAAGAAAATATGTTCTTTCTCCTTTTTTTATAGTAAAATAGTAGCAGAAAGAAGTCATTTTGTTAAAAGAGTATAACACTTTAAGCCTAATACTTCTCCCTAATACTTTAAGCTTAATCAGAAACTACAATTACATAGATATTGGCATGATATATACAATCTTTAAATTATATATATATATATATATATATATATACACATATACACACATATGATATATATATATATAATCAGCATGTCATTTAATCTCCCAAGAAAGCTTTTTTTTTTTCAGCTTTTGTAATAATCAGCTTACCTTGAAAGTAAAATAAAAGGACGGATGAAGGGAAAATGTTTTGAGGCAGTAAAAGAAAAACATACAACATAGAAAAGTATCATATAAAGTAAAAGAGGAAGTGGATTTAAGAGGAAAACCACGGTGACATCATAAGAGGCTATACTGTTGGGCAATGTGAGACAAAGCAGAAAGTATTGCTGTCTCCCACTATTATGAACTGAAAACTGAAATGGGCGAATTGCTTGATGATACATCCTTTGTGAGGAGGGGAGAATAGATTACAATAGAGTTCTGTTTGATTCCAAAATTCACACCTGCTGTTTGTGTCACACCATACCAGCACTTTAATTTCAAACAATAGTGTAAATTAATTGATTGAATTAAATTACATTTAATTGCATATATTGTATATATGTGTATATATATACATACATGTGTGTGTGCCTGTGTATTATATTATGCATATATATGGATATATATGTCATTTATATAAGTATATATGTATACATATGTATACATGTATATATATAATGTGTATCTATTCATATATATTTTTTCCATGGCAAAGTATTCATCAGGCAAGCCCTTCTAGAATTTGTGTCATGGAAAGAAAAGCATTTCTTTGTTGGCTGCATCCTGGGACAAGAACTGAAGTATCACACAATTTGTATCATTGAAGAAGTAAACATTTTACATGCCCAAGTGGCTAGAATGTGATCATCTGATTTTATAAAGGGAAGAATTAATAAATGAAAAGGGGAAGGGAAGGAGAAAGGAAACAAAAAAAAAAAAAGAAAGGAAGGAAGAAAATATTTGCCTTTTACTGTGGTTCTTATATATAAAGTGTTTCACATAGTGGGAAATGACTGATCAGTAACAAGCTGAAAGCATGTTTTATGAATGGTGCTATATATTCTTCATAGAATAGATTATGGCACATGTATATGACACGTCTCTACACATGTGTAGTCAATCATACATGTTCAACCATGTGTCCTCCATCCTTCATGAATTCATTCATTCATTTTGTCAAATGGCAAACATATTGATTGAGCAGACATACACATTGACCATGTGCCAGACACTGTTCAACAAATGAGAGCATACAAAGATGAATAATAGTTGTCAGTCTAGCATAGTCATAGGAAAATACACATTTAGATATTTATGAATGTACAGAGAGAGAATTTGAAATTATAATCTACCATATTCATGATTGTATATCAAATGCATAAAAATATTTTAACTACCCCCAGATTGCAGTTTTCTCCATAATGTAAAATATTACTATAATATTTTATAGGATTTTAGATTGATTAAAGACTTTTTGTCTTAACTTCCTGAATCAATTTTTAGCCCATTGCCTGCATAAACCTTCTCACCTTGTCAGAAATGTAATCTAACACTTGGATTAGGAAAGAAACGTGTTAATAGGCATCTTTCGTCATAAGGCCTCCAAAGTATTTGTCTGCAACATGCCTCTATAAATGTTGACAAATCTGGTGACTGTTGTATGACTAATTAACATTTACACAGGATACATAAATTTGTTAATTTATACTGAAGTTTGACTTTAGCAAAGCATTCTCATATGCTTTATCTAAATTACTTGTTGTGTTTCTAAAACAATTAAATGTAAAAATATCTTTTGAAAGTTCAGGTCCTAGATTTTGAGGAAGGCTGAAATGTGGTAATTGGGAAGTTGACATCAATACTAATAAAAGTTTCCTTAATCAAGTAGAAGTGTTTGATAGAAAGCTTTGGTGTTACCTTTTGGTGGATAGGTAGTAATCTTGTAAGTAGAACAAAGGGAATGCTGAAGTACCAAAAAGGAGAAGGCAATTTTTATATCAGAACCACTTTTCAATGATTTAGGCTATAAATTACTATGGTTAGCATCAATATTCCAGCACATGAGCACCACAAGAGAAATTAAATATATTTTTTAGAGAATTAAAGTTATGTTGGTCTTACAGACATTCACACACTCAAAACCTTGTGATAACACTTGCTGATCTCCCTACCATTACCCCAAATTTGCATGGGATTAACGTACCTTTAACAATACTTAATAAGTGCATTTGGATATATCAGAGATCCTCATAATAATTTGTTTCAGATTTCACCACCCCGTACCACAGAATCTCTAAGAATTAGGAAGGGCCTTCATGAGTTTTTTTTTTTAATAGAAAAATTCTTTATTGTTTACCCTTAATTTGCGGTAGATCATAAAATATTCAGGTGGCAAACTAGTTACTTTGTGCACATGGCAGTAAGCATAGAGAATTCCACCCCCCTACATACACACAGTTTAGTATGTTTTTAAGATGGTTGTGGGACTAGACTTTTGTCTTGGCAATGTATAGAGAGAGCTTTCTACATTACAGCGTGTATCCTGTTTTGTCTCCCACCTTTGGCTGTAGCATTATGACCACTGTTTCTAATGTTTTTATGACTTCAGTTACATCCACCATATTACTTAGTACTAATTTTATGATTATTCTTTTTCCCTTTCATTTGGTGTATTCAGTGTATTCAGTGAAGTGGAAATTGTCCACACACTCTTAAAAACACCTCATACTTTTTAGATTTGCTTTATATAAAATTTTCTGGAAACTATCTAGATGATAAAAAAATTTCCATTACCAAAGATTTTTTTTTTAATGTTTATTCTGTCATCATTTCACACTTTGGTGGCCATTTCTGCTCAGGTGGCCTGCACATAATTTTATGTTTAAACATTTCTAACTTAAACCACCCAATCTTAAACGACTTCCCTTTCTGGATAATTTCTTGGCAAACTAGATTTGATCTTTTCTTTTATAACCCTCCTTACTTCTTAAAATAAATCACTTTAATCCATTCTGGTTTTTTTCATGCCCATTTCTTCAATTTCTTTTTCATTTTTAAAACTTTTCCTAAAATAATTGTTGGTCAGAGTATGTTGAATATCTCATTTTCTATTTATTTATTTTTTTATAGTAATACTTCTCAGAAATCAAGAACTCCTTCCTGGTGCACCTGAGTGGCTCACTTAAGTGTCCAACTCTTGATTTCCTCTTAGGTCATTTCTTGATCTCACATTTCTTGAGATAGAGCCCCGCAATGGGCTCTGTGCTGACAGGGCAGAGCCTGGTAGGGATTCTTTCTCTCCTTCTTTCTCTGCCCTTACCCCTCTTATGCTCTTTCTCTATCTTTCTCAAAACAAATAAAATTAACTTAAAAAAAAAAAAACTCTTTCTGACCAAATTCTCTTAGTATTAAAATAAAATTAGTTTTGTCTTACTAATTTTATCAGTACTAGGTAACACAATGATTTAATGGAATATTTTAAAACTATACATTATTCTAGAGTTGAATCAAGTATATTTATAAAATAACATAAATTTAAGCTATGTTTCTTAAGCCTTCTGAAGAAAACAAAACAGGGTAAGACCTAGATGTTGCCATGTAGGAAGTAACAGTTAAATTAATAGGACTACATAAATGGAAATTGTAGTACAAAGCTGTATGTAAAAAATACCACATAAGTGAAATATAGTGAATAGCTTAGGAAGTTAAAATTGTATTCAGTATTAATATAGATGAATTTATAAATTATGGATATTTAAAGATATATTCGGCACATCTACAATATTTTGGAGCTAACATAAAATTGTGAAGTTGATATCAAGAAAGATATAAATACTCTTTAATAACATGTGCCTCATTGTCACTGCTAGAGACAGAATGTTAAACATTACTGACCACAAGTGTGAACCAGTGTGGTAATTCCTACAATTCTACTAGTAAAATAATGCACAATTTCCTTTTGTGCAGATAATAGTTTGACTTTCTTATTAAGGAGCTGGTACTCTCCTGGGCATGAGGGAGTAAAGAAAAACATTTCTTCCTATTCCTGCATTGAATTAGAAGGATCATGGCATTGTCATAGAAAACAATGATGAAATCATAACACCACATTTTATTTCTACCAGTTATTAGCTATGCTTTTCTGGCAAATTATTTGAGCATGTACTTCCTCATTTCACACGGTGCATAATTTGAACTAGGCTATTATAGAAGTGAATAAGAGTATTTTTGATATGAATATACTTATCCTAAGATCTGGCACAAAGTTCAGCAAATGCTAATTGGACTTTTTAGGCAAAATTTCACCTCAAAGTTAGGGCAGGGAATTTTTGAGGCATGTTACAAAAAAGAATCATTAGGTATATATGAAAAGAACTTTAGCTCAGAAGGTTGTGAAACAGTAACAGATTAAAAGGTGTTTTACAGGAAAATTAACAAGTGAATACATAACTAAACATCTAAATATATAACATTTTTCAGTATTACTATCTGTGAGGAGAGGAGTACACAAGGTACTGGGAGCTACATACAGATTTTCAAAGTTAGGAACACCATGCAACTGTCCTGTTGCCAACACCATGAGTAAAATTTGCAAAATTACTTGTAAAAAAATATGTGGCAAATGGCTTAATTTTTAAAAATTTCTTTACATAGGGGTGCCTGGGTGGCTTAGTCAGTTGAGCGTCTGACTTCTGCTCACATCATGATCTCACTGTCGGTGAGTTCAAGCCCTGCGTCGGGCTCTGTGCTGACAGCTTGGAGCCTGTTTCAGATTCTATGTCTCCCTCTCTCTCTGCCCCTTCCCCACTCATGCTGTGTCTCTCTCTGTCAAAAATAAACAAACATTAATTTTTTTGTAATTTCTTTACATAATATATATGGCAATACTACAAAATAAGTCTGGTTAACAAAATGTAATAATATTTTTTATTTTTATTGAGGTTTTTGGAGCACCAAAATATGCATTCAAAACATGCATGGCACAAGTTTTGTAAGGCTTCCTTAATCCCTTTGTGTCATTGTTTCCCCCTGTGAGATTTTTTTTTCTTCTGCGTGTCTCAATCATCATGGTTAATAAGGGCAGTCTCATATATATATACGTATACATATGGAGAAATTCAATTCCAAATTGCTTTAAGGTTCACCTTTGAATTTTACTTTGGTCCGAAGAGTCCCATGACCTTTAAGTTTGATGAAAAGAGGGAGTAGTTATTAATCTCATTATTTTATTTTGAAGTTCTCCCAAAGCAGGTGACTCGAGACATTTCTGCAAAATGACATTCGTAGACCATGTAAGTTGATCATTGTTACACAGTAAAAGGCAATATCTCAGATTTTAATACACCTTCAGTATTTTTTTATCTGATGTTCTCAATTCTTGGTCACTCTACTTCTTCAGAGCCAGCACTATTTTGGACAGTTTAATTATATGTCTTATATCTATGCTTAAATGTAAAAACTGTTCCTTTTTAAATATTATTTTTATACACTTGTATATGCCAAACTTATTATATTCCAAAAATTTTCACTCTTCATTTTAATATCTGCTATACTATTCCTTTTACACAAAGTTATTTCATTGTGCCTCAGAATATTATAATTTAAAGAGTATATTGTAACTATACAATAATTTCAAAGAATTTTTTCTTAAATTTATTTTTTTAATTTAATCCAAATTACATCCATATAGTGCAACAATGATTTCAGGAGTAGATTCCTTAATGCCCCTTTCATTCAGCCCATCCCCCTTCCACAACCCCTCCAGTAACTCTCTGTTTGTTCTCCATATTTAAGAGTCTCTTATGTTTTGTCCCCCTCCCTGTTTTTATAATATTTTTGCTTCCCTTCCCTTGTGTTCATCTGTTCTGTCTTAAAGTCCTCATATGAGTGAAGTCATATATTTTTCTTTCTCTATTTTCACTTCGCGTAATACTCTCTAGTTCCATCCATGTAGTTGCAAATGGCAAGATTTCATTCTTTTTGATTGCTGAGTAATACTCCACTGTGTGTGTGTGTATAAATATATATATGTGTGTGTGTATAAATATATATATATATATACACACACACATATATATACATATATAAAATAAATGAAATATAAAATATGTTGTAATTAAGTCTATTGTATACATATAGGTATAATGAAAGTGGAAGAATAAGATTAAGAAAACAATGCAGCAGTTAATTATCTTTTTTTTTAATGTCAATAGCCTTAGAGAGAAGGGAAGAAGTCAAAAACAAAGTGAAATCTGTAACGCTTTACCAGGCAGCTATTGACTTCAAGAAATTGTTAGGAGCCATAAAAAAGAATGAAATCTTGCCATTTGCAACAAAATAGAAATACAGAGTATAATGCTAAGAGAAGAGGATCAGAGAAAAATACAGTATCATCTCATTCATATGGGAAATTTAAGAAACAAAACAGATGAGCAAAAGAAAAAAGGAGAGAAAGAGACAAACCAAGAAACAGGCCCTTAACTATAGAAAACAAACTGATGATTACCACAGGGGAGGTAGGTAAGGGGATAGAGGAAATAGGGGATTGGGATCGAAGAGTACACTTATCACAATGAAAAAAAATAAAAAGATTAAAAACTTCTAGGAGTAATATCTTTATATGATGTTGTGAAGAAAGAAGGATAAATGATAGTTTAAATAAATCTCTCTCTACCTTCTTCTCTATATCCATGTCCCAACAATACTAGTTAAAATTTGCCAAAGTGTCAGGGCACCTGGATAGCTCAGTCAGTTAAGCATCCATCTTCAGCTCATGTCATGATCTTATGGCTTGTGAGTTCGAGCCCTGTGTCAGGCTCTGTCCTAACAGCTTAGAGCCTGGATTCTGTGTCTCCCTCTCTCTCTCTACGCCTCCCCCACTCATGATCTGTCTCTGTCTCAAAAATAAATAAGCATTAATTTTTTTTAATTCACCAAAGTGTTTAAATAGTTAAATAATTCAGACCACCATGGTGACAAACACAAGAAAAGGAAGCTAATTTTTATTGTCCTAAGGTTAAGGATAGTAGGAAACAATTATAGAATAAGTGTAAAGGAATGATATACAATATACAGGCGTTTCTGCTGGTAAGAAATATATATAGATATCTACATATAATCTATAGATTATAATCTATATCTATCTACATCTATATCTATATATCTATCTATATAGACATATATCTATATCTATCTACATCTATAACTATATAGATGTAGATAGATATAGATATATATTATATAGGGAGGGCCATGAAGGACTAACTTGAATACAATCGTCTGAGAATGATTAGCAGGGAGCAGTGGATTGCAACAGTACAGATTAAAGATGACCAGGGCATGGACTGTGGATTTTGCTTGAGGAAAAATGAAAAAGAGATGCCAAAGATATTATAGTCAGCATGATAATGCAAATGATTCAGTAAGGAATTGGACAGGAAATTTTGATGATCCTCAGACATTCCGATTCCTAAATGCTCTGCCATTAATGGCTTTGATCATTGTAGTCTGCTCACAGTATGAAGATTTATGAATTTCTGTAAAGATGGTAAAAATACTTGGTCTTAAATCAACCACTGGAAGAAGAACTCGTGGAGCAGCAAATGCCTTAAGTAGTCATTGTGTAATGTAGGCAACAAGAGTAATGATTTCTATGTAATATCTCAAAAGAGATTATTTTTTGAAATGGGAACAAATGTAGAACAGTAGAACATATTTTATCTTTGGCCATAAAACATTGTTTTACAAGGAGTATAGGGAAAATTGCAAGGTGATCATCAGCTGATTAAGATGTATAACAGTTAAAATTAATTATTTCTCCAGCACAGTCTCTGAGAGTTATTTCCAGTATGTAATAAGTAAAATATTCCCTGAAGATTAAGAATTTAATTGTGCTTCCATAGTTTAAAACAGAAAAGCTTTATTACCATGAGCAGGTGATTTCTTTTATCCATAATAATTACTGGATTCCAAACTATGAATAAAATAGGTAATTAATCAATACTGTTAACAAATACCACCTGTCCTACCTAAATGATTTCAGTTTAGAATTAAGAATCACACTATATTTATCTTGTTTAAAAATCTCTCTTTACTCTTTTGGAGTTCTAAAGCGATATTTTTCATAACTTCCTAAAGTACTTGAACGTACATGACGTTCATATCAGAACACAATCTGGTCAATTAGTATTTAATCCTTCCATTCCTGAGCAATTCCTTTTTTTTTTTTTTTTTTACTTCCAAGCATCTCAGTGTAATGATGAGCCCAGAGGTTCTTATCATAACAAAAATATATATCGTAACATAACAAAATATATCTCAGGTCATTCCTCTTATTTAACATCAGCCCTGATTTAGGTTTGTTTTCTTTTGGTTCAGCTTGGTTACCAAAAGAGGTAATGTAAAGAGCAAATTTTTATTTTAATTTGTAATTCAATGTAATTGGGCAAAAATAACCTTTTATACATCAGCTATATAATGAAATTATTAAGCAATTGGTATTGGTTTTCTCCCCACCCCCCCCCCCATTGGAGTATGAAGCATCCTCAGGAAGATTTGACAAACATAAAGTTACATTAAAAAAATTTTTTTTGCAGTGATGAGAATTCATTCTGATGTGTTTACAAATTCATTCTAAACACCTTATTCCAAATTATCTGTGGGTTGTGTCAAGAATAAAAAGTGTAAAGAATTGGAACAATTTTCTAGGTCATTCATCTGCAAAACCACAACTGAAGAGGAAAATAAATGATTTTTAAAAATCAACAGCTTTATTCATTGTTCACTTTATTATAATTACATGAAAAGGCGCTCATTCCATTACCTCAATTCAGGAATGTAGACAGTCATTGACCTGGCCCTAAACCTTATTTATCTATTTTAATGATTTATTGCATTATGGTATATAGTAAATGTGTATACGAAGTATGTATGTAAGCTTTTTATAAAGAATATAAACAAAAAGGTAAGATGATGCATGAATGATGACCTAATACTAATATATTATTTTTCATTTAAACCATACTCCATACTCATACTTTTACAATATCATTATTAATCAAATAACTATATTCTTGAGTTGTAACATTATTGTCAATTATGCTGGCATTGATGTTTTAATGAAACAAATTTTTTTCACAATGTGAATTTTTTAGTAATGATTTTATGAGATTTTTCCCATGTTTTAGGAGAGCCAATACTTTCTTCATGAATATCCCAGATAATTCACATGGCATCATTGAAGCCTAGTTCCAAAAACAGCTTCAGCTATCTGAATTGGCTATGACAGAATTGGCAGACACCTTGAAATTGCAGTTATTTAGTCTGGCCACCATGCCCAGAAAGATCTACTTGGAATGGTTCTGGAAGCTGTTCTTTTATTGTGTGCAACTATTCTTAATATGGTAGTATTTGACAGTCATTTTAGGTAAGAACTGAAGCCAATTAAATGGTTTCTCTGTGGATTTCCTCTGACAGATGCACAGAGGCATCTTGTGTTAGCCAATAGGCATTATTTAAACATAGCTAAAACCATTCCAGCATTTATTTTGATGCAACCAGCTAATTATATGGCTGTGATTTATGTTTAAGTAAAGGATTTTAATCAGATCTATTATTTTCATCCTCTGCTGTACTCTTATCACAGAGTCATGGTACCTCTAAGGGGAAATGGGAAGACAACTTCTCCCACAAAAATCCTGGGCACATTCTCTTGTTTCCATACTAATAGGAGTCTGATTTTAAATGGGAAAACACTGTTATTTCCCTATCCGTGATTAGAAAAGTAAAAATTATGTAGCTTGAACTGAGACAGATGACCATTTGCTGTTTTGTATTTAGTTACACTTTGGACATAGAGCAAGCCAGAAAAAAAAAAAATCCCAGAAACTTAATAAAGATGGATTTGCTTGAAGGGCAAACTCAGTTTTTATGGTGGTTACTTATAATTTTCAGTACTTTTTAAATGAATTCCTAATTCTTAAGATTTCAGTTTTTCTATAAAATATGCTAAATTGATGATTTGACATAAAGAAAAATGACTATAAACCTAAAATTTTTAAAGTATTTCAACAAGTGAAGTACAGTTGAAGTTACCCTCAGCATATTGGCAATACACAGGACATTAGCAGAAATCTCGACCTAGTATTTACGAATCTGTGATGGCTGGCTCCTCTAGTTCATTTTGTTGGAAGTTAGTACATTAGCAGACTTGTGAGTTTTGTTATGAACCAATTTTTATTCTTCTTCTTTATTTTTTTATTTTTCTAGATGCTCCACCAACTGGTCAGGCACACAATGTGAGAGACCAGCCCCAAAGAGCAGCAAGTCTGATAATATTAACACAAGTAAGTTCCTCAGCTTACCATGATGAATGTTCTACATGGTACAGAAACCATTCTCTTATGCCATTACTGGGGGACTTGAATCTTGGAATTTCTCCTTCAAGGAATTTTTCAGGAGATATATTGCAATCCAGGTGTTTTGGGAAGGATAGAGCACTGAGCTCACATGGTGACAAGATCCAGCATTTACGTGTGCTTTCAGGTAGAAAGAGTTCAAACCTTGGCAGGTTTCAGAATGCACATCTGCAAACCTAGCATAAGTTTTTCTTGGGAAATGGGAAACGTCAGTGTACTAAGGCTTCAAATATCACAGTGGATATGAGAATGCTCCAGAAAAAAAAGCAATTCCATGTTTTAATTAGAGCAAAGTATATTTTCTTGCAATGCATTTCAGTATGTTTTTGGAGAGCATACGTGACTGGTGAGTCTTAAAGAAAAGTATATTAACAAGAAAATCTTAATAAGGATCATGGGTTGATTTATTGCTTATCTTTAAAGTATTGGTTTTGAAGTGTATTAAAATGTAGTTTAACATTTTTCAAATCCTTTTTTTGTGCAGTTATATAGTCTTAGGGCAGGTCACTGATATGAAAGTCCATCTACATCATCATTTGTGTGTCTACGCATGTATTTTTAACAACTTTAAACAATTTTATGAAAATTTTCAAAATGAAAGTTTCCCAATTTACACATATTGTCACTAATTTTATTATGAGTGAAGCACTTTTGAAATATGTAATATCTATCAAGTGGGTAAATTTATTCTTGAAGAAGAAAAATTATATCCCTGATTGACAAATGCTTACTTCAGCATTTTTGTCTCTAGTCCGTCACTCCTGGTGAAAAAAAACTTCATTTTTTTTTAATTTTTTTCAACGTTTATTTATTCTTCAGAGATAGAGAGAGACAAAGCATGAGGAGGGGAGGGGCAGAGAGAGAGGGAGACACAGAATCCAAAGCATCCTCCATGCTCTGAGCTCTCAGCACAGAGCCCGACATGGGGCTTGAATCCACAAACCATGAGATCGTGACCCAGGCCCAAGTCAGACACTTAACTGACTGAGCCACCCAGGTACCCCTGAAAAAACTTTCTTGAAAACAAAAAACATACTATGGAGTTTGTAAAAAAGGCAAGGAACTATCAGAGGCAAAAGTATGCAATTTTTATATCCTAGATGTAGGATCCTAGTGTTTGCTGATCTACTTGTTTGTTCCAACTGCCCCCAGATAGTTTCTCTATCACTGCTTGAAATTCTCTAAGCAAAACTGTCCAAATTTCCACCATTTAGAAATTAATTTGGTCAAATAGACATGAGCATCTTTGAAAAATGTCAAATAGGTCTAGAATAAATAGCCTAGACATGAATATTTGAATTTGCAGAGATGAGTAATCATTGGTCATATAGTATTATTGGGGGTTTACCCTGGAATTTGTGTGTTCTCCTTAGGGAAAGGAAAGGAGGGAAAGGAAAAGGAAGAGAAAGAAGGAGAAGGGAAGAGAAAGGGAAGAGCAGGGCATTAAGAAAACTATGGGGACATTACTGTAGGAATAGAGTACTGGAATTTGAGAAACTGGTTCATAAAATTTAGTACAGGACACGAATATGCCTTGCCTAATTTGATATTGAAAAAGGAGAGGGAAAGAAATACTTCTTTTCTCTCTTCCCAGGATGTAGGGCTTATACCCATATTACAAATAATAGTTCTGGAGCCATACTAATTTATATATGATTTTGTAAACCAGTTACAAAACTCAGCAATCATTAATAGCATTGTTTTTTAGCGAAAAGTACACTTCGAGTTACTAACCTATAGAACACACTGAATTTATAAGTTGAGAATTTTGAAGACAAGTTATTTTAACCTTTTGTTTATGGTGATTTCTCAGTTAGATAAATGAGATACATAGCCTTTAACAGAGTCAAAAACAACTTTATTGATAAACTCTCTGAAAAGAAAGAAGGATACAGAGTAATATGTCAATTGAATTTTTTTTAATTTGGCATAAGTTCCATCCACAAGGGAAAGCTTGGTGTTTGGAAGGTGGATTGGAGGAGGGAATGCCAGATGTTTTTATTGGAGGGTGCTATCTCCAATTATTTACATGGCCATAAAGCTCCCTTATAAGGCCAATGCCTTTCATTGCATGCAACAGTTCTGAGAAGGGACTATCAAAAAGAAGGAGTTGCAAGTATTTGTAGCCCTTTTTCCAAAGATTCTAACGTTCTTCCTTCCATCACTGATTTAAAGTCGTTAAATTTAATAGAAGTATCAATGCACATTGAAAGGGCTATTAGCTCTGTAAATGTCAAATTTTCCTAAATTTGAGCAAAGTTGACCACATAATGACACTATTAAAAGGTACTTATCATCAGACATTTATGCTTAGCAAAACTTGCCTCAGTAACTCTGGAAGAAGGAAAAAAAGTAAACTGATCCCACCTGAGGTAAGAGGATTATTTTTATTCTCTGTTAAAGCCCTGTGGTTTTGAATGGTTGTCAAATGTTCCCCAAACTTGGAGAGAAGTCATCCACCCAATAGGAAAAGATAGATACTTTAGCAGTGTGTTTTCAGATCTGCATTTCCACTAAGAGTGAAGCATTCCTTAACTATCAGACCTTGGAATAATAAAGAATACACGGCTTCTGTTGGCCTGAAGACTGTCAACTGGCAAGGAGATTTACCTTTCCAATTGATGCACAGATTTCTTAATCATCTTGGGGTAGTCATACTGATGTTTTCTGGCTGTTGCCGTTTAAAGATTCTAAAAATCAGCCTGTGGAATTAAACAGATCTATTATCCTAGAATATTCTGCTGAGGTTCCACTTAAAAAAGCTAGTCTGACTCTTCTGAAGTTATTTTGAAGAGTTTAAAATTAAACATGATAAAATATTCCTTGTATACTTCTATTTCAATTTTACCTAAGGTTTTAAGGGAGTGAATTCTCAATGTTTGAATTATGCTGTTCATATTTGCTAAAATTAAGGAGGATAAAAATATACTCAGCATTTGTGAGGCAGTAATATTCAGATGCTGTATTTTAATACAGTGACAACAGAGAAGTGATATCTGTTAGGGGTCTGTGTTTCCTTTTTTCCTATCTTGCCCTTATCTCTTTTATACCATCCTGTTTCAAAATAGAAAAAAAATTAATTATGTTATACCAAGGACCCAAAACTTTGTAAATTTAGAGAGATAACTGAAAAATGCAACAAAATAATGCCTTTGTCCTAATTCTCCCAAGGCATATTTATCAAGCCTCAACTAAGTGTCAAGTACTGAATTAGATCCCAGCCACAAGTCAGTGAGTGAGACAGACTGCCTCTTCTATGAAACTGAGGTTCTAGAAAGGTAAACAGCAATAAAACAAGGAAGCAAACAAGTGAGCATGCAGATTTATAAAATAATTGTAATGTTTTATTGGTCCTGTGAAGGGAGCGAAAGTGAAGCAAAAATAGAGAATGGCAGAGGAGAACTGAGGTCAGGAGTGATTTCTCTGAGGTGATGGTATGTAAACTGAGATTTGAAGGATTAAAAAGAGAAGAGGCTAAGAGGCTATTTCAAACACAAGGGCAGGAGGTACAAAAACCCTGGAACAGGAAAGAGTTAAAGATGTCCAAGGGATTGAAAGGCCAGTGTGCTGGCATCAAGGGGACAAGAGGGACAGTGATACAAAGGGAAGATATTTTCTTTATGACTGTTAATATTACAGTTTATCCCAGTGCCAAAGAGAAAATATCCTACTCACAAAAACATATCCACTTTCACATTTATGGATATGTGTAAACATCCATTTAAAAGCAGAATATATAGCAACAAGTCAAAAGAGGTCAACTGTAACGATATGTTTAATATTTATACCTTTCTACCAATAAACAAAAGGTCCTTTTCCTCTGACTTCCAGGACACTGAATTATTCTGGCTCCCTTCTTAACTCTCTTGAAGCAATTCTGTCTTCTTTGTGAGATACTCTTTCTCTATTTCTTCCGGATAACTCATTCTCCACTTCCCACTATACACAGCCTCCCCGGTGATTCATAATTCCTCAACCTCACTTACCAACTCTATGTTGACTACCCCTACATTTCTGTTCTCAATCCTGGTTTGTCTCCTGAGTTTGAGACATAGATCCCACTGCACAAGTGCAATATCCATGTCTATATCCATGGCAATGTCTGTATCATCTGTATTCCATGGGAATCTCAAACTCAACATGTCCCAAAGTGAACTCACCACCTTCCCCAACTCAAGCAGAGTGGCAACATATATTTTTAATTATTTAATAAACATGTGTGTCATACTTCCTGTATGATGGTCAATCCTATTTACATTACTATGATGTAATATTAATGATGACACTCATTTTATGGATGTGTGAACTGAGACAAAGATAGGCTGGCTCCGGAGTCTATTCTCTCAACTGCTGTGCTATCCTGACTCTCCCCAGGAGAAGGTCTCTTCAATAGAACAATTTGATAATATAGCCCTTTCTAATGGGGAGGTGTTACCTAAAGAGGCTTCAGAACAGTGTTGCAAAGGAAGGTTTGTTCTATGTGAGAAGGTTATTGAGATGTTGAGATATCGTCTCCATCTTTAATAAGTACAGAATGTGCTTTTTTAAAAAAAATCAGTTTAGAACAATCCACCAATAACTTACTGCTAAAAAAAATCATCTGCAAAAGACCTTGATTGATGTATGTTACAATATATTTACTTCTATATATTCTACTTTGGAAAAAAATTACTTTGATAAATATCTGTCTTATAATTCTAAAAGTATATGTTGTTGACAATGATTCCCTTCAATATAAAATTTTATGAAACCAAATTTTTAAAACTTGCCCAACTGCCACCCTGAATTAGTTATTGGCTACACTAAGCATTATTGCAGTTACCTTAATTGGTTGTATAAACTTTAGAAGTCTAGACTCTTAAACAGAGTGCTGCAATGTAAGCAACTGGAACTGCCATCTGTGATGGGAGAAAGAAAAATAAAAAGGTTGGTAAGTTTTTTAGCATGTATATATAACAGCATATCTACCTTATATGGGAATTAAACTATATACAACAAATACGTTTTATAATAATATGCAATTGCAGTGAGGGGAAGTAACTTTATGTACCTTAAAACCAGGATTGGTAAGTATTTAACATCTACCAATTTACCAGATATTTTAGCAAAAAACAAAAAAGAAAGATAATGAAGTAAGGATATTTATAAAGTCATGATCAGTCAGTTGAAGTCAGAGTTTATGAAGAGACCAAGCTGTTCACTGGTATTTAAAACTTGTGAATAAATGTTAATTACTATCCAAGGTGCCAGATTCTCTACTTTAATTACTAATAAATTACACATTCATATAAAGTTCACTTTCCCAAAACCAAGATGGTAATATAATACCAAACTCACTAAGTAGTATAGTTTGGTAAGAATATGAAATAATAAAATGAATTTTACACTTTAGGAACAGACTACATAATGCAAGTCATATTTTTTTTCTTGCATGGAAGATGTAGTTATTTGGTTATTTTAAACAAATGATGTTTAAAGTTCCAAATTGGATTATGTTACACATGAGATTTCCTTAATAAAGACTTTCTGGTATCTTGGTAAGCGATCTCCAGGATGGACTATTTTTCACATAGATAACTTCTGTCTAGAGTTATCAAAACTGATCTTACTGTTTTATTGTCCCTAAGCAGCTGCTTATTGTGCTAAACATTACCATTCATTTCTGCCACAGTATTTTACATGCACATGTATTTGCAGAGGGAGATTAATATATTTAATAATTCCTAATGTTTCATTCTTGAGCCATTCGAGATCCCCGCATTAAATTTCAATTAGTTTGGGGTTTCATTTGTTTTAGTTTCCACATGACTCAACTGAATCAACCAGATGCTATTCTAAATAGACAAAGCCTTTGTCTCAAGATATTTGTTGGAAAAGCTAACATTAGGTGCTTGATAGAGCAACTTCATACTCCTGTTATTAAGCAAACCTCACATTCAAGTTTCTTCCTGCATAAGTTACATAACTATAGGTGTATCTTCCTATGGATCACCTTATCAGCAAAGGGGTATTGTCTCCTCCCTCTCTTGGTGGGAGGCGGGTGGGATGCAGGGGATGGGGAGAAAAAGGTTGCTATTGTTGCCAAGCTAGAAAAGGAGGGCAGAGGTTCTCAATTTTGTTTCTCCCCTAAGACCCAGTTTCTCTGACCACTCTTGAAGATCTATTCCATAGATATTTTATTCCATTTTGAAGATAGGTGATAGAACCTAAGATCATTTTTTAAAATACATGGGGGAAAAAGGTGAAAATGGACATTTATAACAAAACCAACTTCTCAGATCTACTTTGCTGAAACTATTCTGGGGCTAGAACCTAAGAAAAACAATCCCTTTTGCTCTTCCTCTCCCCCCCTCCCCCCATTTTGTTGAATCAAGCTAACAGGCCTGTGTAGTAGGTCTTCTTGTCTGTTTTATTGGTGAGGAGCATGAGCCTCAAGTTTTAAATAACCTATCCAAGGTCTCAATCTATGTTGTGAAACTGATATTTAAGCCTATGTCCATCTGAATCCAATGCTGATGACCTTCTATTTGACTAGGCTGCCATCAGATGCCTAGATACACTAGGCACATGTACTCATTGAGAGAGAGTATTTATAGCTAAAGGAACAACAGTAAAGGTGGGATTATGACCAGTGGAATTGTATAAATTTGTGTTCAGTCACCACTGATTTACAAGAAGTTACCAGCATGTATTTACTTCTATCATTGCAAGTAAATGTGTACAGTGAGAATCAGACTCTGCCTGACAAAGATAACAGTATTTCTAAACCTCACGGTATTTAACAGCAACACATAAATGAAAGATATCTAAAGAAACATTTCCAGCAAATCAGTATTTAATACAAGAGTGATTTTTCAGTAACATAGTTATGAACTAGGAATATAGATGTTTGGCCTGAGCTTTACTTTCATTACATCAGTGGTCAAATGATTTAGTGTAATAAGGTGTTCAGTTATATAAATCTTTAATTCACTTTATTTATGTGTTCTCCTATTCATTTTTTTTTTTAATAGGAAGCATTGCCATCATTGTGCCTCTTGTCCTCCTGGTGACTTTGATAACAACCTTAGTAATTGGTTTAGTGCTTTGTAAAAGAAAAAGAAGGTAAGATTCAATCATTTAGACAGTCAGTAAATAAATTACACACACAGTTACAGAAAATGTAGGAATGTTTTCCTTTTAATTCTTAAAAACATTAGTTATTCCAACTGCAAACTCTTGTTTTCAAACCATTTTATCCCTCTATTTCATTTTAAAGTGAGTAAAATTCAGACAGCTCTTCTCCCTTGTTATGTTGATGGAATGGCTCCATTTGTATATTCTAACAAAACTAACAAGGGGACATGTTAATTAAAATTTCAGTACAATTTTACATTTGTGGTAGTTTTTCCATGAAACACCAAGAGTCTCTGAAGTGTATCCTATTATCTTAATGTGTAGGATTAGTAATGTCAATACAATGATACTGAATATGTGTTGTATATCACAAATTGTGCATTAAATTCACAAATAATGTATTTATTTATTTTATATATTCCTGGAAGTATGATTTTACCATTATCTGAATAGGCAATTATAAAGATCTGGAAGCAGTAGGTTGTCTATAGAGTTATTATCCAGAACCAAGGATGACCTGGGTATTGAAAACAATCTATTTCAAAGATTCTTTATCACTATTTGTTAGTCATGGTTTTCAGAAATAAAGGGTAAAACTTAATTTAAAAAATTATTAAGAGGGCCCCTGGATGGCTCAGTTGGTTGAACATCCAACTTCAGCTCAGGTCTTGATCTCACAACTCCTGAGTTTGAGCCCTGGACTGGGCTCTGTGCTGACAGCTCAGAGCCTGGAGTCTGCTTCTGATTCTGTGTCTCCCTCGCTCTCTGCCCCTCCCCCACTTGTGCTCTGTCTCTCTCAAAAATAAGTAAACATTAATTTTTTTTAATTAACTAGTGAATATTCAATTTCAACTAATGTATTAGCTATTTAGGAGGAATATGTTCCAAGTGCATTTTTTATTGTTAAGTCTAAATACTTTTGGGAAAAAACTTAATCACATTTAGACTTTTTTTTGTCCTTCCATGACTTGAAAATATCATTTGTTTTAACTGCACTTTATTTATTAACTTTCTGTGATTTATATTAAAATAAGACAGTAAATCTACAAATATGATAGTTTTATGTATCATGATCATAATACTGAGACATTAATGTTCACATATTCTAGGACAAAAACTATTAGAAGACAGCCTATTATCAATGGAGGAATCAATGTAGAAATTGGCAATCCATCTTATAACATGTATGAGGTGGATCATGATCACAACGATGGAGGTCTTTTAGATCCTGGGTTTATGGTAGATGCAACAAAGGTAATATGTTTTAAGACGATGGACAGACAGTAAGCACTAACATTCTTGAGTTGCTTATCTGTAATACAGTCCTTAATTTTATCAGCATTTCTTTTATCTGAAGTTATAGTAAAGAACTTTAGGATGCATTGAATGTTATAGTCTCTTTTAAAGAAAAAATAAAATTAAGGCCTGCATTCACCTGAAGCATGAAGTTAAGATAACATGTTTTGGAAAATATATATTTATTCATTCATTTCATTTATATAAGTATAATTTACTTAAAATAATGTCTTATTCAAATATGTTGAGATGCTAGTACATCTATATATACAGCGTAGTAGAAAAATACTGTCTGATTTATTTTTTAATAATAAGAGTGCAGTACTTCATTGCCACAATAAGTATTTTATTTCCATTAGTGCTTCATTGATTCAACTAAGCTGTGTCCTTGAATTTGCTTGTAATCAAATTACTTTTCTAAAATATTTTTTCTATCCACTAGAGTAACCCTCCTATTAATTTGGGTAATGTTGTGATACACATAGTCTAAAAATCTGCCTTTTTTGGGTAAAGTTTCTGTTATTATTGTATGCTCAGATTAGCACTTTTTAAGAGAAATAGATAAATGATACAATTCTCCAGATAAAGTAAACTTGTTAAGATTCACTATGTTGTATTATCTTCATATTTTGCATGATAATTATAGAATATTTTATTATGAATTAAGAGCATCATTTTGCTTATTATAGAATGATTTTCCTTAGCTTATTCATTCATTTATTGGATACTTATTTATTTTCTGATATTTTACAAGTGCTTTGTCCAAAAGGTACCTTTATATTGTAAATAATCAAAGTGAACAATCTATGTCTAAATGGTTTTGCACTCATAGCAAGAGCTGTTCCCAAAGATGTTGAATTACTGTCCCATTCATTCAAGCTAGTTCTGAATCTATGGCCACACTCTCTAAGCCTGAAAATGATGGTCAAACATTTGTTTCTCTGAAAAGGAATCAATTATTATTGCATGTATAAATTTTTACACTATCAGAGGCTATTGTAGTGATTTTTTCCTAATTAGAAATAAATTTACATTAATTATTAATTCATTAACTCCTACATTTTAAATCGTGAAATAAATCCTGGAAACCTAAGTGTCAGTGTTTTCTACTTAAAATTAAAAATCTATATACTTTGTGCACATTAGTATTTGGTAATTTTTCTATGAAGAAGAAAGACATCTTAAATAATAGAATTCTCATATTCTTTGAATTTTTCTTAGGAAAAAAAGTACAGTGTAAGTATAATATTAACTGATAAGGACCTACTTTATACAGTTTTCATAAGAAGGAGAGTTCTCATTTTCCCCATAATTTTTATTTCTGGTGATAGAATTAGGTAAATTTTGGATAAAGAAAATAGCTTTTCAGTACTCCATTTAAAAATTTTTCCACATTTACTCTACGAAGATAAAAACTATGCTTCAGTGCCCCTCAAATATACTTTTAATGTACTTTGCACATAACACTCAGTAAATATTTATTTACCAATTTGCTGACTGATTGACGAAAATTACCTTAATGCGACTTAAATGGCTGAGTCTAGTTAGCTTCTGATTTTTGAAATGTAAATATGAGTTGTTGCCTAAGAAGTAACTGCAAAAAACACAGCTAGTCCTATTAGGTATAAACACTTTTGGAAAGCAGAAGGCCACACCAAAGCAACCTTAATGATCAAATGTTTTTCATAGAGTATTTGCTGTGTCACAGTGGTTTGGTAGAGTCATGACGTGATCACATAAAAATTGTGTAACACATAAAGATGATTTTATAGAACAGTCATTTTCATTATTTTCAAAATGGATAAAATTTATATTTCAATCATACCTTCTAATCAAAATAACTGAAATAGTAAATAAAGTTAATAAAAAGATTTGCCTATGGAGGCAATTAGAGAATAGTTTGAAAATTACAAAAAAAAAGTGAAATTAGTATTTACTAATTCATCTCAAACCTTACTTATTTTCAATATTTTTACAAAAATGAGATCTTTATAGAGGAAAATAAAGAGGCAATATTGACCTAATTTTATACTTAAAATCTTTCTCTGAGACCCTTGCCCTTGTCCAAACTTTGTGATTATTCAATGTTAAGAGTTGATAATTTTTTTTCAATTCACCTTTAACGTACTTTAGAGTATGTATATTCATTAATATTTGTATGCTCTTCAACTTTTCATCCAGTACTTTTCCCCATTTTGGGCCACTAATGAATACTCTATCCTGAATATGAGTGTACCAGACTGGCTAATTCTGCCCCTAGACTCAGGAAACTCTAAAGTCAGTATTTTTGCATGAAGACTCAGTGAACTAGTATAAATAGTAATCCATCTGGAAAGCCCGATTTCCAAAACAGATTTTTTTTTAAATATCAAAGTTTTAATTTTTTAATTTTTTTAAATATACAGTGGTGATGAATCTTCAAATAGAAGCAGTCAGAGATTTAAGTCTTAAGAATGGGCTACTGTCAAAACTCTTCAAAGAGACAAAACTTTAAGTGAGGGATGCTTGTGGTTTTTTTCACAGAGCTGTTAGCAAAGATACAATTTATTTGGGAAGGATGAAGTTAAATAAATAGAAATGAATGCAGGTCTCTAGATGCATGGCATGTCTATCAGTAAGCTGCACATAATAGAAATGTCTACTTGTGAAGCACAGATCCAATATTAATAGTTTTTTTTTTCTTAATCTATTAAAGTTACTATGCATGCACTGTTCATGCCCCAGGGCTAATGATTTTTTATACTATTTTTATGACTTAATATGAGTTTATGTTAATGAAAATCATTCCATGATATTAGATCAGAAACTAAAATTCTCTGTTTACATACAGGCCAGGTACATAGGGGGAGGGTCCAGCGCTTTCAAGCTTCCACACACAGCGCCGCCCATCTACCTAAACTCTGATTTGAAAGGACCACTTACTGCTGGGGTGAGAGAAGCAAGTTCATTATTCCATATCCATTCCATCACAGAACCCCTCACAATGAAAGATGATGGCTAGACTTAGATAAGGGCTGTCTTTGAGTTTTAATTAACAAGAGGTTTAAAACAGCATTAAAATCAGGACTTATGTTTTATGTCTTGCCTATGCAAGATCATATATAAGACATGTTATCATTTTACACAAGCTATTAAGTAGAAATACCTCTTCTGCTGATTTTGAAAATGTCACAGCACTTTAACAATAAAAATGAGTATTGGCTATTCTTAGAAATCTCTAGTCAGAAATTTAAATAATTTAAACTGAAATTCATGTTTGATTTGATTTGCCTCCTATTAAGATGTTTTCTTGAGTGGATACAAGTTTGATATCCAATTAAATAAAAATATATTACAAAATGTGGTATCATATTGAGAAATTAGAAATGGTCTAATGAAACTCTTCTTAAACATTTTTTTTTAATTGAGTAACAAGTTTTTAGAGGAATGTACTCAGTCTACAGTTACATGGTGCATGGTGGATGAAAGAGGGATAAAATAGGGGTATCAAGATTCCTAGGGATGCATATGTTCTCCCTTGTACCTCTCTCCCATCAGCTGTTGTCCATTCTCATTCTTTATCATGTTTGTCTCATTCGCATGACTCAAAGATATATTTCTTGTTCGTAACTAAGATTTAGTGTTCTGCTTTTGGGAAGACGAAACAAAACTAAACAAAGACTAGGCAATGAATTCTTGGGTTAAGTTTCAACTCATAAAATCATGAACATTGCATGTTTTTCAACTGAAAGAGATCACTTCTTCTGCATGTCTCAATTCCACTTCACAGCGCTCTATGAAAATTAAGAAGACTGTGGACTTCACAATTCCTTGAAAGAATCCAAAATACTTCCTGTGATAAATACATATAGGTTGTCTGAAGCAAAAATATTGTCTTTATTTTAAAGTCTATTCCACCAATATACTTTACTGTTATTTTGTTTCCTATTTTTGACTTCATAGTGAAAAATTATAAGCCTCAAGCAATTAGATGACTTTCTGTAAACACATATTTCCTGCTGCTATGGCAATAAGGGGACAAACACATTGACTGGAAATGTGATGATTTGGTCTAATGTTTTACACTTTTAAATAAGTCTCAGTGAATATTGTTATCACAAAGATATCCTTGGGCTTTTACTATCATGTCAAAGCTCCACTTAGATTCCCAAGTTACCTGAAAAACGTACAATTATGTTTTAATCTGACACCATGCAGAAGTCAACTAAAGCCTGTCAACAAAATTTAAATTACATTTATATAATTACTATTTAGCAAATTAAATGTATTTCCTATAAATGTTGTTAACATTAAAAGACAAATATCCTAGAAAATAACTAATGTGTTCAAAACTGATAATAAAGTTGTATTTATCTCTTTCTTCTCTCCTTCAGCCAACAAATTACTCCAATCCAGTGTATGCAAAATTATATATGGATGGGCAAAACTGTCGAAACTCCTTAGGAAGTGTTGATGAAAGGAAAGAACTGCTTCCAAAGAAAATAGAAATTGGGATAAGAGAGACAGTGGCATAATCAGCTATAACCTTTTATATGCTGTAAAAATGTATAAAATATAAGGATGACTTTTGTATGTTCCAATAGTATTTTACTTGTTTTGGCATCAGCATTACCTCTTTCTTTATCTTTTTCCTGGTTAATTGTTTTCTGAGTTTTCTGGGTTTTGTTTTTTGCTGATGACGATTGACCATTTGTATGGTATTTTTATGAAAAAGAACTGCACTACAATACAATTTACAACAATGCTGCTGATATGATTCACCTTTGAATTTGTTAAAATTAAAAACAACATATTCCTTTGTAGTGTGAATATGAGCAATCTATTTTGTATGAAGTTTTTGGTTCTACTTAATCAACAAAGAGAGTCTCTGCACTTTTTCACTGTATGATCTGGAAGCTGTAAAACAATGTCATTTTATTTTTCCATTTAAACTGATGGAAGAATGATTGAATGGTCAACTCTCTTCTTTGTGCCCATTAAGATTGATTCAGACTGCTGAAAATATCCAGCCCTCACAAGTCCAGCATCACCTGCTTTAAAATTAGCCTTAGATTGCCACATGATAGATGAGAATTTTGAGGAAAAACTTTTAAAAACATATAAAATTAATAATGTGCATGGATACATACGACTACATTTGCCAAAATTTAGTGTACTCTATGTGATATACTAAACATATACACCCTGTAAACAATAGTTATATTTAGGTGGTAGAACATAGCAAAAACTATAATCAGAAGCGGAAAAACCACACCTGCTATGGAATAAGACCTTTTGTTCTCCCTCAGTCCTGAGGTCAACAGCCAGCAGAGAGCACAACAGGGCATTGGGTACACATGCCTTAGGAAGTTCTTCCCAGTCATGTGCATTTTGTGGAAGATTAACCCAACCCCTTACCACACAGAACACTGAACAATAATATATAAGCACACAAATTGATGACAGAATTTCAATTATGTGAATGCATTCTCTTTGCTAGGTCAAAAGGAACGGCAAAACAGCCATTGCCATGTAGAGTACTTGGGAAATATTTTCAATACACAATATGGCTAACCCATCACTTGCCCTATTCAAAATGTATTCTTAAAGGACTTTCCAAGTTATAGAAGAAAACTTATCTACCCCAACTCAAAGGTGGAGAGTAGAAATGCTGACCAGTTACTCTGGTACTCCGGTTTCTTTGGTTTATGCAAAACACATGGACCCCATTCACTCTTTTGTTTATTTGTTTTCAAATTTTGATTGAAACGAGTACAATTTATTTAAGTTGTATAAAAAGGATAGCATTTTTATACAGATATCTTTAAAGGCACAAAAGATTTATTCACAAGGTATGGAGGGCTTTTTGTTCCTCTGATAGACATGACTGACTTTTAGCTGTCATAATGTATTAACCTAACAGATGAAATATGTTTGTGGTTGCTCTTTATCCCTTTGTACAAGCATTAAAAAAAACTGCTGTTTTATAAAGAGACTTTTTGTTGTACTATGTGCATGCATACTACCTATTTCTAAACTTTGCCATATTGAGGCCTTTATAAACTATTGATTTATGTAATACTAGTGCAATTTTGCTTGAACGATGTTATGCATATCATAAACTTTTTCAGGTTCTTGTTTAAGTACATTTTTTAAATTGAACAGTATTTTTCATTTTGGTTATAATAGTCATTTTGCCTATGTTTCTACAATGAAGTGTTAAATACTTTATAAAAAATTGTTGACTGACTTATTTAAATGAAATTCTACATATTTAAGTGCTTGTGTTGGGTAATTTTTAAAAGAAAAGTCCTTTTTTTGTGCAGTGTAATATTCTTAGGAAACTATTTCAGTAAACATGAGACATAATTTCGTTACATCCTTAGAACATACTTTCTGGGGTAGGATTGATTTCATTACATCACTTATAAAAGCACAACAGAGAAAGCATTTTCCCTCTTCTTGAAGCAGAAACATTTTACTTTATATTTCCCCTCCATCTTACATTGCTTATTGCAGACTCTTGTATTGCAATAGAAAGAGAGGTGGGTTTTTTATCCAGTAGTGTGACAATTGTATTGAAATAAGCCAAAACTCTTCTGCCCTTCCCATTCTCAAAAAGTGTACTTTGTGCAAAACTCAGATTCCATTAGATGCTAGTTAGGCATTGTTTTGTGTTTGAATGGTTATTGCTATGCCTACTTGGAGTATCGGAATGGAGAAGTACATATAGGTGGGTCTGATTTACTGAAGCTATCACTGAGTTATGTTAGTTATATTATCTAAAGGGGCTTTTTGTATCAGAGCTTTATAAATGTAACTGAAATTATTATTTGAAAGAAACAGAACCTATAGACTGAAGTGATCTTAATACAATTAATAGTGGTATAAATATCTAGCAAATCATATATGATACACAACCAACAAACCAACACTCAGAATCTGGCACAGTGACCTGTTTTCTCACTAGGACATTGATGAAATCCATAGTTGAGAGAGCTCAGGATACTTTTTAACCCCTACATTCCATCTACATAGGTCGTTATGTCCACATTATGCTTCACCATCCCATGTTAGTTCATTCAAGTCTGCATCAGAGTTCATTGTCTTTCTTTCTGCCGTTACTTTGCCTTCAGTCCTTACAGGACAAAGATATTTTTTCAACTACTTAAATTATTTATATAGCTCTAGCTCTTTCTGTTTCAAGTCTCTTATGCAAGAAATTCAGGTGTATAATTCTCCTCCACAGTGACCATACTTTATAAATGCCATCACCAAAATGCTTCCTAAAATATACCTTTGAGCTCTGATGGAACATATTTTCTAAAAATGGGTGCTTCATTGTAAATTCTCCTTCCTACCCAAATGATTATTCATCCAAAGTAGGGGTTTTAAACCTTTTGATGTTTGGGGCCAGTTGATTCTCTGTTGTCCTTTACAAGGTTGGATAGTTAGGACTCTGCCTTCTGTCCATTAGATGCTACTAGTACCACCCAAAGTTGCAACAACCAAAATGCCTACAGACTTTGCCAAACTTCTCCTGAGGAACAAAACTGCACTTTTATTTAGAACAGGTGATCTAGAGCTATGTTCTGCCTTCCACTATTAAAAAAGTCTCAGCTGTAACAGCTAACCCTCAGCATCAAAATAATGGCACTCCCAAGTTTTTAAGTCTTTAATGCTTATGGTGCATGAGTTATAGAAATTTGGTATTAGTAAAGTGCCTGTACATTTAAAAAACAAAAAGCATCACTAAGGGACAAAAGTTTCACTTGGAAACTTTCACAATTTTGTGTAAATTGGGCCATTTTAGTTTATGTAACTTTTATTTGTGGCCATTTAATGTCATTAATGATTGTTTTATTTTGTTTTGTGCTTGATTATATGCTTGTTTTGTTGGTTCTTGAGGTTGAGATTTAAGCTTGTACTTTTTTTGTAGGGATGTTACTATTTTTATGATGACTCATATATGAAGTTCAATATTCAATGTATGTTATAGCTACCATAAATGAACTATAATATGCAAAATATCCACAATTTCCAAACCCTAACAGGAAAAATTGCTACATGTGATGAAGGGAATAGAAAAAAATACACTGCTTATTTGTCTTTATCCTTTCTTGTGTCCATATCTTCACATAGCTACTCTGGATATAAAATCTGATTCCTCTCTAAGAATACTACTACTATTTACAGAGTCAACTCTTTCGTGCAGTTTTACTTAAATTAAGAGACAAAGAATCCCACAGACTTGAGCAAAATATTAACTGACCACTTTTTGAAAGCTGTATTTTTCATCTTACACCACATTCCAATTCTCATCAGCTTATTTAATGGAAAATTTTCTCAATATTAGATGATATAATTTAATGTAAATTAGAGTCATTCTTTAAATAGAAATCCTTAAATTATAACTCATAAGAAAAGGAGACACTCAAGCACTTTTTGTGAAGCTGACTACTGGGTAATACAGAAAAAAAAATGATTTTGTTCTATGTATTTTGAATGTGAGAAAAACAAAAAGAGCCAGAAAATAGTTAATTTTCCACTCTGCTACCAATTCCATTGCTAACTTAACATATCCAAAAAGCTAACACATCGAGGAAAAGATAAAGTTAATTAACAACTACAGAAGTAGTTTTATTCAGAAAAACATTTAGTTTTTGATAATATCCAGGGGCCCAGGAACATGTACTTCATAATGTGCTGTACATGTATCTAGTCTAAAAAAAAAAGAAATGAAATAAGTTCTTTGGTTTAAATTTTCTGTATAGATATTACACCTAAGTGGCTGTAATTTATTCTGAAAAATAGTTTCTAGTGATATCATTTTTTTGTATCCAAAGTGATCAAAAATCAAAAGAAAAATTAGTACTAAAGATGGCCTATTTGATAAATTCTATGCTTAGAATGTATCCATTGTCTCTGACGGATAGTCTGCCCCTTTAGCTGGGGATTGTAAGATAACGGTGAACTTAAGCAATGCAGTACTGACGCTTTACTCATTTGTTCACTCCAAGATAATTTTTCAGCGTAACTTCTTCTGCAGTTTTAATACATAAAGTATGAGCCTCCTGATGCAATTGATTTCCAGACTATTCATGCCATAGTGGCTTGGAAACCAGTAATAAAACTGTTGTAAGCTTTTAAAAGATAATGTCCATGGTGAAAACCAGAGACATCTTATTCAGATCAGTAATTTAAGTATGAGTGAGAAAATATTTTTTCACACACAATAAACTGTGAAATATAATCAAGAAAAATAATGTAGGAGTTTGGAATATAAGGCTGCTTATGGAGATACTTAAAAGCAATACACAGAAGCACTTGAGTGGCTCAGTCGGTTAAGCTCAGTCCTGATTTTAGCTCAGGTCATGATCTCACGATTCATGGGATGAGCCCCACATCAGTCTCTGTGCTATCAGCATGGAGCCTGCTTGGGATTCTCTCTCTCCCACTCTGTCCACCCCCACTCTGTCTCACTCTCTCTCACAATAGAATAAACATGTAAAATATATATACAAAGTTTAGGTTTAGAGTGACTTGACTAATGAGCTAAACATTTCTCAGTGGATAATGTACAAAGATAGGTAGGAAAAAACTGGACAATGAGACTGCAAACAGAAGTAACCTCCATCCCTGCAGTCAGCTAGCATCAATGGTATCTTTGTGGAAATTTATGTAAATATACAACAACAACCACCTCATGTATTTTCACACACTGACTTTGATCTCCCATTAATTGTGAAGATGGCTCTGCTCTGCTATTTTATGTAAAATTCAATTATGTTTAGCTTCTCTGGATTATAATTTCAGTAGTCAGTACCCTTATCCAGAATGATAACTAATCCCTAGTTTCTTACTCCTAAATATAAAATCATATTTCTTTCCATTTGCTTCTTTTTCTACCCAAAGTGACAGTATAAGAAACCAATATTCCTCTTTGACTATTTTGTCATAACCTGTATTGCTTATTCCATTGTAAAAAAAATTTAGAAAATAAATATTAAAAAAAGAAAAATTACCACTAAGTTAAAGCACTAGAAATAACCAGTTACCATTTTTAAGAATTTTGATTTGTTGTAGATCATGCATAAATTTAAATTTTCTATCCCACTTTTAAAATATAACATTTAACATTGAAATATTTGGTTTTATGTCTTTCTCATGCTTTTATTTAATCACTTATTTTTATTCAGTTTCTGTCTACTTTTATTTTTTTAAATGTTTATTTATTTACTTTGAGAGAGAGAGAGAGAGAGAGATTGAGAATTCCAAGCTGTCTGTCTGCACTGTCACCACAGAGCCTAACACAGGGCTTGATCTCACAGACTGTGAGATCATGACCTGAGCTGAAATCAAAAGTTGGACACTTAACCGACTGAGCCACACAGGTGCCCCTCAATTTCTGTTTATTCTATGTTGATTTTATATTGCTTGGTTTTATTTTTCTCTCTTGATTTAAAAGTTATTCATTTATTATTTGTTTTACTGTTAGAATATTTTTAAAGTTAAAAGTATTTAACAATTAATCCAAAATTTAAAAATAAGTCTTTTTGTTTTTCTTTTAAGATGAGAAGTTTAGCATTCTTAGATTCTCCTAATCTAACTTGCCTTCATAGTCTTTGATATAGTTTGTGGTTTTATCTTCATAATATTTAACTGAATTTGTATTTTTACATTTTTTTGTCTTCTCTTTGTTATTTGGAAATTTTCAACTATTTTTACGTTTAGTATTTCTCTTTTAAAACTCATTATTCCTAGGGACTCCTGGGTGGCTCAGTTGGTTAAGCGTCCCACTCTTGATTTCAGCTCAGGTCATGATCTCTTGGGTCATAAGATCAAGCCCCGTGTCAGGCTCTGCATTGACAGCACAGAGTCGGCTTGGGATTCTCTCTCTCTCCCTCTCTCTGCCCCTCTTCCACTCTCTCTCCCTCTCAAAATAAATAAGCATTTTTCAAAATACCTTATCAATCCTTTTACTATATGATTTTTTCATTCTTAATTTCTCTGACTTATTTTATTGGTATATTTCATCAAACATCCTTATAAAAAACCTTCATCTGTGGTATATTGCTGAACTGTTGTATTTATACAAATATGTCTCCAAGACCTTAAAATACAAATGTCAACTCAACTCAGTGGAGCTTTTCGCTTCCTCTAAAATTAGGTTGCACCTGCCTCACACTATTTTCTGGTATTCAGTGTTGTTAAGGATAAGTCTGAGACCAAACAGATTTTTCTTTTTTGTGTAATATTTCTCCCTAGACTTAAAATCCCAAAGCTAATTATAATAAAAGTATTTTGCCACATATGTTTTTATTAATTTTTTCTACTTACAATCTGTTTTCATCTGAGATTCGTTTTCTTCAAGATGTCTTTATTATTTCTGTGCAGATTGTTATATTTACTACACAGAAACAATAGTTCCTAGGTTAAGTCTTTCTTTTTCTCACATATGTATCATTTTAATAATTTTTCTTGTTTTTCTTTTATTTTAAGAGAGATTTTCAGGTTTCTGACCTGCATTTTTAATTTTCTTTTTTCCCTGCAGACTCAACTGATTTTTCATGTGTGCATATATGCATGAGTCTCAGAATGAATTTTCCTTATTTTACTCAGCTTTGTTTTTAACTTAGTTTTTTATTGTCCCGTGTAGTGTATTTTCTTCTCAGAGCTTTCTGCCGAGGTGTCATAGTATCTATTTCCTGTGTCCTACTGACAATACCAAATAATTTCCAAAATTATCTTTTTCAACAATTCTGTAAGTCTTAGGCATGATGCCCTGATGTCTTTGTGCTATGAAATTAAAAAATAATAATAACAGTTCAAGATGCTTTTTATTTTCTCTTTTCTATTTACCAATGTTTAATTACAGATACAACATTCTACTTCCAGTGATGCCCAGTATACAATATTTATTTGTTTCCACATTCCATCAATTATATGCCTCTTACATAACTTTCTTGGGCCTATAACTGCAGGACTATTTCTCCCTCATTTATCCTAGTGGGTCTTTCCTAGAACCCTATATAATTATTTTCATACTCATATCCCTATATTTTTATTTACTTAAATAATGACAGAGAAGTACATGAAAACATCAATGCTCCTGTATACCATAATACCAGGATTCTTTCTGTAATTTACACTGAGTTATATTCCCAAATATCTTGTCTTATATTGTGCTCTAACCTTCTGTACATTTATTAGGGGAGAGACAGGCTTTTTTAGTGTATTCACACCAATTCCCTTTCTTGGAAACCGTCTCAGATATCTGCCCTATTTTCTGGCAGCATCACTCTTTGAAAGATAGTAGAACCTTGGATTGGTAGCAGTGACTGTTCAGTGGAAGGATGGCTAACAACTTCCTTTTCTAATACAGATCCCAAAACTTTGCATCTTGATACAGAGCATGGGGTTTGGGGAGGGGGGATGAGCTAAAAGGGTAAGGGGCATTAAGGAGTCTACTCCTGAATCATTGTTGCACTATATGCTACCTAATTTGGATGTATATTTAAAAAAATTAAATTAGGAGAGGTAGGGAAGATGGCAGTGTAGGAGGATGCTGGGCTCACCTCATCCTTCTGATCACTTAGATTCCATCCACATCGGCCTAAATAACCCAGAAAACTGCCAGAAGACTAGCAGAGCGGACTCTCTGGAGCCAAGCGTAGACAAGAGGCCCACGGAAACGGATAGGAAGGGCGGAAAGGTGGTGTGCACTATACAGACTGGCTCGTGGTAGAGCAGCAGCCCGCCCATCAAGGCAGAGCCCCAGAGTCTGACTTAAAAAGTGGAGGGGCCGGACTGCATGAGTTCTGACAGCCAGAGGGACTTACCATCTGGAATGTTGTAAGTCAACATCTCTGCTCGGAGAGCAGGAGGGCAAGAGGACACCTGGTGGGAAATGTGTTGAGCTCTGGAAGACAGAGCTTAGCTTAGAAAAAAACAAAGGCCCTGGCCAGTGCCATCTCCCTCTCCCATCCCCCAGCCGAAATCCCCAAGGGAACCAGTTCCTGTCACCAAACTTGCTTGCACCGCGCAAACACCCAACGCTGTGCTTCTGTGGATCCATCCCTCTGACGGGTCTGCCTCCCTCCTGGTGCTGCAGGGTTCCTCCTGAAGGAGCCCACTGAAAACAAAGGGAGCTAAGCCTACCCCTCCCACCCCTGTGCACCTTGCTGTTCCACCCTGGCTAATACGCCAGATCCCATTGACGCAGCACCACAAGCCAGGCAGTGTGCAAGTAGCCCAGACAGGGGCCACACCACTCCACAGTGAGTCCTGCTCCTGGGAGAGGGGAAGATAAGGTACACAGCAGTCTGACTGTGGCCCCAGCGGTGGGCTGGGGGCAGACATGGGGTCTGACTGCGGCCCCGCCCACCAGCACAAGTTACTCCGGACAACACAGGGGAAGTGCTCTGCAGTTGGGAGCCACCACAGGGACTACATAAAATGAAGAAATGGAAGAACTCTCCTCAAAAGAAACTCAAGGAAGTAGCGACAGCTAACAAATTGATCAAAAACGACTTAAGTAATATAACAGAACAAAAATTGAGAATAATAGTCATGAAATTAATCGCTGGTCTTGAAAAAAGCATAGAGGACAGCAGAGAATCTATTGCTACAGAGATCAAGGGACTACGAAATAGTCATGAGGAGCTAAAAAATGCTATAAATGAGGTACAAAATAGAATGCAGGTGGCCATAGCACAGATTGAAGCGGCAGAAGAGAGAATAGGTGAATTAGAAGATACAATTAATGGAAAAAGAGGAAGCTGAGAAAAAGAGGGATAAAAATTCCAGGAGTATGAGGGGAGAATTAGAGAACTAAGTGATGCAATCAAACTGAACAATATCTGTATCATAGGAATTCCAGAAGAGAAAGAGAGAAAGAAAGGGGTGAAGGTATAACTGAACAAATTATAGCTGAGAACCTTCCTGATCAGGGGAAGGAGAAAGGCAATGAAATCCAAGAGGCACAGAGAAATCCCTTCAGACATAACTTGAATTGATCTTCTGCACAACATATCATACTGAACCTAGCAAAATACAAGGATAAAGAGAAAAATCTGAGAGCAGCTAGGGATAAACAGGCTCTAACTTACACAGGGAGACTCATGAGACTAGGGGCAGATCTATCTACTGAAACTTGGCAGGCCAGAAAGGAATGGCAGGAAATCTTCATTGTGATGAACAGAAAAAATATGCAGCTGAGAATCCTTTATCCAGCAAGTCTGTTATTCAAAATAGAAGGAGAGATAAAGGTCTTCCCAAACAAACAAAAACTGAAGGTATTTGTCACCACTAAACCAGCCCTACAAGAGATCCTAAGGGGGATTCTGTGAGTGAAATGTTGCAAGGACCACAAAGTATCAGACATAACTACAAGCATGAAACATACAGACATCACGATGACTCTAAACCCATATCTTTCTATGATAACACTGAATGTAAATGGACTAAATGCTCCAACCAAAAGACATAGGGTATCAGAATGGATAAAAAAAAAAAAAAAAAAAAAACCAACCAAGACCCATGTATTTGCTGTCTACAAGAGACTCATTTTAGACCTGAGGACATCATCAGATTGAAAGTGAGGGGATGGAGAACTATCATGCTACTGGAAGTCAAAAGAAAGCTGGAATAGCCATACTTATATCAGAAAAACTAGACTTTAAATTAAAGGCTGTAACAAGAGATGAAAAAGGACATTATATAATAATTACAGGGTCTATCCATCAGGAAGAGCTAACAATTATAAAAGTCTATGCGCCGAATACAGGAGCCCCCAAATATATAAAACAATTAATCACAAACATAAGCAACCTTATTGATAAGAATGTGGTAATTGCAGGGGACTTTAATACTCCACTTATAACAATGGATAGATCATTTAGACATAAGATCAATAAATAAACAAGGGCCCTGAATGATACATTGGATCAGATGGATTTGACAGATATATTTACAACTCTGTATCCTAAAGAAACAGAATATACTCTCTTCTCGAGTGCACCTGGAACATTCTCCAAGATGGATCACATACTGGGTCACAAAACAGCCTTTCATAAGTATACAAAAACTGAGATCATACCATGCACACTTTCAGACCACAATGCTATGAAGCTTGAAATCAACCACAGGAAAAAGTCTGGAAAACCTCCAAAAGCATGGAGGTTAAACACCCTAGTAAAGAATGAATGGGCCAGCCAGGCAATTAGAGAAGAAATTAAAAAATATATGGAAACAAATGAAAATGAAAATACAACAATCCAAATGCTTTGGGATGCAGCAAAGGCAGTCCTGAGAGGAATATACATTGCAATCCAGGCCTATCTCAAGAAACAAGAAAAATCCCAAATACAATATCTAACAGCACACCTAAAGGAAATAGAGCAGAACAGCAAAGACACCCCAAACCCAGCAGAAGAAGAGAAATAATAAAGATCAGGGCAGAAATAAACAATATAGAATCTAAAAAAACTGTACAGCAGATCAACGAAACCAAGAGTTGGTTTTTTTAAAAAATAAACAAAATTGATAAACCTTTAGCCAGGCTCTTCAAAAAGCAAAGGGAGAGGACCCAGATAGATAAAATCATGAATGAAAATGGAATTATTACAACCAATCCCTCAGAAATACAAGCTATTATCAGGGAATACTATGAAAAATTATATGCCAACAAACTGGACAACCTGGAAGAAATGGACAAATTCCTATGCACACACCCACTTCCAAAACTCAAACACGAAGAAATAGAAAACTTAAGCAGAAATAGAAAACTTAAGCAGCAAAGATTGTTATCAAAAATCTCCCAACAAATAAGAGTCCAGGACCAGTTGTCTTTCCTGGGGAATTCTACCAGACATTTAAAGCAGATAATATCTCTCCTTCTCAAGTTCTTCCAAAAAATAGAAAGGGAAGGAAAACTTCAAGACTCATTCTATGAAGCCAGCATTACTTTTATTCCCAAACCAGACAGACACCCAGCAAAAAAAAGAGAGCTACAGGCCAATATCCCTGATGAATATGGGTGCAAAAATTCTCAACAAGATACTAGCAAATCAAATTCAACAGCATATAAAAAGAATTATTCACCATGATCAAGTGGGATTCATTACTGGGCTGCAGGGCTGGTTCAACATTCGTAAATCAATCAATGTGATACATCACATTAATAAAAGAAAAGAACCATATGATCCTGTCAAACGATTCAGAAAAGGCATTTGACAAAATTCAGCATCCTTTTTTAATAAAAACCCTCAAGGGGCGCCTGGGTGGCTCAGTCGGTTGAGCGTCTGACTTCGCTCAGGTCACGATCTCACGGTCCGTGAGTTTGAGCCCCGCATCAGGCTCTGTGCTGACAGCTCAGAGCCTGGAGCCTGCTTCGGATTCTGTGTCTCCCTCTCTCTCTGGCCCTCCCCCCGTTCATGCTCTGTCTCTCTCTGTCTCAAAAATAAATAAATGTTAAAAAAATTTTTTTAAATAAAAACCCTCAAGAAAGTCGGGATAGAAGGAATATACTTAAACATCATAAAAGCCATTTATGAAAAGCCCACAGCTAACATCATCCTCAATGGGGAAAACTGAGAGCTTTCCCCCTGAGATCAGGAACACGACAGGGATGTCCACTCTCACTACTGTTTTTTAACATAGTGATGTAAGTTCTAACATCAGCAATCAGACAACAAAAGGAAATCAAAGGCATCAAAATTGGCAAAGATGAAGTTAAGCTTTCACTTTTTGCAGATGACATATTATACATGGAAAACCGGAAAGACCCCACCAAAAGTCTGCTAGAACTGATAGAAGTATTCAGCAAAGTCGCAGGATACAAAATCAAGGTACAGAAATCAGTTGCATTCTTATACACTAACAATGAAGCAACAGAAAGACAAATAAAGAAACTGATCCCATTCACAATTGCACCAAGAAGTATAAAATACCTAGGAATAAACCTAACCAAAGATGTAAAACATCTGTATGCTGAAAACTATAGAAAGCTTAGGAAGGTAATTGAAGAAGATATAAAGAAATGGAAAGACATTCTATGTTCATGGATAGGAAGAATAAATATTGTTAAACGTCAATACTACCCAAAGCTATCTGCCCATTCAATGCAATCCCGATCAAAATTGCACCAGCATTCTTCTCGAAGCTAGAACAAGCAATCCTAAAATTTGTATGGAACCACAAAAGACCCCAAAATAGTCAAAGTAATATTGAAGAAGAAGACCAAAGCGGGAGGTATCACAATCCCAGACTTTAGCCTCTACTACAAAGCTGTCATCATCAAGACAGCATGGTATTGGCACAAAAACAGACACATAGACTAATGGAATAGAATAGAAATACCAGAACTAGACCCACAAAAGTATGGCCAACTAATCTTTGACAAAGCAGGAAAGAATATCCAGTGGAAAAAAAGACGGTCTCTTTAACAAATGGTGCTGGGAGAACTGGACAGCAACATGCAGAAGGTTGAAACTAGACCACTTTCTCACACCATTCACAAAAATAAACTCAAAATGGATAAAGGACCTCAATGTGAGACAGGACACCATCAAAACCCTAGAGGAGAAATCAGGAAAAAACCTCTCTGACCTCAGCCGCAGCAATTTCTTACTTGACACATCTCCAAAGGCAAGGGAATTAAAAGCAAAAATGAATTATTGGGACCTCATGAAGATAAAAAGCTTCTGCACTGTAAAGGAAACAATCAACAAAACTAAAAGGCAACCAACAGAATGGGAAAAGATATTTGCAAATAAAATATCAGACAAAGGGCTAGTATCCAAAATCTATAAAGAACTCCCCAAACTCCACACCCGGAAAACAAATAATGCAGTGAAGGAATGAGCAGACAACATGAATAGGTACTTCTCTAAAGAAGACATCCAGGTGGCCAACAGGCACATGAAAAGATGCTCAATGTCGCTCCTCATCAGGGAAATACAAATCAAAACCACACTCAGATATCACCTCACTTCCATCAGAGTGGCTAAAATGAACAAATCAGTAGACTATAGATGCTGGAGAGGATGTGGAAAAATGGGAACCCTCTTGCACTGTTGGTGGGAATGCAAACTGGTACAGCCACTCTGGCAAACGGTGTGAAGGTTCCTCAGAAAATTAAAAATAGACCTACCCTATGACCCAGCAATAGCACTGCTAGGAATTGACCCAAGGGATACAGGAGTGCTGATGCATAGGGGCACTTGTACCCCAATGTTTATAGCAGCACTTTCAACAATAGCCAAATTGCGGAAAGAGCCTCAATGCCCATCAACTGATGAATGGATAAAAAAAAATTGTGGTTTATATACACAATGGAATACTACTTAGCAATGAGAAAGAATGAAATATGGCCTTTTGTAGCAACGTGGATGGAACTGGAGAGTGTTATGCTAAGTGAAATAAGGCATACAGAGAAAGAGAGACACCATATGTTTTCACTCTTATGTGGATCCTGAGAAACTTAACAGAAGACCATGGGGGAGGGGAAGGAAAAAAAAAAAAGAGAGGGAGGGAGCCAAACCATAAGAAGCTCTTAAAAACTGACAACAAACTGAGGGTTTGGGAGGGTTTGGGAGAACAAACTGATGGGGAGTGGGAGGGAGGAGAGGGTGGGTGATGGGTATTGAGGAGGCCACCTGTTAGCAAGAGCATGGGGTATTGTATGGAAACCAATTTGACAATAAATTTCATATTAAAAAAAAATTAAACTAAAAAGGAAGAAAAAAAACTTGGCCTCTGTGCTTAGTGTATGTATTAGCTTTCTACTGCTGCCATAACAAATTACCACAAATTTACCATGTACAACTTTCCAGTTCTGCAGATAAGAGGTCTACTTTGGCCTGACTAGATTCTCTGCTCCAGCCTTCACAAGTCAAAATTAAGGTATACACTATGTGAGTTCTTATCCATAGCTCTGGGACGGGTTGCTTCCAAGCTCATTAAGATCCATAGCAGAACCTAGTTTCTTGCAGTTGTAGAACCAAGGTTTCAGGTTCCTTGCTGGCTGTCAAGTGGGTCCAACTTTAGTACCCAGAGGTATCTCTCTGGTCCTTGTATATAGGCCTCTATGTCCCAGAACTATGTTTGATATTTCCCTCATGCTAATAGTATCCCTGGTTTAACTTCTACTGATCCCTACCCCTTCAGTCAGAAGAAGCTCTTCATGTTTAAGGGCTCATGTGATTAGATTGAATCATCCTGGATAATATCTTCATTTTAGGTTCCACAGCCTTAAATAAGTCTGCAAAGTCCCTTCTTCTACGTAAGAGAACATATTCACAGATTTGAAGGATTAGGGCATGCACACATTTATGGGGCATTATTTGACCTATAGTACATTCTTGCTTTCTGCCCTGGGGCATCTCTGAGCTGGTGTAAAAAGCTAGCTCTAGATGTTCTTTCATGGTATTAAACAAATTCTCTCATATTCTTCCTTGCTGGTCCAACACCTTTATAATCCACTCTTGAATGTACTCCCCCAGGTTTTACAGTTCTTCCTTACTCAAGCTGCACTCTTATATGACCTTGATTATTTGATAACAAATGATAGAAAGACCAACCATGGGGGGAACAAGGAATTCTAAAGGAACCCACTTGGAACTCAGGCATGTGTGACCTGGAGATATGAAGGTTTTAATGCTCCATGGAGCAACCATTAACCAGTAAAAAATGCCTCTTACTTCTTTTAGACAGCCAATTCTGTGCATCATTCTTCCCATTTCTTTGGAAGTTCTCTAAGAAATAAGCCCAAGTTTTCCATAGTGGTGATCGTTTTTAAAAGTACCTATTTGTATAGCTTTTGCACTATTCCAAATTTCCCACATATAGTCTCCAGATCACTACCCAATATGAACTGCTTGCACAAATCCCTTGTCTCAATCTCTGTTTTGGAAAATATGAAGTGATCTGTCAAAGTAAAGTATGAGGGAGGAATTCTAAAACAGATTCACCCACCAGCCAGTTATGATAAGGACCCCATTATTGGTGATAAGTGGGGTGATGATTACCCTGACACACAGTAGCACCACAATTTCTAAGAGTCTCACTGGCAGTGACAGGAATGAATTATAAATAGAAGATCAAATGTTGCCTTACATAGCAGCTGTGGTTCTTAAACAATATGGAACAATAGTAATTATAAAGATTGTACTGTTGGGTGACATATTTAAGCCTTAAAAAAAAGAAAATAATAAACTCAGGTTAGCCAATAATCAACTCAAGGTGTACTGTGTAGGTCAGAAGACCAAAGAGATCTATGTCAATTACCTGTCTTAATCTTGCAATGAAAAAAAGAAATACTCAGAACTTTTGAGGCTGTTAGATATAGTACCCAAATTGATGAAGATACCAAGGTACTTTAAAATCATCATGTCCCACATTTAATGGGAGCCTATGGAGTCCAAATAATGAAAAAAGTTCTGGCCCAAATTTATCTTACAGTTGATCTAGGACATCCAGGATCTACCCAGAAGCTATTCCCTGGCCCATCAAAACACAATTGGGATGTATATACTGAGTATCTGGCAGAATTCTGATATGCATTTGTGGAGGAAAAGTGATTAAAATAAGAGTTAAGAAGAAGTTCCCAAAATGCCCTATTTTCTAGCCAAAATAGAGAGAGGGAGAGGGGGAGAGAGGGAGGGAGGGAGAGAGAGAGAGAGAGAGAGAGAGAGAGAGAGAGAGAGAAAGAAAGAAAGAAAAGCAAGAACAAATTCTCAGAGAAACTTCAGAGATTTGTGCCACAATTAAAGACTTAAAATATATGGTGGCAGTGATTCCCATCTTAAATCATTTGTCTAAATAATAAATAAAAAAACATACTGTGGGAGTTTGCAGCTATTGATCTGGCAAATGCATTCTTCTCATTTCCTATCAGAGGAAGGGTCAAAAGTCTTCTTTTATGCATGAAGAACAGCAATTTACATTCACTGTTGACCACAGAACTATGATCACCCTCTTTCAGGATCCTTAATCATCTCACATTTGCAGAAGAACCACATGCGGAAGGTCATTCATATGTTTAGTAAATATAGGCATATCAAATACAAACATTCTATACTAATGTGTATAGTTTTTTTAAATTTTAAAATTATTTGCAAGACTGAATTATTGGGACCATTTTGGTAGTGCTATAACTCTAGGTGAAGTTTAGAACTGAATTAATTTTTGTCTAAATGTTTTTATTTAAAAAATAATTGAGTGCTAAACACTGCCACAATTTTACATTCCATTTATTTTCTATGGACTTCTCAAATTCTGTGTTACTTTCCCTTTTTAAAAAACGTTATTTTATGAGGGAGAGACAGAGAGAGAGAGAGAGAGGGAGTGAGCGCGTGCACGCGTGCATGAGCAGGGAAGGGACATAGAGACAGAGGGAGAAAGAATCCCAAGTAGGCTCCATGCTCAGCACAGAGCCTGATGCAGGGCTCGATTTCACAACTGCAAGGTCACAATATGAGCCACTATCAAGAGATGAACACTTGGAGGAGCCAAGATGGCAGAACAGCATGGAAGTTTTTTTGTGTGTGTCTCAGGTGCATGAAATACAGCCAAACCAACACTAAATCATCCTGCACAACTAGAAAACTGATCTGAGGATTAACATAACAACCTGCACAACCTGAACCACAGAATTCAGCAGGTATGATGTGTGGAGAGGTGAATGGGGGGAGAGAGAAGCTGTGGAGGGCAGGGAGCTGCTTCTGCATGCAGATGAGACAGACAGGGGTGAAGGGCAGAATATGGGAAAAGGACACCCCCCACCCAAAGCAGCTGGAGAGAAAGTGGAAGAGTGGAAACAGCCACAGGGACTGAAATAAATGGGGAGAAAGAGAAAGGAGGGGGTTTAAATTCCATTAGGACTCTATAAACGGGGGGAGTGCGGAGTCTGAAAGTCTGCAGCTCGACACCTGGCAGTGCTCTAGTGAGAACAGTGAATCCCCAGGACCAGAGTGAAGTCTGGAAGTTGTTGGGCCACACAGGGAGAGTCAGTTCTCCTGCTGGGAGGACATCTGGTAGAGGCTGTATGGCCCCCCAACAGGTAACGACACCAGTGGACCTGGGAGAAAAACCACATTTGCTGGTGTTGGAACAAAGTCCCTGGGGGTGAAGCCTGGTGCCAGATGTGTGTTGTGATTTTCTGCAATCCCTGAAACGCTGCTGCTATATGGTCACATGAACTTTATCTGGGCCAGGCTGGCACCCAGCCACAGTCTCTAGGCATTTGAAGCAACACGGTCCTGCAAACAATCCTAAGTGCTGCTGGCACCTGGCCATTGTTCAATGAGACCATCCCACAGAAGGCAGAATGAGTAAAAGTCACAGTCCCTCAGAAATAAGTGTTCAGGAAAAACAGCAACATCTGACATAAAACTCAGGAGGGAGGTTCTGCCTGGGTCTTGGTCACAGAAAGTGTAAAAGCGGGGAGTGGATGGAAGCCGAAGAAAAAATGACAGGTGTGTGATTGCTGATCGGGTAGAACAGTGTTCCGATACTAGGCACCGAGTAGCTGGGTGACGCAGTTTTCACTGCTTCTGCACATGAGCATAAACATCTACAAGCGCCACAACTAAGCAGTGCCATCTAGTGCAGAATGGAGCCATTAGACTAAGCCTCACTGAACTGGCCAACCTCGCTCTTCAGGGACACAAGTCACTCCGACTGCTTACTTTATGGACTATTAAGCACTTCATAGTTTGACCTCTAAGGGAAAACAAAGTAATTCCAGTCGTATTTTAGTATGTTTGCCAGTCCATCTATTCAATTGCTTTCTTTTTTTTTCTTTTTTCTCTTTTTTGTTACTTTTCTTTTTCTTAAATACAGAAAGAGAAAAACTCATTTTTCTTTTAAATTTTTATTAAAATATCTCTTTATTTTCCTACATATGATGTTTGTTTTCTGTAAATTTTTTCAACCTCTATTTTACTTCCACCATTTCATTTTAGTCTACTTCAGTGTAATCATTTTTCCAAATTTTCACATGATTTACTTTTTGTTTTCTTTCCCCTTTTTTCTCTAATCTGTCAAGCCCTTTCCAACACCCAGACAAAAACACACCTAGGATCTAGCAACATTTATTCAAGTGTTCTATGTGTGTGTTTTTGTTACCAAGTTTTTAATTGTAATATTATTTTAATTTTAATTTCTTTAATTTTCATTTTTTTACCTCATTAATTCCTTTTCTCCCTTCAGAATGACAAAACGAAGGAATTCACCTCAAAAGAAAGAGCAGAAAGAAACCACAGACAGGAACTTAAGCAACAGATACAAGCAAGATGTCTGAACAAGAATTTAAAATCACAATATTAAAAATACTACCTGGAGTTGACAATAGCTTAGAATCCCTTTCTGTGGAGATAAAAGAAGTAACAGTCAGTCAGGATGAAATAAAAAAATGTTATAATTGAGCTGCAATCTCAAATGACTGCCATGGTGGCAAGGATGGATGAGGCAGAACAGAGATTCAGCAACACAGAGGACAAACTTATGGAGCATAATGAGCAGAAAAAAAGAGGGATATTGAGGCAAAAGAGCACAATTTAAGATTTAGAGAAATCAGTGACTCATTAAAAAAGAACAACATCAGAATCATAAAGGTCCCAGATGATGAAGAGAGAGAAATAGGAGTAGAAGGGTTATGTGAGCAAATCATAGCGGAAAACTTTCCTAACCTGGGGGAAGACACAGACATCAAAATCTAGGAAGCACAGAGCACTTCATTAGATTAAGCAAAAACCGACCATCAACAAGGCATACCATAGTCAAAATACTCAGGCAAGGAGAGAATCATGAAAGCAGCAAGGGGAAAAAAGTCATTAACCTACAAGGGAAGACAGATCAGGTTTGCAGCAGACCTACCCACAGAAACTTGACAGGCCAGAAAGGAGTGGCAGGATATATTCAATGTGCTGAATCAGAAAAATATGCAGCCAAGAATTATTTATCCAGCAAGACTATCATTCAAAATAGAAGGAGAGATTAAAAGTTGCCCAGACAAACAAAGATTAAAGGAGTTTATGACCACTAAACCAGACATGCAAGAAATTCTAAGGGGGACTCTCTAAGAGGAGAAAAGATGGGGTAAAAAAAAAACAACAAGTAAAGGCAAAAGCAACAAAGATAGAAAGGCAGGGAACACCACCAGAAACTCCAACTCTACAAGCATCATAACAGCAATAAATTCATACCTTTCAGTACTCACTCTAAATGTCCATGGACTAAATGCTCCCATCAAAAGACATAGGGTAACACAATGGATAAGAAACCAAGATCCATCTATATGCTGTTTACAAGAGAACCACTTTGGACCTAAAGACGCCTTCAGATTGAAAGCAAGGGGAATGGAGGGGAACCAAGGAAGATGGCGGTGTAGGAGGACGCTGGGCTCACCGCGCGTCCTGCTGATCACTTAGATTCCACCTACACCTGCCTAACTAACCCAGAAAACCACCAGAGGATTAGCAGAATGGAGTCTCCGGAGCCAAGCTCAGACGAGAGGCCCACGGAAGCGAGTAGGAAGGGCGGAGAGGTGATGCACGCTGCACGGACTGGCGGGAGGGAGCTGGGGCAGAGGGGCAGCCTGCCAGCCAAGCAGAGCCCCCGAGTCTGGCTGGCAAAAGCGGAGGGGCCAGATGGACTGTGTTCCGACAGCAAGCGGGACTTAGCATCTGGGAGGTCATAAGTTAACAGCTCTGCTCGGAAAGCGGGAAGGCTGGAGGACAAAGGGAGGGAGAGCTGCTGAGCCCCCGGGCAACAGAGCTCAGTTTGGTGGGGAACAAAGGCACTCGCCAGCGCCATCGCCCTCACCCATCCCCCAGCCAAAATCCCAAAGGGAACCAGTTCCTGCCAGGGAACTTGCTCACTCCGAGCAAACACCCAACTCTGTGCTTCTGCAGAGCCAAACCTCCGGCAGCAGATCTGACTCCCTCCCACTGCCACAGGGCCCCTCCTGAAGCGGATCACCTAAGGAGAAGCGAGCTAAGCCTGCCCCGCCTGCCCCCGTGCACCTTGCCTACCCACCCCAGCTAATACGCCAGATCCCCAGCACCATAAGCCTGGCAGTGTGCAAGTAGCCCAGATGGGCCACGCCACCCCACAGTGAATCCTGCCCCTAAGAGAGGGGAAGAGAAGGCACACCCGTCTGATTGTGGCCCCAGTGGTGGGCTGGGGGCAGACATCAGGTCTGACTGCGGCCCCGCCCACCAACTCCAGTTATACACCACAGCACAGGGGAAGTGCCCTGCAGCTCCTCACCACTCCAGGGACTATCCAAAATGACCAAACGGAAGAATTCCCCTCAGAAGAATCTCCAGGAAATAACAACAGCTAATGAGCTGATCAAAAAGGATTTAAATAATATAACAGAAAGTGAATTTAGAATAATAGTCATAAAATTAATCACTGGGCTTGAAAACAGTATAGAGGACAGCAGAGAATCTCTTGCTACAGAGATCAAGGGACTAAGGAACAGTCAGGAGGAGCTGAAAAACGCTTTAAACGAAATGCAAAACAAAATGGAAACGACGACGGCTCGGATTGAAGAGGCACAGGAGAGAATAGGTGAACTAGAAGATAAAGTTATGGAAAAAGAGGAAGCTGAGAAAAAGATAAAAAAATCCAGGAGTATGAGGGGAAAATTAGAGAACTAAGTGATACACTAAAAAGAAATAATATACGCATAATTGGTATCCCAGAGGAGGAAGAGAGAGGGAAAGGTGCTGAGGGGGTACTTGAAGAAATAATAGCTGAGAACTTCCCTGAACTGGGGAAGGAAAACGGCATTGAAATCCAAGAGGAACAGAGAACTCCCTTCAGACGTAACTTGAACCGATCTTCTGCACGACATATCATAGTGAAACTCGCAAAATACAAAGATAAAGAGAAAATTCTGAAAGCAGCAAGGGGTAAAGGTGCCCTAACATATAAAGGGAGACCTATAAGACTCGTGACTGATCTCTCTTTTGAAACTTGGCAGGCCAGAAAGGATTGGCACGAGATCTTTAATGTCCTGAACAGAAAAAATATGCAGCCGAGAATCCTTTATCCAGCAAGTCTGTCATTTAGAATAGAAAGAGAGATAAAGGTCTTCCCAAACAAACAAAAACTGACGGAATTTGTCACCACTAAACCAGCCCTACAAGAGATCCTAAGGGGGATCCTGTGAGACAAAGTACCAGAAACATCACTACAAGCATAAATCATACAGACATCACAATGACTCTAAACCCGTATCTTTCTATAATAACACTGAATGTAAATGGATTAAATGCGCCAACCAAAAGACATAGGGTATCAGAATGGATAAAAAAAAAGACCCATCTATTTGCTGTCTACAAGAGACTCATTTTAGACCTGAGGACACCTTCAGATTGAGAGTGAGGGGATGGAGAACTATTTATCATGCTACTGGAAGCCAAAAGAAAGCTGGAGTAGCCATACTTATATCAGACAAACTAGACTTTAAATTAAAGGCTGTAACAAGAGATGAAGAAGGGCATATTTAATAATAACAGGGTCTATCCACCAGGATAGACATTATAAATGTCTATGTGCCAAATGCCGGAGCCCCCAAATATATAAAACAATTACTCATAAACATAAGCAACCTTATTGATAAGAATGTGGTAACTGCAGGGGACTTTAATACTTCACTTACAACAAAGGATAGGTCATCTAGATACATGGTCAATAAAGAAACAAGGGCCCTGAATGACACATTGGATCAGATGGACTTGACAGATATATTTAGAACTCTGCATCCCAAAGCAACAGAATATACTTTCTTCTCGAGTGCACATGGAACATTCTCCAAGACAGATCATATACTGGGTCACAAAACAGCCCTTCATAAGTATACAAGAATTGAAATTATACCATGCATACTTTCAGACCACAATGCTATGAAGCTTGAAATCAACCACAGGAAAAAGTCTGGAAAACCTCCAAAAGCATGGAGGTTAAAGAACACCCTACTAAAGAATGAGTGGGTCAACCAGGCAATTAGAAAAGAAATTAAAAAATATATGGAAACAAATGAAAATGAAAATACAACAATCCAAATGCTTTGGGATGCAGTGAAGGCAGTCCTGAGAGGAAAATACATTGCAATCCAGGCCTATCTCAAGAAACAAGAAAAATCCCAAATATAAAATCTAACAGCACACCTAAAGGAAATAGAAGCAGAATAGCAAAGGCACCCTAAACCCAGCAGAAGAAGAGAATAAAGATCAGAGCAGAAATAAACAATATAGAATCTAAAAAAACTGTAGAGCAGATCAACGAAACTAAGAGTTGGTTTTTTGAAAAAATTAACAAAATTGACAAACCTCTAGCCAGCCTTCTCAAAAAGAAAAGGGAGATGACCCAAATAGATAAAATCATGAATGAAAATGGAATTATTACAACCAATCCCTCAGAGATACAAACAATTATCAGGGAATACTATGAAAAATTATATGCCAACAAATTGGACAACCTGGAAGAAATGGACAAATTCCTAAACACCCACACTCTTCCAAAACTCAATCAGGAGGAAATAGAAAGCTTGAACAGACCCATAACCAGCGAAGAAATTGAATCGGTTATCAAAAATCTCCCAACAAGTAAGAGTCCAGGACCAGATGGCTTCCCAGGGGAATTCTACCAGACGTTTAAAGCAGAGAAATACCTATCCTTCTCAAGCTATTCCAAGAAATAGAAAGGGAAGGAAAACTTCCAGATTCATTCTATGAAGCCAGTATTACTTTGATTCCTAAACTAGACAGAGACCCAGTAAAAAAAGAGAACTACAGGCCAATATCCCTGATGAATATGGATGCAAAAATTCTCAATAAGATACTACCAAATCGAATTCAACAGCATAGAAAAAGAATTATTCACCACGATCAAGTGGGATTCATTCCTGGGATGCAGGGCTGGTTCAACATTCGCAATTCAATCAACGTGATACATCACATTAATAAAAGATAAGAACCATATGATCCTGTCAATCGATGCAGAAAAGGCCTTTGACAAAATCCAGCACCCTTTCTTAATAAAAACGCTTGAGAAAGTCAGGATAGAAGGAACATACTTCAACATCATAAAAGCCATTTATGAAAAGCCCACAGCTAACATCATCCTCAATGGGGAAAAACTGAGAGCTTTCCCCGAGATCAGGAACACGACAGGGATGCCCACTCTCACCGCTGTTTTTTAACATAGTGTCGGAAGTTCTAGCATCAGCAATCAGACAACAAAAGGAAATCAAAGGCATCAAAATTGGCAAAGATGAAGTCAAGCTTTCGCTTTTTGCAGATGACATGATATTATACATGGAAAATCCGATAGACTCCACCAAAAGTCTGCTAGAACTGATACATGAATTCAGCAAAGTTGCAGGATACAAAATCAATGTACAGAAATCAGTTGCATTCTTATACACTAACAATGAAGCAACAGAAAGACAAATAAAGAAACTGATCCCATTCACAATTGCATCAAGAAGCATAAAATACCTAGGAATAAATCTAACCAAAGATGTAAAAGATCTGTATGCTGAAAACTATAGAAAGCTTATGAAGGTAATTGAAGAAGATATAAAGAAATGGAAAGACATTCCCTGCTCATGGATTAGAAGAATAAATATTGTCAAAATGTCAATACTACCCGAAGCTATCTACACATTCACTGCAATCCCGATCAAAATTGCATGAGCATTCTTCTCAAAACTAGAACAAGCAGTTCTAAAATTCATATGGAACCACAAAAGGCCCTGAATAGCCAAAGTAATTTTGAAGAAGAAGACCAAAGCAGGAGGCATCACAATCCCAGACTTTAGCCTCTACTACAAAGCTGTCATCATCAAGACAGCATGGTATTGGCACAAAAACAGACACATAGACCAATGGAATAGAATAGAAACCCCAGAACTAGACCCACAAACGTATGGCCAACTCATCTTTGACAAAGCAGGAAAGAACATCCAATGGAAAAAAGACAGTCTCTTTAACAAATGGTGCTGGGAGAACTGGACAGCAACATGCAGAAGGTTGAAACTAGACCACTTTCTCACACCATTCACAAAAATAAACTCAAAATGGATAAAGGACCTCAATGTGAGACAGGAAACCATTAAAACCCTAGAGGAGAAAGCAGGAAAAGACCTCTCTGACCTCAGCCGTAGCAATCTCTTACTCAACGCATCCCCAAAGGCAAGGGAATTAAAAGCAAAAATGAATTACTGGGACCTTATGAAGATAAAAGCTTCTGCACAGCAAAGGAAACAACCAACAAAACTAAAAGGCAACCAACAGAATGGGAAAATATATTTGCAAATGACATATCAGACAAAGGGCTAGTATCCAAAATCTATAAAGAGCTCACCAAACTCCACACCCGAAAAACAAATAACCCAGTGAAGAAATGGGCAGAAAACATGAATAGACACTTCTGTAAAGAAGACATCAGCATAGCCAACAGGCACATGAAAAGTTGCTCAACGTCGCTCCTTATCATGGAAATACAAATCAAAACCACACTCAGATATCACTTCACGCCAGTCAGAGTGGCCAAAATAAACAAATCAGGAGACTATAGATGCTGGCGAGGATGTGGAGAAACAGGAACCCTCTTGCACTGTTGGTGGGAATGCAAACTGGTGCAGCCACTCTGGAAAACAGTGTGGAGGTTCCTCAGAAAATTAAAAATAGACCTACCCTATGACCCAGCCACAGCACTGCTAGGAATTGACCCAAGGGATACAGGAGTACTGATGCATAGGGGCACTTGTACCCCAATGTTTAAAGCAGCACTCTCAACAATAGCCAAATTATGGAAAGAGCCTCAATGTCCATCAACTGATGAATGGATAAAGAAATTGTGGTTTATATACACAATGGAGTACTACATGGCAATCAGAAAGAACGAAATATGGCCCTTTGTAGCAACGTGGATGGAACTGGAGAGTGTGATGCTAAGTGAAATAAGCCATACAGAGAAAGACAGATACCATGTTTTCACTCTTAGGTGGATCCTGAGAAACTTAACAGAAACTCATGGTGGAGGGGAAGGAAAAAAAAAAAAAAAAGAGGTTACAGTGGGAGAGAGCCAAAGCATAAGAGACTCTTAAAAACTGAGAACAAACTGAGGGTTGATGGGGGGTGGGAGGGAGGGGAGGGTGGGTGATGGGTATTGAGGAGGGCACCTTTTGGGATGAGCACTGGGTGTTGTATGGAAACCAATTTGACAATAAATTTCATATATTGGAAAAAAATAAATGAAATAAGGCATTTCCTAACACAGTGGAATATACATTCTTCTCCAGTGCACATGGAACATTCTCCAGAGTAGATCACATACTGGGACACAAATCAGCCCTCAACAAGTACAAAAAGATCGAGATCACACCATGCATGTTTTGAGACCACAATGCTATGAAACTCAAAATCAACCACAAGAAAAATATTTGGAAAGGTAACAAATACTTGGAGACCAAAGAACATCCTACTAAAGAATGAATGAGCTAACCAAGAAGGTAAGGAGGAAATTAAAAAGTACATGGAAGACAATGAAATGATAACACCACAGCCCAAAACTTCTGGGATGCAAGAAAGGCAGTCATAAGAGGGAAGTACATAGCAATCCAGGCCTTCCTAAAGAAGGAAGAAAGATCTCAGATACATAACCTAACCTTATGCCTTAAAAGAGCTGGAAAAAGGAACAGCAAATAAAACCCAAAACCAGTAGAAGACAGGAAATAATAAAGATTAGAGCAGAAATTAGTGCTATCAAAACAAACAAACAAAAAAACAGAAAACAAACAAAAACAAAAAACAAACAAACAAAAAAAACACAAAAGAAACCCATGAAACAGATCAATGAAACCCGGAGCTGGTTCTTTGAAAGAATTAACACAATTGATAAAACCACTAGCCAATTTGGTCAAAAAGAAGAAGGAAAGAGACCAAATAAGTAAAATCAAGAAAGAAGGAGGAGAGATCACAACCAACACCAGAAAATAGAAACTGTAAAAAGAATATTATGAGCAATTATACACCAATAAAATGGGCAATCTGGAAGAAATGGACAAATTCCTAGAAACATATACACTACCAAAAATGAAACAGGAAGAAATAGAAAAGTTAACAGACCCATAGCCAGTAAAGAAATCAAATTAGTAATCAAAAATCTCCCCAAAAACAAGAGGCCAGGGTGGGATGGCTTTCCAGGGGAATTCTACCAAACATTTAAGGAAGAGTTAACACCTATTCTCTTGAAGCTGTTCCAAAAATAGAAATGGAATGAAAACTTTCAAACTCTTTCTATGAAGCCAGCATTACCTTGATTCCAAAACCAGACAGAGACCCCACTCAAAAGGAGAACTATAGATCAATTTCCCTGATGAATATGGATGCAAAAATCCTCAACATATTAGCCAACCGCATCCAACCATACATTAAAAAAATTATTCACCACAACCAAGTGGAATTTATACCTGTGATGCAGGGCTGGTTCAACATCCGTAAGGCAATCAAGGTGATTCATCACATCAATAAAAGAAAGGACAAGAACCACATGATCCTCTCAATAGATGCAGAGAAAGCATTTGACAAAATACAGAATGCTTTCTTGATAAAAACCCTCAAGAAAGTAGGGATATGAGGATCATACATTGAGATCATAAAAGTCATATATGAAACACACAACACTAATATCATCTTCAATGGGGAAAAAGTTAGAGCTTTCCCCCTAAGGTGAGGAACAAGACAGGCATGTCCACTCTCCCAATTGTTATACAACATAGTATAACCTCTGCAATCAGACAACACCAAAGAATAAAAGGCATCCAAATCAGCCAGGAGGACGTCAAACTTTCACTCTTCACAGAAGACATGATATTCTATATGGAAAACCCAAAAGATCCCACCAAAAAACTGCTAGAACTGATTCATGAATTCAGCAATGTGGTAGGATATAAAATAAATGCACAGAAATTGGTTGCATTCCTATACACCAACAATGAAGCAACAGAAAGAGAAATCAAGGAATTAATCCCATCTATAATTGCACAAAAAACCATGAATACCTAGGGATAAATCCAACCAAAGAGGTAAAAAATCTATACACTGAAAACTATAGAGCTTATGAAAGAAATGAAGACACACACAAACACACAAAAGGAAAACTATTCCATACTCCTGAATTGGAAGAACAAATATTGTTCAAATGTCAATACTACTCAAAGCGATCTACATATTCCATGCAATCCCAATCAAAATAACACCAGCATGCTTCACAGAGCTAGAACAAATAATCCTAAAATTTGTCTGCAACCACAAAAGACCCCAAATAGCCAAAGCAATCTTGAAAAAGAAAATCAAAGCAGCAAGCATCACAATCCCAGACTTCAAGCTGTACTACCAAGCTGTAATCATCAAGATAGTATGGTACTGGCACAAAAACAGATACTCAGATGAATGGAACAGAATAGAGAACCCAGAAATGGATCCACAAATGTATGGCTAACTAATCTTTGACAAGGCAGGAAAAGAATATCCAATGGAATAAAGACAGTCTCTTCAGCAAGTGGTGCTGGGAAAACTGGACAGTGACATGCAGAAAAATGAACCTGGACCACTTTCTCACACCGGACACAAAAATAAACTCAAAATAATTAAATACCTAAATCTAAGACAGGAAGCCATCCAAATTCATGAGGAGAAAGCAAGCAAAAACCTCTTTGACCTTGGCCGCAGCAACTTCTTACTCAACATGTCCCCAGGGCAAGGGTAACAAAAGCAAAAATGAACTATTGGGACCTCATCAAAGTAAAAAGCTTCTGCACAGCAAAGGAAACATTCAGCAAAAGTAAAAGGCAACCAATGGAATGGGAGAAGATTTTTGCAAACGACATATCAGATAAAGGGTTAGTATCCAAAATCTGTAAAGAACTCATCAAACTCAACACCCAAAAAAACACATAATCCAGTGAATAATTGGGTAAAAGGCATGAATTGACACTTCTCCAAAGAAGACATTCAGATGGCCAACCAACACATGAAAAAATGCTGAACATCACTCATTGTCAGGGAAATACAAATCAAAACCACAATGAGATACCACCTCACACCTGTCAGAATGGCTCACATTAACAACTCAGGAAACAACAGATGTTGGCAAGGATGTGGAGAAAGAGGATCTCTTTTGCATTGCTGGTGGGATGCAAGCTGGTATAGCCACTTTGGAAAACGGTATGGAGGTTCCTCAAAAAATTAAACATAGTACTACCCTAAAACCCAACAATTGCACTACTAGGTATTTATCCAAGGGATACAGGTATGCTGTTTCAAAGGGACACATGCACCCCACCGTTTAAAGCAGCACTATTGACGATAACCAAAGTATGAAAAGAGCCCAAATGTCCATCGACGTATGAATGGATAAAGAAGATGTAGTATACATATACAATGGAGTATTACTCAGCAATCAAAAAGAATGAAATGTTGCCATTTGCAACTATGTGAATAGAACTAGAGGATATTATGCTAAGTGAAATTAGTCGGTCAGTGAGAGATAAATATCACATGACTTCACTCATATGATGACTTTAAGATATTTCACAGATGAACATAAGGGAAGGGAAGCAAAAGTAATATAAAAATAGGAAAGGGGACAAAACATAAGACCCTCTTAAATATGGAGAACAGACAGGGTTACTGGAGGGGTTGTGGGACGGGGGATGGGCTAAATGGGTAAGTGGCATTAAGGAATCTGGTCCTGAAATCATTGTTGCACTATATGCTAACTAATTTGGATATAAATTTAAAAAATAAAATTAAAAAAAAAAGAGGTGGACACTTAACCAACTAGCCATCCAGCACCCCTGTTCTTTATTTTTAATACAATTTTTGTTCAGTTAAGATAAAATTTTGCATACAGATTTCTCAGTTTCTCGCTTAATTATATTTAAAATAAGCTTTTATTCACCTTAAAAATTGCAACCAAAAATATAAATCTTTTTGACTATTTACTTTCCCATCACTATTACTTGCAGCATAATGCCAGCAAAATATTCCTTTTTGGCCTATATTAGATCTTAAAATGAACTCTGAATCTTATGCTTGTAAGTGAATGTATATAAATATTTGAAATGAATGTCTTCAATGGATTCTGCAAGACAAGATCCCGACCCTTGACTCTCAATTAATTAGTATAAAGAAAGAAAATCTAGACAAACAGCCTCCCTATTCATTTGATAGCTAATTAAAATGCATACTCTGTAGAAGTCACTTGACTCTCAATTACAATTAAATATGCAAGGTTATCAGAACATTGCAAGCAGAAAGCTGAAAGTAATCTTCCCCATTAGAGAGAACACATCAAGGATGGTTCTGTGCAGTAAGGAGAGGTTTCATGTATCACAGCTAGCTGTGTTGTTCATTGACTGTTCCCACAGGGCAATAGAAACAATAATATCACTGCTGATCCTAGGATCCCATCAGCTGTAGTAGGCTCAAGGTCAAAACCTAGTGAACTGTTAAAATTGTTTGTGGACCCCTCAAATATCAACTAGAATGGTCTAAAAAAATAGCTGTCAAGATTTGCCTGTTGCTCTAATGGTGTTAGGTTAATTTTGTCATAAAATTAATGATGCACTTAAAATGAAGAGATTTATGGTATCTGTGAGCACTTCTAATCGAGTTAACCCAACAGAGTAGCTTACAATTCACACAACTCCAAAAAAAGAATGATTAATAAGGTGCCCAAATTGTATCCTCCCTTTTTGACTGAAATCTTCAATAGGCTATTAAAATAATTACCTCATTCTTACTTCAAGTATTGTTTTCTTTAAACCAGAATCCATATTTTTTCATAAGATGACAGTGTTTTTCATGAATTCTAAGCCCATGTTCATATATTAATTTATGAGTAAAAGCCCTTTTGAGCCCTAGAAGAAAACCTTACTATATATGTATAATTAAAACATGGTCCCCTTACTTATTTAGTTTCTATTCTGAAAATGTAGGATGCTTTAATTGGGCATCACCAGCTGAATTTTAAAAAGGCATTCATGCATTAAGTCAAATACTGAAGAGACATTGATAAAAATGCCTGTACCTAAAATGCTAAATATCCTGCATATTTCAGTGAGACTATTATGACAGGGATGGAGAACAGGCCCACTCTGCTCCATTTGATGGCTATATCTGAGACAGAAATGGCAGCTGGAAGATTGTAACAAGACCTGGTTAAATGTGTGTCATTTCTTCTTTACAAAAATCACTTTCATGCCACTAGATTTATGAGGTGCCAGCTTCCCATTATAGAGCTTTTGGCTGAGATGGGAGATAGTTATCACTATATCTAGTTCACTGTGTGGCAAGAGGGAAGTGCCAAATTTGATTCATCTTCCAGTACAGATTTCAACAAAAGAATGGTCAGTTTTGTATCATTGAAACAACTGGAAAAATCTGGCAATTCATATTTAAAATTTAAAAAGACACAGTTTCACTCCTGAAACCAGTACTATACTGTATGTTAACTACCTTGAAATTAAATTTTTAAAAATTAACTAATTAATTAAAAAAATAAAAAGACATGTCCTCTACATATCCAAACTCTACACAATAAGATGAAGAATTTCAGACTTTAGACCCTTATAATTGGACAGGGCTCTGTAATTAAGCCAATAGTATCTGTTGACCATTAAGTATAAGGCCTTTGTTTTTTCTGGTATTTTGACTGACTGTAATTAATAATTTCTGATTAATAGAACTTTTGTTTTTAAAGTGCTATCTGTATGAAATGAATCTTAAATCCACTGTTACATCTTTCTGCATTTGTATTAATATTAAAGTGTATTTGTGACATATGCAATGTAACTAAATTTAAAATTGTTTTCTTTCACCTGGGTTTGGGGATTGAGTCATGGATGTTAAATCATGGATTGTCATTTCAATGATTCCTTGAAATCTTAGTTTTGCCTTTGAAGGTGGTATCAGAGCACCGCATGGACAAATATGGCAGTTGCTTGTTCTAAAAGCAGCCCCAATGTCTCAGAGCTATGCTCAAACAGTGCAACATAATGCATGCGATACTAAGTTTAGTCCTGAGTACATGTTTTTTATCCATACAAACTCCCAGAGTTATTCATCTCATGGATTTCTTTTCACTGCATGAGGTAACATATACATTAACTGCATGTTAACACGTATAAACTGTGAATTAGCTAAAATGGCTCTTTTCAGGTACCAGGGAATTATTTCAAGAATTTAGTGTTTCTGTGTATTCGGGAACACATTATAGGCATGATATTCCAAATTTCACAAGGCATGTCCAGTGTACCTATCCATCTCTTTTGCGCTGAAATGAGGCCTAACTTACAATGGTTTCCAAAATAGCTAGGCAATTTGTTCAGATACTATCAACAAAGTTGTGTGTGAAGGGTCACATTTTCCCTACGCTTTTTCGAGTAAGCTTTATGTTGAAAATTTTTCTTAGTATTATAAGATAACCTGAGATTTCTTTTTTTCATTTTTAAGTTTTTATCTAAATTCCAGTTAGTTAACATTCAGTGTAATATTAATCTCAGATATACAATATAGTGATTCAGCGCTTCCATACATCCTCTGGTGTTCATCACAAGTGCACTCCTTAATCTCCATCAGCTGTTTAACCCATTACCCCACCCACCGCCTCTCTGGTAACCATCAGTTTGTTCTAATTAACAGTCTGTTTCTTAACCCAGATCAACACTAAACCATCCTGCACACCTAGAAAACTGATCTGAGGATTAACACAACAATCTGTACAACAACCCGAACCACAGAACTCAGCAGGTACGTGGTGCAGAGAAGCTGTGGAGGACAGGGAGCTGTTTTTGCTTGAGGAGAGAGGACGGAGACAGGGGGAGAGTACGGGAAAAGCACCCGCCCCAAAAGCAGCTGCACTGAGTGTGGAAAAGTGGAAACAGCCGCAGGGACTGAACTGAAAGGGAGAAAGGAGAAAGGAGAAAGGAGAAAGGAGAAAGGAGAAAGGAGAAAGGAGAGGGTTTAAATTACATTAAAACTCTGTTAACGGGGAGGGGGCGGGGAACAGAGTCTGAAACTCTGCAAATCAATTACCTGGCATTGCTCTGGTGAGAAGGGTGAATCTCCAGGAGCAGAGAGCATGGTCCAAGGGGTCCGCAGGCCACACAGGATGTGGTGGTTCCCCTGCTGGACGACGTCTCCCAGTGGACCGCGGAGAACGAGGACATTCACTGGTGCTGGAACAAGGACGTTAAGGGTGAAGCCTGGCGCCAGATGTGTGCTGTGATTTTCCATAATCCCTGAAACGCTGCTGCTACACTATCTCGCAAACTTTTTCTGGGGCCGGCTGGCACCCGGCCGCAGTCTCAGAGCACCGGCAGCAGCACAGTCCAGCGAACGTTCCTGGGTGCCGCCAGCACCGGCCATTGCTCAGTGAGACCCTTTCCCAGAGGATCTGAGCGGGTCAAAGCCACAGTCCCTCAGAAGTGAGGGGTCGGGAAACACAGCCGCATCTGAGATGAAACTCAGGAGACAGGCGCTGCCTAGCAGCCTGACGGCCTGGTCACGGACAGTGTCAAAGCGGGGAGTAGATGGAAACCAGCAAAAAAGGAGGGGTATTTGATTGCCGGTCAGGGAGAGCACAGAGTTCCAATACTGGAGATCGGGTATCTGGGAGACGCCATTTTCACCCCTCCCGCGCATGCGCAGACACGCCTACACGCGCTGCAACAATCTACCCCAGTACGCTAAGCGGCGCCATCTAGTGGAGAACAGAGCCATTACACTAAACCCCGCCCAACTGGGCCAACAGCCCTCCAGACAAACACCAGAAGTCTCTCCTCCGCCTGCTTAGTTTGAGGACTACAAAGTGCTTCATAGCTTGACTTCCACAGGAAATCAGATGTAACTGCAATCGTATTTCATTCTGTTTGCCTGTTCACTGGTCCTTACATTCAATTTTTTCTCTTTTACTTTTCTTATTCCTGAATACATAAAGAGAAAAAATTATTTCTAGTTTCGGTTTTTATTAAAAAAGATTTGTCTTTAATTTTTTTCTACTATATTTTTTACTTTTTTGTAAATTTTTAAAATTCTATTTTACTTGCATCATTTCATTTTATTCTATTTTATTAGATGAATCTTTGCAAATTTTCAAACCTTTTCCTTTTTTTCCTGTTTTTTTTTTCTTTTTGTCTTTTTTCTTTTTCTTGTATTTTCTTATCTTTCCATTTTTTCTCTAATCTATCAAGCTTCTTTCAACAACCAAACCAAAACACACCTAGGATCTAGCTTCCTTTATTTGATTTCTTTGAGTTGTTTTTAATTTTTTAATTAATTTATTTTTTTTTCTTTATTAATTCCTTTTCTTCCTTCAAAAGGACAAAACGGAGGAATTCACCCCAAAAGAAAGAACAGGAAGACATGACAGCCCGGGACTTAAGCAACACAGATACAAGCAAGAATTTAGAATCATGATAATAAGAATGCTAGCTGGGGTTGAAAATAGATTAGAATCCCTTTCTGTGGACATAAAAGAAGTAAAAGCTAGTCAGGTTGAAATAAAAAATGCTATAACTGAGCTGCAATCTCAAATGGATGCCACGGAGGCAAGGATGGTTGAGCCAGAGCAGAGAACCAGCAATATAGAGGACAAACTTATGGAGAATAATGAAGCAGAAAAAAAGAGGGAGACTAAGGCAAATAAGACGAAACAGCACAATTTAAGAATTAGAGAAATCAGTGACTCATTTCGTCTTATTTGCCTTAGTCTCCCTCTTTTTTTCTGCTTCATTATTCTCCATAAGTTTGTCCTCTATATTGCTGGTTCTCTGCTCTGGCTCAACCATCCTTGCCTCCGTGGCATCCATTTGAGATTGCAGCTCAGTTATAGCATTTTTTATTTCAACCTGACTAGCTTTTACTTCTTTTATGTCCACAGAAAGGGATTCTAATCTATTTTCAACCCCAGCTAGCATTCTTATTATCATGATTCTAAATTCTTGCTTGTATCTGTGTTGCTTAAGTCCCGGGCTGTCATGTCTTCCTGTTCTTTCTTTTGGGGTGAATTCCTCCGTTTTGTCCTTTTGAAGGAAGAAAAGGAATTAATAAAGAAAAAAAAAAATAAATTAATTAAAAAATTAAAAACAACTCAAAGAAATCAAATAAAGGAAGCTAGATCCTAGGTGTGTTTTGGTTTGGTTGTTGAAAGAAGCTTGATAGATTAGAGAAAAAATGGAAAGATAAGAAAATACAAGAAAAAGAAAAAAGACAAAAAGAAAAAAAAAAACAGGAAAAAAAGGAAAAGGTTTGAAAATTTGCAAAGATTCATCTAATAAAATAGAATAAAATGAAATGATGCAAGTAAAATAGAATTTTAAAAATTTACAAAAAAGTAAAAAATATAGTAGAAAAAAATTAAAGACAAATCTTTTTTAATAAAAACCGAAACTAGAAATAATTTTTTCTCTTTATGTATTCAGGAATAAGAAAAGTAAAAGAGAAAAAATTGAATGTAAGGACCAGTGAACAGGCAAACAGAATGAAATACGATTGCAGTTACATCTGATTTCCTGTGGAAGTCAAGCTATGAAGCACTTTGTAGTCCTCAAACTAAGCAGGCGGAGGAGAGACTTCTGGTGTTTGTCTGGAGGGCTGTTGGCCCAGTTGGGCGGGGTTTAGTGTAATGGCTCTGTTCTCCACTAGATGGCGCCGCTTAGCGTACTGGGGTAGATTGTTGCAGCGCGTGTAGGCGTGTCTGCGCATGCGCGGGAGGGGTGAAAATGGCGTCTCCCAGATACCCGATCTCCAGTATTGGAACTCTGTGCTCTCCCTGACCGGCAATCAAATACCCCTCCTTTTTTGCTGGTTTCCATCTACTCCCCGCTTTGAGACTGTCCGTGACCAGGCCGTCAGGCTGCTAGGCAGCGCCTGTCTCCTGAGTTTCATCTCAGATGCGGCTGTGTTTCCCGACCCCTCACTTCTGAGGGACTGTGGCTTTGACCCGCTCAGATCCTCTGGGAAAGGGTCTCACTGAGCAATGGCCGGTGCTGGCGGCACCCAGGAACGTTCGCTGGACTGTGCTGCTGCCGGTGCTCTGAGACTGCGGCCGGGTGCCAGCCGGCCCCAGAAAAAGTTTGCGAGATAGTGTAGCAGCAGCGTTTCAGGGATTATGGAAAATCACAGCACACATCTGGCGCCAGGCTTCACCCTTAACGTCCTTGTTCCAGCACCAGTGAATGTCCTCGTTCTCCGCGGTCCACTGGGAGACGTCGTCCAGCAGGGGAACCACCACATCCTGTGTGGCCTGCGGACCCCTTGGACCATGCTCTCTGCTCCTGGAGATTCACCCTTCTCACCAGAGCAATGCCAGGTAATTGATTTGCAGAGTTTCAGACTCTGTTCCCCGCCCCCTCCCCGTTAACAGAGTTTTAATGTAATTTAAACCCTCTCCTTTCTCCTTTCTCCTTTCTCCTTTCTCCTTTCTCCTTTCTCCTTTCTCCCTTTCAGTTCAGTCCCTGCGGCTGTTTCCACTTTTCCACACTCAGTGCAGCTGCTTTTGGGGCGGGTGCTTTTCCCGTACTCTCCCCCTGTCTCCGTCCTCTCTCCTCAAGCAAAAACAGCTCCCTGTCCTCCACAGCTTCTCTGCACCACGTACCTGCTGAGTTCTGTGGTTCGGGTTGTTGTACAGATTGTTGTGTTAATCCTCAGATCAGTTTTCTAGGTGTGCAGGATGGTTTAGTGTTGATCTGGCTGCATCTCAGAGACCAGAGATGCAAAGAAAACCTTGATGCTTTTCCACCATTTTGGCCCCTCCCCTAGGAAATTAAAATTTGCATTTATCAGTGAAGCTATCTAATTTCTTGGAAGTTACATTAAGAATATCTGTGTTGGGGCGACTGGGTGGCTCAGTCGGTTAAGCGGCCGACTTCAGCTCAGGTCATGATCTCGCGGTCCGTGGGTTCGAGCCCCGCGTCGGGCTCTGTGCTGACAGCTCAGAGCCTGGAGCCTGTTTCAGATTCTGTGTCTCCCTCTCTCTGACCCTCCCCTGTTCATGCTCTGTCTCTCCCTGTCTCAAAAATAAATAAAACATTAAAGAAAAAAAAAGAATATCTGTGTTTATAAGACCTGAGATATGCTGGAACTGAAGATAGATTGACAAATATGTGCAAATGTGATTGGGTGGATGGATGAATAATTAGTCCTTCCAGATATGTAGCACTGATAAGTAAAATGTTAGTGTTTTGAAAATGTTGTAATTTAAGGTTTCTTAGATTATATTCCAATCATGTATATTAGGTTACACCAAAAAAACCAAGATTTTATCCTCGATCTGTGTAAAATATATATAAATATTGAATGAAACAAGGTTAAAAATGTTTATGTCTATCAAATTGAAAGGTGACATGTATTGACAGCATAATTTCTAGTGAAAATTTACTTTTCATGAAAAAGGAAAAAAAAGATACAATGCTGATTCCTGTCAGCTGTTGTGAATTTCAAGCTATAATTTGAATATAGATGGTCCCCATTTTACAATGGTTTGGTTTACAATTTTTTGACTTCATGGTGCAAAAGGTGTCCCCTTTCAGTAGAAATCATAACTTCACATTTTGAATTTTGATGTCTTCTGGACTAGTGATATGTCGTATGATACTGTTTCATGATGCAACAATGAGTCACAGCTTCCAGTCAGCCACATGATCACAAAGGTAAACAGTGGATGCACTTACATTCTGTACCCATACAACAATTTTTGTTCTCACATTCAGTACAGTATTTTTTTCAATTACATCTGATGTTTTACACTTTATTATAAAAGTCTTGTGTTAGATTATTTTGCTCATTTGTAGGCTAATGTGAGCATTCTGAGCACTTTTGAAGTAGGCTAGGCTAAGCTATGATGTTCAGTAGGTTAGGTATATTAAATGCATTATCAACTTATAGTAGTTTCAATTTACAATGGGTTTATCATGATGTAATCTCATTCTAAGTCAAGGGAGAGCTGTACTAGTTGCCTCCACTTTTCAATTTTCACTACCACTTCCTGTCTTTTCCACTCCACCACACCACCGTCATCACTGCAATGAACGTTCACACCCACTTTGTTTATTTCATTCAGGGATTATACCAATAGTTTGTAGTAGTATCTTTTTAGTTACTTAGCACTCACTCAGATTATTTCCCTGGGGATTTTTTTTTTTTTCATTTCCCCTATCAGAGTAGTTATATGCTCATCTAAAAAAGAATAGAAAGGAAGAGAAATTTCAATACAAGCTAGGAAAAGATGATCTGGGTGTGTGAAGATAGGAGTTGAAAAAAAAAAACAGTAAAGATTTGGATTGTCTTTAAGTTTCAATAGTTACAGTTTTCTAGTTATTACTGTTAATCAAGTGTCCATAAAAATTAACTTTTATATGCAGTTTTTCAAGTACTTTCATAACCTTACCCTTGCTTCCATTCTCCTACAACATTAGGAGACCAAATGAGCCTCCTAGCTACCACAAAGAATCTGTATCATAACATACTGTTAAATACCATAACCAATCAGATCTAAAGCAATTAGTAACATGGTGATTTTGAAAGAATACAACATCTTCAACAAAGAGCTCCTAAACAAAGATTATCTGTTGGATGAGTCCCAACTTGAACAGAAACAGGACTTTGCATCATGCCCTTGTTCAGTCATTGGCTAGTTTCTCTAGAAAAGCTTGATCTTGACTCAAAAGCTGAGGCAGACTGACAGTTGGAGGCTTTCATCCTACTGTAAATTTGCAGCTGTTCAGTGATTCCTTTCTTGAAGCAAGATGTGGGTTGCATATCTCCATTTTTGGAACATTTTTTGGTATTCACTACATATTTACTGGGTGTCTGATAAGTAAAACAGTATCTGTAATTTGTAAAAAAAAATGCTAAAATATGGTCAACACACTAAAGAATTTATAATTATTTATTTAAAGAGAACACGTACACAAAAAAACAATTCTCTCTACACTTTTCTCTGGCTTCAGTCTTTTCCACTGAAGGTCTGTATCTATAGGACTTGCTGCTAATCAGAGCTATCATTGTGTACTCGATTGATTACCTCTGGGTTTCCATTTAGTGTTCAGTTTTGTCTCATATAATAGGATGGTGTTTCCATGTTCTTTCACCTTAATCCTGATCAGTTAGTAATATCCAGGAATATTTCTGTTCTTCTAGGAACAGCTATACTTCTCTGTACTAGGGCCTTAATTATCCTGATTTTCTCAGGACATCTCCTTTTCCCCACTCAGAACTAAAACCTTTTTCTATACCACCTTTCACTTATCTATATACTTTTATTACTCCCTAGAACTATTACTTCCCTTCTTGTCTCCTAATAATTTAAGTGTCCCTTTGGGTTCTTTCTTCTATGGCCTGCTTAACTAATGAATGCCTTCAAATGATCATGCAGAATGCAAGAGAGACCCCTAGCCTCATGAACCCGGTGCCTGTACCATTTGTTCTCCTTCCCAATTCAGCCTCTTAATTTAGGGCTCCCCAGATCCATCAATATAGGGAATTTCCTTAAAAAATATATACGTATTGCTAAGATTATATATATCTTGGGAAAATGAAAAAATATATTAAATATGTGTTGGCTGTTAATTGTTTAATTAGATGAGGTACAGGTAATTTTAGACTCATCATCAAATGTTTTATTTCCTGTCATTTTTAAATTTTCCCCTAAATAAAACAGTTGGTTCATTAATAATTAAACCCCCATCTCTCTGAATGAGTGTAAGGAGTAAACAAGCCAATTAAAGTAATTCCCTTTGCAATACTGATATAAAAACCCTGGAGGAGCTGCATCAGGGAAAGTGGGTTCAGCTTCTACTAGCTGGGCCTGAGCCAGGGCATCTCTGTGAGAAGCTTGAACTCAGAGGAAATGAATATGAAAGGGTGCTCCTTGTTTTTTGGGAACTGTTAAAAAATTGGATTTGAGCACCCCATGTGGTAGCCCATACGCCTTTGTAGTCTGACTTTGTAACTCCTCTTATAAATAGAGATAGAAACAATGGTGTAGCCATTCTGAGGGTAAGGCTAAAGAGGCATTGAGCATTTCTGCTTATTTACTTGGCATCCTACTCAGCTGCTGCACGAGGGCCTGGTTGAACTTAACAAAAGATGGAAGACCATGAGGGTAAGAGATAAGTCTCCAGGTAAGTCTCCCTGGACCAGCCAGCCCTTAGCCAAACTGGCAGATGATGAGACCAGTTTACCCAGAACTACCCAGCTGAGCCCAGTCCAAATTGCCATGCAATAGAACTTTATTAAGACGCAAATTGTTAAGGTGGTTTGTTACGCAGAGAAAGCTTACTGATATACCTAATGATGTCCAGATGGCCTAAGAAAATGTCACTAGCAGTACAATTACTGCCAGTCGCATTCACTCAAAGCAGGATGCCTGGTTCATGATTATCTCACCTTGACAATAGTAGTGGGAGAGTGTGGATACAGGAAATTTGGTTCTTTTTACTTACTGTCTACTAGAGTAATAAGCATAGATATTTTCCTTTTGATTTAGTGGTGTCGTGAGTGCCCAAGTCAATCAGAATATGTCGGTATGTTATACTATATGCACACATATGGAATTCTCAGTTTCCATTAAGGTCAGAGTCATCTGCAGTATAATCTCTATTAATATAGTGCCCTGTCCAATGGCTAGGATATAGTTAGATCTGAAATCTAACTTATGCTAACAACTATCATGAAAGAGGTCAAAATGGTATGGCTTGGAGGGTCAATGAATAGAGGTGATCAGTGATTACTTCACAGATAAAGGAATGTGAAACAATTCTGAAAACATGGATAGAATCTCTGCAGGAGAGAAAATGAGAGAAAAATATTCAAGACCAAAGGAATTATTTAAACCTAGAGCATACGTTTGAGATATGGCGGAGGGAGAAGGGAAGATTTCATGAAGGTGGTAGTGGTTGGAAAACATAAAATCAGTAAGGAGTCAAGGAATGGAATGCCTCAGTAGTGGACTGAATTTGTACCTGACTTCGACTTATGTAGAACAGGCTGTCCTTAGAAGTTTCTGAACAAGCAAAGGGTAGAAGCAGAGTTGGTCTCTACATAGCTGAACCATGTGGCAGATACTGAATAGATTTTAGGGGATCAAGATGGAATGGAATGAGCTATTGTGAGATGGTCCAGTGAAGAGTTAATGGACTAGAGAAATAGCAACATGTGTGATGAAGATAATCTGAAGGAATATGTGATTGATGGGATGCAGAGTTTTAGGGACTCTAAAATTTTAAATTCTGGTTCCTAATACATTGGTATGTCTCAGACAAAAATACAAAACTTGGATAAACAGTTGTCTGGAGATTAATGCTTAGTTCAGTTTGGAACATGATGAATTTGTAAGTGTGAAAAAAATGTCAGTAGCAAGAAAGGTGATACTAAATCTTAGGAGATGGACCATATAATGTTACAAATGTTTAGTTATTTCAAGATAAACTAAACTTATTGGAAAATAATTGAGAGCAGAACTTTGGGAAAAGTAAAAAAAAAAGAAAAAGAAAAAGAAAAAAATATAAAGAATGTCTTTGCAAAATTCACTTCATAGCTCTGAATTTTAATTTGCTTGGTTTTTGTTTTATTTTTTGGAAAGAAATCAAAGAAAGAGAGCTGTATAGAAGGAAGTATGAAAATGTGACATATTTAAAACTTAACATCTGCATGCCACAGAAAGGAAAGTGAGAGAAAAATTTGACAAACGTTTCTTTTAGCTCAGGATTTATTATGAGGTGTTTGCAAATTATCTAATTTTGAATATAAATTACAGAATAACTAATACACAGCTGTTATGGTGTAGTTTGTGTCATCTGATAATTTGAGTCTTGGCGCTTATTAACTATTTTTTCTTATAGAAGCTGGTTCAAAGAGCAAAATAACTCCTGAAAAAAAAAAAAAGTCAAGATATAAAAAACATACTCAATGCTTTGGATAGATAAGGCCAATGATAAATACATGACTGTTCTTTAAGTAGAATTCTTTGCCATGCTATAAAATAATTGTAGATATTACATGTATTTATACATCTATATACTTTGTAAGAATTTATGTTTACATCTAGCAAACAACTTAGAAAATAGCTTTATACTGACTGAAAGGAAAATGGAATAAGAGTGTGAAGGAAAAATAGCAGCTTTTTTCTCCACCTTTGAATATACTATTAAAGCCAAATCGTTTGGAAGAAACAAATCATAGGATGATGTATGCTATCCAGTTATATCAGAAAACCATAGGGTGAAGTGTCAAGCTAGGAAAAAATAAATAAAATTGGTGTTTAAATGTACCAGTTGTAGCCAGAACTTGATGAATATAAATATATTCCTACTATGAAATCTTTATTTTCTTAATCAATGACCTATAAAACATTAAAATGATTGGTTCCAGGCAGAGTGTGGTAGGAAAAAAGTATATATATATCTGACCATCCTTCACGGTGCCAAGCTGGAATTGCCAGCATATCAGAGAGGCTTATTTCAGATGTTGCACTTTAAAAAATAAAATACTAGAGTGTTCAAATTAGGAAAAAAGAATAAAAGGTCTCTATCCGAAGAGGACCTATTTTATTATCTGTGAATTTGTTAACCGTTTGTGGCATTCATGTAGTTTCTGTGGGGGGTTGGGAATGGCAAATGGGATAAAACCATGCCTCAGAGTTGATCCATTCATATAGTTATCCATTGAAAATTCACTCTAAGGTTCCCTATAGTTGTATTAGAGAAAAACACTGATATATTATTCCATCTGAAGGAAGTAGCTGTAAAGACAATGAATGAGAAAACAATACTTATGAATAGTGATAAACACTATGATGACATAAGCAATGTATATGATAGGTACAGAGAAAAGAGGGGGTCTAGATTTAGACACTGTGGTTTGAGAATCCTTCCTTGCATAGCCTATAGCCTATAGTTAGGCTGAAACCTGAAAGACAAGAACAAGCAGCAAGGCAACCCATGGGAAAGAAAAGTCCAGGCAGAGTGAAAACCTTGCCCAAGGGTCACAAAGTCAGAATAAATTTAGTGTGTTTAAAGACATGAAAGAAAGTTAAAATGCCTAGAACATTGAGTTGGAGGTCTAGAATAAGCTTAGAGACCAGACTTACTGTTTCTATTAGTCAACAGTTTATCTTTGCTATGTAACCAATAGCCCCAGAAATCTACATGTCATAATATAATGAGTATTTATTTCTAATAAATATTAATTCAACTGAAGTATGTCTGCTTCAGGTTGGTTGTAGGTGATGATCTTCTCCTGTGTCCATTGTGAACATGTTCTCATGGCACAAGAAGGAAATCCACCATACAAACAAGTTTTAATTAAATCTTTGTTCATATAATGATGGTAACATTACCTTGGCCAAAACAAGTCAGAGGACAAGGACAGAGACAACCAAAGGAGAAGAGAAACTTCTCTGTTAAGAAGATTTGGTAAGAAAATGTCAAAGATACATTGCAAAGAGTGAGAACCATGTCTCATATATCTTTGTAATATATATTCATAACATGTAGCCTAATACTTAACAAGATAGAGTCTAAGACTTTCAAAATTGGGGACACACGTAATGCAAGATACCGGTACCATTGGTTTTTGTAGTCCCCTCACAAATGGGAAAATGCCTGGAGATTTTGTAGTATAAGGAGCTTACCAAGAGCTTGGTAGCTCAGAGTCTTGAAGTGTTTGTCCTCCAAACAGATATCATCAAGTGTAAACAAAGCAGAAATCTCAGTAACCACTGGAAATATAAGTTACTTTATGTGACTTACATATCTGACATGATTTCATCTCTTTATTATTATCCTTCTGGCAAATATCTCTTTGTATTTTTCTCCTTTTCCTTCCCCCCACCCCCCTGTCGTCTTTCCTCTACTTCATTATTCTATAAACAGATTGAAAAGGTTTATGTCCTGAGGTTAGAACTGATTCTATCCTATGATTCGATCACAGTTCAGGACTCTGCTATAAGTGTTAGGCTGAATAAATATGTATAAAGTGCTTTGACTAGCACCAGGAGTATAGTATGTGCTATTTTTATCCATAAAACTTATCATTGTGATAACTACAAATACCGAGAGATGAGAAACTAGAATAACTTTGAGCTACTGAGTACAATGGAGCTACCGACTGAGAATAACGCACATTAGAATTCCCAAGTGTCTAATTCATGAGTGGCATGAACTTAGGTAAGAGATGCTATTGTAATCTGTTAAACATAGCCTACTTGCCTTAATTGTATATATGTAGCTTATATTCAAGGAGGTCCTCAAAGTGTCATGAAGAAGATTTTTATATTTTAAATTTGCCATGGAGATGATCTGAGATGAGCAATCAGGGAGGGACCCAGGCTTCAGGCTCTACATTGCAAGGGAAATCCTTCTGTGTGGTATTAATGGAATTTATCAATAATGGAAAAGCCATCCCTGGAGACTGTTTTTACCAGAAGCTGTGAATTGTAAAAAATTTTGACCTAGATGCACAAGTGGCAAAGTTAAAGCAGCAACCTATACACCACTCTGATGAGAGGCTGTTCAAGATAACTAGTAATCTACTGTGACCCAAATTCATTTAAAAACAAGAGGAAACCCCTCTGACTTTTTGGTAGTACTTTAATTCTGAATGTGTGTGAAGCTGACTTTCCCTTCAGTGAAACTTCCAGTATAGAAAAAAAACAAAAACAAAAAACATTATGTTTCTTTTTTCAATTATTGACTATATTCCCTATGCCATATTTTTCATTCCCTGTAACTTATTTAGGTTGTAACTGAAAGTTTGTACCTCTTAATCCCCTTCACCAATTCACTCATCTCCCTTCTGCCTCCCCTCTGGTAACCACTAGTTCTCTATATTTGTAAGTCTGTTTCTCTTTTTGTTACTGTTTATTTCTTGTTTTGCTTTTTAAACTCCACATGTAAGTGAAATTATATGCTATTTGTTTTCTCAGCCGACTTTTTTCACTTAGCATAATACCTTCTAGGTCCATCCATGTTGTCATGAATGGCAAGATTTCATTCTTTTTTAATGACTGAGTAATAAATAAATATTCCATTATATATAAACACACACACACACACACACACACACACACGAACACACACACACGAACACATCCCACATCTTCTTTATCCATTAATTTACTGATGGACACTCATGTTGCTTCCATATCTCAACTATTGTAAATAATGCTTTAATAAACATAGGGACATGTCTATTTTTTTGAATTGGTGTTTTTTATTTTCTTTACTTAATTTCACCTGGTGAAATTACTGGATTGTATGGTACTTCTATTTTTATTTTTTTAAGTAATCTCTGTGCTGTTTTCTCCAGTGGCTGCACCAGTTTACATGCACGAGAGTTCCCTTTTCTCCACATCCTCGCCAACCCTGTTATTTCTTGTGAAAATAATGTATCTTGATAGTCACCAGTAGTATAAACGTCTCACTGGGTATAGGTGAAGACACTGGCCAGGATGTAGAGCATGAACAGGCAAAGAGGGAGGATACAAGCCAGGAATCAGAAAAACTTTTTTGGAAGTGTTAATATAGGTGAAACTGCAGGAAAAAATGAATGATAAGTTATGGAGATTACAAATAGTGGACATTTTTATAGTTTTGGATAATCTACGATAGTGTCCATTGTCATAGATTTGTTTTTGTTTTAGTTTTTGTTTTAATTGGTAGCACAGTGAATCATGATTTTCATCTAATTATTGGGTCATTCACTTATGTTTAATCAATCCTGATAAGTCCAGTATAATCAAAAGTTACATATTTTCTTGGAAATAAACAAGATTTCCTCCAACTTTAAAGATTAGTGGTTTATATTTAGCTATACAACCTGTAGGAAAAGTTACTAAACCCAAAGAAGTTAGCATTTATTAATCTATATAAACTTATTACTGACCTAAACCTATTGCTTTATTCAGAGCATTTTTTAAGGAACACATACTGTGTACACAATAGTGTGTTATTAATTGAAAAGTTTGTGAGCATGTTACTGAGCTATCTGCTGATAATCAAAGAATCCAACACAGAATCTGCATTTCTATTTCCTAACATGAATAAATAAATGCATTAGCTAGCAAATGTTAATGACCACTGATAATAAATAGAATTCACAGATAAAATCTGCATTAAAAGACCATTAGCATTGTGGATTGAAAACACCAAACTATGAAAATGAATTTCAAGAGCTTAATTTTCTCATTCTGTCTTCTCAGAGTTAGATACATACCTCAAGATATAAATGAATCCAGAGGGCAATTTTAGTGGCATATGGGGTAGCATATTTCTTCTTTGCATTTGTAATTGGAGAAAGGGAGTTTGGGATCTCAGCCACAGTACTGGTTTAAGCCTTGTGGACATTTTCCGAGCCTATTCAATGATAGAACACCACCTTTTGTTGGGTCCTATACCAAACGTCATATGAACATACCACACAGTACTACCACTTTGCTATCAATTCAAAGCTGCCTTTGGTCTGGGATGGGATAGTATCCTTTTTCTAATTTTCTTTCTCTTTCTGGGTCAGAGGCAGAATACCCCACTTCTCCATTCTCCTCCCTCATGGGTTTTTACCAACCACTAGGGTCCTGTGGGCCTTTGGTGAGCTAACACATCAGAGTGCTCAGCACCCTAAGTAACCTGTCTTTTATTTGGCAAATATTTACTGAGCGTGTATATGTTCCTGTTGCTGTGGGTGCAGCAACAAACAAAACTCATTTTCCTTTTCTATGTCTCCTGACATCATGGGAAAGAAGAAAGGCAATAAAGTAGGAAGAAAGGTAAAGCAGTGTGTGTAAATATTGAGGGGGTGTTATATTAAATAAGGTGGCAAGGGAAGGCCTCCATAGAGAAATGACATTTGAAAAGAGATTTGAATCCAGTGAGGCTGTGAGTCATGTGAACATATGTAAAGGACGAGGTGGGGTGGAGGTGAGAGGATGCTCCAGGCTTAGTGACAGGATATGCAAAGACAGGGCAGAGGGTATGACTGTCTATTTGGTAAGAACAGAAGGCCAATGTAGATGGGATGGAGTGAGCAAGTGAAAGAGATGTAAGAATTGAGAGAGAGGCAGTCTGTGGTCACATCATGAAGACCCTATGCACTCTGTGAAGGCTTTAAGTCTTTTAAGACTAACAAATAATATGCCAGAAATATGAACACTAAAATTTATTGTGATAAGAGCATTAATAGTTTAGATATACACATAAGTGAAAACATTATGATTAAACATTGAAATTAATTTCTTTTATTTGTAATCAGTTTTAGATAATGATACGATTTTATATTATATAATATAAATGCCATGAAAATCCTCCTGAACTGTCCTTGTGGGGTGTTTTTCAACCATAAACACCAGCAACCTGGCCAGCAGTGAACATGAATGCATAAACACAAAGAAAACTCCTGGATTGAGGCATTTCTTAAGGTCACATCCAGCATTATTTTTGAATATGAAATGCATTTGAAATGCCCTTTTAAGATTGTCTCTTTAATCCAAAGAAAACAAAAAAAAATAAATATTTGTGTTTGTATTTTTAGTGGGCATTAACCTTCAGGGAATTGAAAGAGGTTGGGGAATGAAGACACATTTTATATGAAATTAAATGTATTCAGCCCCATTATATGGTAGACATTTTACCTGTTCTTTTTTTAGTATAACTTTTCCTACACCTTAAAATAGTCTGGCATACAAATTCTATAAATGCAGGTAGATATCTTGGTCCCACAGAAACATAAAATAAATATGGATTTGCTCCCAAAATATATGCTGTTTTCTCCCCAAGTTCTAACTAAAAAACAGCAGGCTTGGGGTTACTGAAAAACTGCATAAGTCATCTAAAATCAATACTCTTGGCCTTGCCTAGTCTAATACAAGGTGTTGTCAAACTTAAGAGTTTCGAGAGAAATGGCTCCACTAATTAAATGTCTCACAGAAAAAATGACTTTTCTTGTCAAAGAGATGATACCTTACTCTGGATGGGGTACATGCTGAATGCCAACCTTACATAAGGAAGAACTTCTTTTAAGTTCTAACCTGCAGATTTTATGGGCATGAATTCTGCCAAAAATGTAGATATTATCCCAACTGTTCTAAACTTCCATAATGAAGGTATGAGCAACTGTGTCACTGTCTCCTCAGTACCTGCCAGAGCCAACCCCTCTTTCTCCTTTCCCTCCTTGTCCCCACCCCCAAAGCAGCTCCTTGTCTGGTTGTCACTAGAAGTTTTCTTTGGAAATCTTTTCATTTGAAGCTTGCCTACATAAAGCAATTACAGTTAGTACAATGATAGCCATGACACAACTCAGCGCTACAAGCAACGGTATTTAATTTGCAGGATCAGAAAAGGAAGTCAGAGTGGATGCAAACTGTCAGAGTGGATGCGAACTGGATGGGACTTGTGGGGTTTCTTCAAGGATGTAGAACCTATAAGAGGGAACTTCTGTTATTTAGGGTGGAAAGCACTTCTATTCTAGTGTCTAGACATTAAAAAAATATCTCTCTATGAAATATCAATTATATTAACACTGAAATGCTTAAACATGATCTGGAAAACACTTTCTAGTATTTATGTAAACATTGGTCTTTTTGGACCTCCCACTGTTTCAGACCTGAATACTGCTTTGTGTATAGTTTGAATATTATTGTGTATAGAAAGGCTACAGGTGCAAAATTTATGCTCATCCTGATGCTTTAACTAATTCTGATCTTTTTTTTCCCCTTGATCTTTGGAGTGTAGCATGCATGTGATAGGGTGAGCATATTTAAATTGACCCAATAGAAATAACTCTTTTTTGTAATTTTTCATATCAGAAGTGCGGTTCTCAAATCTATAAAAATGTAAAATAGTACTTTAAATTACAACCCTATTTTACTGTTACATAGCCCAAGTGCTACTATGCACATAAAAGAAAGTCCATAATTATTATAATTGCTTGTCATCATCAGATGCTTTAGAACCATTAGTTGCTATATGAATTATAAACATGTTGATGAACAGAATAGTTACCATTAATATCATGGTCAATGGTAGGTTTCTCACAGTTAATGAAGTTTTAAAAAAGAAATTCATTAATTTCCTCTTAGGAACTTGCTTTTTATTGGTCTCTTAAAATGTCTTGTAAATTCTATTATTAGAGGATAATGATGGTACAAGGGGGAAAAAGATAGTCTGAACAATATGTACTGAAATCAGTAAAACCTGAGTAGTTGTGCCTAATGACAGGTTGTAAAATGGTCTTTGTATAGAATATTTCCTTTGATTATGTTGTTCTTCATCAGTTCACCAGAACAAAAAGGGAAAAAATCACCCTGGCATGACTAGAGCTGAGTTTTTAATATTCCTCATATAGAAATCCTGAGATGCTCAGGAAAAGTATTTTCTAATATGCACAAACCAAGTGTAAGTGTCTACTTGAAAGGTTGAATGGATATTACAAGGTGTTCATGTCAGAGGGCAATGATATTTATCGAGTATTACCTATATGCCAGGTGCTATGTTAGGTAACTTATATTAATTATCATATTTATAATGATAGAAGAGGACACTGGAGCTTAGAGAAGTGAGATCAGTGTCTCAAAGGACAGATCTGTGATTTGAACCCAGGCATTCTGACTTTGAAATGACATTCTGGTGCTTCTCCCAAATTATAAAAATATGATGGCAACATTTACTTAAACATTTCCCATGCCAAACATTTATCTGTCATTTACTTTCCATAACAAATAATATAATTTATAACTATGCATGAGTGTTTATTAGGTTTTCTATTTCTTGAGAGCAGGGACTCTGTGTTAGGCAAATGTGCCTTCCATATTCCTTGCAATGACTTGTAGGTGTTTAATAAATACATATGAAACATATAAATCATGTACATATTTATTCTATGCCATGAGAGGAAAAAGTGACTATGTACTTGGTAGCTTAATAGTTATAATTATACAATAGGCTCTGCGTTCCTTTTGTAATTTGCCTCTGAATTTTATTTGAATTGTTATTATTACTTATTAAACACTAAAGTTTGGCCTTACAAATATATTTTTGCTATTATAACCATTAAGCACACAGTCTCTGTTTATTTAACATATTAACTGCATTTCATATATTTAATAAAAGAGACAGGTACACTTCATTCCAAACAAATCCAAGATAACAATTTATAAAATCATCAGTTCCCTTCTAATGATATCATTGTAAATGAGATTCAAAAGAACTATAACAAATCAAAACCCTTTTAGATTTCCCCATTTAATTCATTTTCTGAGAGGGACATGATAGTAATCAAAACAGAGTGAATGAAAAGTCCTTGGATTTGAGAGGAAAATAATTTAACTGCTATGGACAAAATACCCTTATGAACTGGAATCTGTCACCTTATGTTGATATGCTTTGAGAAAACAAGGTCTCATTAACATTAAAAAGTTATCGATCATTGAAATTCTTTTTTTTTATGTTTGTTTGTTTGTTTGTTTATTTATTTTTTTGAGAGATAGAGCGTGGACAGGAGAGGGACAGAGAGAAAGGGAGACACAGAATCTGAAGCAGCCTCCAGGCTCTGAGCTGTCAGCACAGAGCCCCACAAGCAGCTCAAACTCGTGAGCCATGAGATCGTGACCTGAGCCAAAGTTGGATTCTTAACCAACTGAGTGACCCAGGCACCCCAGATCACTGAAATTGTTGTGTATTCAACATTAATTTACTTTATGACCCACTTTTAAACTTTTTTAATGTTTACTTATTTTTAAGAGAGACAGAGAGACCATGAGCAGGGGAGGGGCAGAGAGAGAGGGAGACACAGAATCCGAAGCAGGCTCCAGACTCTGAGCTGTCAGCACAGAGCCTGATGTGGAGCTAGAATCATGAGATCATGACCTAACCTGAAGTCAGAAGCTTAACCAACTGAACCACCCAAGCACCCCTGTTACCCATTTTTAAATAATTTCATGCATGTGCTCAAGTTTAACTAAAGTATCTTAAATTCTGTTTTGAATATTTTCTGATTTTATTTTTGTTCTTCATCTTCCATTAAAAAAGTTCTTCATTTTACTTTCCATTTGACACATTTTCTTTCTCTTAACCTTCATCATGTTCTCTGTTTTACATTGTACTGTTACTGTTCTCCATCTTAAATAGGAAACTTAATTATATGGCTATGCAACATGCTATTCTCACTGATGCTAAGGAAATAGTTGTATCTAAATGACCACACTTAATTTCTTCAACAAGTATTCCCTATTGTCTTCTCTATGCCAAGTATGGCTGTAAGTGCTATTGCTAGAGCAGTGAAGAAAACAAAGTCTCTGACTTTTTCTAGTGAATACACCAATAGTAACAAATACAATTTTACTGTTAATTAATGATACATGTTATAAAGAATACCTAAGCAAGGTAAGGTGATAGAGAGCAATAAAGGAAGAAGAGACTATTTGGTGATAAGGGAAGTTGTATTTGAGGAGATAAAATAGAAGCAGGGGAGTAAATTAAGTGAAGGATACAACGATGTTAATATCAGGAAGAAAACATCCTGAGAAGGGAGCGACAGGTACAAAGGGCCTGAGGTGGAAATAAGCTCAAAAGGACCCAGTAATTCTAGTGGGATAACATGGGAAGAGAAGCAGATGTGAGGGGGAAGAAGATGACATGGAACGCTTTGGATTCAGTTCTGACTGATGGGAAGGGCATGGGAGATTTTGAACAGAGTGCTGATAAGAGCCACCAGCCTTTTGAAAGGATTATGTTGGCTGTTAGATGCCAAAATGAGCTATTGAGGTGCTAAAATATACACAAGAGACAGTAAAGGAGATTGAATGTAGTTAGATTTGTAATATATTTTTTTTAAGGTAAAGCTGACAAGCCCCCCCCACCCCGCCCCCAACCAATTGGATGTGGAGCATAGGAAATTTGAAAAGATGCCACAACCCAATCACACTGTCACATAGAAACTCAAAGGGTAAATGATATTTGACATTAGCGAAGATACTCTTTTAAGAGAAGAAATTATTAGGAGCACTTGTTCACTTGCAAATATTATTTCCAGTGGAGAATAAAAATGAATGTGAGACAAGGAGTGAACATTTCCAGGGGCACTTGGTTTTTTCCTGAAGTAAGCCAAGATGGTTGCAAGAACATGACACCAGGGAATTAGAAAAAAAAAAAGAAAAAAAGAAGTAATTCCAGGATCATGTTGTTTCTTCCCACCAAGGATCAGGCAATGGGAAGGAAGGCAAGACATCAAGATGGAAAAGGGAGAGAAGTAATCTACCTACCCCCCACCCCCATTCACTCTCAGCAAGTATCACCAAGCATTCTTTGCTGTAGTCCTACTAATATTAGCAATACTAATATTATTTCTCAGTTACCTGAGGTTTTAATAAGTTCCATGGAGTGGCCCCGGCATAGGTTCACAGCTATTAAACATTTTCTCTACGGGAAATCCATGCTGAGTTCTGAAAGACTGACTTACAAACAAACACTGTAAGCAGTTTGTAGACTTAGAAACTGCATATGGTCAACTTAGTTGTGAACTTCTTCCTAGAACATTCATACTTACAGCTACGGGCAGGGCCTTACATTAGAACTGCCCAGGGGAGCTTGGGTGGCTCAGTGGGTTAAGTTTCCGATTTCAACTCAGGTCACAATTTTGCAGTTCACCAGTTTGAGCCCTGCATTGGGCTCTGTGCTGACAGCTCAGAGCCTGGAGCCTGCTTTAGATTCTGTGTCTCCCTCTCGCTCTGCCCCTCTCCCACTCACTCGCGCTCTGTCTCTCAAACAAACAAAACAACAACAACAAAAACATTAAAAAAAGAGAACTGCCCAACATGGGGGAATTGGTTTCCTACACTGGGATGGGAGTTCAGCTTTCTTAGATATGATATAACTGTTTCTATGATTGCAATTTTAGTCAAACTATAATGTTAAAAGGAGTGATTTTGTAGAAGACTTTGACATTAGATTTTCTCATAACAAATATTTAGTTCTCCACTGAATCTTGTATACCACACAGGTCTTCTGTCTCTAAACCCAGGTCTTTTCCCACTATCTCCCACTGTTTTTCTAACAAATTACTTTGGGGGTTGTATCAGAAGAGAAATTGTCACAAAGGACAAATTTCAGAAAGAACAAAAAAGAAAAGGGAACTATATAGAACCATCCCCCTTGAAAACTATATAGAAAGTCTCTGCAAAAACAAAGGATACATAGAGAGTTACCAGATTCAGTTGGCACTGTGGGAGGAGGGGGTAGGATGGAGTGGGATGGGATACAGAGGCATGAGTGAATGAGACCATATAAATTATAAAAACAAGTAAATGCCTTACATGGACAAATGACAACAATGCCAGGAACTGAAGCATGTGCTTCTGACCTTTAAAACAACCACCACCACCACCACAAACAGCAATGAGATGAGTTGATACAAAACTTTGAAAGTTGAAACGCATTTTGCCTAAAACACAAATTTTGCCTACTCCTTTAGAAAGCTCAGCAACCTATTTTCCTGCCTATTTAGGCATCCCCTATATGTCCGCTCCTTCTTTCATCTCCAGCCAGAGGCATCTGCCTTGTATACCATGCAGCTAACAGTCCCCACCTTCCACTCACATTTCTGGAGCTTCCTAACTCAGAGCTGCTCCTACCACATGTGTCCTCACTCTTTAGTTCCTGCCTGTACATCATTACCCATTGTATTTGAGAATTAAATGTAAGAGAGCAATGGAAAAGTGCTCAGAATGCATCTAATTTAAACTTCAACTTGGTTTTTGCAATGTTCTTAAAATAATATATATACTGTTAATTTTTCTCAACAGAGAGGAGACCTTTCTGTGCAAGTTGGACATGTTGATTGGGAAGCAGGAAAGAGAAAGACAGAGATGCCAAGAAAAATGTGCTATTTTAACGTCAAGCAACACAAAAGAAGCATAGGGTTATTTCCAGCCTAAAGTTGGAGGCTACATTTGGAACAGAGCTCTAAGATACCAGATGCTTAACTCAATCTTCTTTTCTCAATTGAGGTGAAATACACATAACATAAAATTAACTATTTTAAAGTGAACAATCCAGTGACGTTGACTACATTCACAATGTTATGTAACTATTACCTCTATCAAATTCCAAAACATTTTCATAACCCAAAAGTAAACCTGTACGCATTAAGCAGTTTCTCCCCACTTTTCTCCCAGTCCCTGGCAAGCATCAAACAACATTCACCTCTATAGATTTATTGACCCTGGATATTTCGTATAAATAGAATAATATAATATATGGCTTTTGTGTCTGGCTTTCTTCACTTAGCATAATGTTTTGGAGACTCATCCATGGTATCACGTGGAGCACTAATTCATTCTGTTTGGGGCTCCATGATGTTTCGTTGAATGTATATACTAAAATTTGTTTATTCATTCACCCACTAAAAGTCAATGTCTTAAAAAAAAAAAGCCTAGAGATGAAATTTTATCCATTGATAAGACTTAATAATAAGGGTTACTAATACCATAGTTTCTTAAATACAGCTAATCCAGGTGATTTTTCTTCAACCCATACAAATGTTCTTAATCACATTTGTAAATTTACTTTTTTAGGGACTTTCACGTAGGCATCAAATATGATCTCTTCTACCTTCTTGTCAGCACCTAGTGTTCACTTACCAGTTTTTCTGCTAATTTTCATTGAGTGCTAATTGTGCCTCAGGGAAGATTTTCTACATATCTAGGTGGTTTTAATTTCCTCCTGTTTTCTTATTTCTGTTATTTTTGGTACTGAAGAGTAGGCTGGCATTGAGGTGCCAAAGAATAAAAATATCAGCAATAACTGAAACGTTTTTAGGATTCACTCTTAACCGCTTAAAAATGTAGTTTGTCCTTCCCCTTGTGGTTTTAAATTTACAGTCTTGGAACACAATAAGGAGAGGAAAATTGAATTTTTTTTAGCTTTATATATCTGTGGTTTGTTTTATGTTTATTTCAGATCTCAATGTTAAAAATGATCCAGGAATTATTATTAAAAAAAAAAAAACTTGTCTTTCTGCTGCAGAATCAAGTTGAATTGGGGATAAATCATACTGTGGTTTAGTGGAGAAAACCCAGACTCAAGGAACCACAGCCTTGGCTTCATGTTCTAGTTCTACTTATTACTTACCCTGCTTCACTTCCAGGGGACACACTTAACCTTCTCATTAAAATAACCAAAATTTAAGAGCTCTCCCGAAAGGATGCTCCTACATTTTAATTGATTAAAAACAAAAACAAATAAAAAAAACTTTTCACATTTACATAGTATAGAAAAATATTGGTTTCAATAATGAGAAAACTTTTTATAGCACTTTCTGCAACTTAATGAACGAGCATTGCTGCTTTTGAAAGATGGTGAGAAAGATGGCCTTTCTAAAACACATTTGATAATGAAAACATAGTTTTTAAAGAAAAATCTAATAGGACTGCTCTGCAGCAGAAATAAAATTGAGATAGTGTCTAAAATCCTCTAAAAGTCTAAGTTAGACTAATGAATTTCAAAATATATCTTGTCATAAATGAGAATGAAAGCTATAAAATGTGAATGATTATTGTTTAAAAAGGATAAAAAATATGACTCTTTCTTAAATTTTGAATTTGGATTTTGTCTCCTTCCTATTAGTGAAGTGAAAGTTTAACATCTTGCCAACAAAGAACAATATGGCACTATTGGCAGCTATGTAAGAGCAGAAAGCGTTCCAGGGGTAGTGAAATAAAAAGAGCTAAGCTAGGAAGACTAAATTACTGAATCTTTCTAGCAACAAACATGACATTCAAAACTAAACAAACTCTCTCCCTTCCCTTCTTTTTGCCTAGAATTAATAGCATACATGTCTATTCATACATACACACGCATGGCACACGGAAACTAATCTGGTGATGTTACTGAAAGGTGATGATAGTGAAATCATCAAAATATTCAGTAGTGTTTAACTGTCCCTGAATTGAAGTTGTAAATTCCCCATCATCTTCCCCATTGATTAATGGAGATCATTATCTCCCAATTTATAGTTTTCATAAATCAATATTTATTCAGTGCCAAGAGGCATGGCATGAGATGCGTGTGCTTTAGAAATGCTGGCTTAACAAAGACAGCAATTCCTGTCCTCTGTAAATTTGCAATTTAGAAGAACACATAAGAGACAGTGAAGATTTGATTAAAATTTTTCAGTGAAGTTTAGCAATAAGAACAAAGAGTTGGTGTTTCTAAAAAATACACTTATATATCCCATCGTTAAATACATCCCAATTACTCTCAGAATTTCTAGGTAGCAGGCTGTTAAATAAAACAAGACCCACCCTTTTAATTTCTAATAAGAGTTAATAAATAAAACCAATTAGAATACAGAAAGTACTCATTATGGAGCAAGAGAATGTATTACCCATTGCATTAATAGATGAAAATAGCACAGACATTTTTACTATATCAACTAGTATTAGAGTTTCAGCAAAACCGTAGCCAAGATTTCAGGTAAATAATTGAACAAATACAAATAAATTAACAAAGAAAGTCCATGTGGTAATTAAGCATAAATGCAAACAAAAGGACCACTAAGAAAGCAAGTTTCTTACATCCTCCTTCATCAGTAAGAGATCCATTATATTCAAAGCTCTTTATGTATCATCTGGCTGGGGAAAACTGATACCAATATATGACCAGAGAGTATCTGGGAGCTGGGCCAATAATAATGCCAGGCTGAGAATGGGGGGTGGGGGGAAGACTCCATCTGATGGAAATTTCTTCACCACTGTGCTTACTGATAGAAGAATAGAAGAAAGTCCCATTTTCATCTGAGATGAGAGAGGTCCAACAAGGCAAAGAAAGTATTATTTTTTGTCACCTTGTATTTTTAAAAGTTTTAAATGTGAATTTAAATATGAATTTAAATAATCTCAAAGCAGCATTTTTTTGCATATAGCAGGTGTTAGGTATTCACAGGTAAGGATAATACGCCTTTCCGGCTAGAGTAAAATGGAGCGGTAGGGATAATCCATAATAGTAACAGGATGCTCCAGTCCCAATTGTCAAGCCTGGCTTTGTGTCCTGATTAGTGAAGACTTTCAGACACCATGATACCCTGGTTTAGAACAAAGCATTTGCTGTTCCCCAAGGTCAATGGAATCCCTTGTCTTTATATCCCCTTTTTCACCTAAATATTTCTAAGCAGTTCCTGTGCAGGGCAGGACCCTTCCCAGCCATCTGCAGACCTGGTGAATGCTTCTTCAAGGTATTTCCAACATTTTGGAGAAATCAGTAATTCTTGGACACCAAAAGTTACCAGCATTGGTTATTCTTTAACTGGTATTTTTTGAGCACTTACTGTGTGTCAGATATTGTTATAGGCACTGAAGGTACAGCAATAAGCAAAATAGACAAAAATTTATATTTTCATGAAGCACGAACATAGTAGGAATAGGCAAATGATCATCGAACGAATACAGGTGTACCTAGTTTTATTGCACTTTGCAGATATTGCTTTTTTCTTTACAAATTGAAGGTTTAAGACCTCAGTGGAGGAAGTTACTACAGATTTGGTGGAAATAGCAAGAGAACTGGAATCAGAAGTGATCTGAAGATGTAACTGAATTGCTGCAATCTCATGATAAAACTTGAATGGATGAGGAGTTACTTCTTACGGATGAGCAAAAAAAGTGGTTTATTGAGATGAAATCTTCTGGTGAAGATGCTGTGGAGACTGTTATTATGACAACAAAACATTTAAAATATTATATAAACTTGGTTGATAAAACAACATCAAGGTTTGAGAGGAATGACTCCAATTTTGACAGAAGTTCTACTCAGGGTGAAATACTATCAAACAGTGTTAATGAAAGGAAAAGTCATTTGATGCTGCAAATTTTGTTGTCTAATGTTAAGAAGTTGCCACAACCACCCTAACCTTCAACAATCACCAACCACCCAGATTAGTCAGCAGCCATCAACACTGAGGTAAGACCTTCCACCAGCAAAAAGATTATGACTTGCTGAAAGCTCAGATGATGGTTAGCATATTTTACTATGAAAGTATTTTTTAAAAATATTTGTTTTTGAGAGATAGAGTGAGAGCTCAAGCAGGGGAGGGGCAGAGAGAGGGAGAGAGAGAATCCCAAGCGGGGCTCCACACCGTCAGTGCAGAGCAGGACCCAGGTCTCGAACTCACGAACCATGAGATCATGACCTGAGCCAAAATCAGGAGTCCGATGTTCAACTGAGCCACCCAGGCACCCCTACTAATAAAGTATTTTTTAATTTAGACATATACATTGGTTTTTTTTAAGTAATAATGCTATTACACACCTAATAGACTATATTACAGTGCAAGTATAACTTTTATATGCACTGGGAAACCAAAAAACTTATTTGACTCCCTTTATTGCAATATTTATTTTATTTCAGTGGCCTGGAACTGAGCCCACAAAATTTCCAAGGTATGCCTGTACCCATATGTGTCAGATGGTAATCAGTTTTGTAACAAAGAGGGCTAAAGTTGGAGAGAAAAATACAGTGGACCTGTGAAGGATGCTATTTTAAAAAGAGTGATTGAGAAAGTTGCCTAAAGTAACAGTCCTTAGAACACAGGCTAATGGTTGGTGGGGGAGAGAGCCAAGCTGATTTCTGGGGCGGGGTGGGGGGGGGATATCTTAAAGATATGGGACAAAGGACATAAATAAATTAGTTTTGTTGGCCTCCTGCCAGATAGTGGGGCAGGGGGAGGGTGAGAGGGATGTTATTCTTGCCAGGGATACTCAGACTGCTTCTTGTCAAGAAATTCTAAACTGCAAGAACTGATCAGCTCAGTGGGCATGGCTCTTCCATAGTTCCTTGCTTTTAATCTCATAGGGGCTTCCTAATCCATATTCTCTTCATTGTTCCCATCCATATGTGACTTCCCTACCTTTCTTTCATTTTCTAGCTTTGACCTATTTGTTAATCACTTTTATGATTCTCTAGCACATAGATTCCCCAAGCCCTTCTTCTCCTGCAGCATCACATTGAGCCTTGTGATCAGAAGTGCAGTCTGCCTCAGTTATTGCAATGCCCTGTTGTATCCACAGCCTCAGTTCCCCCAAGTCCTCCATAGGGCCATCAGTGGTAAATCTAAGAAGCAAGCTGGACAATGTCATTCCTCTTCTTGAAATTCTCCAGTGATCCACCATTACTCAGGAGAGAACAAGGACTCTTCAGCATGAAATTCAAAGTCCACCATGATCTCACTTCACCAATATGCCAGCTCAGATCTTTGAGTCACCCTGCCTGTGACTTCATGCTGTAATTCCAATAATCATCTTAGAGAAACATATTCTTCATACCACCCCCGTTGCCTCAAGTTCTGCATTGCTTTCCCTTTCCTCCTCTACCCCATTGTGGAAATTTTCCCGACACTCTTCTCTCACACTACATTGAGAACCCCTATACCATTCTCTTAGGATTCTTTATGCTTACATTTAACTTACTCATTTATATTGGCTTTATTATAGGTATATGTCTGCTCCTACCCTGCAAATAAAGAAGCAAACCAAAACAAGCAACAAGAATAAAATAATGAGGTTTTAACCCCTAGTCCTTTAGCACTGTTTCTGACACACTTTAAATCAAGCAAATAAATGCAAGAATGCATGAACAAATGAATGAATGATCAATTTGCCAAGGGGAAAGTATACAACATTATGGATAATAAAAGAGATGAAATGGAAAGAAAAATGTTTGAGTTAGATGCTGATATCATGGAGGAAGTTGATGAAATATCCTGAAGGTGTTTATGAAAATGATCTGGATGATGCAGGCAAGATAGTGTAAGTGATCATCATGGGTTTTAATAAGTAGAGTCTCTTGAGAGATGATAAATAAAGAATAGCCTGCCAGTGACAGCATTCATTTGTTCACTGATCCTTTTTATTTCAAATATTTTGTAGAGCTTCAGCTATGAGTCAAACAGCTTTTTAGGCATTAGGAATAAAATGGCAAGCAAGAAAATGAGCTGGTTTTGCTTTCAAGGAGTTTAACGTCCTTGGAGTGAAACATATATAACATAGACATATTCATTTTGAATTTGAGTAAAAATAACATGGTCCTTTGAAAAAAAACAACCTAAGAATCGGACCTAGTTTAAAGGGTCAGGGAAGACTCAACTGAGAAGTGATAATTGAGCCATGAGCTAAAAGATGCTAGGAGTTAACTGAACTGAGGCTAGATTTAGAGAAGAAAACTCATAGGAGAGGAGAAATATAAATATAGGGGTGTTTGAACACAACAGAAGAGAATAAAAGAAAGTTAGAATATTAGTATGTCATAAGGGGGCAGAGCAAGATACTAACTCAAGAGTAATGACATTAATAGCTAACTTTTATTGGTTTATCAAGCCCTTCTCTTATGTCAGATATTGTGCTAAATGTTTTTACATTGTATTTTTACTTAATAATGACAACAAAAAACTATGAGGAAGTATAATAACTTTTCCCATTTTTCATATACCACAACTATATGGGATATTAAGAAATTGTGTGTAGTCTCAGCTAGTGAATGACAAAGCCCCAGTGAGAAACTGTAGACCATGTGTTTAGAATCAATACTGCAGGGCACCTGGGTGCCTCAGACAGTTAAGCATCTGACTCGACTTTGGCTCAGGTCATGATCTCGTGGTTCGTGAGTCTGAGCCCTGCATCAGGCTCTGCGCGGACAGTGTGGACCTGCTTGGGATTCTCTCTCTCTCGCTCTCTCACTCGTGCATGCACTTTGTCCTCTCTCTCTCAAAAATAAATAATTAAAAATTAAAAAAAAAAAAGAATCAATACTGCAGAGTGAACAGGAAGGGCTGGAATGTCAGGCAATCATGTGCTCTTTTACTTCTGGGGCTCCAAAACCTGAGTTGTTGCTTGAATAAAATTTTATACATTTATATTTGAGAGAAGTTTTCCACTTAATACTTGTGTCCCATCTCCTATATAGGGCAAAACTGGAAGGGTGAAATGTGGGAACTTCTGGCATATCAGTTCATAGCATAGTCTCCACTTTCTTGCCAAAGAGGGATTGCTGGTGGGCCAGAACAAGACATATAGCATTGAATCCATTTTATAATGTTCCTTTGAAAACTCTGGTTTCCATGAATTTCAATGATATGAACAGAGATACCCCAGCATCTCCTTCTCTAGTCTTTCCCTCACAGCAGGTCTCCCACCCCCAACTGCTTTTCTGAAACAGCTGATTCCTGTCATCTGACACAATAACTCAGGCAGGAGTTTGAGAGGTGAAGAGGGAACAAAAGAGTAGATGCTGGCACTGGCTTCAGATTTCTTACCTTTGCATGGCCAACTGTGAACAGTGCAGGTGCATAACGATACTGTTTTCATGAACTTACTTTGGACAAAATAAGATCTTGAGATGGCATCAATTTTGTCTTGGAAAAGTAAGATATGGTTACATACGTTGAGTATCCCAACACACAAAAGAAATGGAATATGCTATATTCTCCAGATGGGTAACAAGATTCATTACAGAAATGGTAGCTGGTGTTCATAACAGAATAGGGAGAAAGGAGAGCTTACCTGTGGCTTCAGAAATCGCCAGACGTGATACACCCACTTAAAGTGACAACTGTCCATATGGCAGTTTTTACCGACTTTTACTGCATAGGGACATCCTGACACCCAGCAACGATGTGCTTACCAGATAGAAGTACCATAAAGACTTTGAGGCATTTCTCTTGCTGATCTCACCTTTCCTCACCATCCATTTTCTTTACTGAAACAGCAGTGAAATTAGCATTTTATTTTTGAAGTTTTTTTTAAGTTTATTTATTTTGAGAGAGAGAGAGAAAGAGAGAGAGACACACACAGGAGGGGCAGAGGGACAGGAAGAGACAGAGAAACCCAAGCAAGCTTCACACTGTCAGCGCAGAGCCTGATGTGGGGCTCAAACTCATGAACCTCGAGATCATAACCCAAGCTGAAACCAAGAGTCAGATTCTTAACCAACTGAGCTGCTCAGGTGCCCACCAGCATTTCACTTTTTTTTTTTTTTTTTTTTTTTTAAGGATATGATCAGTGTTACATAACCTCAGTCATTTGGCAGTAAGGATTAAAAAAACATTGATGGCTTTTAAAGTTTAGATAAAATATTTTAGGTGATTAAAATTATTTCAAATACCATTTTTAGTTAAAATATTTAAGTACATGGTTTTTCAACTTGGATAAATAAATGGCATCAGATAAAATACAAATCAGAATTAAATAAGAAATAATTACTGTGTAGCATCTTTGGTTTAGGAATGACAAAGGGGAGTGTATGTTCTCTTTTTAATCACCAAAGGGAAAGAAAAAAAATGGTGTTATTATGTTTATATGGTATTTCAAGAGCTGCATCTTTCAAGGATTATTCCAAATATAGTATAAGAGAACGAATTTCTCCTTCAGATTCATTGTAAGTCAGTATCACTGCATGGAAAACAGATGCTATTGGAGGCAGAAAAGCTGCTTTATTGACACATTACTCAGCATTCTACAAAACAAAAGCAAAAAACAAACAAATTATGATGCATACATCTGAAGACCAAAGTTAAACATTTGTCACAGAACAGTGCATTTTTTTATGACTTCTAGATTTCTTTTACTTATGGGTCCAATGTCTTAATTAAAAGTTAAACCAGTTTTGTGTGTATAGTTAGTACTAAACTTAAAGTAAATGACACATTTTAGCACTTACCGCCCACACAAATGGACAGAAATTTAGCTAAACTTTCTCTACTGAGTTTGGTGATAAAATATAAATTGCTACTATGGGTTTAAGGTTGAATACTATCACTTAACATTTATTTCCATTTCACTAAAGATATACAGAAAACACTTTTTCACACACACATACACACTCACACAAAAACAACTTCAGTTTTCAGGGAGGAGTACTTAGTCGGAAACGGTCAATATCAGAAACAGAAACAGATGCACTTCTCTGAAAGGAGGTGTCTCTGCTGCTACTTTGTCCCCATTCATCTTTCAAAAAAGGGGAAGCTGTCGCTTTTCTCCCCAAACTTCAATATTTTTAATACTGGCTTTATTCCTGATACTTGATGGTCACGAGATTTTGCAGTCCTCAAAACTCATTTCAGAAAGCCCCTTCGGGAGATATCCTGGCTGGGACTCTGGCCTGAGTATCAAAATATTGTCATAAAATTGATATTTTATTGCTTTTATTCGTATAATTGGAAGCACTCTGATGCTAATCCTGTACCTTATCAGGTAGAGAGTGTTTGAATTTGGCAGAATCATGCCTGCAGCTTTTAATGACAGGCTCAAAATAAGTGTTGGCTTCTACATCACATTTCTGCCAACTTGAGGTTCACTATCAAAGAATCTAGATGCATTTAGAGAAGATTGAGAGAGAATACCAACAATAAGAAATAACCAACCAAATAAATAGTATCTAGGAGTGTTTTTATGTTGTTTTCTTTGAGTGGGATTTGTTATTCCTTTGTGTTTGTGGCATCCAACAAATAGAGCTCTGGTTTATTGGTCCATAAGCAGAAGAATGTATTCATGCTCACACACACCATGCTCCTCTTTATCTTTTTCTGAGCTTGCCTGCTCCAGTGTCTATTTTGAGGGATTGGTGTTGACTTTGGCTATTTTTCTTTGTTCCACTAACTCAGGTGTTCAATTCTTGTGCCAGACCCCATTCCCAACAATTGTGTGTTATGAATTTAACACCTAGTATTTAGTATCCTTTGTGAAGAGTAAATGGACAATGAAGAGTGAATGCACAGAGCATTAAACAGTCCACACAGGGAGCCCCAGACAAAATTAGAGTTTACAGTCAGTAGTACCAGTCTTTTTTCTCATTGTAGATTCTCTTCTCCTTTTTTTCTGCTCCTTTTCTTAACCCTCCCCCTTAAACTCCTTAGCCTTATCTTCTGTATACTCAACCTAGTTGTGAAGATTTTCTTATCATGTATCAGAAGATGAGAATAAATGGGGTGTACCATCCTTAGGGGTATCTGTATTGGAAAGTACTCCATGTAAGACCCCTTAAATCATAACATTATAGATCTATCCACTCCATCTCCTCTAAAAGCTGATTTTACTTCACACATAAAAGGATTTGACTACTTGGCCAGTAAATTCAGTTATGGTATACAGACAACCTTATAAAGTGTTCTGGCTGGAATTTATAGGTTGTTTCATTCTGTTGAGCAGTCATAATTTCAAAAGACACTAGATCGCAACTCTCAAGGTAGAATAATCATTGGTGGTGTCCTGATGAGCCAAAATGTCACAATAAGGCTAAATAGCATATGCTTTTGACCCAGCTGTCAGTTGTTATTAATAGGTTGACTTAAAAAATGAAAGCAGTAGGGGTGTCATCGACATTTTGAGGCCCATATGCTTAATGTAGTAAAACACCTGCCAGGGCTAGTTTCTGGTTCCAAATGAAGTAAATCAGCCTGCTTTTTCCCCCCACAGTTAAAAATACATCAACACCTACTAAGAATGTTACAATGTGCCATAACCCTCAGGCTATCACCTCTTCCACTCTGAACTGCTTGTGATTCAAGGTACAGAAACTCTTTCAATTCTTCTCACCTTTGGAATGAAATTTCTAATATATATTCTTTTACTGTGTGTGTGTGTGTGTGTGTGTGTGTGTGTGTGTGTGTGTGTGTTAATTAGGCTTCTCTCCTTTTATTATCTTCAAAGTTTACTAAGTTGAAGTGGAAAATCTGTGCACTTAAAACCTGGAAACCAAGGAAGATTTGGGAAATCCTATCTCAAGATGCTAAGTTGTTCTGATAATTGGATATATCAGAAGGTAACTCACACTTCTAAACAGTTATTTGTCAATCTATAGTAGTTCTTTACAGAGGCTAATAATCTAGTTTTAAAATAATTTATCTTGTATGGCTTCATTTAAAAGTGAAATAATCAAGTTGTTGGTCATTCTGTGGGTGTAATTCATTGAGTGTCATTAGAGTAGAGCTAAGCAGATAGGTCAAGCTGAATAATCTAAAAGCACTTAGTTGGCTTTTTGATTAGAATAGGTTCTCCACACTTTTGTAATTATGACATTAGTAGTTATTCTATGTTAGCAAGAATCTATTATTCCTTGTGCCTACTAGCCAAGGGAGTACTGGATTGTAGAGGACTGGATTGTAGAAGAAGAGTAGGAATAGAGTGTTGGTGGTAATTCATGCTTTATGCCAAGCTCTTGCTTGAGATTATTTGTGTTAGCTGCTTTTATATTCTGCTTCATTTCCTTTGGTAATCTTTAAATTTTTTTTAACATTTATTCATTTTTGAGAGATAGAGACAGAGCATGAGCGGGGAAGGGGCAGAGAGAAGGAGACACAGAATCTGAAGCAGGCTCCAGGCTCTGAGCTGTCAGCACAGAGCCTGACGTGGGGCTTGAACTCACGAACTGCGAGATCATGACCCGAGCCAAAGTTGGATGCTCAACTGACTGAGCCACACAGGCACCCCTCCTTTGGTAATCTTTTAGTTTGAATTTTCTATTCATTTTCTTCATTTACTTGGTGAGTTTAAAAACTTATCCTCAAGATAGTTCCAAAATAGCAATTCCCCAAATTTTTATCAATGATACATACATTCTATTACTGTACATTCTTCCAGAGTGACTTTTTGACAAGGAAAGTTTCATTTAACTATCCACATATTTTCCTTTAAGTCTTATTTTTCCCATCTTATACTTGTTACTTTAAACACTGAATCTTTCGCATCATTTAACAAATGACTATCCTACTGACAACTGTCATTGAACTTTCGAATGCATCTGATACACTGCCAGATGTTGACTACCAAGTTGAGAGAATCTAATTTATTTTCTACCTCATCTTCTTTCTTTCTTCTCCTGAGAAATAATCAATCCCATTTATAGTCATCATATCTCTTGTTGCTTTATCCAACTAACGCTTATAGGAGTGTTGAAACAGCAATGAAAGTTCATGCCAAATTCCTATAGCATTTCTAATGTTAGAGATGAACCGAATTTACTTTTCTGTGCATTGTGGAAAAAATAAAGGTAGTAATAGGATGTCTCAGCAAAGATTGTTGGAAGATAATTTCAAGAGTAAATGTCAGATCAATAGCATTATATTCTGCTGACATTTCTTCCCTTGTGGTGCCTCTAGTTCAGTTGGAATCTAAACTAGAATCACCTAATAAGCATAACCAAAGAAGTATTGCCATTGATTGTTGGTCTAATTGAGTTCTTTTTCAGGTGTTCACACCATCCAAAAGAAAAAAAAAGTATTTTCTTTACTTCTATGATCTTAATGACACCTTCTTAATTCTACATTCACTGTTCCTTTTATCTTTTTTTCTTCTCTGGTTTCACATTGCTTCTATTGGATTGCTTTATTATATCACTTTTGCAGTCACACAAAGACTCTTACAGCTCAAAAAATGGTAGTGTCCTTGATGATTATTTTTATATCACTGTTCAATAGCCTTAGTTAAAACTCTAATTTTATACATGCATATTGGATAAAAGAGCTCAAGGTCTTCTCAGGCAATAAACATGACAAGTCTTGTCTTTCACAGGCCATGAAAGTAGTTTCATTCTCCCAAGAACTACATCAGAGGTATCATGAGTGCTTCCTACAGCTATTCATTTGATGTCTCATTGGCACTGGATTAAAAAGTGGAAAAAAAATTTCTGATTGAAAATTTCCTTGAGACATGTTACATTCTCACTAAGTTTAACAAGTACCCATACAAGTAATAAAATAAAGATAGAAGGAGGAAAGTGATAACCCTTTTTTGGAAATTTTTTTGAAATAGCAATTTTGATGACTTATATAATTTAATCCCAATATAGACATTTCTTCAAATAATATGGAGATATCTTAATTGTATTTCTCCAAAGAAATGATGGTAAAAGTGCATTAGATGTTTTCACACTTTATTGAATCTTATTGGACTTCTTTTTATATGTCCATTCTACATATTGAATCAAGAACCACAATGATCTTTTACATTTGACTCCTTTTTCTTTCACAAACTATGTCTAATCCATACTAAACTCTTTCTGTTTTCTATTTGAAATATATTCAGAATTTCTGCATTTTCACTACCTTTACTGCCACCTGATTTCAGCTACCTCACCCTCTCACATAAATAATTGAAATATCTTCATAACTGGTCTTCCTTTGCACCTTGCCCCCTACAAAATGCTACAAGCATTTTCTCAGGAGAGTAGGCAGGGTGATGTTTTCAAAACATACCAGATTGTGTCACTTTTCTGCTCAATAATTTCCCAACCCATATAAGGAATTTCCCATATAAGTCAAAGTCTGAGAGTGCCATCCAGTGCCCTATGTTGTCTACATTTCCAATACTAGCCCCTACCTCTCTGATTTTTTCTCCCACAAAGATCCCCTATTCTTCTCCCATTCCTGCTACATTAACTTCCTGGCTGTCCACATGCCAGGCAGTACATGATAGCTCTTTCCAGTCCCAACTTAAATGTCACAGAGTAAGACCTTTGCTGTTACTCTATTTGCAAAACCAACCCTTCTACTCTCCCCCTGCACAGCCTATACCCATTTAGACATCATCTTTCTCCATAGTGCTTGTTAACCAACTGACGTATTTCATGAATTTATTAATTTATGGTCTTCTCCTTTTCTTATTGAATGTAAATTCCTTAGAGGACAGGGATTTGTCCCTGTTTTATTTATTGCTAATACTCCCAGTCATGAGAATATTGCCTGGTGATAGCATGAGCTTAATAAACACTTGCTTGAATGAATAGAATGAAAGAAATGAGCTTGGCAGAATACGTTGGACATGGTAATTACACCAAAAATGGTAGCTATTGTTATAAAGATTTTTTCCCTAGGAAAGCTAGATTATACATAATATCCAGTGCTCTAACTGCAGAGTCAAAACTACATTTGAATTCCACTAATAATTAAAACTTGGAAAAGTTATTTAATTTCAATGAACATTTGTTTCCATATATATAAAATAGAACTACTAACACCATATAGATTCTATTTTTCACAAATGCTGGATGAAATGACAAGTTTCAAATGTCTATTATAGTGTTTGGTCTAAATCAATACAGATTTGTTTTCTCTCTGCTTCCTACCCATCCCCTCTTAGTGCTCTTTGATAATCACTTTTTGAGTGCCTACCATGTGGCAATCACCATGATTGCCATTGGATGTCAAAATATGAGATACGGTTCTTGCTCTTTTACAATCCATCGAGGAGACAAACGCATTAGCCAAAAAGAAAAAAAATCCTTTAAAATAATGGAGAAAGTAAAATAATGGAAGTATAGAGGAAAAGTGCCTAATGAATAAGTTGCCTAGATTAGGTAGTACCTAAGCTAAATTTTGAAGGATGGCTTACATTTATCCAAGCATCTAAGCTCAGAAATGAGGGAAGCTTTTCCTGGGGAAGAGAGGGCATAAGCAAATGTGCAGAGGCAAATGTTAAAAAAACTCAGCATGTATGGGAATTTATGACCAACAGTGTAAGGCGAGATGGCAAGGTGGAAACTGCAAGTGGCAAGAGATGAGACCAGGGAATCTGGAAGACATCAGGCGATTGAAAGTCCTGTTTGTCACACTAAAGGACTTAGATTGCATCCCCTTTTCCCTGATGGGGGTAGCAGGTGGAGATGGGAGTATGGCAGAGTCACATCTGTGTTTTAGAAAGACAGTTATGCCAAATATGTGAAGGATGTATTTTAGTGAGTGACAGCAACAATACTGCTTTAAGAGTATGAAATTTGCAACCAGATTTTTAAGTTCCAATCTCACTAGTTCCACCATTTCCATTATTTCCCAGCATACCAACAGGTTTCAGTTCTGCTAAAAACTTCCACTTACAAGCGAGGTGTCACTCAGAGTTATGTACCTGTCTTAATGTCTCTATCTGTAAAAATGGGATCAAAACCAACGTAGTTTTCACTATGATGTTATTATAAGCATTAAAGTGATTAAACTTAGAAATTTAACTTGTAAAGTTTTTACAAGTTATTTAACTTTTAGAGGTAAATGTATTACTATGCATTAACTATGAAATGCTTCTTAAAATTTATATAAATAAAAAATACAGGACTCTAATTAGAAGATCATTATTTTACTTTATTTGTAAAGTGAAAAATGATTATAGAAGTCTAATCGGTACATTACTGTTTTTCACAGATACAGTGGTAGTATTGGTGGAGGGGAGGCAGATTCAGAAATGTTTGTGAAGCAAAGCCAGCAGAGCCTGACTTTGCCTTCTAGCCTCACACAGTAGGTTACAAATTCCCACAAATTCCCATGCATATCATATTTTTTTCAGAACTGGTGAGTGACTAGCCAGGTTGGGAGCAGTGGTAGTTGAAGGAGCCTAAGACTTCTTAGGTAGAGTTAGGACTCTGGAAGTTTCTAGTTTGGGCAATTCTGGATGTCATTTAATAAAATTTGGGATAAAGGAGGAGATATTTTGCATCTAGTTCTATCTAGTCTTTCACCAAATATGTTGTCAGTACCTAATATATACCTGTATCATGCTAGGCCAGATAGATATAATCTCCGCCCTCGTAAAGCTTAAATTTTAATGAGAGAAAAAAAATCAGTGGTTGATATAAGCATCTCATTAATGAAACAAACACCTAATTAAATAAATAATATTTAATTACAAAGATCATGTTATAAAAAAGTATAATAAAATAAATGTTACTTAAAAATGACAGAAAACAGGGGCCCCCGGGTGGAGCAGTCTGTTAAGAATCCAATTCTTGATTTTGGTCATGATCTAGCAATTTGTGAGATCAAGCCCCGCATCAGGTTCTGTGCTGACAGTGTGGAACTTGCATGGGATTCTCTCTCTCCCTCTCTGTCTGTCTGTTCTCAACTCATGCACTGGCTCTCTCTCAAAATAAATAAGTATTTTTTTAAATGAAGGAAAATTGACCATAACATAAATACTGATCTAGTCTAGAGATCAATGAGATTGTGACATTAAAAAAGCTCTGAGAGATAAGCAGTAGATAACAAAGGTGTATATAAGTTGAAACTAGTGAGATAAGCAAGGGTCATATGTGCAGGGCTTCTTTTTGGCCAAATAAGGACTTTTTATTTTTTTTTAAATAAAAGCAATAGAAATACATTGAAGTATTTAAAGTGGGAAAATACCTAACCCTGTATATATTGTATATTTAACATGTCCTTGTTGCAGCAAGTTTTTTGAAGTGGATTAGAGCAGGGCTACAGGACGAGTCTAGCTAGAAGGCTTTTGTAATCATTCAGGAAGGAGAGAGTGGGGGCTTGGATGAGCATGGTACTAATGCAGATGCAAAGAAGTAGAGAACTTTGGGAAATATTTAGGGGTGAGATGTTTCTTGTAACAGATCTTCACATCTTCTCCAAGGCAGGACCTCAAACTTCTTTCTTCTTATGGCATGTGTTTGGCAAGGTAGAAAGCAAGAATGCTTCAGGGAAGAGAAGGGAGAAAAGCAAAACCAACTACCTGTATTGTGTAGATCTTCAGCTCAGGTGTCATCGGTTGCATCCACATTCCCACCATTAAATACCTGACTCTACCAGTTAAACTTGCTGCTAATATTCTGCTCAAGTTGTTCCAGAAGGCGTGACCTCTGATATCCTTAGAGCTTCTTTTCAAGCTCTATGGTTATCCCCTAAAGCCTGTTTCAGTTTCAAATTCCTTACATCTCTCTTTAGCTATTGGGAAAACATTTTTTTTCTTTTCCCGGATCCAGTGTTTCTGTGATGGTGTATTAGCTATCTATTGCTCAGTAACAAATTCCCCTAAAACTTAGCTTAAAATAACACATATATGTTCCCTTAGATTTATAACATTATCTTTGTAATTGAATGCCATTTATTTAATTGGGTGTTTATGTCATTAATTAGATGTTTATATCAACCATTATATTTTTCTCTCATTAGAATTTAAGCTTTATGAGGCCAGAATTTATATCTATCTGCACCTAGCATGATACAGATACATATTAGGTACTGAATAAATGTTTGGTGAAAGAGTAGATAGAACTAGGCTATATAAAATACTGGGTTTGGGGGCACTTGGGTGGCTTAGTCAGTTAAGTGTCTGACTTCAGCTCAGGTCATGATCTCAAAGTTCATGAGATTGAGCCCCACATCGGGCTCTGTGTTGACAATGCAGAGCCTGGAGCCTGCTTCAGTCTCCTTTCTCTTCCTCTCCCCCACTCATGCTCTGTCTCTCTTTGTCTCTCAAAAATGAATAAATGTTAAAAAAAAATTTTAAAGCCCTATTAAAATAACTAATAAAATTCTGGGATATAAAAAAAAAAAAAAACTTCATTGCTGTGGGTCAGGAATTTGGGCACAGTTTAACTAGGTTCTCTAATTCAGGGCATCTCATGAGGCTGTTATTAAGGTGCTGTGTGTGTCTATAGTATCCAAAAGCTCAGCTGGAGAGGAGAAGGATCCACTTCCTAGCTTCCTCACATGGTTGTTGGCAGATTTCAGTTCTTTGCTGACTGTTGACTGGAAGAGGTTGTCAATTCCTTGTTATTTGGGTCTCTTCACATGGTAGCTCATAACATAACTTGCCTTATCAGAACAGGAGCATGAAAAGACCCAGAATGAGAAAATACAAGATATAGAGGAGTCAGTCTTTTTTTTTTTTTTTTCAACGTTTATTTATTTTTGGGACAGAGAGAGACAGAGCATGAACAGGGGAGGGGCAGAGAGAGAGGGAGACACAGAATCGGAAACAGGCTCCAGGCTCTGAGCCATCAGCCCAGAGCCCGACGCGGGGCTCGAACTCACGGACCGCGAGATCGTGACCTGGCTGAAGTCGGACGCTTAACCGACTGCGCCACCCAGGTGCCCCTAGAGGAGTCAGTCTTTACAGCTTAACCTCAGAATTAACATCCATCTCTTTTGCCATATTATATTCATTAGAAACAAATAACTAGATCCAGTTCACACTCAATTTGAGATTACACAAGAGCATGAATTCCAGGAGGCTGGTATCATTGAGTGTCATTTCAAAGTCTGTCGCATATGTGGTATATCCATGGTGTCTCTGGGACTTTTAGTGAAATAATTCTTTCTGTTTAACAGAGCTTCCTCCTTCTCAGGGCACAAAGATATTTTCGGAGACTAGATAATCTCTAATATAGATTTCCTGCTCCCTTTGTATATCCAGGCTGTTTCTGAGTACATGTAGCCCACTATGCCATGTGCCTTTTCATTGATGTTGATTTTTCTTCCATATTCTTCTTGTTCATCCTTGAAGTTTTACTTTTGTTGTCCACTCCCAAGTCATACAGTTAATCACATAAGTCTAGGTCTACAACACAGTGGTGTGCAAGGTTCAAGTTTCATTCTATTAGATTCCTAAATGTTAGGCAAATCAAAGGAACTGGCCAAAAACTAGTTTAATCTCTGTATATCTTATCCATCTTAGAAACTTAACCTGGATTTCCAAGAGACTGCCATCCGCCTTTAGAAGTCAATATATTCAAGTATCAGTCCCAGTGCAAATCAAGGCCATACAATAATTATTCATCAAACATATTGTCATGGAGCAAACATATTATGGTTTTACAAAATGGTTCATGAGTTCAGAAACCTACAATGCACTATTTTTCTCATATTGATTCAAAACAAAAGCTTTATAAAAATGTCAGTCTGATTATTATAATTCTCTGATCCAAATCCTTAATTCTTCTATATTATAGCTTTTAAGATGAAGTTTGTAACTGTCTGAGGCACATGGGCTTTCATTATCTGGTACCTGCCCATCTCTATACTCAGATCTACTTGTTTCTCCTTGAGCATTCTTCCCTCCAACCACTCTGAGCCACATGGAGTGCTGCCTCAAACTCCTGTACCTTTCAACATGCAGTTCCCCTGCTGCCTTGTCTCATTCATCCCTAGTCTCTCATCCCTCCAAGCACAGCCCACGTGCACCATGTTTTAGACAGCCTTCCTTGATTCTTCACTGTGAAGAATCAGATTTTCTTTTAAGACATAACCATACTTAGCTCAAACTGTGCAGTTAGCTGGCAGGCTCTAGCTGTTAACCCCTTCAGGATCCATTTTGGCTTTTGAGTTAGCATCATGCTTTAGGATCTGGCTCTTTCCAGAGGCCACACTCAATTGGTTGCCATGTGGGGTCTCTCCATTAAGCAGCTCAAAACATGGCAGCTGACTTCATCTGAGCAAGAAAGCAAGATGAGCCAGAGGAAGTACAAAAGAGATGAAAGCCACAGCTCTTTGTGACCTAATCTCAGAGATGACACCCCTTCTTGCCATGTTCCATTTATTAGAAATGAGGCACTCAAGGGGCCCCTGGCTCAGTAGGGTAACTGTCCGACTTTTGATTTTGGCTCAGGTCATGATGGCACAGTGGTGAGATTGAGCCCAGCATCAGGGCTGAGCACTGAGTGTGGACCCTGCTTGGGATTTTCTCTCTCTCTCTCTCTCTCTCTTTGCCCCTCCCCTGTTCTCATGCAGGCACTCTCTCTCCTTCTCTCTCAAAATAAATAAAAATTAAAAAAAAGATGAGCCCCTCAAGGGAGGGGATTCACAAAGGCAGTAATACTAAGAAGCACAACTCATTGGGAAGCTACCCCATGTGGTAAGCTGTTTCTCAACACTCTGGTTTCTCTCTTCATTTTCAGCTTAGATCACAAGCATTTATTAAACACTTTATCTGTGCATGCATACTTCAAAACCATAACATGTGTCTTCCTCCCTCATTACTTTATTTAGCACTCATACTATGCCGTAAAACTTTATTCATTCAATGTGTATTTATTAAGCATGTACTATGCATCTGAAATTGTACTAGATATAGGAATTTCCAAAATGAATAAGGACTCAGAAACAAATTTTTAACCTCTGCCAATTCGATGTATAATTTTAATTAGCTTTCTTTTACAGTGGAAGTGACCTTTTAAAACTTAATCCTGTAACCGTATTTTTATAGAAAAATAATTAGTCTTTGGTATAATGCATACTTCAAAAATTATGCTGTCAGGTTAGTTATATGTTTGGGTTTTTAGAACATGGCAGGATAAACACCCTTATTTGAAAATGCATTATGGCTCCTAATTTTGTTGTTCCTATTAATGTTTTGTTTATGCCATTAAACTGGCTGTGGTGATTTAGATTCCTGTTTATAATAATGTGTGAACCCAGACATTTATAGTCAGAACATGAAAATGAACTAGCCCAGTATATCCATAATGGTTGCAGCTCTCTCTCTCTCTCTTTCTCTCTCTCTCTCTCTCTCTTTTAATACTGCTGATTGATTGCACATTAGTTTGCATTAAACATAAAGTTGTATTCCCCTTACAAATTGCTTTTCTCCTGTACTCCAAAATATATCATAAATTAATTGTAAAACTACTAAGCACATAGCTACAGGATGGAAAACAACTGCTTTACGACAGACCAAAATGATACATGTTGTTCCTAGAAGTCTATTTACTGGGTTGCATATCACATTAAAATAAGTACAGCTTGGTCTGACCAAGAGTTATATGGGTTGGTTCTCAGAATCATTCTGCCCTTGTCACAGTAGAAAGCACAGAGGGTAGAAATTAGAAGAGATAAGATGTGATAGATCAGTAGCATGAAGTAATAATAACAGTTTGAGATTCTAAGTATAAACAGTCTGATGATCCCTGAGTCCAAGGTGAAAGAACAGAAACATAGGAGTAGCTAATAAAGAGATTTATATAGGAAGAGCCATAGCTATTGTTGAGCTATTTTTTAAAAGTAGATTCTATGCATATATACAAAAATTTTTATAAATAAATAAATAAATATCTTAGAAATGTTTTAATTACTTAACTTTTTACTATGAATCCTTTTTTAGATGTTTGGTAAAACTATTGGGGCAGATGACATATAAGTTAGTAACTTGTGGCATGGAAGCACTAACCATTGAGAAGCATCTGTTCTGCTGACCTCTGACTCTTAGTCTGGAAGATTGGGGGTTATAATTACCCCTGGGGTACAAGGAGAGGTTTAACCAGGGTGAAGCAAATAAAAGATGTCAATTAACTCTATAGTCTCCCTGAGATTGGAAAAGAAAAATAAAACCTAGATTCTAGGCATGAGACTGAAAATATTTTTAAATGAACTTATCTTGGTCAAATTGGTTTATCTCCTTTGCCCTAGGGTATACAAAGTTCCTTCTTTGTGGGGTAGGTGGTGAGGTGGCAGTTTTGCCTGCATGGAACATTTAACAATGTCTGAAGACATTTTGTTATTATTGCCGTTGGGGAGGTGATACTGGTATCTGGGGAGTAGAGGGCAGGGGTGCTCCTAACAATCCTATAGTGCACAAGATAGCCCCCCACAACAAAGAATTATCAGGCCTCAAATGTCAATAGTGTCTGGGTTGAGAAACTAAGGTAGGCATAAAGTGGACACTGAGAGAAAATGTGGAGAAAGGCAGAGTAGAGAATGTGGTGTTTGTATCCCTTCTTCCAAGGCAAGTCAAGAGAAAGGAACAAAAGAGTTCCTTGCAAGACCAAGGAAATCTAACTGAGGAAGAGACATTTTCCAAGTGCATCACAAGAAAGCCCACTAATGTGCCCTAGGGAAGGATAGTGACATTTAGGCAAGCAAAATACTCAGATAAGAGCTTATCTGAGTACCTGAGTTTCCCCCAGGTCTGAAGGATGCATGAGAATATTCCCCCATAATCCCAGAGTGAACAGTGAGACTAGCTGGGAGAGTGAGCCAAGAAGCCACTCCACGGCAAAGGGTGCTCACGTCAGACGGTCCACATGCACTGCTTCACAGGGAGGTCCTAGGGGGCTGGATATGCGCCGAGGCCAGCGCCTGGCTCTGTCCAAGATACATAGTCCTGGACATATTGGCCAGCCTAGACCAGCTGGAGTATAATGAGACAGGCCATGGAATTCCTACCATGATGCTGTTCAGCTAAGATCCTAAAGAGATGAGCCCCTTCCTACCCTTGTCACCATGTCACCCACTCTGTGCTGAACCAATACTGGGAACCAGTGCTAAGGGACTATGTCCCATGAGTTTAAAAGTAAAATGGGAAGGAGGAAAGACCTTTTAAGGAGAAAACAGTGGCATGGAAATGAACCTCTGAGCATCACTGAAGTGCTCTTGAAGTGGCTAAGCTCTTCTGAATTGGCCTGAAAAACTGTGCAGTAGGACTGAATTTACCTGTAAGCTTATACAGTAAATCATCTGATAGAAGGTCAAAAACTAGTAAAGAAAAATTACATTTAAAAAATGGTTATGTATTTGTTTTTGAGAGAAGGAGAGAGAGAATCCCAAGTAGGCTCCACACTGTCAGCACAGAGCCCAATGCTGGGCTCAGTCTGAACCAACATCAAGAGTTGGACACTTAACTAGTTGAGCTACCTAGGCTCCCTAAAAAATTCCACTTTTTATACCACTGTTAATGAAGACTGTTGTAACTGAAATATCATGCCTATTAAAATACTTCTGGTGTTTTTTATTTTTAACATTGAACAGTAAACTGTAAGAGACAGAACCTTTGATATAACTGATCGTTAACTTCTCTTTGCTTTACTATTTTATTCCTAGAAGTTATATCCCTTAATGATATGGGGCCATCTGCCAATGGTTTACATTTTGGCATCACTCATCCTTTTCCATCTCATTAATTCTTACTCATTCTTTTTGTCTGAACTTCTCTTCTACCTGGAAACTTCCCTGACCACTCCAGATTAGGGTAGAAGCCCCTGAAATATACTTTCATAGTTCTCAAAAAACTTTCTTTATTAAATCATTCATTTTCTTTGAAGACAAGGTCAGTGGTTATGGCTTGTCATAAACTCCCCAGTGCCTAACAGAGTACTTAACACATTACAGGCATTAACAAATTAGGTTTTTCTAACTATGTTATTAAATCTGTTGAAACCTGCAATGATAGTTAAGTATTAACAGCTAATTAAAGCCCTTGTAATCCCTCCCGAATTTTCTATATTCAAAAGTCCTATTTGTGTTGCACATGTGCGTATCATTTATGAAAATTATTTGTTTTTAAGAATCAATTTTGAGACTGTGTTGTTTCCTATTTCCTGGGTGATCAAAAGTAGGACCATGACTTGTAAGGGAGGGATGATAAATTACATATTTGAGTTGGAAGCTCCCAAGGGCAAGATATGGTGCTGTTTCATAGAACTAAAAGCAAATAACAAATGTTTAATTGGTTTTCCTTGAATGAGGGAGAAAATTGGAGAATACCGTGGCTTTTAGAGGCTGACACAACGAACGCTGAGTGTTGACTCCACTGCTTACCAATGCTCTGATTTTGGAAATAACCTATTCAAATATCTATTTCTTAATATTAAAAATGGGCATAACAATACCTAATTATCTTTTTGTTGACTATATATTTGTGTGTGTGTGTGTGTGTGTGTGTGTGTGTGTGTGTGTGTGAAAGAGAGAGAGAGAAGAAAGAAAAGAAGGATGGGAGGAAGGAAGCGAGAAGGAAGGGAGAATTTCCATCTAGATCCTAGCAAGGCTGAATAATAATCCAGTTTCTCCCTATAAAAATATTAACTGTCTACTTCAGATTTATAATTCTGTTGATTGGAGAGGTTAGTTGGTTTCTTAAATGACACCTTCTACTGAACCATAAGGGCCCTTTTGCAATTATTATTATTATTATTATTATTATTATTATTATTAATTCAGTCTTTGAGCTCCTCACCAATCATAATAATCGAAGTTGCTCTGTACTCTCATAGCCAGAGTGTATGATACAACATTTGCTGGATTCCTGGTGATTAATTTCTGAGTCTACTCCATCACCAAAACATTTAAGTTAGGGAATTTCTTAAAAATAGAGAAGTCTCTTTGACAAAACCTGCTAATGCGAGTAAAAAAATACATGTCATATTTCCCCTTGATGAGCCAAATTGAGAAAACCAAGGTCAGTAGAATGTCAAAAAGCTGGTGATGCACGAAGGTAACAGAATGGAGATACTGAAACAGAGCTATTTTGTGATAGAACTGATGAGTAAAGATGTAATTTGTCTGAATTTCAACTCTACCACACTGCTTTGGAGGAGAAAGAATAATTACATAAGGTGTTGAGATCAGTTATTACAAAAATTCTTTAGGATACAAATTTAATATCCATTTTATGATTAAATTCTTCCATTATATTCCCACAACCTTTGGATAAAATCTCACCTCTGTAGTTCCATACAGCTTCCTGTGATTTGCCCTTCTCTTTCCCCCTCCTTCCTGATCCTCATCCCCATTTTATACCATATTCTAGCCATGCTGAAATACTTGTGATTCTTAGATAAACTGTGTTGTTTTACCCTTTTGTGACCTTGCCCTCCTAAGCAGAGTTTATCACTCTCACCTACTATACTTTATACTTCAATATATTTATTCAACCAATATTTATTAAGTGCCTTCTGTGTCTGAGTTATAGCAGAACTTTCTTAGGAAATATAATGCTAAAGACATGACCTCTTTCCTCAGAGCGTTTGACATCTTATAAAGGGAGACCTGTAGATAAATAAATGTTCAGAGATGATATGGTAGATACAATAGAAAGGGATACAGCATAAAGTGGAGGGCATGGAAAATTCCAAAGGGGTAAGAGGATTTGAAACAGGATTCAGAGAGACAATCATAATTGCGCTGAGCCTAAATGAAGGCTAGAAGGCAGAGAGCTGTGGAGTAGAAGGTAGCACTTTGAAACTCCCTGGTGTGTTCGGGAAAGTAATTTTGAGGAACTCCAAACATAATGGAATAGTAGTGAACAGTTAATAGGGTAGGTCTAGAGTCCAAAATCAGAGTCTGGGTGACTGTCCCTTGTGAATATACTCAAGTATTTCAATTTCCTCATCTATAAAAGGTAGATAATCATCTTCCACAGTGTCATAAAAAATAATTGAGAGAATATAAGTCACTTAGCTTAAGCACATTATAAGAGCACAAAAACATATTTTTTGTTTGTGTATGTTATCATTCTGGAGACTATTGTATGGTATGAGAGGGTGGTTTGTTGTGAGGGAAATAGGTAAAAAAGGTGCTAAATAAAAGGTTTGATATGTCATATATATATATATATATATATATATATATATATATATATATATATAGTAGACAAAATAATAGGTATCCATGTCCTAATCCCCACAGCAGAGAATATGTTAGTTTATGTGGCAATAGGGACTTTACAGATGTGATTACATTGAGATGGTAGATCATCTGGATTATCTGTGTGGGCTCAGTGTACCTACAATGGTTTTTCAGGGAAAGAGGAGGAGGAAGAATCAGAATCAGAGGAGATACGAGGAGAGAAACAGAAGTCAGAAGGAAGAGAAATTTAAAGATGTCACACTGCTGGCTTTAAAGATGGAGGAAGGCACCATGAGCTAAGGAATGAAGGTAGAGTCCAGAAACTGAAAAGTGAGCAAATAGACTCTCCTCTAAAGACTCTAAAAGGCACTGTGTATGTCTTGATTTAGGAGTTTTTGGCCTTTAGAAACTATAAGATAATAAATTGTGTTGTTTTAAGTCACTAAATTTGTGGTAATTTGTATAGTAGCAATAGAAACTGTAACACACATAAACATATAACGGATATACTCTATCCTATGGTCAATGGAAAATTGTTAGGATTTTTAAAAAGGAATCAAACTATCAGGTAGGCAATTTAGAAACAATTTCATAGTTTCAATGAGAAAAAAATGGAGTGTGTAGTACTGAAAACAATGGAAATCAGATGAGGAAACTTTTCAGAATCTAAAATGGGAGTAAAGAAGATTGGATAGGGGCACCTGGGTGGCTAAGTTGGTTAAGCATCTGACTTCGGCTCAGGTCATGATCTCACGGTTCGTGATTTCGAGCCCCACATCAGGCTCTGTGCTGACAGCTCAGAGCCTGAAGCCTCCTCCAGATTCTGTGTCTCCCTCTCTGTCTGCCCCTCCCCAGTCACATTCTGTCTCTCTCTCCCTCAAGAATAAACAAACATTAAAAAAAAATTTTTTTAAGTAAGTGAATAAGTAAATATTTATTTATTTATTTATTTATTTATTTATTTATTTATTCATTCATTCATTCATTCATTCATTTAGAGGAGGAGAAAAGGGATATTTAGAATGAGAAGCAAATCAGTTAAATTATTTTATAGAATGATAGATACTACATACACCACAAAATTTTAGAAATATAATGTAATTTTCATTAATGAACTTTTATTAATTAATTAAAAGTATTTAATTAGTTTTCATTTATGCCTAACACAAATCTGTAATGCTTTTCCCCCAGTATGTCTATGGCCCTTTCCAAGGCCTTAGTAGAGACCTAACAAGTGACTGGGCCTCTGAAGTTTAAACTTCATTAGTTTAATAGCAGATCTGCTTCTGATGTGGACAAAAAGGATGGGAGACATCAAATAGAAGGGTGGAGAACATTTGGGCTTACGGTTTGGGTACCTGGATGGATGCTGCTTCCTCTGATGTAGGATTTAGAGCTTGATAATGTCTTTTTTAAGTTTATATCCAAATTCCTTGAGGATAGAGACTGTATCTTACCTGTGCAGGTTTTAGATGAATATAAATGATGAATATAAAGTATGCACTCTTAACTGAAATATGCATACAAATTTGCATTTTAAAGAAGTACAGCTTATGTTTTGTGGCAGCATTATATAAACTAAAAACTTAAGAGAACTTTACTTAATGCAAAAACTCTTTACTATGATGTGCACCATGGGCTACAGAGAAACTATTTTACTTTTTCATTATTTGTTTTAGAGAAAAGCCTCTGAAAATTTTAAAATAATAATTTTAGCGTATAAAGTTATGGATAGAAAACAGCTGACCACTTTGAGTTAACAAAAAGGTTTCATTTCTAAAAATATCATTACACTATGCAAAATAATTGGTAATATCACATTCATTTTTGACATCATAAATTATAAATTCATTATAATCTCTATTTTTTAAATTTAGTTATCTTGGTAATATTAACTCCAAGTTTTACTTTGGACCAAGTTATAATATTATTTTAAGTATAGAAATAGTCTGTCACTCTATTGCAATAAATTTATCACATCCAATCAGTGCATTTGATCCATCAAAGGTGACAACATTCACCCACAATATATTTTCCCAAGGAAATTTTATGTAACTTTTAGGAACACTACACCAAAAAGAAGTTAATTTTATGGTAAAAACTATAGCATATAGCCAAATATGTTCTTGTAAGACTTGAAAGAAAGCATAAAGGATGTAGGTTGGAGAATAAATTGGTATTTTAATCAATATCTTCCTAAAGTAAATTCAGGTGACTAGATAATTCAGATTATATATTTTTATCAAATCCATTAATGTCATCTTAGGTGTATTTGGTATTTAACTGAGGACTTTCATTAAAGGTAGGGAATGATACTTGCAACAACCCTACTTGTGTATGTGTATGTGTGTCCAAGTGCATATGTATAAGACAGAGAGCAGGACAGTCACAACTTCAAATTACTATTAACAAGTCAGAATCTTCGATGCTTGCCCCTCTGAGTTCCAAAAATCAAGTGGCACACCAAATATCAGTTTGACTCTGACAAGTAATTTATTTTTTCAAGCATCTACTCTGTGTAGTATACTGTTTTATGATTTTCAAGGGATAAAATAATATCTGCATTTTCAACAAACTCTCTAATATCTACATATCCAATTTGTTATACCCAAGATAAAATTAAATACCCAGGAATTATATAATTTAAAGGATGTCATATTTATTCTCATTTTTTACATCCATTTCATCTAAAACCTGAGACACAATTGCTATAATATCCTTGAGGTGAGCAAATCTTCCTTGTTTGAGGATGAATTTCCTTTTTGAAATAGCCAACAAGAAACCAATTTGGATGCCATCCTGGTGAATAATGTGCCTGATCAAACTGGTGGATATGACTTTTGGTCAGAAACAAGATATCACTCTAAAGAAATTATTCTGATTTATTTTTGTGGCTGGGAAGGTAGGTAAGGTAAATCTAAAATTGTTTTGAATAATGATAGGCTCATGAAAAAATGTGCAATATTTTCCCAGTAAGTGATCAGAAAGGGGCATCAGGATTTGGGGTATGGCTAAAGAGGTGTCTGTTACAGTCTGTCCTTTTCCTTCATGATCCAGACTCATTTCATTCTTACCTAATATGCCCCTATATTATAAATACTGAAACATGGAAACAATACTGACTTCATATTCTGTGAAGCATTTACACTATATTGTTTTGAGACCTGAATAACCTGATTTAATTCCAATTAGCAATTAAATAATTGAATTTTAATTATATCAAATGAGCTCTAGATACTAAAAAACTGCACAATTGATGTATAATTTATCCACACCAATTAGGATGATGTGATTATATTATTAACTTCATGCTAATCCTCTTCTAGAAAGAACGTTTAGACCAGAAAATACTGAACAAAAACTCAGATGATACTTGATAGAGAATTAGGAACCTAAATTAAAAGTTAAAAAAGAAAAGGATATAGCCTAGTGTTGAAATAAAAGCCTTCAAAGTTCAAAACTTTTAATTACTGAGAAAAAGAAATTTAATTCAATTAATAGAAATAGCAATTTATCTTCAGATGCTGTGCTAGTGTGTTGTATTTCTTGGTGTGGTAGATTAAAAATGAAGTGTAACTGGCATTCTACACTGATAATTGGAAACATTTCTGGTCTTTTGTTGTATCTTGCCAAACATTCACTGGAGTACCTTTAAAAAAAATTTTTTTAATGTTTATTTTTGAGAGAGACACAGAGTGTGAGTGGGGGGAGAGTCAAGAGAGAGGGGAACATGGAATCTGAAGCAGGCTCCAGTCTCTGAGCTGTCAGCACAGATCCCAACGCGGGACTTGGACTCATGAACCGTGAAATCATGACCTGAGCCGAAGTCGGGCACTTAACCAAGTCACCCAGGCGCCCCTGGAGTACATTTTTCTTTTAAGTTTATTTATTTATTTTTGAGAGAGCAAGCCAAGGAGGGGCAGAGAGGGAAGGAGAGAGAGAATCTCAAGCAGGTTCTGCGATGTCAGATGTCAGCACAGAGCCTGAAACATGGCTTGAACCCACAAATCATGAGATCATAACCAGAGCTGAAACCAATAGTTGGATGCTTAACTGACTGAGCCACCCAGGCACCCCGAGTACATTTAAAAAGATAAAAAATAAAAAGAAAGTCCAGGCCTTCATAAACACACTTAACCAAAGATCCTGCTAGAATATTTTTTCTTCCTCCCTTCCCTTCCCTTCCCTCTTCTGTCCATATTTAGTAAAACTGAATTATTTTGAATGGATTATGTATTAGCTGAAGTTACCTCAAGGCTCACATATTTTAATAATTAGGCTACTTGGAGAAACTCAGAAGAAATAATTAGTAAGGCACATATTAAAGTTGTATTATTTTTTCTGCGATATAGAAATCTTCACATTTATTTTCATTTGTCATTTATTATGTTTTAACAACCAATTTACACTGATTTGGAACAACGTAACATTCTGTATAGATGAAACAAAATATTTACATAAGAAATGTAAGAAAATAATATTGAATTGCTTTTATTCTACCTGGTGCTTTGTTTAGAAAATAGCAAGTATCCATTTGCCCATAAATATCTCCTGAGTGTTAAATCTCCTATCCACTGAAAAAACTTCACAGAGCAACACAACCCTCCTGGATAAGGTTGGTAGAACCAAAATGTTTTAACAGAAGTTTGGCGACTCTGTAATTTACATTATTATTGATATAAATGAATTGTTATAAAAATTGCTATTGACACTTAGTTTTAAGGCTCAGTTTTTACTGAGATATTTATAAAGTATGACACATTTGTGCCAATTTGGAAGGGCACACATGTGCATGTATGTGTGCACACACGCACACACATACACATGCACACACACATAGAATTCCCGAATTTCATATTTAAAAATCCATTTTTTAAACAATTTCATTTTGACTATAATCATTATCAACGTTGAGTCATGTCAATGCACAACACCGCAGTGAGCTGGAGAAGGGCATGCCTTCCTCATCATCCCAGTCTCCCTCTTTTTCTCTTTCCTACAGTGAGAGCCAGGTAGGTAAGCTTGCCCAGTATATACCTGCCAGCTTTTCTTCATTCTAGAGCATCTTTCATTATGCCCCCATTGTCATTTGTTTATCATTTATAGCTCTCCTTTTAAGTATATATTCCCTGTCACTGCCTCTCCTCCCCAAATTTTCAGTTTCTTTTATTTGTAACTTTAAACTCAGTAGTTCCCCATATCAAGAGATTTTCAGAAAATTCCCTTTTTATTAATTGAAGAAAACTGGATCTGAATTGTTTGAATTGTCTAACTGAAAATGACAAGCTTCAGGGACAGAATTGTTGTATTTCTTCTAAATGTTTTACAGAATCTAGGGCACTCCAGGTGCTGTGTTTCCACGTAAAGGATTCCTTTCTTTACTCATAAAAGAACAGGCAAGTATTTATGAAGCTAATGCTGAAAGGCAGAATAAATCCTTAAATCCTCCTCAACTTAAGACTGTTGAGAGAATAGCTTACAGAGGACTTACAGTCTTTTTTCTGAAACACCTCAATTCTCCCCAATGTATTGCTTTATTCATAATGTGAAATTTTAGTATCAAAATGTCAAATAAAAAGGAGAATATTATTTCTATAAGGGTGAACACACAAGAGGGGATACAAGTTTAAGTTAAAGTACCAGGGGAGGTATTCTGCTTTTTAACAGATTGATTAAGCATGGTACATATTCAAAGTACAATTAAGTATACACATACCCACTCCCACAAAACAGTTCAGAAATAACTGTGGTCTACTCAGAATGGAGATATCTATACCAATATCAATATACAGGTTTATCTGACAGCTATGATCGCCCCTATACATTTTTCTCTTTTCTGTATACTTATTTTTATTAGGGAAAGAAAGAAAAAATATTGTAGAGTCTTCCTGTAAGTCATTATGCAACTTCAATAACTATCAATAATTTGCCATTCTTATTTCCTCTAGTCCACTACTATTTTTTCTTAGAGTATTTTAAAGCAAATTTCAGATTTCATTTGGATTTGCTTATAAATATTTAAGTCTCTGTATATTATTGACGAGTAGCTCTCTGGTAAATGTGAAAATAGGCAAGATGAGGCATGTATAAACTGGATGAGAGAATCATATAATCAATGATTGATGATAACCTTGTTTTTTTATTAGGCTTATTGACATACCAAAGGCATATGAAGTAAGGAAATATTCAACCTGTAAAATGACTCAGTTTTATCAAAATCAGATTCAAAAGGTCAGGCTGGAGCCTGCAGGCCCACTGTGACCTTAGCTGGTTCTCCTAAATTTTCTGCCAGAATCCAAGGCCTTAAAGTCTGATATTTTCCCATCTGATGGCACTGAAGATAAACTGCACTGCTGGAAAGAATACGTTATTAATATTAGTCAACTTTGAGCATACCAGCATTTTGAAAATAATGTAAACTATTTACTTTTCTCATCAAGTTATATTTTTGTCCATATAGAATTTGGCTCATATGAGCAAAAGTTTTCTGTGGATTGAGCGTACGGTTGTCATTTCTCTCTTCCCATTCACCCCATTCCAATTCCTTTCAGTTGTGTCTTTCCTTCTGTCCTTCTGAGTCACATGAGAAGATCATGCATAATCCATATAAAGGGCATTATGGAGTGATAAACAGAGCAGGGAGTGGGTGGGAAAAGAACAGTATTTACATCTTTCTTCTAATGTTTAATACCCATGAGACTGTGAAAAGTGCTTCGTCTCTGCAATTTTCTTTATATGTTAAAAGGTATAAGAAAATAACTAGGGGGTGCCTGGGTGGCTCAGTCGGTTGACTTTGGTTCAGGTCATGATCTCATGGTTCATGAGTTTGAGTCCCACATTGGGTTCTCTGGTATCAGTGCAGAGCCTGCTTCTGATCCTCTGCCTCCCTATGTCTCTGCCATTCCTTCTCTCCCCCCTCCTCTCTCTCAAAAATAAATAAACATTAAAAAAAAAAAGAAAAGAACTAAAAAGTTTATTGTGAGTATTAAATTAACAAATGTGAAATGATTAACTCGGCGCCTGGAACATAGCAAGTACTTCCTAAATAGTAGCTCTACTATGGTTCTACTTATTTTGGTGGTACAAAGGCATCCAATAGCTTCTATACATCAGCCACACATCACCAATGAGAACTGATTAAGAACTGGAAAAGGAATTAGTTTTTTTGTTTTTGTTTTTGTTTTGTAGCATTCTTAGTTACAGCCCAAAGTGAATTTTTTGTTCTCTAAGCTAAACTGTAATAAATTTTATGGCCGGCATTTTTATACTAGGTTTTCTCTCTATAAGGCCAAGCACAATACTCGATGTATAGTAGATACTGATTACATAATTGCTAAATTTGAATATTATCATTGTTGATACCCATGTTCTAAGGAGGATGGGACTAGTTCATCCAAACTGAAATATTATTTTCATTAGAAAACAAATTAAAATGCTTAAATAACTCATAGCTTTTATTGTCTCATGTATCAATTTTTATTTTTGTTCTTCATCTTTCACTTGTCATACATAGACAATTTTACATAATTTCTACCACATGTATATAAACTCTAAACAGGACATTTAAGGGGTGCCTAGGTGGCTCAGTTGGTTGAGCATCTGATTCTTGGTCATGATCCCAGGGTTGTGGGATTGAGCCTGCATTGGCCAAGCTCATTATAGAGTCTGCTTATGATTCTCTCTCTCTATCTGCGCCTCTCCCCCACTTGTGCAGGCTCTCTCTCTCTCTTAAATAAAAATAGAAAGAAAGAAAGAAAGAAAGAAAGAAAGAAAGAAAGAAAGAAAGAAAGCAAGCAGTTAAAAATGAGATAACTCCTTTAACATAAGGTTGTATTATGTTTGCACTATATTAATGCTCTATTACTATATCATTACTGGTTTTTCTTTGCCTGACATTATTCTTGTTCCTTATCCAAATGGCTAAGAGTTGAGAAACAAGAATGAGACTATATGATGCATGTGCTGCTTCTGCATGATTCCATGCCTCCATTTTGATCCTTTTAAATTATTCCCTCAACTGTCAAGAGAAAAAAAAAAAGTTTAGTAGTTCTAGTAAAGTATATGCACATACTTTGTTTTTCAACAAACAAAAAGAAATTCTAAAATGTTTAAAATTTCTCAAAAGATAGTATCAAAAAGATACAGTATTCATGGGTTTATGACATAGTGTGAATTCTCAAACTTCTATGTATAAACAATTAATCGAGTGTTTAATTATTTAACTATCATGCATGACTTGGAGAGCTATTTGGGGAAAAGAAACTATATATAATGCAAGTAGTATATAATTTGTTATTTTCATGCTCAAATGCCTCCTTACTTAGAATTGTGTAGCATCAGAGTATATACATGGTTAAATCCTGCTGTGTTTGAAATTAACCACATTAAACACCCATTGGTGTGATTAGTACAACTCAACAGACTCTGGGTTGTTGAATTAATATATTCTTTTGTGTCTATACTCTTATAAGACAATGATTTGGTTGATTGTATTTTGTTACAATTTTTTTAAAGTTTATCAGAATTGGACTATCAAAGGACAGAGAAGAAAAATAATATGTACAAGCACATAGTATGTGAATATACTGCCAATATCTCACTCTCAGTTGGAGACACTCACTGATACTTCCAATGCAGTGAATAGAAAAGCTGCAATCACAGTTGTATTTTGCCAAGAGCAATAGAACTGTTAGTTCTTTTAAATGAGTGAACCTGAAAACAAATTAAGTAAAATGATTACCTTCTTCCCCAGCTTGTCAAGAGTTCCAAAGTGCTCATTTTCAAATGACACTTGGTGGAATCTTACTCCACCCTCTTCTGAAGGCCCAAAATTCTATTGAAATGCTAATGAAACTAATCAGGTTGTTTCTTTTTTGAACTTCTTTTTGTCTTTGAGTCTAAACTCTTCCTGAGATGCTGATTTCATTTACTAATTTATTGTTTGTCAAGTTTATACATTCCTTTGTCTCTAGGGGGTGGAATTAGGGAAGGGGGAGAAGAAGAAGAAGAAGAAGAAAGGACTCTGAAAGAATGTGTCTAGTTTCTTCAAAGTGATAAATCACTTCCAGATTTTGATTCCACCTGGATGACTGCAAATTTGGGTGCATCAGAATGTAAAGACTAAACAACTAACAGAAGGGCTGTCAAAGGATTATCATTTCAAAGTTAGATGTGGCAGAAGGCAACTCCTGCAGATTCTGGAAAAATGGCTAGGTCTGGGCTATATTTAGACAGTAAATCTAACAAGTAAGCAGAAAGAAGTTTGGGTGAAAGTCAATGTTCCTATATAGGAGAGAGAATGTCACCTGAGACAGGTGAGATATTTTTGACATGGTTATATTCATTTCATTTCCTACCTTTTTTCTTTAAAACATTTTACTTTTTTTTTTTTTTACAAGCATAAAACCTACAAAAAACAGTGAAGACAACTAACTTTCAGATCAGATCTCAGTGATCACGAATCTAGGAAACTACTATTCCCACAGGACTATGCCTAGTTCCTAAATTCAAAATATTCAGGAGTAGAAGAAAATGGTGCCATTTTGGGAGGAAGGTGAATTCTAGATCTAGAACCTTAGCATCACACATACTCTGCAAGTCTCTTAGCATCAGTTCACGGTGTTCAATTCGAGGAGCATGCAGCAGTAACATGAATGTTCTACATGTTACATGTTGTACATGCTACATCCTAGAAAGAATATTTGTGCATCCATATATGTATGGAAATTTTAGATAAAAAGTTTTGAAACATAAAGGAACATTTCTGATGACTACCATGAATAACCTATTAGGAGTTGGCTGAAAAAGATTTAACTGGTATGTGTAATAAAATGTTTTTTCTACTTGTTTTGTAGGGGGAAATTTGTGCTTCAGTGGAAAATTATGCATTGTTAGAGTTCACACATCTTGGTTATTCAGTTCTAGCATTATATTGCTTTTGCGCTATTTTAAAACTCTAAATTATAGATAATTGATAACAATACAAAATCTTGTTTATAGATATGCTAATTCTGTCCTGTAGAGGTTCAATTTACTTCCCTTTCCCAATGTGAAAGAAGCCAATTTTGCCCTTATTTGCATATTCCTTCAATGTTTTTGATATATGAATGTGTGTTTTCTTTGGATTCTCCTTTGAATGGGCTGTCAACATCTTACCAGTTCCCTCATTTATAGAGTTAAATAAACTTCATAATATGTGTTATTATTATATATGTGTGAGAGTCGCCTTTTTTAGTATTATTGCTATCCTTTTACCAGGCCTAATAGGCTTTTTTTCCAGATTTTTAAAAAATGTAGGTGATAGAACATAAAACATATATACTTAGAAATATATGCACAATTAATACACATATTTTTGCACTGTATGTTTTATTTTTTCCAGTTCTGTTGAGGTATAATTGACAAAAGTTGTATGTATTTAAGATGCATAATGTGATGTTTTGGTATACATATATGTATTTTCTATTCTGTGAAAAATGCCACAATCCAGCTAAATTACATATCCATCGATTTACCTAATTACAATATTCTTTTGTGTTTTGTGAGAAGATCTACTCTCTTAGCAAATTCAAGTGTACAAATCCAGTATTATAAACCAATCATCATGCTGTACATTAGATCTTCAGAATATATTCGTCCTGCATAACAGAAATTTTGTCCCCTCTGACCAACATCTCCCTATTTCTCCCACTTTCCAACTCCTGGTAAATACCATTCTGCTCTCTGCTTTTTTTTTTTTTTTCCTAATGTTTATTTATCTTTCAGAGACAGACAGAGCCCATGAGGCGGAGGGGCAGAGAGAGAAGGAGACACAGAATCTGAAGCCGACTCCAGGCTCTGAGCTGTCACCACAGAGCCCAACGTGGGGCTTGAATCCACAAACTACAATATCATGACCTGAGCCGAAGTTGGACGCTTAACCTACTCAGCCATCCAGGCACCCCTCTACTCTCTGCTTTTATAAGTTCCACATTTTTATATTCCACATATAAGTGAGATCATGCTGTGTTTGTCTTCCTGTGTCTAGTTTATTTCATTTAGCATAATGTCTAGTGGATTCATCCAAATTACAGCAAATGGCAGGATCTACCTACCTCTTTTTTAAGGCTGAGTAATAGTACAGTGTTTACATTTACCATATTTACCTTATTCATTCATCTGTCAACAGACAATTAAATTGTTTCCATATCTTGGCCATTGTGAATAATGCTGCAATGAACATGAGAGTGAAGCTATCTCTTGAAGATACCAATTGTATTTTCTTTGGATTTATATGCAGAAGTGAAGTGGGATGGCTGGATCATATCGCAGTTTTATTTTTAATTTTTGAGGCACTTTGATACTGCTTTCCATAATGGCTGTACTAATTTACATTCCCACCAACAGTGTATAAGGGTTTTCTTTTTTCCACATTCTCACAGACACTTGTTATCTTTTGTCTTTTATATAATGGCCATTTTAACAGGTGTGAGGTGATATCTAATTGTGGTTTTCATTTGCATTTGTGTGATGATTACTGATGTTAAGCACATTTTCATTTACCTGTTGGCCATTCATAGGTCTACTTTGGATAAATAAAGTCCTTTTTAGTCAGGTAATTTATTTTTGCAATTAAGATCCATGAGTCCCTTATATATTTATCAGATATGTGGTTTACAAATATTTTCTTTCACTTTGTAGGTTGTCTCTTTCATAAATTGATGACTTCCTTTGCTGTGCTGAAGTTTTTTAGTTTGAGGCAATCCTATTTGTCTATTTTTTTGTTTTATTACCTGTGCTTTTGGTGTCATATCCAAAAAATGATTGCCCAGACCAAGGTCAAAAAGCTTTTTCCTTATCTATGTTTTATTATAGTAGTTCTACTTTTTCAGATCTTTGATTTAAATTTTTAATTTATTTTGAGTTAATTTTTGTGTATGGTGTGAATTTTTTGTACAGATATGGTATATGTTATTTATTCTTCTACATACAGATCACCAGTTTCTACAGTGATCATTTATTGAGAGAATATCCTTATTTTATTGTGTGTTCCTGGCACCCTTGTCTAAGATCTGTTGATTGTAAATGTGTGAATTTATATCAGGACTCTCAGTTCCATTGGTCTATGCATCTGTTTTTAGTCCAGTCCCAAACTGCTTTGATTACTGTAGCTTTGTAATATAATTTGAAATCAGAAAGTGTGATGCTTCTAGCTTTGTTTTTCTTGTTCAAAATTGCTTTGGTTATTTGGGGCCTTTGTCATTTTGTAAAAAGTTTGGGATTGTTTTTTATTTCTGTGAAAAAATACCATTGAAATTTTGATAAGAATTTATTGAATCCCTAAAATGTACTATGAACAATGTAATATTAACTCTCTCAGCCCATGAAAACAGATTATTATTCCATTTATTTTCATCTTTTTCAACTTCTTTCATCAGCGTCTCATAGTTTTCACTGTACAGGTCTTTTACCTCCGTGGTTAAATTTATTCCTACGTATTTTATTCTTGTTTTTTAATTTTTTTAATGTCTTATTTAATTTAGAGAGAGAGCGAGAGAGAGACAGAGCACAGGCAGGGGAGGGACAGAGAGAGAGGGAGACACAGAATCTGAAGCAGGCTCCAGGCTCTGAGCTGTCAGCACAAAACCCAACATGGGGCTCGAACTCACAGACTGCAAGATCATGATCTGAGCTGAAGTCAGACACCCAACCGACTGAGCCACCCAGGTGCCCCATATTCTTTAAGATCTCTTGTAAATGGAATTGTTTTCTTAATTTCTTTTTTTTTGATAGTTTATTGTTAATGCATAGAAATGCAAATGATTTCTGTATGCTGATACTATAGCCTGCAACTTTATTGAATTATTTTATTAGTTTGAACAGTTATGTGGTGGAGTCTTTAGGGTTTTCTATATATAAGATCATGTAAACTGCAAATAAAAACATTACTTTTTCCTTTCTAATTTGGATGCCTTTAATTTCTTTTCCTTGCCTAACTGTTCTAAGACTTCCTGTATTTTGTTGAATAGGAATGGTGAGAGTGAGCATTCTTGTCTTGTTCTTTATCTTAAAGGAAAAGCTTTCTGCTTTTTATTATTGAGTTTTATGTTAGCTGTGGGTTTGTCATATATAACTATATTATGTTGAGATATTTTCCTTCTATTTCTAGTTTGTTAAGTGTTTTTATCATGAAAGAGTATTTTGTGAAAAGCTTTTTCTGCATCTATTGCAATGACTATATGATTTTTATCCTTCATTCTGTTTTGTCTTTTAGAATCGTTCGCTTTATAGTATTATTCAAGTCTACTGGTTCCATATTGGTTTTCTATCTGGATGATCTATTCAATGTTGAAAGTGGAATATTGTTGTTTATTTCCTTTCAGTGCTGTTAATATTTGCTTAATATTTAAGTGTTCCAATGTTGGGTGAGTTTATTTAAAAATTCTTGATGAATTTACCCCTTTACCATTATGTAATGACCTTCTTTGTCTCTTTTGAGAGTTTTTGACTTAAAGTCTATTTTATGCAATATAAGTATAACCATTCCAGCTCTTTTGGTTACCACTGCAGGGGATATCTTTTACCATTCCTTCACTTCAGCTTCTGTGTGCCCTTAAAACAATATATATTTAATAATATGCAGGAATTTAATATACAATTTAAAGATTCATAAAGGGAGGTAGAATATTATCTGCTAAATTGGTGTGGTGAGGCAGGAGGGTAAAAAAGTTTTTAACTTTTTTGTTTGCTTGTTTTTACTTTATATTTGTTTGTGTATTTGACTTTTTTACGTAGGATGTGATATTTTTATAATTTAAAAAAAGTAAGAATAAAACAAATAATAGCTTATTTACCCAACCAGATAACACCTACATGAAGAAGAGATTTTTATTTTTATTCTTGCCTTCAAAGTTTAGTGAGCAAAACACTTTGAACACTGTGTTATTAAGTTATTTAATAATAATGAAAATGAACCAAAGTTTACTATCATTCCAAGATATAAACATAGTCTCAGCTGATATGAAAACTCGCTTTTCCACTTTTCCCAGGTTGCTCAACGGGAAGGCTGTAAAAATTATGTACTTTTGATCTTATCAATATAATACTGTCTCAAAGTATTATGCATGCCTGTCAATATTTTTGACTGAAAGTCAATGCACTCAAAGTCAATGTATGCCTGTCAATATTTTTAAAATATTTTTATATCTGCAATATTCTTGTGGTTCACAGGTATCCTATACTATTCAAAGACAAAACCATGTTAAGTTTTCATTTTCTATACTACAGTTTAAATTATAATAACAAACTGTTCTTGGATTGATACTTGGAGGAGAAATCTGAGAATGAAAGTTGACAATTTATTCTGTTTTTTGTGATATTAAACACAAGCTATAAAAATAATGATATCTCTTTTTGTTTTTAATGATATCTCTATTTGTATGTGGGATGTCATCCTTCACTGTAATCCATATCCAAAACTTATTCATTTAATCATTAATATATTTACTTCTTTATATATATATATATATATATATATATATATACACACACACACACACACATACACACACATATATACACATATGTAAAATATATATACATTTATAAAATTGAACACTTCCTGTGTACTGGGCCCAGGTCTATACTTTGGGATTCAGAGGTGGAAATCATACCGTTGTTTTCTATTCCCATTGTAAAGCATAAGATGTAAACAATACTTTCTAACCTATGACTTTTCCAATCTCAGTTCTGTACCACAGCTTAGAACTTTCTGGTTTTTTGTTTTTGTTTTTGCTTAGAACACTTATCTTCCATATTATTAATGATAGCTTTCTTAGTTTTTATTGTTTTGTTTTTGTTTCTTCTCAACTTAAATACCACCCCTTTCAAGAATCACCCCCTCAAACCATTCTTGATACACCAGGCTTCGGCACTTTTATCATGTTACCAGATTTTATTTTCTTGAATGCCTTTTCCACAACTGCATTGTTTCATTGATATATTTGCTTTTGGATTCATTGTCTTAAGTTCTCTATTTGTATATTTGCTTTCTGAGGCAGGGAATAATATATTTTCTTTTGATCATGATTTCCCCATTGCTTACAGAATAATTACTCAATAAATATTTATTGACCTATAGATGTTACATTTTGTGGTGGGGGGAATACTGGTAAACTATCTCTCTCTATATATAAGTTGATATCTACATCTGCATCTAAATCTATATTCTTATCTATATCTATATCCTTTTGTTACTGAATAAATGTATCACAGCTGCTAACTTGGGAAAGGAACCAGGGAACCCTGGAGTGCTACCACGACCAACTGTTCCACCCTGGGGAATCCCAAAAACTGGACAAATCAGGAGCACAGCTGAGTGGGTTTGCCAACACTGTTGCTGAACAAATGTGGATAAACTCGCCGTGAGAAGCCTATAACTCAAAAGATGAGGATTTAATAAAGAAAAGGGGAGAAATTTATTTCAAGTCCCAACAGCTAAAGAGGAGGCAGTCTCAAGCCTTAACAACTGACCTCTCTTCCTGCAAGATGAACACCTAGAATTTTATAGAGAGAGGTTCAGAGAGGGTATGTGCAAGAGAGCAAGCAGGGAGCATGTGATCATTGGTGGATATATCTGTATGTGTTCAGCCCATGATCATGGGCAGGCAAAGGGACATGTGCGGTGTGGTCTTCTAGGTATTCTGTTGCCATTAGGGTGTTGCTGTTCTAGTGTTGGGAAGTTCTAGGTCATTGCAAAACACCTTCATTGATGCCTCAAGAAAGTATAATAAATAAGAACAATGTATTTTAGTTAGAACATGAGTTAAGCAATCTTGCCTATTTCTAGTTTTAACTATTAGAGTCTATATTTGAGCAAGAGGGCTCACTAGCACTTTAGAAAAGCTATAGTTCTTAACTAGAACAGTAGAAAAGAGCAGTGATTTGCCAAATGTGGTCCTGGACTAGCAGCATCTGGGATCCTGTGAAAACACAAATTCCATTTCAGAACTCTGAGGATTGGTCTCAGCAGTGTGTGTGTTGAAGAGCCCTCCAGATTTTCTAATGCATTCTAAAGTTTGAAAATCACTGCAATGAAAAATTGGGAGTGTTTTCCCAGGTGCATGTTGCAAACATTAGCTGCACTTTGTTTCATGGGTTATGTGTAGTACAGCCCTTTATATTGATGCTTTAAGGCTACCATTGATACTCCCCATGCCTTGTTTCTTCATCATAACATCTTCAGCCCACCTCAGCCTATTCATTTCCACAAGTCATCAGGTCTGAGAAATCAAAAGGCTTGCAGATGATCTCACTAGAATAGCATTATGGAAAACTTTGAAAAAAGAGAAGTGAATTTCCAGTCTAGTGAGATCTGTTCAGGGAAGCTGTGTGGTTATTTACTTAGACCTTATTGTGTCAAAGACAAAAATAATCCTAGGTACTTGACATTTCCGTATTTGACTGATTTTGAGTATTTTTATGCTTTATATTTTAAATGATACTTTAAAGGGCTGAATGGCTAGGTGAAAATGACTTTCGTTAAAATGAACATTCAAACATGTTTTCCAGGGCACAAGCTACAAATTTATGGTAAAAATCATAGAAAGCACTAATGTATAATACAGAAAAAAAATCTTTCTGTCATGAGCTATGCTACTAACTTTGATCAGATTACTTATAAACTTTTGGCAGGGAGCTTCATTTGCTCATTTCTTTTTTAAAAAAAACATAAAAGTGTTATAGTTAAAATGGTCTGAAACCCCTGTCACCTTTCAGATAGATGGGTATTAAATTAGTTGTGTACGTCCATCTATGTAATTTTGCATATATATGTAAGTATATTTAAAAAAATTTTTTAATGTTTATTTTTTTTAATTTTTTTTATTTATTTTTGAGACAGAGAGAGACAGAGCATGGACAGGGAGGGGCAGAGAGAGAGGGAGACACAGAATCCAAAGCAGGCTCCAGGATCTAAGCCGTCAGCACAGAGCCCGATGTGGGACTAGAACCCACGAACCATGAGATCATGACCTGAGTCAAAGTCGGATGCTTAACTGACTGAGCCACCCAGCTGCCCTGAGAACTATATGTAAGTATATTTTGAATGCCTGACACTCCACAGCAAAAAAAAAAAATCTAGATGAGCATTTTAATTTTAATTGAATACATTGAATTATTTTAAAATAAAATAATTCATTTTAAATGAATAAATTATGTTGCATTTTATGAATTTAGCATAATATTTAATCAAGGAAGAATTTGGCATTTCCAATTTTTTTATTAGAATAATTAAAAAAGGGGCACCTGGGTGACTCAGTTTGTTAAGCCTCCGACTTCAGCTCAGGTCATGATCTCACAGTCTGTGAGTTCGAGCCCCGCGTCGGGCTCTGTGCTGACAGCTCAGAGCCTGGAGCCTGCTTCAGATTCTGTGTCTCCCTCTCTCTCTGCCCCTCCTCTGCTCATGCTCTGTTTCTGTCTCAAAAATAAATAAAAACATTAAAAAAAAAGTAATAATTAAAAAAATTTTTACGTTTATTTATTTTTGATAGAGACAGAGCACAAGTGGGGGAGGGGCAGAGAGAGAGGGAGACACAGAATCCGAAGCAGGCTCCAGGCTCTGAGCTGTCAGCACAGAGCCTGACGCGGGGCTCGAACTCACAAACCATGAGATCATGACCTGAGCCGAATTCGGATGCTCAACCGACTGAGCCACGGAGGCGCCCCTATTACAATAATTTTAAATGATACTCAGTTAATTCCAAGCTCCCAAATTGATGACTCAAAAGAAATTTTGATATTGATTGCCTTATTTCCTGTCAGAAATATTGTATCAACTTTTTCTTAGCAGGGTGAAATAGCATTGTTGTTTTTACCTTTACCGATAAGATGTTAAAAAAAAATGGCGCCTCATTGTCATTATTGTCATAATGTGCTACTTTGATAGAAAATTTGAGCACTATTTATGTGTTTTATCAGCAATGCCCCTATTTCTTCTTCTAAGACTTTTCTGTTAATAACCTTAGTCCATTTTTAAAAATTGGGATGTTTGTCTCTGTCTTAAAATTTATATATTCTCATTATCAGTTATTAAATAATATGATATATATTTTTCAATATAAGTGTGTAGTTTGTCTTCCTTAAAACTTTTTAATGATTTTTTTCAATGAACAGAAATTTTATTGTGTAATTAAATCTTTCACTCTTCTGCTTTATGGGTCCTGAATTTGGTATCATTCAGAGCCGTGCCTCCTCAGTTAGCAAGGAATGTATGTGCGTGTCTATACACGTCATATCATGTGTGTGTTGTATCTTAACATTTCATCTCATATCTCATCTGTATTTTGGTCTAGTGTTAAGTTATATGTTAGAGATACAGTTTTTTCCCTCAAATGAATGGTGAAGGAGAGCAGAATATGCCATGCCAAAATATGCCTCTTTGGCAAAAGGATTATCTTGAGCTAGTTATTTTTGAGAAATAGCAAATACAGAAAAAGCTCTGAAACTGGAGGAGTAAAAGTTACCCTTTTATTAAAAAAAAAATTTATAAAAGAATTCTCCATTTGTAAGGGTGTCTCCTCTGCACCAGGAAAAGGAAGACAACTAAATCTCTAGAAACTCCTTATTAATGGAGAAGACCAGCACTTAAATCTACATAACAACTGTACCCTTGTTTACTGTCTTTTTCTGGATAACCTTCAATTAGCACCTCCCTTTCCCCATTCTTTAAATCTTTCTTTAAAATATATATGTGTGTGTGTGTGTGTGTGTGTGTGTGTGTGTGTGTGTGTGTGTGTATTAATTTGAGAAAGACAGAGAGCATGCATGCAAGTGGAAGAGGGAGAGAAAGAAAATCCCACACAGGCTCTGTACAGTGCGGAGCCCGACGTGGGGCTTGAGCCCACGAACCATGAGAATGTGACCTTAGCCAGTCAGCCACTTAACCGGGTGAGCCACCCAGGTGCCTCTCCCCTGAAATCTTTCTTTTGTCTTTAGCTGAAGTTGGCATTTAAGGTAGTAACTTGGGCCATTTCGAAGAGTACGTCAGTGTTCCTAGGTATCCCCCTTACATACAGAAGGATACATGTTATTAAACTTGTTTGTTTTTATCCTGTTAATCTATCTTTTATTAAGTGGAGGGCTTCTCAGCCAAGAACCTAGAAACATGGAAGTAAAATTACTTTTCCTCCCCAACAGTTAGCCATATTTCTTAGGAACCATCATATCATCTATCCACACATGTAGTGTTATTGAGTATCTTCCATGTTTTAGGCTCTGTTCTAAGAATGGAAAAACAGTAGTGGAAACCACAGACAAGGAATATGTTCTAATGGCAATTAGATACCAAGGAGGAATTACAGAAAATAAATAATTAAAAATTTAAAAGCTAATAGAATGATAACAATTTTAATTATTCAAAAGAGATTTTTAAAAGGGTATGGTAGAAAGCAGAATTCAAAGATGACCTCAAGATTCTCATAATCTGACTCATGGCAAGGATGTTGGTAAAGGGGAACACTCTTGCACTGTTGGTGGAAGTGCAAACTGGAGCAGCCACTCTGGAGAACAGTATGGAGGTTCTTCATAAGGTTAAAAATAGAAGTACCCTACAATTCACCAATTGCATTACTAGGTATTTATCCAAAGAATACAAAAATACTAACTCAAAGGGATACATGCACCTTGATGTTTATAGCAGTATGATGTACAATGGCTAAATTATGGAAACAGCCCAAGTGCCCATCAACTGATAAATGGATAAGGAAGATGTGGTATGTATATACACAATGGAATATCACTCAGCCATAAAAAGGAATGAAATCTTGCCATTTGCAACGACATGGATGGAGCTAGGGAATATTATGCTAAGTGAGAGAGAAAGACAAATACCATATGATTTCACTCATGTAGAATTTAAGAAACAAAATAAACAAGCTATAGAAAACAAACAAAACAAAACAGTGAGAGAGGCAAACCAAGAAACAGACTCTTAACTGTAGAGAACGAACTGATGGTTACCAGAAGGAAGGTTGTGGGGGGATGGGTTTAATTGGTGATGAAAATTAAGAAGTGCACTTGTGATGAGCACCTGTTGTTGTATGGAGTTGCTGAATAACTATATTGTACACCTGAAACATTACCCTGTATGTTAACTAATTGCAATTAAAAAAAAAAAAAGATTCCCACTGTCTGGTACACACATTGTGTATACTCCCTTTGTTCTGAGTATAGGTGGGACCTGTAAATATGATGGGATAGGTTCTCCTCTGATGGGGTTACATTATATGGCAAAAGGATGACATAGTCACTCCTGTTATTCCATTATGTTATATAAGCCACCATCTTCACCAATTGAGAGAGTATATCCTACCACCTTTGAGGAAATAGCTGCAGATTGTGAGAGAGACACAGTAGGGAAGACCTGAGGGCCGGCTTTAGATGCTAAGAGAACTTTCTAGTCAATAGGCTGCAAGAAAATGTGAACTTCAGTCCTACGCCTACAAGAAATTGGCTTTTGCCCACCACATGAATAATCTTGGAAAAGGACCTTGGGCTCCAGATGAGAACACAGCCCAGCCAGTCACTGGATTACTGTGTTGTGAGACTCTGAGGAGAGAGCCCAGAGCACAGAAAACTAGAACAGATGAGTGTAATTTTAAAAAGCCAGTCCTGCAACAAAGAGCAGGCCATTCTTGGCAGTTTTAACATAGGAGCAATGCGATCCAATGTATATTTTTTTGTTTGTTTTGTTTCATTTCGTTTTTGAGAGAGAGGGTGCAAGTGAGCGTGGGGCAGAGAGAGAGAATCCCATGAGGGGCAGAGGGAGAGAAAGAGAGAGAGACAGAGAGAAAGAGAAGCAGGGCACCCGAAGCAGGGTTCAAGCTACCCGAAGTGGGGCTTGAAATCATGAACCATGAGATCATGACCTGAGCATAAATCAGATGCTTAATGACTGAGCCACCTAAGGCCCTCCAATGTATGTTTTTAAAGATCATGGTGGCTACTCCAGGGAGAATGGATTTTAGGAAGGCAAGAAGGCAGTGGAAAGACCATTGCAGTTGAAATACCACAGGCAAGAGAAAAAAGAGTGACTTGGACCATAGTGGTTGCAGAGACAATGGAGAAAACAGGACAGATACCAGACGAGTTTTAGAGATTTCTCATGAACTGGATGTAAAAGCTGAGGGAAGTAGAGGAAAAAGGATAATTCTTCCATTTTTGGCTTAAGCAACAAGTATCATTAATGTTAGCCTTTTTTTCCCCCTAAAATTATTGTTTTAAGCTAATCTCAGCTGAGATTTGGTATGTAATATTTTCATTATCACTCATTTCTAAATAAAGTTTGATACCCCTTCTGAGTTTTCCTTTTTTATCACATGAATTATCTAAAGGTGTGTTCAACACCTATAAGCATTTGAGACATTTTCCCAGTCATCTTTTTGCTCTTGATTTCTAACAGTTGCATGTAGTCAGAGAATGTGATTCGCAAGACAGAAATCCTTTGGAATTTGTTGGAACTGGCTTTGCAGCTTAGTATCTGACAGTTGGGTAAATGTTCCATACTATTCTTTTATTGAACACACTATTATGTAAATGTCCATTAAATTAAACTTGCTAATTGTCTTATTGAAATTGTGCAGATGCTTACAGATTTTTTTGCCTGTCAGATCTCTCAATTACTAGGATAGATGTGTTTGAAATCTCCTACCATGATAATGAATTTATTAATTTCTGCCTTAATGCTGTCAATATTTGCTTTATGTATTTTAAGTCTGCTTCTGGGAGCATACAAATTTGGAAACATTATTTCCTGCCAAACCAAAACTTTTTTTTTCCCTTCTCCTAAGAGTTTTTACATTTAGTCTATTATTTTGATTTAGCAATACCAGGTTTCTATTGGTATTTTCCTGGCATATATTATTGTGTAATTTTATTACAAAGTTGTCCTTAGGTGGTAGGTATGACTCTTATACATTGTACATTGCTAGAATTTTGGTTTTATCATTCTGATAATCATTGTTTTTTTGAATTGGAGAGCTTACTTCATTTCCATTAAGTGTGATTATTGATACATGTCTGTTTTTTTAATTATAAAAATATCATAATATATTAGGGTAGACTAGTAAAATAAACCCATCTGTTGGCAGCCAATTCTCCATAGATCTCTTGTGCTTCTGACTGTCTTATGAGCAGAGGAGCTGACTGCCTTTGTGCTGGAATATCTTTTAAAAATTGTTTCTATAGTGAATAGCCTTGGAAGCTGGAGATAATGTCTACATCTAGACTGAAGGACTGGTTTATTTTCTGTTCAGTGTAATAAAGATAATGTCTTCCTCTGGGAAAAAGTTAAGGTAAGATTATAGTCCATTATAAAAGACTCTGTTCCCTAAAGTCAAGTTTTTCTCCCATAATATGATATACTTCATGCGTAAGTGTTACTGGGCTCTGTTCATGTTGCCTTATGGAAACCAGGACACAGGAAGCAGCTCTGATACTCTAACTATTGCTATTACTGTGAGTGATAACATCCTTTCCCTTTGACCATGAAATTTTATATCTTATGCCAGCATTCATGAAACCATGGCAAGCTAACTTGTTAGTTTGTAAGTAGGGTAAAATCTCAGAATCTTCACAATTCTTTTTTTCTTAAGTTTATTTATTTATTTTGAGAGAGGGAGAGTGTGTACCCATGTGTAGGGGAGGAGCAGAGAGGAAGAGGGAGATAATCCCAAGCAGGGACTCGAACCCATGAAACATGAGATCAGGACCTGAGCCAAAATCAAGACTCAGACACTTAACCCACTGAGCCACCCGAGTGCCCCAGAATCTTCACAATTCTTAATATTCCCCACCCCTAGTGTCACTTAATTGTTGGCTAAGGGATGGTTACTGAGGGGCATTACCTCCCAGGCAAGGTAGTTCTCATTTGATGATGGCCAATTCTTTGGAGAAGGTAACTGTGACTTACTGACAGACAAAATTACAGCATCTGTGTGCACCTGCCCTATAAATGGGATCTGGTGCACCACTAACAGCATCCACTGAAGAAAAACAAACAAAACAAAACAAAACAAAATAAAACACCTATAATTCCATTGTAGTTTTTTAAGTGAGGATGCTTTATGGTCAGCCCATGCAGGATGGGAAGGACTCCTCCCAGTGGAATTGTTCAGACATCAAGACTGATGATACCATGTGCACGAAGAGCACATGCCAAAGTTTATTAGTCACCCCATCCCCATGAGACTTTCGGAGGAGACCAGGGCAGGTGCAAGTTGGTCCAGGTGGCTAGAGGGAAGTGAGACTGAAAGTAAGATTTCAGTTTAGAGGTGGGGCCAGAGTAAGGGTTGCCACTAGAGGGCTTGGGTTTGCATGGTTTTAACTTCCTACTGGCACCCAAGGAAGGAGCATCTTGGTTTTGCTTTGATTTTCACTCAGCTTGCCCAAATGTGGGGCAAAGGAGGAAGGGGAGTTGTGGGGTTTGAAAGCTGTCATTAATCAAACATTAAAACTGAAGTATTTTTTATTGTGAATAATTTTAGCTAATGCAGGTGACTTAGTTTACAAACCTACTAGAAGTCTGGCTTATAAATTACAAATTCTCAGAATTCAGATTTTGGCGAAGGAAGGAAGGAAGGAAGGAAGGGAAAGAAGGAAAGGAAAGGAAAGGAAAGGAAAGGAAAGGAAAGGAAAGGAAAGGAAAGGAAAGGAAAGGAAAGGAAAGAAAAAAAGAAAAGAAAAAAGAAAAGAAGAAAAGAAAAGAAAAGAAAAAGGAAATTTTGGCTCTTCAGCCAGAGTTGAACCAGGTAAGTTTCCTTGCTGTCCCCTTCTGTATGATGTTTCATTTCTCATTCTACCTTACGTGGATGGTGTGACTTCTTGAGACCCCAGCTTTATGCATAAATCTCCCACACCACTTTTTACCTTACATAGGCCATAAACTTAACCCCTATACCTCACAATTCCTTAGGAAGCCAACAAAATAAAAACTGTGGGCCTATAGATGCCTTAATGTATATCCCAGGATTCCTATTTTCATTTTGTTTTGACCTCTGTAGAGGTCTTTCCTTGTCAACTCAGTGTGTGTGTGTGTGTGTGTGTGTGTGTGTGTGTGTGTGTGTGTGTGTGTATAAAGAGATTATTCAGACATCAAGACTGATTTTATATATATATATAATATATATAATAAATATATATACACACACACACACATAGAGAAAGAGAGAGAGTCTGTGAAAGAGACAGAGAAAGAGAGAATTTCAATCAGCTATCTTTAGCAAAAGCATTATTCAAAGTGTTTAGATTGTCATTCTCCTGGAAACAAAGTTTTTGTTATCTTTCTGTATAGTATGAAATAATTTATATGAAATGAAAATACATGTCACTAATAAAAAAAGAAGTTATCAGTTAAACTCATGAGGGATAGAAGCAGAAAAATGTTCACCTTTAGCCTGGAAGGCTGACCTACAGCCTGCATATTTCTGATAAGGATCAAATACATGCTGGTTTCTTAAGGGGTCTTATGACTACCTATATATTTCACTGATAGTTAATAGCAAACTGAATTACAAGCACTAGAGAAACCCTGCAAAAGTAGTTTTATGAGTAGAAATTTGCAGAAGACATTTATGATCTGATATTCTCTGCATGTCCCCTCCTCCTTGAGCACTAAGCATATAACCACCAGTTTCATACAGCAAAGGTGCAGTTCTTTCTGCCAATGGCTCTTGTCTCTGTGCTGCTTAAACTTACTAAGTTGAACCATACAACATCTCAAGGATTCTTTCTTGGCCTTTGCACTCGATGACCCTGCAACATTTTTGGTGGTCCTGCATGGGGATTACAGAATGAATCCAAGAGCAGTGGTGCAACTTGGTAAATGTTTGTTATTCCATCAGCCTCTATTTCTTACTTGTTCTTTTCTAGTGATGTCCTGAATAGTATGACAATTCCAAATGTGCCCTGTCTAAATGCTCTTGCCTTGGCTACACTACAGGGAGGGACAAAATCCTGCCACCTAGAAGCACACTGGTACCTTGGCCATATTGGTGTTGGGCTCAGAAATCAGGCTCTCCCTGTTTTACCTGTTCTTTTAATTCTTCTTAGGCATGAGACAGCCATATATGTCATTAAGATGGCCACCAATATCAAGACTCCTGTGTAAGATTTCCTTCTAAATAACCTGCTGTGATCTTTTGATGAACATAAAATACAAAATATATCTGACTACATGCTTCCTGAAAGGGACTCAAGGGACTAATTGGAGTTATTACCCAGTTGGGACACACACTCAATGGAAAACCATTCCCGTGGGATTAGATCATGGATAAAGCTCATGAGAAAGCTGCCCAGATAAGATAGGAGTTCCATACTTTCATTTTTTTCATGTCTCATTTGTCCTTACGCATGACTATTTGGACCTTTTGGTCCTGCTTTCACATTGAAAATACTTCTAGCTTAGATGTATGATGCTTAATGTGATATAAAATAGCTGCCCCTTCTTAACAAAGGCCAGGACTTCCACCCCATCCATTAATACTAGATCTAGAGGCTTACAGTGAGTATTACTATTGGTCACCAAATATATCGACTCCCCCAAAATGGAATGAGGCAGCACCAATCTCTGCAGCATTTCAACCCATTCAATAGCACCTACTATAGTCTAGAATGCAATAGGGAAGCAAGGGAGGTTGACATCCTTTCTTAGATAGTACAAAGGTGTCTCAGCAGTCAAGAAAGGGGGACGCTACCTGCTACTCTGACCCCCAGGAACCTTCACAATATTCCTGATGGGACGCCATTCAGAGGTTGAGAGGTATTTTGGTAATGGACTCCTAGTCAATGTACTCTCCTTGTATTGTAGGAATTGACTATGGGCTCAACTTCCTCAATCCCAAAGGATTCCCCTTTGGGCTATCTCCTAACACATTGGAGTCAATCTGGACAACAGGGTTTAAAGAAAAACACCTCATCCTCTTCTGTAATAATGCCTGGCCTTAGTATTCCCTGGAGAAAGATGAAAAATGGCCCATTAACAGGTCCTTAAGCCTAATGATATTTATCAGTTAGACCTGTTTTGTAGGCATGAGGAAAAATGGACCAAAATCCCATGTGGTAAGGCCTCTAGACCCTGAACCCAAACCCTGATTTGTCCATAGTCTTTTAGAGGGCCCAAGGACACATTTCTCCTCACCCTCTACCCCTCAATCCACCATCAGCTTAGCTGCATCAGGCCCTCCTGCTTCTGTTAATCTGCCACCTCTCTGTGTCCTGTCATGTTCTCTGTGTGCTATCCCCCCACCTTGTCTCTCTTGTCCACAAGTTGCTGCCAAGATCCTGTGTATGCCTACCTCTGTTTTTCCTGAATCACTCATCTCCTCTTTGCTTCTTCTTTGGGTGTCAGATCTAGAATATATCTTGACAGGACTAGATGAGTGTTGCTTGAGTCGTACTGTGTGTGGAGTTTTCTGTCTCATTCATTTCCTGGGTTAATGGCTATGAAATTTGAGCCAATTGTGGTTAGTCTACCTTGGGATGGGGACTTTAAGGAATATTCTCAAGCAGCTGCTGAAACTCCTTTTGTTTTGGGGAGGTTCCTGGTCTTCTCTAGTTGACATAAAATGCCTATTTTCACTTATTGTTGGTGGAAAGAAAATATGGGTCTGCTCATTTGTCTGAGCTAATGAGTGTTAGGACCAGGAGTCCTCTTTCTCTGCCCTCTGGGCTTTTATTGCCTCCAGCCTTGCCAGCAGTACCTCACCTCCTCTTCCCTTCCCCCCTCTTTCTATTTCTGCACCACTGTGGGTAAGACTCGCATAACCCACTCATATACAGTCCTCCATGCCTCTCGCACCAATGATTCCTGCTCCTCCTACCATCACTATTAAGGAGTGAAGAGCACCTTTCCCTGGACTTAAACCACCCATTTCAGATTTCCCCACAGGTGCCCAGGTAAAAACTGATACTGGGGAAAAAATCAATTGACTTTTAGTGGACCCACGTGCAACATATTGGTATTTAAACTTATTTCATATGTTAATTAAGATAGACATATCTTTAAATTTTTAGCATTAAATACAATACTTTTATTCTACCACAGTTTCCTAAAGGTCAAATAATCTCATATTATCTCTGTTGCAATTTGTCAGCAAAAAAATGACTTAAAATGATGGTTAATTTTGTCTGTCTTGTAAAGTTTTCATGGGTAATTGTTAAGAATAAATGGGTCGAATAAATAAAAAGGTTTATATGTAAAACTTTAAGTAGCTTTCAAAATCTTTGGTAACTTTGTTTTTACCTTTGAATTTTGCCAAGTTAAATGATAAATTGGATGCAACTCATTGGACATCCAAGTGTTCTCCAAATAAATACTAAAGCATCGTTTACTGAACGTAGGTTTATCTGCTTTGGCTTCTTGTTGTAGAGAAACTGAAGGTACTTGGGTCTGTTTGTAAACATGCTTTACAGTTCATTAAAAGATTGTGCTATGGAAAAAAATATGGTTTAGAAATTATGAAATTGTATTTATAAATTTGCCAGTCTAAACAATTCTGGTGTTACACATAGTTCGCAATTGGTTACTACTTAATTCTCTTGGGTGACGAAGGTGTGTAAGAGCTAAAATTCTGCTAAGTATTATTAAGAATGATGGAAATAAGAGAAGCAACTCTGTATATAAGTAAAGATGTGGATTTTTTGATATTGTCTTTTTTGTCTGTAGAGAGAGAGAAAGTGTGAGCAGGGGACAGGGGTAGAGGGAGGGAGAGAGAGAGAGAGAATGAGAAAGGGTCTTAAGCAGGTTCCACACTCAGCCTGAAGGGGGTGTGTGGACAGGGAGCGGGGTGGGGTGGGGGAGCTTAGTCCCACGATCTTGGGATCATGGATCATAACCTGAGCTGAAATCAAAAGTCGGGCGCTCAACTGACTGAGCCACCCAGGAAATATAAGAAAAGATGTTTTTAATAAGAAAAATATAAGGAATGGGAAAACATTTTGTTGAGGGAAAAAGAAACTAATTTTGTCTTAAAATGACACTGGCTATTTAGACAGAAAAGGCTTAGGACAAAATCTGGATGGAGAAAACAGTTGTAGAAGGTTTGTGAAGAGAGATTTTGGGGAAAAAATTTATGTATGGACAGGAGTAAGGTTGAAATGAGCGGATTTTAAAAGTATAATTGTAGAAGATTGAAATTTTGCTTTTCACTTTGTTAAAAAGACAAAATTTTCTTGGATTGTTGGTCTGCTCTTGATAAGAAAATATAAACAAAGGTTTTTCTCTTGTATTTATCTACCCCGGAAACCAAAGCTTCTACATTTTGTCTTTATTGGGTCATTGATTACTTAAGGAAGTTAAAACTTCTCAATGTTAAAGGAGCTATTTTACAAACAACTATATCTTCCTGTAGAATCCCTTATTGCTTTATTTGTATTTAACCTGAGTTAAATACAAATATTAAATTTATAATGATCTGTATTTCTATTTAGGCATGTGCTTTAAAACTTTCTAAGGTTTTAAACAAACTTCCCTGAGATTTTAATGGGAAATGAAGTCTTTTTGACTAATTAGTCTTGTTTATTTGGTATGTTACATGGGAAGCATTGTCAAACAAATGATGATAAACCTTCTTAGGTTATGTTGTATGGGCAAATGCTATAATTGTTCTAGAAAGTATATGGAATTACTGAAGTTTTAATATATTCTGGTATAAGGTCATCACTTGACAATGTAATTATTAAAATGCTATGTGTCACAGGAATAACTGGATATCCTTGTCAGCTACATCATAATGAATGCTTAGATTTTACCCATGTCCATTGCTGAGTTTTTCTGGTTATTTATAGTTATTGTTCTAATGCTTTTGCAAAATGTGTTTTGTCTTCAAGGAGATTCATAAAAAGGACTTTTGGCAAATACAGGTTTTTATATCTTTAAAAACCATAAAACAAAACTAGGTAAGAATTTCCAGAACTAATGGGAAAGGTGCATTCAAACAGAACAAAAATTAATTTTTTTGAAAGAAAGAGATGTTTTATTTATTTATTTATTTATTTATTTATTTATTTATGGTAGAACTAAATGAATTGATGAAGATGATGAAATATTCCTTTTTAAACAAATTGAAGCATTTAACTTTTCTTTCTACATGAACCCTCCAGATTTCAGAAACTCTTCTTTCATGGCAATTATAGTTCTTTGCATATGTTAATAAGAATCTGTTCTCCTTTTAACAGGACACCATTGGAAACATTGGTTATGTTACCAAGGCTTGGACTGGAATGTCATATTTGAGAGAGACATGCATTGACTCAGATATGACCGGACAGAATTAAGATTTGAGGTTGACTTTATGGAGCCGATGAAGCCCCTTGGAAATGTTGGCCTGATACTTTACTTACAGAGTTCCCAGAAGCCATACCAGGTGAGTAAAGAATGTCACTTCCTGACAGGTACAGGACCCTCAGGTTATTTGCGGGATCTTGAGAAGAGAAATATGCTCAAACATATGGGTATTTCAGGCAAGTCTAATGACAACTATTTGGCTTGACTTCCAGCCTCACAAGGCTATTAAGAGTTCAATCTAGAGATTCCTTGTAAAAAATTCCAGCAAAACAGATTTTAAAGGATCTATGTGATCAATCACTGTTCTTGCTGAGCTTATGTAAATAATTAGGTCAGGTTTGTTAAAACTGGATTTGCTCACAAATAAATTCGTCTTTATTTGGCTACCTCTGGAAATAAGGGTGAATTTAGAGAGAAAAATTGGGTTTCAATAACACATCTTTGTTGATAGAGGATTCTAGTTCTAATTGTCTTTGAATGTTGTTTATCTGAGATAGACAACTTGAGGTAGACTTCAGAGAAGTTGCCACAATAACTCAAATATAGACAGTCTTTGTGCTTATTCCTCTGTGGGGATAATAACAGGGACCCTCATGGGCATATGGTTATTTAAACAGCTAATCAATGGGATGGACCCTCTAATAATTGTATAACTCAGCTATCACCTTTTCAATGCTCTGTGGCTGGGATTAAAAAAAAAATGCTCCTTAAATGTCAGAACGTATCCCACTCCAAGGGGTTAACTATGAACTTGTGGAGATAATGGATTACCCCAACTTCCTTATAATTGGATTGAAGAATGCTTGTAGGGATTCCCTTATCTCTCAGTACAAGTTATCTTCCACTTGCCTGGTGATTCCTTGTAATTAGGATATTGTTAAGGTGAGACATCAGGCAAAGAAGGCTTCTTAATGGTTTTATTCCTTTGCCATATTTGTCCTGGGAGCCACCACTCTTGATGTAAAATTACAAGTAGAGGCTTTAGCCAAGCATATGGTGGCCACCGTTAACCAAACCCAACATGAAGTTGTCCACAAATTCCAAATGTGGCTCCTCCAAAACCTAATGGCTCTTTATTTCCTGACTACAAGTCAAAGGGAAGTTATTATGCTAATACTGAGACTAAAATGTTGTGTTTATATCCCAAATGACTCTGCTAATGTATCCAAAGTTTTATCAGATATGCACACCCAAATTAAGGCAATGTCTGACACCTAGTTATCTCAACGATTGGTTAAATCCTTGGCCGGGAGGTGGACTATGGTCTACCTTAAAGGGTCTTCTTATTATATTTCTTATTTTTATTATAACCTAATCCTAATATGTCTTCTCTTTTGCTCTGTTCTCTCCTACTGTCAAGATACATGTAAGCAGTTCCTGACTTCTTTGCCCAGCCAACAGAGATCCTTACTACTTGAAACAAATCCACCTGACATTCACTCTGTACTCTACAACAATGGCCTTCCATAATAGTTACTTGTAGGGATAGAAAGTGGCCAATTTCAGTTCACAGGTAAAGACATCTCTATAACCCCTATCAGCTTAAAAAAGTTACAGAAGATGAGCCCTTCACTCTTCAACAGCCCTAAAGATTTAAGGACCAAAAATTGGTTGGGGGTGGGGGGAATGATGAAGGATAGAAGCAGAAAAATGTTCACCTTCAGCCTGGAAGGCTGATCTATAGCCTGCATATTTCTGATAAGGATCAAGTATGCATTGGTTGCTACCTTCTTAAAGGGTCTCACGACTGCCTGTATATCTTACTGATAATTAATATCAAACTGAATGAGAAGTGCCAGAGAAATCATCAAAAGTAGTTTTATGAGTAGAAATTAAAAGAAGACATTTGTGATCTAATATTCCCTGCATGTCCCCTCCCCCTTGAGCACTAAGCATATAACCCAACAGCTTCAGGGGTTCCTGGGTGGCTCAGTCGGTTTGCATCCAACTTTGGCTCAGGTCATGATCTCACGGTTTGTGGGTTCGAGCCTGTGCTGACAGCTCAGAGCCTGGAGCCTGTTTCAGATTCTGTCTCCCTGTCTCTCTGCCCCTCCCCACTCATCCTCTGTCTCCCTCTGTCTCAAAAATAAATAAACATTTAAAAAAATTACATTATAACCCAGCAGCTTCATAGAGCAAAGGTGCAGTTCTTTCTGCCCACGGGTTCTGTCTCTGTGCTACTTACTTTCTATAGGTTATAGCATACAATATCTCAAGAATTCTTTCTTTGCCTTTGAGCTCAATGACCCTGCAACAAAACTATATAGGTAATGGGTGTTTCAGTGGTAGATTTTAACTTACTAGTTCAGTTTTTTCCAGTTCCAATTTGGTAGGTAGCATATTCCAAGAAATTTGCCATTTAATTTTTTTAACTGTTTACTGTTTATATAGTATTAAAATGAAAATATTCTCTGTATCTCTAATTTATTTTAGTTCCTGAAATTATTTGTGCCTCTATTCACACCCTGATTATATCCACGAAAGCAATTTTTTTGTTTTATTAATTATTTTTATTTTATTACATTCTCCTTAAATATAATCCTATTTTTCTCACACTTTCTCCTTAAAATGCAAATTACCTAGAAGATGAACTTTTTAGGTTTTTAAAGTCTAGAATTGTATTTCTGGGGCTTTTATCCCAAAAGTATTTTTTGGCTGGACATAGAAGATTTACAAGAAAATCTTTTTTTCATTTTCAAAACTATAAAATTGTATTCTCAATGATTTTTTTTTAGCATTTTGTGTAGTTGAAGAAGAATAAATTTTGGAGACGTTGTATCCTAAAAGGATAAAGCACCAATTGACCTATTATAGTTGGTTAATTTCTTTTTTTACTGACTATAGAACTAAGTGAGATATATTACCTTAACAATGAACATATAGATTAAAAAAGAAAGGAAGGGGTCAGCAAACTTCTTGGCAGGAAGTGAGTAGACTCCTAAAGGTAATTTTAAAGTCTATTCTCATCCCCAAATATAGGAGTAACTGCTGTTTTTAAAAGCACTATGCTATATTTTATTAAGATAACTGATGAGAGTTGCCCTTAATAAATTTGCATTCTAGTTGGAATGCCAATTTATATAGCTTTGAAAAAAGTGAATGAATAAAAATGTAAAATAAGCTGCTAAATTGTATGCTAAACTGTCTGAGATAATGTCAATTCATGGCTGAAAATATTCAAGATAGGGATAAATCAATATATCTCCTCTAAGGTAATAAAAATGTTACTATGACCTAGTGAAGTACATTTGAATCCCATTCAAGATTGTGTTCCTTTTTCTTCTCTTTTCTGCTTTTGAGATCTAGATCTCTTGTTTTGTCTGAGAAACTGCATTTTAGAGACATTTCCAGGCTCATTTGGAAAGCTAAGGGTTTTGTTTTGTTTTGTTTTGTTTTGTTTCAATAAATGTGTGATTAATTTTACTTCTTACTAATAGAAGATCAGTTTGAATTAAAATGTTTCACACATTCTTGTCATTTAATATATTTATTTAGAGGAGACATCATATTTGTGGTTTAAATTAAGTAATGAGAGATAGTTTCCTGTTTCATTTTAGAATTTTCCCCACCATTCAATTTTATTTTAAAATTATTTTCATACTGTTAACATAGAGGATCATCGCTGAATCACTACATATGTGTCTGTATAAATGTTATGTAGGAAAATCATTTATTTTGTTTTTGATTCATTTTTCTCGTGAGAATTGTACAAAAGCCAAACTAAAGAAACAGTCAGTAAGAATTGAATTGAAAGGCCTTTGACTAAACTGAATATAAAATCTTTTTGTAGTTCTTGCCAACAGAATTTTTACATGCTTCTATTGAAAACTGAGATTGAGATGTGTAGACTTTTGTTTTCAGAGAATATTGTATCAAAGCCAAGTTATGCTGGTGTTTGAAAATTATTACACACCACACACCACCTTCCTTGTCAGAGGAAATTCAGTCTTTGGAGTCAAATGACATAAGGAACCAAGATGATTAATTCCCACTGCCTCCCACTTCCCATTGGTAGAAGACTCGAGAAACTCAAGTTTTACTCTCTTTATTCTATCTGATTAAACGATCTGACATTTATAAGAGTCCTCTGGTAACTACAGCTAACTATCACAGACTCTATCATCAGGAAGTTTTCCAATTTTCTTTTGTTCACCAGTGAGAGAACATATAGATTTTTGTTTATCTATTTTAAAGAAAAGGAATTTGATCTGAAAAAATTCATTTTTAAGTAACTGATGGTTCACGAAGAGGTTTGAACTATATTCTGCTAAGTTTTTAAGACATTACTTGAAAGTGAAATAACAGATTTTCTTTTTGCAAGTAGAACTCAATGTATTAAGAAGAAGGAGGAGGAAGGGGAGGAGGAGGGTGAGGAGGGGAGGGGATGTGGAGGAGGAGGGGGTGTAGAAGGGAAAAAAATCTCCAGGAAGGGAGATCTGAGCTTACTCGATTTCTCCAGTCATCACCATAGCTATAACAGATGTACCTGAGGAAGTTTTTAGCTTGTCAAATGATCTCTCTCTGAAAATGAAGCAAGGTTAAAATAAAGATCTGTCTAACTGATTCCCTGGTTTAGTTCCAGCATGTGCAATAATGCAGTTTTGAAGTGTGGAGTACTTAGTCATTAAGCCTGCAGGGGAGAAACACAGTTCACAAGTTTGACCACAGCACCAGTGTGATATCCCATTAACCCTTTGAAAGCAAGGCTTCCCAAGGTGACGGGAAATTCTCCTATGTTGTACTCACCTACTGGATGCTGCCATTTGTTTTTTATTAAAAATTATTTATGTTTATTTATTTTTGAGACAGAGAGAAAAAGAGCATGAGTGGGGGAGGGGCAGAGAGAGAGGGAGACACAGAATCCAAAGAAGGCACCAGGCTCTGAGCAGTCAGCACAGAGCCAGACGCAGGGCTCAAACCCACGAACCATGAGATCATGACCTGAGCCAAAGTCAGATGCTTAACCTACTGAGTCACCCAGGCTCTCCTGGATGCTGCCATTTGTAATTGTGCTACCTGTATGATTAAACTTCTCTGAGGGGTTTCAATGCAGTTCTGAGCACCCACCAGCTGCACTAAGGAATACACAGATAAGTAAGAGATCTCCAAACATCAAGGAGGAATGGGAGGAGATTAAAACCACATAAAAAATACATGAAAAATGTCATGTGAATTGTACAAAGGAAAAAAAAACAGTGAAAATTTAACAAAGCAATTATATCATTCAAAAGGCACATAGGGTATCAGAATGGATTAAAAAAAACAAGACCCATCTATTTCCTGTCTACAAGAGACTCATTTTAGACCTGAAGACACCTTCAGATTGAAAGTGAGGGGATGGAGAACTAACTTTTATGTTACTGGAAGTCAAAAGAAAGCTGGAGTAGCCATACTTACATCAGACAAACTAGACTTTAACTTAAAGGCTGTAATAAGAGATGATGAAGGTCATTATATAATAATTACAGGGTCTATCCATCAGGAAGAGCTAACAATTATAAACGTCTATGCACCGAATTCGATAGCACCCAAATATATAAAACAATTAATCACAAATTTAAGCAACCTTATTGATAAGGATGTGGTAATTGCAGGGGACTTTAACACTCCACTTACAACAATGGATAGAACATCTAGACAGAGAATAAATAAACAATGGCCCTGAATGATATATTGGGCCAGATGGACTTGACAGATATATTTAGAACTCTGCATCCCAAAGCAACAGAATTTACTTTCTTCTCGAGTGCACACACACAGAACATTCTCCAAGATAGATCACATACTGGGTCACAAAACAGCCCTTAATAAATATAAAAGAAGTGATATCATACCATGCACACTTTCAGATCACAATGCTATGAAACTTGAAATCAACCACAGGAAAAAGCCTGGAAAACCTCCAAAAGCATGAAGGTTAGAGAACATCCTACTAAAGAATGAATAGGTCAACCAGGAAATTAGAGAAGAAATTAAAAAATAAATGTAAAAAAATGAAAATGAAAATACAATCCAAACGCTTTGCGATGCAGCGAAGGCAGTCCTGAGAGGAAAATACATTGCAATCCAGGCCTATCTCAAGAAAGAAGAAAAATGCCAAATACAAAATCTAACAGCACACCTAAGGGAAATAGAATCAGAACAGCAAAGATACCCCAAACCCAGCAGAAGAAGAGAAATAATAAATATCAGAGCAGAAATAAACAATATGGAATCCAAAAAAAAGAAAGAAAAAAAAAAACAGCAGAGCAGATCAATGAAACCAAGAGTTGGTTTTTTGAAAACATAAACAAAATTGATAAACCTCTAGCCAGGCTTCTCAAAATGAAAAGAAAGAGGACCCAAATAGATAAAATCATGAATTAAAATGGAGTTATTACAACCAATCCTTCAGAAATACATTATTTATCAGGGAATTATCAGGGAATATTATGAAAAATTACATGCCAGCAAAATGGACAACCTGGAAGAAATGGACAAATTCCTAAACACCCACAAATATCCAAAACTCAAATGGGAAGAAATAGAAAATTTGAACATACTCATAACCAGTGAAGAAATTGAATCAGTTATCAAAAATCTCCCAACAAGTAAGAGTCCAGATGGCTTCCCTGGGGAATTCTACCAGACATTTAAAGCAGAGATAATACCTATCCTTCTCAAGCTGTTCCAAAAAATAGAAAGGGAAGGAAAACTTCCAGATTCATTCTATGAAGCCAGCATTACTTTGATTCCTAAACCAGACAGAGACCCAGCAAAAAGAAATAGAACTACAGGCCAATATCCCTGATGAATATGGGTGCAAAAATTCTCAACAAGATATTAGCAAATCGAATTCAACAGCATATAAAAAGAATTATTCACCATGATCAAGTGGGATCCATTCCTGTGCTGCAGGGCTGCTTCAATTTCAGAAATCAATCAATGTGATACATCACATTAATAAAAGAAAAGATAAGAACCATATGATCCTGTCAATCGATGCAGAAAAAGCATTTGACAAAATACAGCATCCTTTCTTAATAAAAACCCTCAAGAAAGTCGGGATAGAAAGAACATACTTAAACATCATAAAAGCCATTTATGAAAAGCCCACAGCTAATATCATTCTTAATGGGGAAAAGCTGAGAGTTTTCCCCCTGAGATCAGGAACACGACAGGGATGTCCACTCTCACCTCTGTTGTTCAACATAGTGTCGGAAGTCCTAGCCTCAGCAATCAGACAACAAAATGAACTCAAAGGTATCAAAATTGGCAAAGATGAAGTCAAACTTCCACTTTTTGCAGATGACATGATACTCTACATGGAAAACCCAACAGGGTCCACCAAAAGTCTGCTAGAACTGATACATGAATTCAGCAAAGTTTCAGGATACAAAATTAATGTACAGAAATCGGTTGCATTTTTATACACCAATAATGAAGCAACAGAAGGAGAAATAAAGAAATTGACCCCATTCACAATTGCACCAAGAAGCATAAAATACCTAGGAATAAACCTAACCAAAGATGAAAAGATCTGTATGCTGAAAACTATAGAAAGCTTAGGAAGGAAATTGAAGAAGATACAAAGAAATGGAAAAACATTCCATGCTCACGGATTGGAAGAACAAATATTGTTAAAATGTCAATACTACACAAAGCTATCTATGCATTCAGTGCAATCCCAATCAAAATTGCACCAGCATTCTTCTCGAAGCTAGAACAAGCAGTCCTAAAATTCATATGGAACCACAAAAGGCCCCGAATAGTCAAAGTAATATTGAAGAAAAAGACCAAAGCAGGAGGCATCTCAACCCCAGACTTTAGCCTCTACTACAAAGCTGTAATCATCAAGACAGCATGGTATTGGCACAAAAACAGACACACACCAATGGAATAGAATAGAGACTCCAGAATTGGACCCACAAATGTATGGCCAACTAATCTTTGACAAAGGAGGAAAGAATATCCAATGGAAACAAGACAGTCTCTTTCACAAATGGTGCTGGGAGAACGGGACAGCAACATGCAGAAGAATGAAACTAGACCACATTCTTACACCATTCACAAAAATAAACTCAAAATGGATGAAGGACCTGAATGTGAGACAGGAAACCATCAAAAAAAACCTAGAGGAGAAAGTAGGAAAAAACCTCTCTGACCTCAGCCACAGCAATTTCTTACCTGACACATCTCCAAAGGCAAGGGAATTAAAAGCAAAAATGAACTATTGGGACCTCATGAAGATAAAAAGCTCCTGCCCTGCAAAGGAAACAATCAACAAAACTAAAAGACAACCGATGGATTGGCAAAAGACATTTGCAAATGACATATCAGATAAAGGGCTAGTATCCAAAATCTATAAAGAACTCACCAAACTCCATACCTGAAAAACAAATAATCCAGTGAAGGAATGGGCAGAAAACATGAATAGAAACTTTTCTAAAGAAGACATCCAGATGGCCAACAGGCACATGAAAAGATACTCAACGTTGCTCCTCATCAGGGAAATACAAATCAAAACTACACTGAGATATCACCTCATGTCGGTCAGAGTGGCTAAAATGAACAAGTCAGGAGACTATAGATGCTGGTGAGGATATAGAGAAACAGGAACCCACTTGCACGGTTGGTGGGAATGTAAACTGGTGCAGCCGCTCTGGGAAACAGTATGGAGGTTCCTCAAAAAATTAAAAATAGATCTACCCTACAACCCAGCAATAGCACTGCTAGGAATTGACCCAAGGGATACAGGAGTACTGATGCATAGGGGCACTTGTACCCCAATGTTCATAGCAGCACTCTCAACAATAGCCAAATTATGGAAAGAACCTAAATGTCCATCAACTGATAAATGAATAAAGAAGATGTAGTTTATATATACAATGGAATACTACTTGGCAACGAGAAAGAATGAAATATGGCCATTTGTAGCAGCGTGAATGGAACTGGAGGGTATTATGCTGAATGAAATAAGTCAGGCAGAGAAAGACAGATACCATGTGTTTTCACTCATATGTGGATCCTGAGAAACTTAACAGAAGACCATGGGGGAGGGGAAGGAGGAAAAAAGTTAGAGAGGGAAGGAGGCAAACCATAAGAGACTCTTAAATACTGAGAACAAACTAAGGGTTGATGGGGGTGGGGCAGAGGGGAAAATGGGTGATGGGCATTGAGGAGGGCACTTGCTGGGATAAGCATGGGGTGTTGTATGGAAACCAATTTGACAATAAATTATATTTAATAATAATAAAAACATAATAAATTAATTAAAAAACCAAAAGGCACTAGTAATTCCTTTATAGAGAATATAAAGTTTAAGATAATAGAAAATGTGTATACTTAAGACACAAAAAATAGGTAAAAGTAGAATATGTCCCTTAGAGAGAACAGTCTGAGCAAAAATCAAGCATGCGGAAAGCTTCAGAGCACACCTGACAAGCTATAAGTAGTCGAATATGGTTAGATCACAGAAGAGTTGTGGAATTAAATTTAAAAAATGGTTACAGATGATTCACAGGTGGCCTTGATGTCAGAATTTTGGTCGATATATGAAAGCTGCTGAAGAAGTTTGAAAAAGGACTGATACAGCCAGAATTATGTTAAAGACTTATGAGCAGTGTATTTAGGATGGACCAAGTTGGGGAGAATTAGAAGCCACGGCATTTATTGTGAGGTTTAGCAATATTATTTACCCAATTAGTATAACAGAAACGAACCAGAGTTTTTGGCTCCTGTGAGAAGGCAGAGACTGATGTACAAATACGGAAAAAAGGACAAGCAACAGAGATTTTGCAGGAGAAGGTGATAAATTTTTTGAATGTGGTGAATTTGAGGTGAAAGCCAGTAAGAATATCCAAGAAGTAGGAGAGAGGAAAGAATAAAAGAAAAGTCAAGAGAGAAGTCAGGAGAAGTAATGACAATTTGGGAGTCACTGTCTGAGGAATGGAAATTGAAGCTTACCAAGTTAATAAAAACTAAGGACAAGAGAACAGATAAAAGAGATTGCTCATCACAACATATCTGGGCCCGCCCACAACCTAAAATAGATCCAAGACTTCTTATGAGATTATATAGGTATTTTTTTTCCTTTTTCATCTTAGAACTGTATGATTATATTTATTTTTGTGTCTGTTTGTTTAACATCTGTCTCCACAATGAGCCTATGTACTAGTCAGAAAAACAGAAACCACAGTTGGTATTTCAAACAGAAGAGATTTAGTACATAAAATTGTGTTTTGGGATGGAGTGAACGAAAATGAAGTGGCAGATCTAATCAGATGTCTTGTTCCCTCTCATGACACAAGAGACAGGACATCATTGCCTAGGTTTTCTTTTCTTGGGGCCATTCATGAATACTCCCTTGACTTTTTGAAAGTGGCTCACAAAAATGTACCTGCTTTTTCTTATTTCCTCAACTCTCCTTTTCATCTCTTACTTTCTGCTGCCCTTCAACTAACCTTGACTCTCCAGAGTCCCCAACACAAACTGCTCCTCAAGGTCAATTGCTCCTTCCTATTGAAATAATCCCTTTAGCCTTTATCCTCTCTTTCTGATGAATGGCAGCCTGTGTACAGGGAAGATGAAGGTGGATGCGTGCTGGCATCTGCAACATAGGAGTCTGCTAGAGGACAATGATTAGGTAACAGACTTAGTGTAAAACATCTCTTGAGCTTGGGAAACAAACCCCGTTAATTATGGTTCAGTTTTCATAAAGCAACAAAGTATTAGAAAAAGTTCCAGGAGAAATGCTCCTAGGCTGGTGGGAGCAAGAAGTAAGGTTGCTATTCCCCGTGCAGCCATGTCTGCTGCTCTTCACAGGAGGGAGGTGGGCTCCAGCTCCCCTTCTGCTGTCCCCGGCGCAAGTGGTTTCTGCCTGCCATGGAACATCCAGAACAAATGGTTGGCACCTTCTGCTATGGGTGTGTTCTCTCCTAAAATATCTAATATCAAGCAGACATTTTATTCTCTGAAGTCTAATTTACTTATGGAAAGCTCTCCTTTTTGTGCTAAATGAGAAATGCATATTTCTCCTAAAAATCATAGTTGTACCATTGTTTTAAATTTATTTATTTATGGGGCGCCTGGGTGGCTCAGTTGGTTGGGCGTCCGACTTCGGTTCGGGTCATGATCTCACTGTCCGTGAGTTAGGGCCCCGCGTCGGGCTCTGGGCTGACAGCTCAGAGCCTGGAGCCTGCTTTGGATTCTGTGTCTCCCTCTCTCTCTCTGCCTCTTCCCCGTTCATGCTCTGTCTCTCTCTGTCTCAAAAATAAATAAAACATTAAAACAAAATTAAAAAAAAAAGAAAGACACAAAGGGAAATTGCTTTAAAAAAATAAATAAATAAATTTATTTATTTATTTTGAGAGAGAGAGAGGAGAAGAGTGAGCACGCATGTGCACAAGTAGGGGAGGGGCAGAGAGAGAGACAAGGAGAGTGAGAATCCCAAGCATGCTCTGTGCGCATCTCTGGCCTTGAACTCAGGATCCCCTGTGATCATGACCTGACCCAAATCAACAGTTGGACGCTTAACCCACTGAGCCACCCAGGAACCCCATTGTATCTTTTTTAAAAAGTATCCTAATCTCTTGCCTTTATACGTTAAGAGTGCACTTCCCCCTACCCACCTGGATTTATGTCATAAGCTATTTTATTTCTTTAAGTCCAAGTTGCTGCTGCAATCAAAAGAAGTGAAGAAATCTCTGTTTTTATGTTTTGTTTGTTTGTTTGTTTGTTTGTTTTTCCTACAAGAGAAAGAGAACAGTCTGCTGAAACATCTGACATTTGGCCTCCCTGAACTTCATGTTATATGTATGACTCTGTATTTCTAACCAATAATTATTTTATATAAAAAACATATAATTCAGCACTCACCACATACTTCTGAAATCAATGTGTTATAAAGTGATATTAATGGCATTTGATGCAATAATAAAAAAGAAATGTTATAAGTTTGGGGATGTAGGCAAAAAAAAAACCCCACAGAAAACAAATAATAAGAGAGAATGTAGTGTGAATTGATGAAATACATAAGAAAGGGCAAAAAAGAAAAGATGTCAGGGGTTATCAAAGAGAAGATAACCAAAGAAAAAAATCAATAGAGAAAAGGGAGGAAAAAAATTTAGTAAAAGAAGTTTCATTCAAAACCCACTTGGATGGGGCACCTGGGTGGCTCAGATGGTTAAGCATCCAACTTTGGCTCAGGTCATGATCTCACGGTTCGTGAGTTCGAGCCCCATGTCGGGCTCCGTGCTGACAGCTCGGAGCCTGGAGGCTGCTTCGGATTCTGTGTCTCCCTCTCTCATTCTGCATCTCCCACACTCATGCTCTTCTCTCAAGAATGAATAAACATTAAAAACAAAAAAACAAAACAAAACAAAAACCTACTTGGGTTCAGGCTTTTGGGTCTCATTTTCAAACCCTAACTATTGCCAAAACTTACCTGATCATCAAACCCCCACACTCTGAATATCATTCCTCAAGGTTGCACCACTCATCAAAACCAAGTGGAGCAGGTGACAAGGTGAAATAACAAGGTAGCACCTGACATGTTCACTCGGAGGAACAAAGTGGAGTGGTGAGCCTGGCTGAAAAGAAAATTAACAACACATGTAGAAAACAAATAAAAAGAAATTAAAAATTACCTAGGATCCTAACACATAATCCATGTAAAAGTTTTGGTCTCTGTGTCCATCAAAGCTTGTATCTCTGTATGTATTTTTGAAATAAATCATACTATGCCTATTTTTGTCATTAACTTTTATACTTAAAAATATATTGTAAACAAGTTTTCCAAATAATAGATGTAGAAGTATAATATTTTAATACATTAGCATACTGTCTAATTTAGGAGAATTTCATCAAATAGTTGTTGAAAGGATTAATTTTATAGTCATTTAGAATTCCTTAAAAAAACATTATTTAACAAGTTCACCCATTGTTAGATTATTTAGGTTTATTTTTGTTACCCACTCACTCTTTCTTCCATTGTTCTATATTCTCAGCAAAAATACTGGGGTATTCTCTGGAACCATCAATGGTTCTGTGGAGGTTAGATTGTAAATGTTGGAGGGCATTGAATTACACTATTATGCTATTTTTTCTGGTGTGTGTGCATAGGAATGGGGTCACTAATATTTTTGGGGATTCTTTATTCCTTTGAGTGATCTGTTGTTTCACACAGTCCAAGTTGGCTGGAAATAATTCTTATCTGCAGGTTTTTATTTTATTTTTTTTATGTTTGTAAGGCCAGTTTTTACAGCTCACTTATGATATGTAATATCTTCTAGGATAGAATATTCCAAACTAAGCATAGAATTTTTGGGTTGTTTTATAAATATAAGTACTAGTCTCCCTCTCTTCTAAAAACTATGATACTGTGTCTGTGGATTGTTGTCCAAGAATCAGCATATTTAAGAAACTCTCCAGGGAGCACCTGCATGGCTCAGTTGGTTAGGCCTCCGATTCTATCTCAGTTCAGGTCTTGATCTGGGGATCATGGGTTCAGGCTCCATGTCCAACCCTGCATTGGGCATGAAGCCTAAGGAAGGAAGGAAGGAAGGAAGGAAGGAAGGAAGGAAGGAAGGAAGGAAGGAAGGAAGAAAGGAAGGAAGGAAGGAAGGAAGGAAGGAAGGAAGGAAGGAAGGAAGGAAGGGAGGGAGGGAGGAAGGGAGGAAGGAACAAGACGGAGGGAGGGAGGGAGGGAGGAAGGAAAGAAGGAAGGAAGAAGGAAGGAAGGAAGGAAGGAAGGAAGGAAGGAAGGAAGGAAGGAAGGAAGGAAGGAACTCTCCAGGAAGGTATTAGTTTGTTACATATCTTCATCATTACCACAGCCCCTGTGGTAAATTATGGAGGCAGCAGTTTGATGGAGGGGAGGAACATGATTTTCAAGATATTTTGAACTTCTCAGAACAAGACCTAGTGTTGGCCATTTCTTCTGACATTTTCAGGCTGAAAGCTACAAATCACTCTTCAGTTGCTTTTAAAAAGCAGCTTTAAGAATGAGCACAAACACTGGAAGTGATAAAGGTCAACAAAGAAGGAAGTTTGCTATTGGATGCTTTAGGAATTCTTGATGTATAAAGCAAAATTAAAAGAAAAAATTAGAAATTTTCTTTTGATTCTTCAATGGACCCAGTTATCCTTCCCACCAGTGCCAACTATTCTGTCTCAGGAAAAGAAAGATATAGAAGAACACAAATCTTTGACTTTTGTATTCCTTAAGCTTAAGACCCAAGGTTACACAATTGATTGTAAATTATATGTACTCTATCAGACACAAGGCATCCTTCCCCTTAACCCTAGACTAGCTAAAAATTACATAGTCTGGAGGAAGAGAGAGAGAGTAATAAGAGAACACAGCTAATTAAATACTCGTAGACAATCCTGAAAATAAATTGTGGTCTCTTCTACACTAATATCCTGCTGGGAAGAGGTGGGAAATAGAAAAATCCGCATAGATTTAGGATACCTCAGAGATAGAGGGACAAATTGCTCATCTTCTCTGTGGAGTTCCTGGCAGCTGCTATATGGAAAAGATGGCAATGTTGGCAGGTGGGCTTGGCATAGCCTCAAAGTTCCAGTGTAGTTATATGTCTCCTGTGGTCTAGGAGTGGCAAGGAAGTAGCTAAAAAAGAGTGAAACATGGTGATGGCTTGTCAGAGCATGCATATGCTGTGATTACTTGCACAAAACAAAAATGGTAAGGCAGTTGAGAGGCTGTTTCAGTGTGTACATCTTAGATAATGATGACCATCATGAAGCTAGGGACTTCCTCCCTTAACACCGCACCAATCCAATACTTTAACTCTCTATAAGCCCCTACAAATGTAGTCTTGTCCTTGAACAGAAGGAGGGAAGGGCTTTTTAAATAAATGAAAATTTCCTGAATTATCTGTAGTAAATTTTTCCCAAATGGGAAGAGTGAGATTTAAATAAAAACTTTGTTCCATTACAGAGACTTCAGGGAAAGTTATATTTTTTTCCAAACTTCCAAAACTATAGTCAGCTATCATATTAAGTTCTCCTGGGTGGAAAACAGTTGTTCCTATATGCTAAAAAAATTTGAAAGGAGAGTGAAGGAGAGGATTACAGATTAGAATAAAGGTTTTATGTTTTGGACCAGCCAATTCTTTCTGTGGAGCTTATCACATTTTAAACTTGGAAAAGGAAGAGAAAAATTTTGATGGAATGAGACACCCAGGTAATTCTGAGATTCTTGGGTTTACTGCTTCAAGTTACCATACTTCTATTTCCTAAGACTGAAGTGGTATTTAAAAGTAAATAGATGTTAAAGAATAAACAAGTGGGATATTGTTTGCATTACATTTTGCTGGATGCAAATCAGAAGTTTTATTTATTTACTTACGTATTTTGATTAAGAACTTACCAAACAGAATGCAGTAAACCAATATTGAATCCTACAGAAGTGAGTAGAAGGTGGGATTAGGCTCTTCTAATTCTGCCTTTGCCTTGGCCCTGGGTGAGAGATCAAGGACGGAAGGAATCTGCTAATATGAAAATTTGGCCTGAGAGACGTAATCCATTGTGCCATTACCAGTCAAATTCAACTCCCAAATTATATAGGTAATTCTCTTCTAGAAATGACTTACACACATGTTTACATCAGAAAAAGGGAAAATTTTATAGTACTCAGTATTTTCAGGTGGAACAAGTCAAAGATGTGGAATGGCAAAAAAAAAAAAAAAAAAAAATCTGTCGAATTGATCAAGGTCTCCAGGGCTTCTGGTATTTGAGGATGGGGAAAGGATGAGCACATGTGGTGTCATATGGTCCAGGTAGAAAGATGGCATAAAAATGGGCAAAGACCAAGAACTAAAGGCAAGTTACCTAAAGAGATTCAATCTGGCTAAAAGTGCATGTAAGTGTCTATCAAAAAAAGTAACTATATGAGTGTGAGAATATTTTTATTTTACTTATTTATACATTTAAATTCACCCTTTCCTTTTAATTTAAATTTTAGTGAACATACAGTGCAATATTAGTTTCAAGAGTAGAGTTCAATGGTCCATCACTTACATACAATACCCAGTGCTCAATCCCAACAAATGCCTTCCTTAATACCCATCACTCATCTAGCCCACCTCCCTCTGCCAACCCACAGTTTGCTCTCTATCATTAAGAGTCTCTTGTGGTTTGCTTCCCTCTGTTCTCTTTCCCCCCCTTTCCCATATGTTCATCTGTTTTGTTTCTTGAATTCCACACACACGTATGAGTGAAATCATACGGTATTCGTCTTTCTCTGATTGACTTATTTCACTTAGCATAATACATTCTAGCTCCATCCACGTCATTGCAATTGGCAAGATTTCATTCTTTTTGATGGCTGAGTAGAGTGTGAGAATATTTTGTCTATAATAGTATGCTTTCAATGTGATGTGCTCCCCCTGTCTGTCTGTCTGTCTATCTATCTATCTATCTATCTATCTATCTATCTATCTATCTATCTTCTTACCTCTCTCCTTCCCTTATCTCTCTGTCAAGGTCTTCATCTTCTTCTCCCCCTTTCTCCTTCCTCCTTTTTCTCTCCCTCTCCCTTTTTCTCCCTCCTTCTCTTCCTCTCTCTTTCCCCTATGGTTTTGGTTTGTTGGCAGTTGCTCTTTGTATATAGTTATTCTATTTTTCTTTAAACTTACGTCTGGGATACCTTTCTCTTTCTTTGTCTTAAATAATGGGTAATTTTCAATTTATATGTTTTGACTTTCCCCTTTCTATATGGGAGTAACTTAATGCAGTTAGTCATTTTTAGCTAGACTAAAAGCCTTTGTACATACGACTTTGTGTACATGTGAAGAGTATTCATGTAGGCTAACTTCCTAGCAGGGAAAGGTTTCTAAGGAGGGTCTAGTTTAGATTTTTATATACATACCAGACTATTTCCATAAACAATTTATACTCCTACTGAAATTTTATGCCCTCATGGAGGGACACATTATTGTGGGATTTCAGAAATCCATGCAGAATGAGAATGGTGTCACACAGTTTAGAACCTGGAATAGGGGGTCAGAGCTTTAACAGAAAAATGAAGTAATCTGCACAGGAAAAGGGATGTCAGTGCAAATAGACATAGGCTACATATAGGGGATTAATCAAATATCTAAATATATTAAATAAAATTGTAGATATGTGTCTCACTGCCAACAATGGTAGTTATAAATATGGAAAGAAAGAAAATTAGAATAAACTCCGTAGTGTTGGATTCAAATTAGAGGTGAATTCACGCTTTTGCAATAGAGAGATGGATGGATGGATGGATGGATAAGATAAATAGTAAAGAAACTAATGCATATGCAAATCAATACATATAATTCCAAATTCTAGTCACTGTGGTCTTGAGAAACAATCACTAACCTAATAGTAATGAACCCATCTAGTACAGATATTTGTTTTTGTTAACCATTTTCCATAAAAGAAAAAAAAAGGTACACTGCAGAAATAGCTTCTATCAGGCCTGGGGAAGAGAGAGTGTAATATGAACCTAGAATATCTTCTGGTACTGTCAAGAAAATGCTCAAAAAATGATGAAATACCTCAAAAGAATAGGAAAATTAGGTTACATGAGCTCCATTGACCAAATCTGGATAATTTGAGAATAAAATAAATTACAATCCAACAAATAAAAGTAAGGAACAATGAGATGACAAATATTAGAAAACTAAATGAAAGATTTGAAATTTTTATAAGGAATAGGATATTTACACAATTTCAAAATACCTTCTCACAAAATATCTGTAATTACAAAGGGGAAAAGAGTTACCTTATAGTAGACAAGATTGGAAGACACCATCTTAAATTAGTAAACACTATCAATAATGGCACGAATGGAAATACTTTGCCATTTGACAGGATGCATTGAGAAGAATACAGCATCACTTATGGGGTATTCCTGCCAAAGATGCAGTTGTGTATCTAGTCATAAGGAAGGCAATGTCAGACCAAGCTTGAGGAATATTCTAAAAAAAAAAAAAAAAGTCTATAATCTCTAAAAATATCAATCTCATGAAATTTAAGGAACTATCCCAAACTAAAAGACATGACAGAGACATTACAACAAAATGTAACATGTAATCTGGAATAGGATAATTTTGCTGTGAAAGATATTTTGGGGATGATTGCCAAGAACTGAATGGAGGCTGGTAATTAGATGATATCAACATACCAAGGTTAACTTTCTGGTTTGGATGGTTTTCCTGTGATTATTAGAAGAATGCCCTTACTTGAAGAAAATACCCATTGCAGTACCTGAGAAGTAGACAGAAAGTATAAAAAAATATTATATTTATACTGTACTTCCAACATTTCCATTAATTTATGATTCTTTTAGAGAGAGACTGCTTAAAATCATACTTATTTAAAAACTGATACCAACAAAAATATAGCAAGCAATAGGAAAAAACAGACCAATCATTCATGATTTTAATAGTTTTATAACATTTCTATAGATTCTTACTATACACACAATAGCACATACTGCAAACTATTGTACTCAGTTCTCACCTTAATCCTCACAGGGTTAAAATCATATGGTCATTTTCTCAGAGCTTTCTGATATAGTGCTTTCATCTTATTTCCCAGGATTTGGATTAGAGAATTTCTTCTTGTTCAAATAAGCAGAATTTGAAGAAGAAGAAATTCTCTAATAGGAGAGGAAAAAGCTTTTGAAGTGATCTCTTCTGGAAGCTTTATGTTCATTGCTATTCTTTAGCTTTCCCCAAATGCCCATAAGCCAGAGATTTCATGTGTTATTTCTGTAATTTGGTAGTTTTCGTTCAAATTATGCATTAAAAATGAATATCCATCTTAAAACAATTGGCATGATTAATTATCTACTAAATTTTTCATTTCACAAAAGGCAGTGTTTTATGCCATACACTTACACGGTTAAGGGACTTTTAAGTCAGAAAGACACATTTATGTTAAGTCAGGAATCAAGCTAAAATTTCTTGTAATCTCACATTCCTACTTTAAACTCTTTTTTTCTTCCTAGATTTTATTTCAAAAATCTACATTTCAATTACAACTATATTTTCAAAAAATTAGATATAGGAAATTAATACTATTCACACTGAAGAAATGTGTAGATAAGAATGACATAAAAAATTAAGATATGCTAATTAATTCTAAATGCAGTTATTACTATACAAAGCTACTGTTTTCACAAATGTTTAAACAAATGTTAATTTTTACCAAATGAATGTTTAAGATGAATACATTTCTGTAGCCTTTAAAAATTTTTTTTTTAAACATTTATTTATTTTTGAGACAGAGAGAGACAGAGCATGAACGGGGGAGGGTCAGAGAGAGGGAGACACAGAATCGGAAACAGGCTCCAGGCTCCGAGCTGTCAGCACAGAGCCCGACGCGGGGCTCGAACTCACGGACCGCGAGATCATGACCTGAGCCGAAGTCGGCCGCTCAACCGACTGAGCCACCCAGGCGCCCCTGTAGCCTTTTATTCTATAAGCTGATTAACAAATATTTGATAGAAAACAATGCACCAAATGAATACAATAAGCCAGAGGATTCCATTGCCAAATATGGAAATGTCGTTATTTTCACAGGTTATTTTTCAAATGTGTGTGTTTTTATAGGTAAAATTATTTGAAAAATAACCTGTGAAAATAAATATCACTGGACACTGCATGCATTTCCTAGAGGTGCTGTAACAGGGAGCCACGAACTACGCTACAGCTGCCTCCTCCTAGAGGGCTTGTTATTTTCAACATGGCGGCCTACATGCGGACCAGCCGGCAGAGACGGCGTGGCTGTGCAAGTACCTGCGGGAGCCGACCGGAAGGTGAGCCGCGCCAGCGAGAGCGCTGCTCGCGAGGCCCGCGCTTTCCAGCAGTGGGGCACCCTTCCACCCACACTTCCTCTCTCCCCGGGACTACCCCTGGGCATCCAGTCCTGTCCGGGTGGAGGGCCTAGCCCGGGGCAAAGCGCCTCGGTCCTACCAGGCGTCAGGCAGAGGGCCGGGGAAGAGCCAGAGTCCCCGAATGCAGTCCCGGTTCCCTCGGTGGGGAAGCCGAGGGGTGTGGAGCCCTCTGCCCCAGGGTTTTCCCTCCGGGCCTCAGGGCTACCTACCCCAGGGCTCTGGGCCCTAACAGCCGTGCTTGGAGGAGGCCTCTCGGCTCACCCCGACCAGGTCTCCCAGGGCCCTATCAAACCCCAGGGAACAGTGCCCTAAAGATGGGGTCACCTCCCAGAGGTGGTAACAGGAGCCGGGAGTGGCCGGTCCCCGACAGGAGATGCCGCCGCTTCTGGAACACGTCCCCAGTGCGTTTAGGTCCCTGCGGAATGGGAAGAAGGTAGGCCAGAGGGGTCGGGAAGCGATGTGCGAGAACGTCAGGTCATCCCTGTGTGGCGCCACTCGTCCCAGTTGCTTGTTAGGAGTGGTGCTTTACTTCTGCTAATTCATATACGGGCCCATTTTTTCAGTACATTGTGGAGCGAATTTCAGTAAGGAATAAACCCTCAATACAAATTATTTCCTGTCCCTTGTTTCATCATGATCCCTTCTTAACTCATTTCATTTTGCTCCTTGCTACTGCCTAGTCCAAGTTACACTAAATGTATGTGTGGGTAAAGGAATGACTGTAAGAGAAAAGGAATGCAAGTTTCTCCTATGCTGCTTTTCTGACAAACTAGTGCTTCGGTGCCTGATGGTGTTCAGCGGTTAGTGCTAGTGCCTGTTTTACGTGTTCGGTTAACTTTGATTTGCTCTGTGGTAAATGGATAAACTGTTTGCTTTGGAGTTTGTTGTTGTTGTTTTTTCCTCTTAAATCTGTGGGTTTAGAGCACTTATCTTTGTAAATTCTTACGGAAGACTCACTGGTTTTTGCTTTGGCTGTCTTGGTACAGGAAGTTGATATTTAACAGCAGTCAACAAGTATGCAAAATGTTTGAGATCACACCAGCTCTTGTGGATGTAACTTAATTGTACTTACATGTTAGCACTTATATGTGCTATAGGATGAAGGAGTCATTGTTATGCATTTTCCCCTTTTTAATAGGATAATTTGGTTAAAATGAGGACAAAGCCAAACAAAACACAAAGTACCACCAACTAAGTAGCTTAAAACAACAGAAATGTATTGTCTCACAGTTCTGAGGCTAGAAATCTGAAATCAGGGTGCTAGCAGGGCCATGCTCTCTCTCAAGTCTCCAGAGGAGGATCCTGCTTGGTCTCTGTCTTCTAGTAGTTACCGGCAATCTTTGTCCTCTTTGTCCTTTCTTGTCTTGTAGATTCATCACTCCAGTCTGTGCCCCTGCTGTCACATGATGTTCTCCTTGTGTTCTGTTTTCTCTCTGTGATTGTCTCTGTTTTCAAATTTTCCTCTTACAAGGACACCAGTCATTGGATTAGGGCCTACCCTAATTCAGTATGACTCTTTTTGACTTGATTACATCTTTCCAAATAAGATCCAGTTTCCCAGTAAGGTGACATTCTGAGGTTCCAGGTAGACATACATTTGTGTGTGTGGAGGGGGTTGGGGCATACCATCCAAAAAAATTTTTTTAAATGTTTTTATTTTTGAGAGACAGAGAGACAGCATGAGCAGGGGAGGGGTAGAGAGAGGGGGAGACATAGAATCTGAAGTAGGCTCCAGGCTCTGAGCTGTCAGCACAGAGCCTGACGCCAGGCTCGAACTCAGAAACTGAGAGATCATGACCTGAGCCGAAGTCAGTCGCTTAACCAACTGAGCCACCCAGGCAACCCAAGGGGCATATCATTCAACCCAGTGCAGATGGTAAACATTTTTTCCACATCTCAATCATAATTATTATGTAATAAAAATATATGAGCAACTATGTGTGTGTGTGTATACATATATATAATGAAAATGGTAGATAATGAATGTATAATGAAAATAAAACATTCCCCTTAAAATTTACACTAAAAACCTTTGTTAAACTATATGCATAGTTTCTGAGGCCATCCCATGAATGTATCTGGTATAATGGAATAATCCCAGGCTTTGTGATTAGAGACAAAGTTACCAAATTACTCTGTGATTTCAGGAAAGTTACTGAACATCTCCCACACTTTATTTCATCATGTTTTTATCTTACAAAATCACTGGACAACTTCAAGCAAAAAACCTAAGTAGACAATCTACTTTTTTACTTTGCTTTTATTTTATTTTATTTTTTTAAAGTTTTATTTATTTTGAGAAAGAGACAGCATGAGTGGGGGAGGGGCAGAGAGAGAGGGAGACAGAGAATCCACACTGTCAGGCTCCACACTGTCAGCTTGGAGCCCAGTGCAGGGCTCAAACACACAAAACCATGAGAGCATGACTGAAGCTGAAACCAAGAGTCTGATGCTTAACGGACTGAGACACCCAGGCACCCCTAGACCATCTACTTTAAATTGTTAGATTAGATTTTTCTTTTGTAACCAATTTGTGAATTAGATACACAGTTCATACCTCTAATGTATTTATTATTCTCCCTACCCCTCTTTCCCTAAAGTATGAATACATTTTTTTCAGATAATTTATGGCGGTGATCATTAGAAAAATCAGATTTTTATAAATAACCCTACTAGTCTGCCCCAGTAGCAGCAGTTAATACAGGTCTTATTTAAAAACAAATTTGATATAGAGTTCAGATATGACATTCAGAAGAGTGTTGGAACTATGCTGACACATGATCTTAGACAATGTGAGGCTGCTATGTGAGCCTGTTTCTTCTATGTAAAATGGGGATAATAATAACTGTCTTACTGGGTTGTGAGGTGGTACAGATTAAGTGCTAAGGTGCATAAGGTAGATAGCACATTTAACAAACAGTGGATTGCTACGTGGGGACATTATGGCTCCTTCAACTGTGCCCTCATTTAGAGAACAGGTTAGAATAATAACATCATTTATATACACTATAACATATACAGCATTATCTCAGACTCTCCTGAAACTTGAGTTCCACATGTGATTTAAATTCAGCTGACTAGGGGCATTTATCTGAAATTTGAAAGATAGATTTGAGGTGATATCACACTTTTATGCTTTCTTCTGGTAAACAGGGTCTTAAAAGTGTGTATATGAATGTGTGTGTGTGTGTGTGTGTACATTATTAGGATCACTACCTTTGTTGATTGAGTACTTAATGAAGCCAACTATTTGCCAGGTTCTGGTAGCTGCTAGATGTTGGTACATCTTTCTTATACAGGGACAGGACTATTCAAACATAGTTATCAAACATAGGTTGATAAATGATGACAGAGAAGTACAGAGTTCTTTGGGAGCACAGAGAAGAAGCAAATTTTTAAAATTCCAATAAAAAAAAACCAAGATAAACAGTGTCCTCAAAATCAAATAAACTCCTTTTGGGATACCGACAAAAATGAAGTAACATATATGTGCTTAAAACTATAAAATTAACTCCAAAATCTAGTGTCATTTATTAAATGAAAAAGAACTAAAATGTTTTAGAAATAATTGTAAAGTCAATAAGCTAATTTTGTTATTAATGTTAATGATTTCAGATTATATAATTAAAATCTCAAAATTTGGCAATATTAGTCATTTTGAGGGAGCTAGAGTTCATTTGCAAGTGGATCAGAATATGCATTTTAACATATCAATAAATCACCTTAAACCCACTTTAAAATCTTCAACCCAAATGATTAGCTATAGTACACTTATACAGACATTTAATATTTTTTCATTTTATAGATGACAAACTATATAAACAAAAACAAAAGTACATTTTCAATGGACAATATAACAGGTAATGATGGAAAGATATAGTTTGAATATTTCTGCTATAATCTTATTACCTGGATGTATCCATATATATAAAATAGGCCATGTTAGTATATTTGGAATGACTTACATTTATTGAGTAATTATTATATATCAGTATGTATGATAGGTATAATTTACTATAAACATGCAAACATAGCAATTATGTAGGTGATTACTGAGGTAGGGTTCAGTTTCCTCATATGTAAAAGGGAAAAGTATAATACTAGCTTCTCATGGGGATCTTTAGGAAAAACAAAGAGTAATTATCTGAGCTCACACAGTGGGTAACTGGTGGATGATCTGAAGATTGTCAATACAAAGTTTGAGCTCTAAGTCAATACATATCACCATTAAAACATCTAGGTAACACAATGACACTGATCACAGATATTTAATCAATCCAGGTATAAAGTGAGTTGAAAATGTCTACTGGCAATCAGCATCCATTGCCACCTACTTTTATACTCTCTCTAGACCTCACAGTGCTAAAGCCTAAAAATCTACATTTCCCAGACTCCCTGGTCATGACAGTGGTAAGTCAGATTTAGTTTCTGCCAGTGAGATACACTGACATGAGCTTTGGAAAGTGGAGGAGGTACAGAGGACCTTCCTCCGGCAGCAGTGGAGATTGATTTGCACATTCTTATAGATGGGAGTTTTTGTCAGGCCAAACATAGGTACCACGGCCTAGCCACATCCAGGTGTCTTTGAGACAGCCAAAACAGCAGTAATTTCTTGTATCTTCCTGACCACTGGGGGGCAGCACCCACTTCCTGGTCTCTGGAGTAGATGTATTCTGATGCTCTTACCTGCAGACTTCTACTTTCCCAGCCCTTCCAATGTTCATCAGCCCTAATTTCTTATATCTCTTACTGCTCAAAATACTTCGAATATCTTTTTTCCCAGTATTTAACCCTAAATGATACATGTATGTTTGAAAAAGAAATAGTTAAATGGCTACTAGAACTATTTTAGTATCATGTACTCATTTCATCATGACTCTCTTCTCTCTTATATATTCGTGGTAATGTGTAAATCTTTTTCAATATCAGAATTTGACTATTATAATTTTTTGTCCCCCAAGTATAAGAACAATATGGTAAAGTTATATAAATATGTGAGGCTCAAATTGACTATAAATTTAATGTTCACAACATGATCCATCAATACCTATCAGCAGTCACAAGTTCCAAGGGTAATTCTCAGCAACCCCCAAATACTTCAAGAAGGCAATTTTGTTTTCTCAATTCTAATGGTTAAGTGGCATACAACCTTTATATATGACTACATGTTAAGTTTTAGTAATATAGCAAGTGAGATTTAAGGTTATTCAGGTGGGGTGTTCATAAATCAATTTTTAAAAAATTCTGTATATTATGGAAAAGGCTGATATGCAATACTTGTATATATCTTAGATTACCTAAAGGAGATCCCAGCCAGTGTCAACCTTTACTAATAATTTCAAGGTTGTGGGTCATGAGGGACAAGAGAAGTAGGGAGGTGTTTTGGACCTCCGGTCTAACCCTCCCTTCAGCTTTTATGTTTTTCTAGTGACTTATTATGGCCCAGTTAAGAGACAGGGTTTCTAAATGAGAAGCACAATCCCTTCACACAGACTTGGAGGTTCCGGTGAGCCTCAATGAAACACCTCCACTTTATTCTTTCATAGATGTATGGTATATGGGGTTATTTTCTAGGGAGCCATGCACCATAAAGCCAGTCTGATTTAACACAAGCTATTTTAGGTGGGCCAGGTATGTTAGGAGTAAAATGTTCCATAGATAAGGATTCCCCCTGTTAGCAAAGTGTGTGCGTGTATGTGTGTGTGTGTGTGTGTGTGTGTGTGTGTGTGTGTGTGTGTATAAATTCCCGGAGGTCTGTCACTAACATGTGACAAGGAAATTAAACTGAGGCTCCTGCCACCCTTTTCCTGGGAGTACCCACTACCCACACTAGGTTAAAGTTATAGCCTATCATTATTCAATAACTGAATTTTAAGATATATGTATCTCAAATGCCATCTTTTAAATACAAATGATCCACATCACTCTTACTAAAACAGATGTAAACGTGATTTCCCTGAATTTACTAATAGTGATCCTTTCTTATGGGGCCTATAAGTAAAACTATTTAAATTATTTTGCATATGCTATCAAGAAAAGTAAAATTAAAACAGCTACCAAATTTATATGCATGTGAAGAGTCATGTAGTCTTATGAAATAACCAAGAGATATTTCATGTCTGTTCCTTTTCAATTTTTGATTATCTTTTATATTTTTCCCCTGGTAAGGAGAAGGTGGATGACTAGTCATTGATCTGAAGCCTCTTTGGCATTGTGACTTACATTGGCCATAGCTAGTTCTTAACAGTGACACCTTTTGATATATTACAGGAAATAATAAATAGGAGATAGAATTCTAGTTCAGTTTTCTTGAGTGGGGAGATGATTTTTTTTTCTATAAAAATATGCTTGTATTTGCTGTTTTAGGAAGAAAGCCATGATGAAATTCTACTGAAAAAAAAATCTGATTATTAATGCTGTTTTCTCAAGCAGTAATTGACTGCTGGCACAGATATCCCGATACTCTCATTGGGTTTAATTGGCTTCACTTATTTATTTATTGTAAAGAGTGTACACTTTCATGATAGCATGGTGAGCTACTATAACATTAATGTTAACTCTCATCTTCAGACAAGTTTGTCTAAATTCCTGTCTGCTAGGTCTGACAGGTTATTAGTGAATAAAACACTCTAATTGATTTGGACAACTATCCACTGTTAATCTCCTACTTTTTAAAGTAGAAAAACAAAACAACGAACAAACACAGACCCACACAACTAAATGATAGGTGGGCCTGTAATATATTTTTTCCTTTCTTTTTCTTTTCTGCTGGTAAATGACCTATAGTACTTCTTCTGCAGGTTTTCTTTTTTTTTTTTCTTGTGTTGTTTTCAAAAATGGGTTAGAATTCCATTGGTTTGGCTATCTTTATTTTTAAACATCACAAAAGAAAAACTCCAGTGCAGTGAAAGGTTATGCAGGCCTTCCAGCTCACTGCTTCCTACAGGAGTTACCTTTCTTTGTGTGCTTTCTTTACACTTCATAGCATGGACCTAACGAGCCTCTAACCAAGACTTTAATCAGAGGTCTTAAAAACCTTAGATTGTAAGCCGTTCCATTTAGTTAATTTATGTGAATCTGTGAATGTTCACAAGTATCCATGCTTTTTTTAAAATGTTTGTTTTTGAGAGAGAGTGAGTATGAGCGAAGGGGAGGGGTACAGATAGAGGGGGACAGAGGATCTGATGCGGGCTCTGCACTGACAGCAGAGAACTGAAGGCGGGGCTCAAACTCAGGAACCCAGAGATCATGACCTAAACCGAAGCCTTTCGCTTCATGGACTGAGCCACCTAGGCGCTCCAGTATCCGTGCTTTTCTTAATTGTGTTAAAAATTTCAAACACATTACCTTAGCAAACTGCTCACAATTTTGGCTCTTAGCAATACCAAGTTTGTGACCTTATGGTCTCCACATCTCTGAAGGTATCCCATTATTTTTGTCCTTTGATCATTTTATTTCCAAATTATATTAATATGTAGCCTCATATTAATATATACTCACTCAAGGGGCACCTGGGTGGCTCAGTTGGTTAAGCATCTGCCTCTTGGTTTCAGCTCAGGTTATTATCTCATAGTTCATGGGATCAAGCCCTGTGTCAGAGCCCACTTGGGATTCTCTCTCTCCTTCTCTCTCTGCCCCTTCCCTGCTCTCTCTCCGTTTCTCTCTCAAATAAATATACATTTAAAAAATAGATAAAAATATACTCAAAATTTTTTGCTAATGTTTATTTCATAATATTTCTATATGTTGCTTAACTTAATTTGCCTTTTTAAAAAACTTCTTTGTTGACAGGTGAGAATTAGCTATACTTTTCTTCTGTAACATATAAGTGATATTTCAGTGTTATGGTTATATTACTTTTATGAATGTAATTGGAAATATTTCACTGGGCTTTATATTGTGTTTTTTGTCATGCAATTTATACTGTCAGCAATTAAGCCAGCCACTGTAATGGCTCAACTAATGGACCAATGATACCTGAATATATACTATTTATTCACAGAATTATTTTATCAAACTTTTTGTCAAAACTAAGGGCTTAGAAAACAAATGTCTAGGTTATATTGTGTTTTCAATGATACAAGAGTTGTAAGGTATGGCCTTTGAGTACATGCATTACCAGAAGTCAAAATACAGTTCACATCTAATATGTAATAACCCTTGAATGACATTTTTTAAAGGAAAGAGTAATCTTGAAGACTTTTGCTGATATGATTACCATTTTAACTTCACTGCTTGAAAAAAATTCATCTCATAAGATGCCTTTCTATATAGGTGAAAATGTCAGATAAATGTCATTTTAAGCAGCTGCATAAGCAATAATGATGTCTTCTTATTTTGAACTCTAAATTAAAAAGAGTCTTTCTTCCTATTAAAAGTTAAATAAGCTTTACCAAAAAGTTTCAGCATCACAGTTATTATTTTTAGTGAGAATGTTGAATACGTTCTTTCTAGCAATGACTCCAAGCAATTATATCATGACTCTTTAATTGTGTTCCTCACCCAACACCTAACATATGTACTTGTAAAAGGAATAGTTTTTGGTTCACAGTGACTATTCTTATTAGCCAAGCTACCAACACTCTGCTTTACAACACGAGTCTTTGGGCTTAACTAGAAATTACTAAGTATATGATTTGAATCTTAATTTCATCATGATGTTGATTATAAATGGTTATGTATAGGAGTGAAAATTAGCCTTATAGATAAACTCTTAAGCCTTATAGATAAACTCAGATCATATTATTATGGATGTAATTTGATTCATTAAAACGTTAGTAGGTTTTATATTGATAATTTTTTTTTTGCAAATCCATAGTCTCGAGCATAATAGTCTATTCAGAGTGTTCTAGGCATTCTTCACTTGAAGGCTGTGCTTTTGAAGGATATAATTTGAATAAAATGGTGTATAAAGTATAAATACAATTGCAGATGTGTATCACTTGAAACAAAGTCTTTATTTATAGTGCAGAATTCATTAACAAAAATATTTTTAAAGTTAATTCAATGAAACCAACTCATAGGAACTTGGGACCATTTAGTGAAAGCACTCACACACAAGTGTGTTATAGAAAAATATGTTGCTATTTAAGATACTGACATTGGAAAGCTTAAAAGATAATCACAGGAAGTTGTATAAGAAGGAAGCAAGACATAAAACAGGACAAATTTTGGCAAAAATATGAAAAAAGTGTTTTGGCAAATACAGTGTAATAGCTCAAATATGTAGAAAATATAAATATACAGAAAAGAAGAGATTCATTTATTAAATGTTTATCATGTATCTGGCATTACCTGACATTAGTAAAGAGCACTTTGTTATACATTGTTTTGTTTTTCCTCATAATAAAAAGATCATTGAATATTAATGTTGTTTTCATATAAAGAAACTGAGACTTCTAGAAGTAAATAACTTAAATCATATCATAATAAGTAGTGCATGTGAGCTTTGAACCAAGTGTTGCCTGACCAAAAAGCACTTTGCTTCCTAGAGTATTCTGAATATTCAGCTGAGCTTTTGCTGAATAATCAGATCTCTGATTGTGTGTGTCCCTTATTATCTTATGTTTGCTTTCCTTCCCATCCCCAAACACTTGATTTGGGTTAGTGCTCTATTTATCGTATTCCATTCACTTTTCACTAAGTGAGAAGCTCCTTTCGATGAGAAAGAAAACCAAAGAGTTATAGCCTAACAATGAGCACCCTAAAATTTCTAGAAATAAGAACTGCAGATCTAAGTAAGTCTGCTGCCATATTGAATCACCTTGGTTTAAGGATGCTTAGTGGGGCTGAGTGTACTAAAATCATTTTATCACTTGCATGCATGTAAGATTTTTTTAGTCGTTATAGACCACTGATTTAGAAATTCTTTTTGTTAATTCTTTTTTACATCATTTACTCTTTACCACATTATGAGCTCCATTAGAACCGCATCCTTTTTCCTACATCAACCTTAAACTATGGCTTTTAAGACCTTCCCCTTGTCCATATTTGAATTGCATATAATTTCCATTTACTCTTTTTTGATCCAATTTATTTCTCTCAAATTCCATATCTCTCTTCTCAGGATCTTCATTCTGAGATGGTTCTAACCTCAAGTACCTTCCCATCACTTTCCTGTATTACTCAACCTTACTTCAGAGAGGCACATTTATAGGAGGTAAGAAGATGCTCCTACACCTGCATGCTAATTATTTCCAATCATAAAAGTACTTAGTTCATATCACTGCTTCTAGGAAACTCTACTTGCAAATCTGGCATTAAAGGAATATACCCATTTCCCAGATTCTAATTGAATAACTAGACTGTCTTTCATATCCTTTAATAAGTAAAAACTTAGTTTGCCAGGAAATCAAACTTTTGAGGTCTGAATTATCTCTTTATGTTTTATATTTTATTGGATTTCATGTTACTTCATATTTATGTTACAAAACAGTGAATTGCAATCGAGCCAATTAAGTTTACCTATGTTAATAATTAATCGGCATTTTTTCATTGTGTCTGTTTTGTTATGTATATTAAGTAATAACATCTATATGCATTTGTAGAAGACTTACCTGCATACATTGAAGGGGTCTTGTTCTCTCTGGTGCAGATTCTCTCTTCTGTTGCATGAGACTGTGAGTGCCCAGTTGCCAGGTTAGAAAAGATGTCTTTACCTCTTTGTATCTTATTGGCACTTTTGGTCCTGCACGAAGAGAACACTGAACAATGTTTGTTGGATGAATCAGATGAAGCATTCCTTAATTTATCTGAAATAGAGTAGCAGTGAAGTAGATATCACTAGAAAAGTACAAAATGGAATAGTGACTGCAAAAGTCAATATACTGTACTAAAAATGGAAAGTATCAGGCATTCCAATCCTTGCAATTAAAAGAATATTATCTTGTGGTCTACTGAGGAAAATGAAGGAATTTTTAAATTGCTTTTCTGAAACTAATTTTCAAAAAAAAAGGGGATTTAAGGATTGATCATTATTAGTTTGCTATATTATGGTAAAATACATCAGGGTGAAAGAACTGGTAAGATGGCAAGGTCTTTTTTCTTTAAACTTAATATTTAAAGTAAATTGCACAAACTGAAGAATAGTTCATTGAGGAAAAACCTATTGTTTTATTGCCCAGCAGAGTTCATAATTGAAATAGTAGTGATGCAAACAAATACTTTGTAAATAGCTATTATATTACTGAATTAGGATGAAATATATTGATCAATATATTACTAACCAGAATAGTGATTGTCCATTTTCTTGCCAGAGAATTTGACGTATTTAGTCTGCTATTAGATCTGGTGGACCCAGATTTTTAGAAAGAGGAAAGGCTACTTCAAAAGATTGCATTGCCCGTCAAGGTTATATTTGCTATCTTTTTTTTTTTTTTTTTCCCTCTGAGGTAATTGCATGATGAAATTATGTGTGAAAAGAGAATTTTCAGCTACTACCTTGAATAAAGGTTGGGGAAAGGTTATGTTTAGCATAACTCCATTTCCAACACATTGTTGCCCTACAGGCAGAATAATCTAATTTCACTTCTTTCCTGATTCCAACAGAGTACTGAATCCTTAGTCTTTCAGTGTATTTTTTGGTCTATTTCCTCATTGATATTTGCATTCCTTTCCCTGATTGTGTGGAAAAATAAGATAATATGAATGCAGTGATTTGGCCACTCACTATTTTAAAAATGCCCTTTGCATTCTCACCCTTGCGTTTCTCTTACCATTAAATGCTTTCAAGTGATATTTTATTTTTTCTCATTAAGCTTCTAAATTGGTCTTTTTCTGAAGTGTTGTTAAATTGGATTCAGGAGGAGAAAAACAATCAAATTCTCCAGTTTGGCTTTTGTTGCACTAGAATGATATTGTACTGCTGTGGTATCAAAATCCAGACCAATGAATTACTTTTTAATTAATATTGATACATCGCTTTCTATACATGAATCGAATATCTAGTTTTCCATTTGCTTATATGTGTGCTACAAATAGATTCATATGTGTGCTGCATACTTGTTGCTATGTGCCAACCATTGTTTTACAAAGGCCATTGATAAAATGTTTTTTAAAAGCTAGGGGGACCAACCGAAGAACACGTTACAAAATACCTGATCAGTACTCTTAAAAACTGTCTAGATCATTAAAAATAAGGGAAATTTAAAAAACTGTCACAATCAAGAGGAGCCTAAAGAGATAGAATGACCAAATGCAGCCTCCTGGATAAGATCTGTAACAGACAAAGACATTAGGTATAAAGTAAGGGAATCTGAATAAAGTATGGGCTTTAGTTAATAATATATTGATATTTTTTCTTTAATTGTGACAAATGTACCATACAAATGCAAGATGTTAATAGTAGAGGAAACTAAATGTGGGGTATATAGGAATTCTCTATTTGAACTTGGCAATTTTTTTTTTTTTTTTGTAAATCAAAAACTGTCCTAAAGTTAAAGAAGAAATTAAAAGTTGGAAGGAATCTTGGCTTTAAACTCCTTGTCATTTTACAGAGGAAGAAACTGAAGGCCATAGAGGTTGTAGAACTTGCCTAGGGTGGGATACAGTTTATCAGTAAAAAAAAAAACCTGGAACCATAAAGTGATACATTCTTTGGGACTACTTACAATGAATTAATTGCACCATTGAAATGCATGTCAATCCTTATAGGAAAAACAATTTGAGTATGCATTTTTTATTCCTTGATTTTAATGGCATATATCAACTAGGTCCAATAGTATCTTTAACTAGTAGTATCTAGCCATGGTTTAAATTGATAGCATTTTCCGTGGCATCTAGGCACTTTCTGGCTGCCCTTTCTTGTCTTGGTCCCTATCAGTAATCCACTTATATGCTTTCTTTGCCTCTACATAACTGATGTTTCTAACACTCCATCTGATTTATTTACATTTACTTTAAACATTTTTAATTTCTTGCTTTATTGATATCTTTGAGATACTTTATTACAATGTCACAAAAATGTTCTTTTGTACAAAGTTACAGAAAATTTTCTTGTGTACTCTATTGAGTTATGTCTGGGCTTTGTTGAAATGAACAAAACTAAGGAGTGACTAACAAAACTAGGTGAAAAATTTTATTCGCATATATGTTTAAAATATTCGAGCCAGTTTATCTACTTACAAGAAGGTATTAAAAACAAAGGAGGATAATCTCTTCATACACACCTTGTGGTGTCTCCGTAGTCTTGTTGCTCCATGTAAATGACATCTGGCACCTGTCTGAGGTAGGGGAAGAACTCAACAATATTGAGACTGTTGTTTGTAGGGGATTGTAGTACTTGAGGAAGGCAAGGCTTCTAGGCTTCCTGTTTTACATTATTATTTAACATAATACAAGCAAATGCATGAAATGCTTGAATAAATGCAAACAAAGCTAGATTTGGATGTGAATAAAAGGAAGATCCCACCACAGGCTAATGAAGCGAAATACCCAAAGAAGTATTTAAGAGGCACTAGAGTATGTGGGGGCGAATGAGTTCTATTTGCAGAATTTACTATTTTGGCAGGAGTAACAAAACTGCTTCAGTCTGCCAGTTCAAAATGTATGATGAAATTTTAGAAATTAGACTTTACCCATATGCAATCGAATCTTATTTTAATGAACAGGAAAGATTCCAACATAGTTGAAAATCAAGGCTTAGGTATAATAAACACTTTAAAACTGATGGAGAAGAGTATTACAGAGAATAGTCACAATACTACGGTGAAAGGGTTAGTTTGGTAAGAACACAGCATATTAAATCTATACCAATCTCAAGAGGCTTTTTATGTGAGAAAATAGTGTGGATAGATTGTGCTGCTTAAAATGGCCATTTGAAGATGAAATCTTCTGATATTTTGTAGGGAGTATAATTAGAAAAATATTACCATATGTTATTAAAACCATAGTCAGATAACAAGAACTGTGAAAAAGTCTGTGCCAAAGTCTTAGAAATAGGATAAAATTAACAAATGGAGACAGTATATTCTGAATGGAGTGGGAAGACAAAGCCACGTTTCCTCTCCACAGCTGTTTTCACCAGAGCTAAGCAAGTGGTCATGGGTGGGTGGGTGGCTGACAAGTCACATCTTGAGCAGGAGGAGGGAGTGGGAAATAGCAACTGCACAAAAGTTACAGTAAAGGATTTCTTCCTTACACTTACCTTTTCATCCAGCATGAATTTTCAGTCCTTCTCCCTTGACAAGCAGAAAACAATAAGGATGTGTATAAAGCTTTTTATCCCACTGAAAATCGTTGGACAGAACTTTTCAGGGACATCTGGTCTCACTTATGTAGTAGAATGACAGAAATGTTCAACATTTGTAAGCATCTTGGAAAATGGGATACATAACAATTTACACCCTGTCTCTCCTCTTTGTGTGTGGGTAGGTTTGAATTTATTGATTTAGGTATAGATAACTTCCACAGGTTTAAAGCTAAAGTAGTGTTAAGTTCCAAGTCTGTGAAATTTCCTTGATGATAAGAAAAAAATGGAAAAGGGAAACTTGTGGTAATTAAATATCTTAGCACACCATCGTTTTATGCAAGCCAGATTTCGGGTCTTTTATGAAGAACTTAGTGGTTACTCCTTTCCACTTAAACAATTGTGATAATTGTCTCCTTTAAAATGTACAGACATTGGGGCGCCTGGGTGACTCACTTGGTTAGGCGTCCGACTTCCACTCAGATCATGATCTCACACTTTGTGAGTTTGAGCCCCTCGTTGGGCTCTGTGCTGACAGCTTGGAGCCTGGAGCCTGCTTCTGATTCTGTGTGTGTGTCTCTCTCTCTGCCTCTCCCCTGTTCACGCTCTGTCTCTCCCTCTCTCTCTCTCAAAAATAAATAAACATTAAGAAAAATGTACAGACACTTCTACAGTAATAACAGCTTCAGCAGCCGTGAAGCAACAGAACCTAGGATTTGCCATGTTGAGCCTTTGCTCCAGTTTTAGAGCCAGTGAGCTCATTTCTCTCCTTCGTGCTGTTAACAGACTTTTAAGTCACTCAGATATTTAAGACATTACTTTTCAATTACAGAAGTGGATGAAATCATAGAATTGACACTTTGAGAACTACCTTGTCTAGATTTGCCCCCAAACCCTCCCTGCATGAGGCAGATCTAAATAAAAAAGTCCAAAGCAACTTCTCAGAGAATCACTGATGCTAACACTGGAAACAGTGAAAAAAAAAAATGTAGTAGATTCTGGTTAAGCACCATGCAACAGAATATTTTTCCATTTCTTTGTGTCTTTTCCAATTTCTTCCGTTAATGTCTTATAGTGTTCGTGTCTTTCACCTCCTTGATTAACTTCATTCCTAAGTATTTTATTGGTTTTGATGATGGCTTTTGTGAATGGGATTATTTTCATTTCTGGGATTATTTTCATTTCTTTTTCAAATATCTCTGTGTGTATAGAAGCACAGCAGATATCTGTATGTTAATTTTGTATCCTACAATGTTACTGAACTTGTTCATTGGTTCTAACAGTTTCTTGGTGGAGTCTTTAAGAATTTTTATATGTAAAATCAAACCATTTGCATTCATCTTCCTTTCCAATTTTGTCAAGTGCTTTTCTGCATCTGTTGAGATGATCATATGATTTTTTGTTCTAATATGATGTATCCCATTTATTTATTTATGTATGTTGAGCCATCTTTGCTCAAGATGGATCCCACTGGGTCATGATGTACAGTCTTTAATGTGCAGTTTGGGTTTACTAATATTTTGTTGAGAATTTTTGCATCTATATCCTTAAAGGATATTGGTCATTATTATTTATTTTTTCTTTTAGTGTCTTTTTCTGGCTTTGGTATCAGGGTAATATTGGTGTCATAAAACAAATTTGGGAGTGTTTCCTCTACATCACTTTTTCGGAAGTGTTTGAGAAGGATGGTGTTAATTCTTCTTTAAATGAGTAGTAGAATTCATCTGAGAAACTATCTAGTCCTAAGGTCTTCTTTGTTGGGAGGTATTTGATTACTGATTCAATCTCCTTACTCCTTATCGGTTTGTTCATATTTTCTATTTCATCATGATTCAGTTTTGGTAGGTTGTGTGTTTCTAGAAATGTATCCCATTCTGCTATGCTATTCAATTTGTTGATGTACATTTGGTCATAGTAGTCTTTTATGATCCTTTATATTTCTGTGATTTTATTTTTTCATTTTATTTTTTTAATGTTCATTCATTTTTGAGATACAGAGAGAGAGAGAGTGTGAGCTAGGAAGGGGCAGAAAGAGAGGGAGACACAGAATCCGAAGCAGGCTTCAGGCTCTGAGCTGTCCGCACAGACGCAGGGCTTGAACTCACAAACTGTGAGATCACGACCTGAGTTGAAGTCAGATGCTCAACTGACAGAGCCATCCAGGTGCCCCAGTATTTTTGTGATTTTAGTTGTAATGTCTCTTTCATTTCTGATTTTTTTTTTTTTTTTAGTATTTCTTAATCTAGCTAAAGGTTTGTCAATTTTGTTTTAATTTTCAGAAAACCAGCTCTTAGTTTTGTTGATCTGTCCTTTTGTTTTTCGGGGCTTTGTTTCATTTATTTCTGCTCATATCATTGCTATTTATTTTATTCCTTCTCCTAACTTTGGGCTTAATTTTTTCATCTTTCTTTAGTTCCTTAAGCTATAAAGTTAAGTGTTTTTTTGACCTCTTTCTTTTCTCTGTGTTTATTTGCTATAAACTTCTGTTAGGTCTGCTTTTGCTGCAGTCCCTAAGTTGTGGTATTTTGTGTTTCCATTTTCATTTGTCTCAAGATGTATTTTTTAAGTTTATTTATTTATTTTTTGGGGGGGCACCCATGTGCACAGGTGAGGTGCAGAGGGGCAGAGAGAGAGGGAGAGAGAGTATCCCAAGCAGGCTTCGAGCTGTCAGCACAGAGCCTGATGCGGGGCTCCATCTCACAAACCGTGAGGTCATGACCTGAGCTGAAATCAAAAGTCAGATGCTTAACTAACTGAGCCACCCAGGTGCCCTTTGCAATATTGTTTTTGATTTCTTTTTTAATTTTTTCTGAGTCCCATTGGTTGTTCATGTAGCATGTTGTTTAATCTCCACATATTTGTGAATTTTCCAGTTTTCCTCCTGTTCCTGATTTCTAGTTTTATAATATTATAGTCAAAAAAGATAATTGGTATGAATTCTATCTTCTTAAATACTTATTTTTTGATATACTATATAATCTATCCTGGACTTCCACAAAGGCTTGCTTGTCCACAGGTAATTGTTTAAAGCTATGTTTCCAGGGGGCTTCTAGACTGCAGACAACAGAAGGCAAAGCTAGTCCTCAGGCCTCTCCAGGGGCCACAGCCACGACTGAGGTCTGTATGCCTATTACTCAATGTAAGGGTGAGCAAGACTCCTCCAGGGTCTCTTTGTGCTATCCCACAACTCCCACAAAGGCACTTTGTTCATGGCCGAATGCCAAATTGTTACTCTTGTCGGAGGGATAAAAGCAAGCGAAGTCTTATTCAGTCATGTTGCTGGTGTCACTCCTCCAATATTCTTTTCTTTTACTTCTGGCCACAGGTGGAAGATACCCTCTCAGGTTCTGATTGTGTTCTAAGATAAAGTCTGGAGGAGGATATCTCTAGTTAGGTGGCTTAGTCATATAATACTTTTTAATCTCCTTGAATTGCACGTATGTGTCACTTGACATTTTATTGTTTACTTTCACATATGTATGTTTTTAGCCTTCACAATAAATTCACAAGATAGATGTTGTCATCATACACAATCCATGTGTGGCTACTCAGGATCAGAGAGACTGAGTGGCTTACTTAAAGTCACATGGTTGCTGAGTAAGAAATTACAAGGACTTGGAGCAATTCTAGTTTTATAATCTTACTTCCTGTCTCTGGGAAGTAAGAAAAAAAATGGTGGCTTTGGACAAATTTAATTGAGGCCACCAGGTCTCAGGTTAAAACATAGTGTTGGAGAAGAAGAATCCATTCATAACCAGGTGAAGTGAGTTTTGGGTTGATATGGGACAGACATGTGACTGTGGTGATGCGACAGAGCAGATAATCATTGATGTCTAGTACGACAGTATGAAATGTGTTTGGCTGCTGCAGTTTAATGTACAAACGTGAGAAATCTGTTCCCTGTTGGAAGGCAACTCACAAAATAAATAAATAACATTGTATCTATTAACATTAGCAAATGAGAACAGAAAATAGATGACTTTGAAAACCATACTTTTTAACATACCATATGAATGATGCAGATTCATTGGGGGTGAAAAAATTAACAATCTGTTCATATTGGTTGCCAGAAAGTTACTGAATTTTAAATATGGGTACTTCTATTTTGACTCTAGAGGCTTACAGAGATGTGTGTCTGAAATTTTAACCAGAATGACTGGTGAGGCTAGGGTAAGAGTGTGGATATTCTAGACTCAGAATATGTACTTATCAATGCAAATATCTTACTGAGGTATGATAGATACCTTTTTTTTCTAATGTTACTATGAGCTTTATGCAGGTATATTTGTTACTCAAAATTTACCAAAAAAATCATAAGAAATAAATGAAGGGTGGATTAAATGATTAGCAGCAGGAGATAAATCGCCACTATTTGATCACTTATATTTGGAGACGATAGAGTGATTTGCTAGGTGAAGCACATTCAAAATATTTCCAACTCATTGGGAATTCTAAGATAATATATTGAATTTGAAACTTCTTCCCTAACTCTCCTTACCCTCTAAAGTTATATATATTTGGGCTCTCTAACTGGAAATATGTCCAGTCAGATGACGAACAGATGTTGTTTATTTCAAGATGATGGCATGTAAACTTGTGGATGAGGTTTGTGTTTTAAGGCTAAAGGAATACTGTCATAATAGGGGCAGTGCCTGGTTTGGAATAAAGTATTGACTTCTTTTAGAAACAGCAGGAATAAAAGCCACATCAATAGGAGATCTGGACTCCTAGACAGCAGGAACTGTCAAGATTACTAGTAGTAATTACTCTAGTCTGAGAAGTGAAAGGAAGAATCATAAAGAAAGGGAAGCTGATGCTTTTCCTCCCAAAAGTTGTCTGGTATCTTTCTAACAGCAAGAACATGAAGGAGCCTGAAAGAATGGAAGTCTATAAGTCTGACTATCAGGAAAGCAATCAAATTAAGCTTCAACATTTGAATTTAAATGATAATTTTTAAAATGATTAACATTTGTCTGTATATGTGTGTTTTGTGGTAGGTTGGTGATAAGAATAAAGTTGCCTATGTGCTTTAAAAAGTATAGCAATAAGTAGGGGAGAGAGACATGTCCACAATATGAATAAAAATAATAAAAGTATGATGAAAAATGGGAAAGATCAGAAGGGTGTCTATACAAGCTTCATCCTAACACTAAGATCATTTCATAAAGAAAGCAATGTCTTTTCTTCAATTTCAGCCACAGTGTCACTGTTTTAATATTTTCTATTTTGGGCTGCACTGTTACTGAGGTCACAACACTGAAGGTTTCTCCTGCCAGATACTGATTAGAGAAATACTGAAATTTGTTAGTGAATCTACAGTCACCACTTGTTGATGGTGGCAAATGGGATCTAATTAGACTATAGTGTAGGCTGCCTTCCTGCCTGCCTGCCTGCCTTCCTCCCTCCCTTCCTTCCTTCCTTCCTTCCTTCCTTCCTTCCTTCCTTCCTTTCTTCCTTTGAAATGAAGCATAATTTAAATACTTAAATTACCTGGGATTGAGAATGGTAGCAGATATTAATGTTTAGTCACTTTTTGTAGCAGGAAGATTCTCTCAAAGAGAAAAGAAAGAAGAGAAAGGAAGATAGGAAGGTAGGATGGAAGGAAGAAAAAGAGAAAGAAAGAAAAAGAAAGAAAGAAAGAAGAAACTATGTATCATAGCATGTGTGTTTTACATCCTTGAGAGGATATAGATATTTGTTTGAGTAATATGTGGGTATGTTAGAGTTCTCCAGAGAAATAGAACCAATAGGATAATATATGTCTTACATATAGGGGAAAAACATTCTAGCTCAAGGCAGTCAGGCAGCTGGAATACCTTCTTATTTGGGGAAGCTCAACCTTTTTGTTCTATTCAGGCCTTCAGTTGATTAGATGAAGTCCACCCAGGTTAAGAACTAACTGCTTTACTTGGTTTATCCATATAATGTTAAATTCATTCAGAAACACCCTTCTAGAAACATCCAGAATATTATTTTGCCATATATCTGGGCACTCGGTGGCCCAGTCAAGTTGCCACATAAAATTAACCGTCACAATGGAGAAGACAGAAGTAGCTACTGGAGGCAAAGTGTAAGGCTAGCCTGGCAGTGAGGTCAGAAAGATATTTTGTCAGTGTGATTTCAACCAGAAACTGTAGAAAGGTCATTTGGGCATCCATGAGCTATAAAATACTATTCTTTCCAAAACAATAATACACAAAACATAAGAGCCAGGATAGAGTAGCTAGGACTCTTTAAGGGTGGGAATCTTGTTGAAAGGTTTTCAAAATATGGACAAGGAAGGCTGACAGGGCACAGGTGGTATCCTCTGGGGCTTTGCACTCATGTGTCCTCCACAGCTATGTCAGTGGTATCTGCTCTAGATCCCAGTTTTGTAGTGTCGACTTGCTGAGTTTTCTGTCTGCGTTTTTCCTTTCCAATAGGTATTAAAATGTAAAGTATAATACATTATGAAATGTATTAAATTGGATTTAAGGATTCTTACTGTCTTAAAACTGAATAAATATGAAAGAGTAAATATTTTCAGCCAATAATGTGACCAATTACTTTTTTGAAAAGTAGGTTTTTCAAGGGAAGGCATTCACAAGACACGGTGATTAATGGAGACTGCATACTCTTGGCACTGTCTGCCTGCCCAGGGAGTAGCTTCTGGAGTTTTCTTTCCTCCCTTTGTAAGCTCTGTGGCTCTTTTGCTAACACAGAAGGCCACGCCCTGGGGCCATTTTAACTATTCCCACTGATAGGGCAGGACATTTCCCCTGCCCTGCCTCAAGGCTGCCTCTTACTCTTCTGAGGACCTTTCACCCTGTTGCGCATGATTTCTCTTCTCAACAGGTAATTACAAGAAAATGTTCAAGTATGATCTTGTAAGCCATTTACAATGACTAGGTGGGTCAAAAGCAAAGGTGAAAGATGCAGTCTTTGAATGCTAAATCTTGTTGAGGTTTAAGGGTATCTCTTGTATTGCATGGATTTCTGTTCAGCCGAGATAGCCCCATAACAAGAGATTAATGTTGGAGACATAGAGGTTGCTGAACCTAAACGATTTTAGGAAGAAGCTATTCTTTACACATAGCTATCTAGGATGCCACTTTGGAATGCATTTTCATCTACATGGAGGCTGTGTGTGGACATATTTCCTGTAACTTCTGCAACCAGACTGATAAATATTTTCTGATTAATATTTCTGTAGTCACCTGAGTTTCTCTGACCCTTCCTCATCAAGGAACAAGATTTAACACTTATTCTGTGATGTACTTTCTTGCCAAGATTGTCACCTGGGGACTCCATCCTGCTCCAAACTAGTAGGAAACATGATGCTAGGCCAAAGGCCAGAGGTCATACCTCAGTTCACTGGTATTGTTCTTTATTGTTCTAACTCTTAAACAGTACACATAGCTTTGTAGGGCAGGTAGACCTGACAAGACAGCCGGGTCGGACAAATTCTTCTTGGCAGTCACTGATGTGCAAGATGACCATATATCTGATTTGACCCATATTTAATTTGGAGAACTTCTAGCCCAAATGATTATAAGCACTTTCTGTTTTTGCTCAAAGTGTGATCTACATATATCTAAGTACAAACATTATTATATGTTATTATGTATTATGTACTTGTACTCCAAAAGAATATGGCCTGGGGAATATACTCATTCCCTTTGCAGCTTGTCCATCTAGATCATCATGAATATTTTCTTGCTTATTCCTGACTTGCTGATCTCCTAGATGGGGACACAGATTACCTTCTGGCTTCTCTGTATTCACTTGTTTCATTTTGTCTTGTACTTCTGAAGTTGTAGACCTATAGAATTTACGTGTTCTCCATATGTTCCCTTATTTCCCCTCTAGCTTCATTTGTGTAGATCTGGAATGTTTGCTTCAAACTATGACTTGTTTCAGCTCTGGGAGCCAACTTATCTTATTCTGGCTTGTCCGATAGTTGCCAACAATGGGCATGAGTATGTGTGCTAAATATTTACAACTTGTTATGTTGTAAATATCTAAGAAAAAATTCTGAGGTCTTCTGTCTCAGTGCAGGCTATTACATTATGTAGTGTGGGTAGTTTTGGCAGTGACATACCATTATCCTTTGCTTTTAAGTGATGGCAAGTTTTATAAGTGTCTTGAGACAGAAACAAATATGGCACACACATATCCAATCCTGACTTGAAAAAATGGTCTTTTAAAATTTAAAACTACAGTGTCTCTTAAACTTTTTCTCACATTCAAACATGGCATACTCAGAATTTTTCCTTCTGTGATGGTTCCTTCCGTGCTTGGCATGTGCAGAATTTTCCTTCTGTGACCCTAAGTCACTTAGTCTGGTATTGTGCTGCCTTGGTGTCCCTTGATTATGCATTGAGTGAGATCTGGAGGTTCAAAACTGTTGGTCTTTCTTCATACCTTACAATTAGCCGCCCCATTGTGTGTATGTGTGTGTGTGTGTATTTTCATGTTAATACTTAAAAAATTAATTTTGAAACAATTTCAGGATTGGAATGTTGCAAAAATAGCACTAACAGTGTCCTTGCAAATTTCATCCAACTTTCCCAAATGTTAGCATCTTACGTAACCATGGCTAGTTACCCAGAAATTACTGATAACACCAGGAGCTAGTCTACAGACTTAATTTAAATTTTACTCATTGTCCCAGTAATGCCCTTGTTTTCTGGACCAGGTCTGATCCAGGATCACACAGTTGTTATATCACTTTCATCTTTTTTAATCTGGAACAATTTTTCAGGCCTTTCTTTATCTTTCATGAGTAATGGCCAGTTGTTTAGTAGAATGTCTCTCAAATTTGGTTTGACATGTTTTCTTATGATTAAATTCAGTTTAGGAATTTTTGGCAGGAATAGCACAGAAATGATGTTGTACCTTCCTCAGTGCATCATATCAGAAGGTATATGATGTAGGTATTTCTTACCGTTGGCAATGTGAGCTATGATCACCTAGTTAAGGTAGTGTCTGCCAGTTTTTTTTCCACTAGATAGTTAATGTTTTCCCCTTTATATTTATCTCTGCAGAGCTTTCTCTTTTTCTACATTTATTTATTTGTTTACCTGTCTAGACTCATGGATATTTGTTTGGTTACAAATTTTATTCAATCAGAGTATAAGTTATAATCTATATTAGAGTTCTGTGGACAAACTGAACTAGTAGGATATAAATAGATCGATAAATATAGATATATGGAGATTTGTTATGAGGAATTGCTCATGTGATCATGGAGCTCAGAACCTCCATAGTCTGGCATCTGCAAACTGGAGACCCAGGAAAGCTGGTGGTATACGTTCCAGACTGAGTTTGACAGCATGAGAACCAGGAGAACCAATGATGTAAATCCCAGTTGTGGGCTGGAGAAGGTGAGATGAGATGTCCTGTTCAAGTGGCAGTCAGGAAGCAAAGGGGACAAATCCCTCCTTCCTCTACCTTTTGTTCTATTCGGTTTCTCAGTGGATTAGATGATGCCCACCTGCATTGGACAGGGCATCTTGCTTTCTGAATTTACCAATTTAAATGCTAATCTCATCCAGAAATACTTTTGCATACACACTCTGAAAAATGTTTACTCTGGGTACCCCGGGGCCAGTCAAGATGACATAAAATTAGCCATCACATAAACCATTAATATGATTATCTATTATGTTTCCCAAATCTTCCTGAAATTCAACATTGAAAACTTCCTCAAGTTGACTTCTGTTTTATTTATCATCACATATCTATATTAAAAGTTAATTATTTCATCCTAATATCCTCAATTCTAATTCAGCACCTCAAAATTGATTCTAACCTTTCCCCTTTCCTTTATAACTGTTTTATTTAATAGTAAGAAATCTGGTTCTCATTGTCCACAATATATTAACTTATTTGCTCCAAACTATACATAGTTTCAAAATTAGTAATCTATATCTATCAAAACCAAGTTTATTAACTTGAATGCAATGGTTGTGTAGTTTTAACTTGCTTAGATTATGTAGTTAAAATACTGTTGTACAAAGTTTATTGGTTAGTTTTTTTCTTTGTTCTCTTCAATGTGGTTATATAATTAATTCATTTGTAGTAAAAGGTTTATTGTTTTTCTTTTTCTTTTTTACTGTTTCTAGTTTATTTTCAACTCTCCACATGACCTATTGATTTAAAAATTTCTTTAAGTGTTTTTTATTTTGTAGAGAGAGAGTGCAAGTGGGGAAGGGGCAGAGAGAGAGAGAGAGACACAGAATCCAAAGCAGGATCCCGGCTCTGAACTGTCAGCACAGAGCCTGATGTGAGACTTGAACCCACAAACTGTGAGATCATGACCCAAGCCAGAGTCGGATGCTTAACCAACTGAGCCACCCAGGCACCCCTGACTTAAATTTTTATTTATTTTTTGAGAATATGAAATATTAACTTGGTTTTCTTTTTTTAAAGGTAAACATTTCTTTTTTTTTATTTTCCTAAAGTTTATTTTGAGAGAGAGAGAGAGAGAGAGAGAGAGAGAGAGACAGAGAGAGACAGAGAGAGAAGGAGAGAGAATCCCAAGCAGACTCTGCACTACCATTGTGGAGCCTGACATGGGGCTCGACACATGGCTTGAACCCAGGAGCTTTGAGATCATGACCTGAGCCAAAACCAGAAGTTTGATGCTTAACTGACTGAGCCACCTAGGCGCCCCAGAATCTAACTCGGTTTTAATAGTCCTAACTCAGTTATATTCAGAGAACTTTTCCTTCTACTGTGTCCTCCTTCCTCATTCTTTCCATGCCATTTTCACTCATCACCTGGAGGTAAACGAGCTCATTGATTCCTGACAATCTTTGTTGTTCTTTTATTTTTTTTTCATAAATAAGCAGATAAATGTGTATATTTTCTTTTCTGTCTTTCATGATAGAGAATATGTGAAAAAAAAAGAGAGACTATGTGATAGATTCTCTTTTATACTATTATTTTTTTCATTTAGCAGTGTACTCTGGAAATTACTCATATAATCTCATAGCGATCTTCCTCATTCATTTTACAGCTGCCTTTACATTGTGTTTATTGTTTAATCAACCACTTTCCAATGTATGGACATTTAAATTGTTTCCAATATTTTGTAATTACAAGCAATGTGTCAATGAATAGCCTTGCTTATATGTATTTTGTTTAATTTTTTTTATGTTTATTTTTGAGAAACAGCGAGCGAGCGAGCATGTGCATGCGATTGGGGGAGGGGCAGAGAGAGAGGGAGACACAGAATCCCAAGCAGGCTCCAGGCTCTGAGCTGTCAGCACAGAGCCTGACATGGGGCTCAAACTCACAGACTGAATGATACTGACCTGAGCCAAAGTTGGATGCTTAACCAACTGAGCCACCCAGGTGCCCTCCCCTGCCTTTTTTTTTTTTAATGTTTTCTATGTAGTTTGAATTGTTAGAAGTGTATCTTCATAGTTGCTCCTTTTCAGTGTGTCATGTAACAAGTTTTATGTATCTTTCTAAATCATGCTTTTTTCTGTGGCACACTTGATGTGGCAAGTTTCTGGAATTGACATTAGGTGAGTTTTGGTAGTTCCCCAGATAAAAATGATCTAACATGAATGCATTTAATGCTCCAAAGGACAGCTATAAGAATGTGACACTTGCTCAAAATGTATTCTAAATATGTTTAAAAAAAGTTTTGATCAATGGGAGGAAAATGAAATGTGCATGGAAGTTCCCAAACTTAAACCATCACTTAGCAAGTATTAAAGTTCTCACCTAAACATAGTTCTAAGTAATATCTGATGATTTTCCTTGTTGTGTACCAATTGTTTTGTAAAACTGATTTTTTTAATTAAAAAAATTGTTATACCCCTTCCACACATATAAAACTTGAAGTATTTACACAAAGCTGTTTATATTCAGAAATGAAAGCAGGCTAAGAGATATATCTCTCATTTTTCATCATCTATCACCCCATTACACATATACAAAAATTACACAAAGCATATTGGGTTTCCTTTTACATTTTTCCAACCAAATTTATGTCCTGTCCATGTTCTGGTAAATGGAGCCAGGTTATCTCATCTTTGTTCCCAATTCTTGTTTATTTAACAACAGCAATGCTCTACATCAAAATAGACCATAACCATGTTTCTTCAGATGTAAAATAGAAGTAATTATATTCTGCAGTAATAATAAAAGTAATAAAAGATTAATGAGGTAGTACCCATAAAGTATTCATTTAAATAGCTCTGGGAAAAAAATTAAGCACACATTTTCATGATCCCTTAAAATAAAAAAATAGGTAGCTTTCATATTAAGAAGTTGAATCTGTTTTATTATTATTTATATATTTAGGGAATAATATCCCACTCTTACCATTTTTCCACATTTTATGTGTTCTTTTCATTATCTCCTTAGTTATTACATCATTTGTACTAAATACTGTTTGGTGTCTTTCTTAATTCCTTTTTTTCTTTGTCCTGTTTTATCTTTCTCATGACCTCTCTCTGCTCCGACATGCAAGCAAAATATATCTCTCTTCTCTTTAGTAAACAATTTATTTATTTCTAATTTACATTCAATGTTTTATAGAGCAAAGGACCTTATTTGGTATTTCATGCTTTGAAATGTCCCGTTTCTGATTATAATGTATAATACACAAAGAGAATTTCTGAAGACAAATGAAATTTCAATATTCATTTATTTTAAATTAACCAACCAAATAACAGCACTGGAAATCTGCACGTCTTTATAATCATTCACTATCAGACACATCGAATCTACTTATCACTGTAAAAGCCAACTTTGTTTATTGTTGGAAAGGCAGTATTTTGGATATGATGATCAAACAGCACTCACAACATTGTGTCAGAAGGCACATTATTTTGTTCTGGAAATAGCCACTATATTCTGCAGATGATTCTTTAGAGAATATTAAAACACATTAAAATATTTTTGCAAGTGTTTTATAATCAGATATAGGTTAACTCATTTATATATTTATATGTAATATAAATTATATATACATAAATTAGAAGATTGGGCACTGACAATTTGTATAGTACTTTCAAGATCCCTCTTCCCCAAGGGTTAATCAGTTCCAAGAAACCAAGTCCTATTTCTGTTGCCAGTTCATTAAAAATGGCCATACCTGTTGCCCAGGGCACTATTATTCCTTTAGACAGCCACAGTGGGGAGGAGATTTCTTTTGTTTTCTTACCTAATTAAAATAAAACAAATGAGCTATAATAGAAATCATAAAGTCACCATAGGATATTTCCTTGGGCTATCAGCTTTCCCAGATGGTCATTAATACCCAGATTAGAATATGTAACAATACTCATTACTTCTTGCTATGTACTGCATCTTGAAAACAAGCTTATTAAATATTTGGAAGCTGGCTAATATCATTGGAAAAAATAATTATATACAGTGTTGACTCTTAACTGGCTTAAAGATTTATTAGTTGGAATTGAAGATTCCCTGGGACCAAAAAAAAAAAAAAAAAAAAAGGCAGAAGAAGAAGTGTCATTATATGAGGCAACGGGCACAATTTTGCCGTGTTCTGGGAGGAATATTAGTAGAGTTATTTGATTATTAATTGACTGCTTCCAGTGTACCTACCTTAACTGGCTTTGGGAAAGAAGGGCCATAGTCCTTGTCCTTAAAAATTTGAGAACATGTTGATGATGTGTACAGTTAAGAGTTAAATGATGAGTCGAGGAGGCTGGATTGTGAAGCTAGAATGCCTCCAGAAACTTTTATTCTCTCCCTACCTCCAGACAAGTGAAAAATCAAAAGTCAACGAATAACAATAAGTAAAAATTTTACTGAAAAGAAGTGAAGATTTTGCTAACCCCCCTACCAAGATAGACAGTTGATTATTCAGAAATTGATTATTATTGTGATGTTTGAGATATAATTTTATTTAAAAGGTAATCAAAGATTCTACAAGTAAAGATTGCTCCAATAAAAATAAAGGTACTTCAAACTTACGATTCTTTATTTAGGTTTGCTTAGAGATATATATGTCGGCCTGAAAAATTTGATAGCATTCATCATACCTAAATTGCTCAACCATTACGTATTTGCACTTGGAAACCATTCCCCACAATTGTGGTTTTTAACTGTCTTTAATATTTCATACACTAAATTCAGAAACACAATTAGGAAGCTGAGTATTATATCAACATTTGATAATTGCATTTAAATATACAGCATATTATGCAGTTTTCCTCAAATATGGTATTTCTTTATTCACTCCCAGAAAATTTCCATTCTTCTTGGCATGTTTTATTTTACTTCTTTATACAAAAGTGATGGTGTTGAATCAATTGATTCTTGGTCAAATCCCAAACAGTGATTTTCGAGTAATTAGTTCAGCCTTTTGCATCTTTGACATTCTGAAAACATTTTGTTTGGATTACTGATTTATCTTTCCTTAATAAATCAACTGCTGGCTTTTAATGGGTCCTTGTCCGAAAGAATATGGGGAGCAGAACAAATGTGTCTTTTGTTGAATGGGCTAGTAGCAAGTTCTGGCAGTTTTTAGGCTTGAGTATTTGCTGTGGGTGGCCTTGAACATTAGCCATTTGGCCAGAGAACATGAGTGCTCTGTGTAGTAGGCATGGCTCACATTTCTGCTTTTTCTCACCCAATACTGACATTTTTGCTAGGAGAGTGGTTGGGAAATTCACCAGTATTCCAGATGTCTTGGATTATCAAACTCTTTTTGCTTCTTCTGGATGTGTTGTTACTAATTGTGGCCCAGTGATGTGGCCACTTTAGTTTTTCACATCCCATTAGCTGTTGCCCACACAACTCTTTCCATAGTTGTGCTTAAAACCAGATCCCTCAGGATTCTTAGGATTAATTTCCAGGAAAACCATGGATATCCTTGAAAGCAACAAAGAAAATCTTATTCTATTTCAGTAACTTCAAAATCCATGAATGATCGAAACCTTTGAGGAAACATCTAACATACTATTTTAGATGTTTTCTTCAAAGCAGAGGGAACAAGATGGATATTGGAAGACAGTGAAACTCATTAGCCTCAGGGGAGCTGGTCTTTTTAGACAAGTGTTTCTGTGATCTAAAAGTAAGATTTTACATTATTATTAAACAAGCATTATTTACGCCTGCCGTGTTTCCCATTTCTTGAAGTTTCTGTTGTTTCTACATTAGCACTGCAGAGTACCTTCAGCTTTCAAACTTCATCATTCATCATTATTTTATTCAGAAAATTATTCTAAGCACTTTTTTTATGTGCCAGGCACTAGATTAGGTGTTGATATACAGATATCAAGAGGATGAGGCACTTGCTTTCAATAAACTCATAGTCTAGTGGGAGACAAAAATTAGTTAAACCATCCATTGGAGCATTAGTGGGGAGGGCAATTAGGTGATAAAGGAGAAAACTTTCTTTCAGGGGAGATAATTTGGTGAACCGAATTTCAAATGATAAGAAAGGAAAATGGAGAAAGAACACTCCCAGAGGTTAGATCATCTGGTGGCAAGATTTGTGATGCATGGGGTGTTTGCGGCATAGCAAAATACTAGCAAAATGATTGACAGCAAAGATTCCAGATTAAGAGTACTTGGGTCAGATTTTGGTGCTCTATATACTGTGCAGCCTTAAACAGTTTGCTTCGTTTCTGTATTTCTGTTTTCCTCATTGATAAAATAAGAAAAATAAGTCTACTTTCCTCAGGACTCTGTTGTAAAAATTAAATCAGATAATCCAAGAAAGTGCTTAGAATCATGCATGATAAAATTAAGTGAATGTCATTTCCAACTCCAACCATCCAGGTTCCTATGGAAGTCTTTGGATTACCATTAACTCCAGAGGGACATTTTCAAATGAGGGGAATAAAATGAACAAAGACAAATTTATGATTTCTAAATTCTAAAGGTGAAATAAAGGATGCAAATAGGCATAGTTCAATTTTTCCTTTCACCCCTGACACTAAAATGTCTATAGGCTTTGGAGAGAAAAACAGTTGGATCATATTCTAGAGGGTTTAGCAAGTACAGAGAAATATAAGGGACTCTCACAGAATAGAATCCCTGCCTTGAGGCCTTAAAGATTGGGAAATTGGAAAGAAAGGAAAATAGTGCTTTATCAAAACAATGTGTGACTGTGATAGTCAGATGCCTTTGATGGAGTTGTTTGTGTCCAACTGAGAATCAGAGAACACATCCAGAATTAGATCTGAAGCAGATTGAAACCAAGAAGGAGAAGAAGCCCTCTCCTTAAAATGTGGTGACAATTATGTGAATTGCCTCCACCATCCTCACTTAATCTTCCAAAAATGAGACCCAACCCCTAGGAGGAGTGCAAAAAATAAAAATAAGAGGGTTATAATCCTTTATGTGACTGCAATATAAGTCTTAACCGACTGAGGACTCAATAAGTTGGACTGAGTTTACATGAAAGTGACTAAAATGAGGCACATATAGTTTGGAATCAGAAAATCAAACTGAGTAATAAGAAGATAAAGTCAAAACTTTGCACAGTGACATCTGTGATTGTGAATGTCTGTACTCCCTGCATGATAAGAGGCTTCAACTTCTTCCTAAGGGCAATTAGATGCCATTGAAAGATACTAAGCTGAGAGGTGTTATGATTATATTTTTATTTTAGTCAAAAAGCACTTAGGGAGAAAATTAATTGGATTGGCATGGGAGGGAAAGCAGCAGGGCATAGATAAGGGAACCTGTTAGAAGGATATTGCTGAAATTTAGGCAAAAAGAATTAAGTTCCCTAAATGTTGCAGTGAAGTGGATGAGTTTGAGATATATTAAGTAGGAAGAATTCATAGGACTTAATGGCTTCATACATGATGGGTGTGGGAAGAATGTAGGGTACACTCAGTCATTTAAATAATTATTGAGCATCTTCCATGTGCTAGACACTTTGCCTAGAATATAGGAGTGAGCAAAAAGTGACCAGTCATGACTGCCAGTGAACTTACAGGGTAAAAGAGAGATACAGCTATTAATCAATCACATAAACAATATAAAATTACAGTTCTGATAAATAATAGAACTCAAGGCTCCATGTTGTGGTAGAAGACTTAAAGCAGACAATGAGGTAAAGGAACATCATCTGACAGATGTACAACTAAGTTTAAAGTTGAAGAAAGGGGAGGGAGAGCTGATTTAGTTTTTGGGGAGGACAGGTCTGTCTGACGTTTCAAATATTTCTGATTATGACCATCAGGAATAAATGCATTTTACCTAATGACCCAGCATCCATACAATAGACACAAATGCACAGGTGTATGTACACGAGTGCATGCACACAAACACACACACACAGAAAGAAGGAACAAAAGCTTTGGGAATCAAAAATACTCTATCTGCATGTACTCTGTCATGCTGTTCATCTGTTTTATCATTTGGTGTCGCAGACAGCCCATTAAATTGATTTCATGATCCACTTAGGATCAGTTTGTAAAACATCAACTTACTTACTGTGTTTATTGGATGCATACTATAATAATGTTTCTATAACAAGCCAATGAAGTAGGCACCACCATTAGTCCCATTTCTTACATGAGGCAACTGAGGTTACTAGTCTTAAGCAGCACAGTTAAGGAATGGCAGAGCTTGTGTTATGAAGAAATCAGAGCCCACATGCTTAATTGCTATATTATATTGTCGTGTTTCTTATCTGGCTATCTGGATGGATGAGAATAAATCTTAATAAAGATAAGAAACCAGTAAATAAAAGATCTTTTGAATATGAACTCCTATTACATATGGATCGTATCTTTTATATCCATAAAACAGATGAGAACATGGGCAAACTTAACAGTATTGCATGCCAGTGACCAAATCAAGGATTGTGGAATATTACTAAGGGAATGAAAGAAAAAAATGGAACCAACGTTATTTACCTTGCCAAATTGGAATTTTTCGTAGAGATCTTTAAGATTTCTAATCTCCTCTGTATCCTTTTATGAAATGCTAGAAAAACATAGCCATTTATATATACACTTTGATGCAGTGTACGTGATGACTTAGTACACACACACACACACACACACACACTCAGAAAAGGCTTCACAAAACAACATTTATTCTAATGATGTGTGATACATTATAGTTTCCATTTTCTTTTAATTTTTCAAAATGCTGGCCAGGACCCACTAAATTGAGGTTTACCTGCTTGCATACATTTTCCCGAGCATCTGCCACATTTCGGTGTCAGTTCCTTGGGGAATAGCTGTGTCTCCAGAAATTCTCTATTAAAAATTCAATTATCTTGTGTGAGTAGTGACACTTTAATCCATTATCAGTTTTTGACAACTTAATGGGAATTAGATTATCAGATTCAATTCAGTGTAACAAATATTTATTGAAAATCACCAGGAAGACTCTGTGCAAGGTCCAAGTAACTATCTTTAGAAGCTGACTGCAAGAGCAGAGAAGGAATAAGATAGAAGTGGATAACTTTGGATGGGGGGAAGAAGAGGATGCTGGAGCCCAACTGCCCTCTGACAAGCTAATGATGCAGAGTTGTGCCGGATGAGCTGCTACAGGGCAGGGCCTGGGGCAGTCTGAGTCCCCAGGGATCCTAGGGAGTTCTGAGGAAGAACTGGTGGTAAAACAAGCTGGCGTCAGAAGCAATGACACTCCAGTACCATGGAGCACACCCAGCACCTAGATCTCAGTTTCTCATACGTTCTCCATAAAAGGATCCAATGCTTCTTGGAGAAATGACTGACTATAGGACTGAGGCAAGATTAGCCTGGAGAGTCTTGTATTGCCAGAAGGTAAGAAAGTACTAGAAACAAAACAACAACAAAAAACAATCCACTGTGACTCTATGAGTATGTAAAAGGGAAAAAAGAGCCAACTGAAAGAGAGCTCCCTTGACCAAACCTGGAGCAATTTGAGCAACAGAATTAATGATGTAGTATTAGATTATAACCCAAAGTATAAAATAAATAGCTGTGAGCACATACTGATAAATTACGAAACACATTAAAAAAATGGGAGAATAGACAAATCTCAAGTGCAGAACTCCAAATAATTTATCTACATAGATACTCTACCCACAAGGAGGTGGCACATAAACCCTATCTCTTAAGTGACTTCTTTCCAAAAAGCACAGCATGGAAAGGGGGAAAGAAAAGCAGTGTTACAGTGGAGAAACCTGATAGACACCACCTCAGCCAGGCAATGGGGGTTGAAAGCAACGATGAGTTTGATTGATAGCGGGTAACTTTGAAATGATGATGAAAGTAGGGCTTTACCTCTGTGGTGTTTTTTTCCCAGTCTAATTATGGGACTCAGTCTAATTATGAGGAAAAATATTATTAAAAATTTTAGGGACACTACAAAATGCGTGACCAGTATTCCTTAAAACCACCAAGGTCATAGGGCGCCTGGGTGGGTCAGTCGGTTAAGTATCCAACTTTGGCTCAGGTCAGGATCTCATGGTCCATGAGTTCAAGCCCCATGTCAGGCTCTGTGCTGTCAGTTCACAGCCTGGAGCCTGTTACGGATTCTCTGTCTCCCTCTCTCTGCTCCTCCCCTATTCACACTCTGTCTCTGTCTCTGAAAAAATGAATAAACGTTAAAAAAAAATTAAAAAAAAAAACCCACCAAGGTCATTAGAAGCAAGGCAAATCTGAGAAACTGTCAGAGCCAACAGGAGCCTAAGGACACATGATCGCTAAATGTACTGTGGTATTCTGAATGAGAGTCTGGGGCAGAAAAAGGATATCACATAGAAAACTAAGTAAATTTGAATAAAGCATGGAATTGAGTTAATAATAATGCATTAAACTTGCTTCATTGGTTGCCTCACATGTACCACAAGATGTGGTACATCTTGTTACAAGATTCTATACATCTTGTATAGATTCTGTACAAGATTCTATAAATCTACTTTAAAATTAAGAGTTTATTTAAAAACAAAAAACAAAAAACTTGGCACCACAATTGGTGAAACTTTGGCATCACAGTCTCCAACAAAACAAATTTTCTTCCTTATACCTCAGCCTCCAGCTGGCTTTACCTATGTTCAAAAGTAGATTTTCTCCTTTTTTCTACTTGAGTGCTAAGTCGCCAAATTAATTCAAGTTTAAAAAGCTGGTAGCAAAACCATTAGCAGTGGAGGTGGGTGACTGAAATGATGCATTTTCAACATCATCAGAGCCCTCTGGCACACAACTCCTTATATAAAACAAATAAAGTGTTACGAGACAGTAAATTGAATATGATGTAATGCCAAATGATCAATTCAACGTGCCTTGTCAACAGAAAAATAGCAACTCCCTGCAGAAAATCAACCAAGTAATTGCTGTGTATGACACAGATAGTGTTCTCCTTGGAGCAGCTGCTGATGCCTCCGGAGAAGGGGAGGGGGCAGGTGGCGATAATGTCACTGCCTCTTTTTAAGTCATTATTTCATTTTCCCTTTAGTTTTTTTCTCCTCTTTTGGTTGTTGTCACTAGTTGGTCTCTGTGGAAAGAGTTAAACGGATTTGTGAGGTTACTCAGCACAGCCAAAGTTGAATAGCTTCCAGATTGTTAATACTCCACAGTACTTCATCCTATTGTGATGAGCTCCTTTCTTTTAGGCCCTCTGCCCAACTGCTCTTCCCCTTGTAGATAGAAGCTTAATATTCCTTGGCTCCCTATGTGTCCAGAGCTATGCTAAGGCTTTATGGACACTAACTTGTAAATCACTCGAAATGGCTCTATGACTAGAGGATTTAGTTATAGGTGAGAAAACTGGGGCTTAGGAAGCTTATGTAATTTGCTCAAGACCAGAGACTTACAACTGGCGCTTGTAAGATCACCCAGGCGATCTGACTTCAGAGCCTACACATTTTTCCAATATACCACCCAGCCTGTACCACATAGCCTGTGTACAGGAGGTCGTCACCTGTGTGCGTGTCTGCTTCCCCTACTAGACTGGAAGCTCAGTAAGGAAGTGGACTATACTGTTTTTAGCTGTCTCTTTTACATGGATCCCTAGAAATAATAAAAACACTTTATAATTATTTGTTAAATAAAATACACACAGCGTACAAAGTACTATTTTGTTTCTGTGTTTTTTTAATTTTTAAAAAAATGTTATATTTATTTTTGAGAGAGAGAGAGAGAGAGTACGAGCGGGGAAGGGGCAGAGAGAGAGGGAGACACAGAATCCAAAGAAGGCTCCAGGCTCCAAGCTGTCAGCACAGAGCCTAACACCGGGCTCGAACTCAAAGTGTGAGATCATGACCTGAGCTGAAGTTGGAGGCTTAACCAACTGAGCCACCGAGGTACCCTTACTTTGTTTCTGTTTTAAAATGCATATTGTAGAGGCGTCTGGGTGGCTCAGTTGGTTAAGCAGCCCACTTCGGCTTAGGCCATGATCTCACGGTTTGTGAGTTTGAGGTCCCACATTGGGCTGTGTACTTGAATTCTGTTGTCTCCCCCTCTCTCTCTTCCCCTCCCCCGCTCATGCTCTCTCTCTCTCTCTCGCTCTCTCTCTCTCTGTCTCTCACAACTGAATAAACGTTAAAATTTTTTTTAGTGCATATTGTACATATAAACTACATTGACCTAAAAAAGAGGTGAGGTCTTGCTAATGTTTTCGTTTCTTTTTCTTGTTCTTTATTGTTCCTGACATCAAAGGGCAAAGTAACCAAGGAAACTTTGTAAGCAGGGATGTTCAGAGAAGGAAATAGCCAGTGACAAGTGTTCCTTTTTTAGTTGCACAAAATCAGGTTTGAAATAACATTTCCTTGAATAAAGGTTTTCGGGAAGGATGCCCTACCCTGAATTATTTGCATAGCCAGCAGGGTAGTGTGATTATCTGGAGTAGAAAATCGCTTCGTGAAGTGGCCCAGTCCTTCCATGAGAGGCAAAACATGATTAGTTGTGACACAGAGGACTGAGGAAAAATGCCCTGGCTACCTGGGACTGGTAAGCATCCACATGTTCACATGTTTTGGGACTTGCTAATAGTTTGCAGTGCACTGAATAACTCTCTGAAGGAAGGAGAATGCATATCTTTGAAGACGTAAAGATGCCAGAGGACCAATGAAACACACGCCTCAGCATCTTTAAATGGGAGCAGCAACATTGCTCCAAGACTTTCCCATCAGCTCATGCATTTTGTAATGTGGACTGAGAGGAGAGTTTTGGAACCTCGTAGGCATTCCTTAACACTCATAAATAAAAGGGGATCTTTATTAAATAACTCTGACAGGGGATCCTGCAAGGGAACTGCCAAGAAGATGTCAAATCTGGGAAATCAGTCAAGTAGGAAGAAATGGTGGCAGAGTGATTTTTAATTTTTTGTCACCAAGACCTATAATAGAAGGTGAGAGAGAGGTGTCTGAACAGAATAAGGATACAAAGTAGAGGGAGAATACAAGGGAAGAAGATTGAAAGAATAAGTGAGAAGAGGGTGTATGAGGAAAAGAGAAAAAAGTAGGAAGGTGTATTCATTTTTAGGTCTGCCGTAACAAGTTATTAAAACCAAATGGCTTAAAATGACATAAGTTCATTTAACTCACAGTTTTAGAAGCTAGAAGTCCAAAATTAAGATGTCAGCAGGGTCGTGCTCTCTACAAAACCTGTAGGGGAGAATCTTTCCTTGACTCTTCTAATTTTTAGTGTTTGCAGGCAATCCTTGGCGTCCCTTGGTTTGTATATACATTATGTATATGCATTATTCCAACCTCTGCCTCCCTTGTCATGTGGCTGTCTTCTTCCTCTGTCTCTTCTGATTGTTTTCCCTCTGTGACTCTGTGTCCAAATTTCCCCTTTCTCTAAGGACACTGGTCATAGTGGATTAGGGGCCCACCTTACCATATTATGATCTCATTTTGACTAATTGCCCTAACACTGTTTCCAAATAAGTTTCCATTCTGAGATACTGGGTGTTAAAATTTCACCATATCTTTTTGGGGGACACAACTCAGTACCACAACAGAAGTCTTTACCAATTAAAATTAATTTCAAAATGTGGTCTGGAAAGAATAAGATTTCTTATCAAAAGCCATAAAATCTTCTGAAGAGAATTATCTACCATTTCTGGCCTTTTGGATATGTATGTGCTTTCATTCACTGCCTTCGGAGGAAAGCCTATTTCATCACCTTGGGGATGGAAGTCTGTGTTGACTGGGTGAGACACAGCTGTATGAGGAAAGCTGAAGTGGTGTGATACTTAATTTTGCATATACAAAATGATAGTCTTGCACTTTGGACTTCCTATGCACAAGATGAGAGAGAAGATATGAATGGAGATCACTGATTTACAAACAATCCATGAACCATAAAGTTCAGAGGACTCATTAAAATAGCAGCTTCGTAATGCAGGGAGTATTAGTTGTGTTGTTTAGTTATGTAACTCTAGTTCCTAGACCAGAGCCTGGCAGAGTCGTCTCTCTAAAAATTTCTGTTGGATGAATAAATGGAGGAACTGATGGGAACTAGTGTTGGGTAGTGGAAATCTTAGAGACTACTAAACTGAAGATGCTGGTTTCAAACTCCAACTCTACAATCCACAATTGTGGGATAATAGCAATGTCACTTGTCATTCTGAGAAGCCGTATTCTCACATGTAATAACATAATTATTAAGCTTTTATAAATATCAAATGCCAAGGAACATTAAACACCTAGTACGATGCCTAAAATGTTACACTGTTGGGTAAAAAACAATGTTCTTTTATTTCGTCAGTGATTCTTTCAGAGATGCAAGAATATATAAAGAAAATGATACAGAATTCTTCACTTCAGAAGACTTTCACTGCAGATAGCAAGGCATACAAAAGATAAGGTACCTTAAATGATTAAAATAAAAATTACATCTTGCAGTAGTGACCCTCGAAAACTGCTCTAAGATTTCAGAACATAAGACATATGTAGGAAAAGCCATCTGCCTATTTCCCCATCTCAGATACATTTTTCTTTCACAACAACACACACTTCTAAGTACTCTACTTCTAAGTACTCTACTAACTAAATGTCCTGGTGTAACTTAGAGTCACTATTATTTTAAATTATTTTTCTCAAATACTGCATATAGAAATTAAAAAAAAATAATGTTTATTTTTTAGAGACAGAGAGAGAGAGAGAGCACACCAATAGGGGAGAGGGAGAGAGACAGGGAGACAAAGAATTTGAAGCAGGCTCCAGGGTCCAAGCTGTCAGCACAGAGCCCAATGCAGGGCTTGAACTCATGAATCAGAAGATCATGACCTGAGCCAAAGTCAGACACTAACCAAGTGAGCCACCCAGGTGCCCCTCAAATATTTCAGTTCTAATCTGTCAATGTTAACTCTTTATCAACTGCTGGACTCAATGCAGTGTTACATGGTTTATTTGATGTCTTTTGATGGCAAGGGACAAATTATCTTTCAAGAAACCTCAAATATTGGGGATGGAAGGGGTATTAGGAAGATATACACACCCAAGAGGCCAGAAAGATCCCAGCAATACAACTTTAGAAGGAGCACATAGCAAGGGAGTGCAGTGGAGCCTGCCTTCAGGAAGAAGGGGGATCATAAGAAACTCATAGAGTTCACCTGGGAGGACACTCAGACTCAGAGACTATGAGGGGGATTTAAGAGGCAAACAATCTCTGAATATTTCAGGTTTTGTGTTGAACTTGCACTGCTACATGTACATCTACTTGTTCTTTTTCTCTCTCTCCTTTTTTTCCTGATATTCAACTAACATCTTTTTCACCCCCTAATCGGTGATCCCTTTTCTATTGCATATCTTATTCTGAATTTTTATAAATTCTGCTTCCTCTTTATTTTGTCATGATAGCCTCTAGGTTTTCCAGCAGAACTTGCTCCTGTTTTATTTTCTCAGTTTATTCCTACTCTCAAGTTCCTGAAAAGAGTTTCTAGAAAGGTCTGGGGGTATGCCAGGCACTGTGATTGGCTTTTCTGGTCAAGCTCCTTGGTGCCCTCCAGAGGAACTTTAGGAACTGTACATCCTCACTCTCTTGAGGGGCCACCAGAAGCTTCAGTGGAAAAATTAGCCAGAGCAAGAGGAAGCTGACATTGAAATAGTGGACCAAGACCTTATCAGTCAATACCCACTTAGCCAAGGCACCCATCTTTAATGGAGACCAGTTCCTTGTTCCATAAAATGCAGATAAGCATATCTGAAGAACAAATTAGGTAATGCAGGCAAAAAAGTATTGAAAAGTCTAAATTCCAATGTACACATAAGCTATTTCTACTATTACTGTTGTACTATATAAAGATAAGAAACCATTGAACTAAAGCACTTGAAAAGAAATCAAATAAGAGAGGTAGGAAGGACATTTTCTTTGTTAAAATAATATAATTAACTTTTTTAATAATCCATAACATTTTCTCTGTAATTTTTATTGTATATAAAATGTCTACATTATATGTGAGTTAAATACAGTTTTCTAACAGTTTAGCATTAACTGGTCTGCATTCTAATTGGGGGTGGAGAAACCATAAATCAATGGTGAAATCAGTATTCCTTAATACCCTCCTGCAATCAGCTGTCACTTTCCTTGGGCTAGTAAGCAAAAGGCTATTTGCAAAGCTGCCAAACCTTAGTACCCCATGCTGCAATTTGAGCCTATTTTCTTTTATTTTATCCATCATAGAAAGGAACAACAGCTGGACACATCAATTTGCATAATAACCTCTCCTGCTTGGAGACTGTTAGGTCAGGTCTCCACTCTTGCTAACATATCTCAGGCAGAACCTCTCTGGTTGTCTTTTGTTCTTCTCATAGCGGTAAGAACTATCTTTTGACCAAAGCTGTATTTCCTGTAAGCATTTGGGTGCCTAACTATGTAAGACTGCTTTTCTAAGTCTATTACATTTCCTTAGTTGGGGAACATATGTTTGTTTTTTTTTTTTAATTTTTTTAATGTTTATATTAGAGAGAGAGAGAGAGAGAGACATCATGAGGGGGGAGGGGCAGAGAGAGAGGGAGACACAGAATCTGAAACAGGTTCCAGGCTCCGAGCTGTCAGTACAGAGCCAGAAGCAGGACTTGAACTCGTGAACCATGAGATCATGACCTGAGCTGAAGTCGGATGCTCAACTGGCTGAGCCACCCAGACACCCCAGGGAACATGTTTTTAAAACAAAAACTCCCACCCCCAATACTTCTTTATTAATTAATATACTTGCTACGATTCTGGAGTGGTTTGAGTACATTTTTACTCTGTCACTGCTGTGACTTCTTTAACATCAAATTCAACTGACGTTAAATCCTTGGATAGAAAGGAAATTTGGGAATTAATGTTGTCCTGATTACCCTGTGAGACATTTTGGAATCTCAGTGATAAGTAATGCACACATATTTCCAACTTTGTACAATATTTTCTCATATGGATAAGCCCTGTAGAATTCAGGGAAAGAAATGCATTTCCTTGTAATGAAAACAAGACCCAACACAGAGTAGAATCCTTTCTCACTTCTTTGTGAGGCCCCCTAAACTTCTTGATTTGTAGTTACCTCATGGAGAGCTAAACCAGACAAAATGCAGAGATATTACTTTAAAGAATTTACCATACAATATTAAACTTTAGAATTGATGAAATATGCTTCATTTCATTTTAGGAAAGTACATAAAATATCAACTTAAAAATCTTTCTATATAAAAATGATTTAAAGAGATAAGAATATAGTTAAGATAATTTTCATAGATTTTAAATAAAATTGGAACTGATGGAAGATGTTGATCAAAACATTTAAAACAAACAAAATCAGTTAATCAGGCTCTCACTTGTGGCCTCATGAAGTAACTGGTACTGGACTAAACTTTTTACTTAAACGAAAAACAAAACTATGAAACTTGTGGAAATAATGTGGCATGATAGTTTTCAGGTATCAGGCAGTAGGCAAAACAAGATTGTGATCTATTGAAAAGAAGAAACTCATGAGATGAAACCAATAGTCTCTCCGCCTCTCTGCATGGAGACAATTTGAGTACGGTGTTGATACGTAGAGCACAGGAAGATCATGGTAGATGCCCTGAATTGAAGACATCAGAGTTCAGGATTGTTGGAGAGCAGTGGACTACATGGGGAAGTGTATGTAGAATCATATGAGAAGGATCCCCATGAATTCTTCATTAAACGTAAAGTCAAACATGCAAAAGGTGAGGTTATGCAAGTGTTGTCCAAAATCGGCCTGTGATAGAGCAGAAAATGAAACAGAGATACGAGAGATTGGGCAGTGCTGGAAGAAGGTGAATTCTGGTTTAGTCAGAGTAAAGAAATCATTTTAACACCCAGAACGTGCAGCTAAGACAACAGAAAAAACATGCCTCAGGAGCAATGACCATGGTTTAGAGGAAGGTTTGCTTTAGACAGACCTGCCCTAAGGTAAACTTACCAAAATTCATAAGGGACTCAGAATTTAGAGTGTGAGTCTTGCCATGATCGAGAACATTAGGAAACACCTTGCGTTTTCCACAGATGTTGGAAAAACAAAAAACAAGCTAGAAATCATACATTTTGCATTATCTAACCATGGTGGGTTAAATTAGAATTCAGTAACAAAATAGCATAAAAACCCCAAATAGTTGAAACTTAAATTATACTCTTCTAAATAGCCCACATATCACAGAATAAATTTCAAGCAAAAAAATATATTTTTAAGATAAAGGATATTGAAAATACAACATATTAAACTTTTGTATGGGAACTATCTAGAGGAATTCTTGATGGAAATGATAGAATCTTCCACTTTAACAAGCTAAAAACATGTTATAAATTATAAACTAGAAAAACTATTATGAATTGTAAAGTAGAACACAGAGAAATTTATCCATGACAGCACTTCTTGTTGATAAATTTGATATCCCTCATCAACGTAGGTGTAAAAATCCTCATTAAAATTTTAGCACAGCAATGTAAATAAAGGATAATATATTATTACCAAAAAAAGGATGGAATTTAAAGAAAGCAAACATAGTTTTCATATTTAAAAATCAATGCCATTCCCCACATTAACAGAATAAAAGAGACAAATCATATGATCAGTTCAATGAGTGTAGAGAAAGGATTTGGCAAAACTCAATGCTATCCATGGCAAAAACTCTTAGCAAACTAGGAATAGTGTATAATTTTCTCAATCCAATAAAGGATATATATGAAAATCCTACTGCTGACATTATACACAATGGTTAATATTGAATGCTCTCTCCCTGTGATTTGGAGAAGTCAAGGATGCCCGTTCTCTACCTCTTTTATTCAAAGTTGTGTTCTTGGTCATAGATAGCAGAATAAGGTGGCAATAAGAAATAAAAGATATAAAAAATAAAGAAGAAAAGAAATTGTCGCAATTTATAGATGGTGTGATTATTGATACAGGAAACCCTATGCAATCTAGAAAAAAGCTATCATAATTATTAAGTCAATTTAACAGTTTTCATTTACAAGAGCCTACAAAATAAATGTTTAAGAATTAATTAATGAAAATTGCCCAAGACCTCTTCACTGACAACTACAAAACATTGCTAAGAAAAATTAAAGATTACCATGTTTATGAACTGGAAGATTTAGTATTGTTAAAATGTCTATTCTTTTCTCATTGATCTGTAGATATAACACAATGTGAGTTAAAATCCTAGAAAGTATTTTATACAAACTGGAATTGCTTTTCAAATGTATCTGAAAATGCAAACAACTAAAATAGCCAAATCAACTTTAGGGGGGGCAGGGAGAAGAACATATTTGAAGGACTTACACCACCTGATTTCAATAATTTTTAAAAAGTTTCACTTATTAAACTATATGGTATTTGGGTAAGAATAAATACAAAAATTAGTAGAACAAAATAGGGAGTTCATGACAGGAAGTACACATATATGTTCATTTTTTTTTTCTACAAGGACACCAAGCTAATCCAATGGATAAAATTGTTTCTTTTTTTTTCTGCAGATAATGTTGAAAAAAAGGAATTTTTGAAAGGAAAAACAATTAATATTAAATTCTACGTTTTACCATTGAGAAAATTAATTTGTAATAAACAATAAAACCAAGTGTAAAGTGTAAAAGCAAAACCTATAAGGACAAGTAGGAAAAAAAAATTGTGAGCATGTAATTCAAAACTTGCATCTGACTGTTTATAGTATCTTTATTTATAAAAGCCAAAATATTTGGTTCAATCCAAATGTCCACTAGAGGTGAATGAATAAACAGATTGTTGTATATTATAATAGTGGAGCACTCTACAACAATACAAATAATGAAACAAAGTAGATGAGTCTCAAAAACATGATGAAATATTTTATGAACAAATACATACAGGATAATTGGATTTATGTGAATTTCAAGAATTTCTAGGGTGATAGAAATCACATCTGCATTTTCTGGAAAGAAGTTGGGAGATGAATTGACTGCAAAGAGACATAAAAATTCTTTCTGAATTATTAAATATTTTATGTCTTGATTGTTACATTGGTTACACGGGTATAACCATCTGTCAAAACATCAAACTGTCCACTGGAAATGTGTACATTTTATTATATGTAAATTATACTTAATATAGCTAACTTTTTAAAAATATTACTATGCTTCAGAAAGGTATTAATTTCTGTGTCCTGAATTAGTTCTTTTAAAATAATTTTTAGGGGCACCTGGGTGGCTCAGTTGGTGCATCAGACTCTTGACATCTGCTCAAGTCATGATCTCACGGTTGGTGGGATTGGGCCCCATGCCGGGCTCTGCACTGACAGCATGAACCTACTTGGGATTCTCTCTCTCTCCCTCTCTCTCTGCCTCTCCCCTGCTCATGGGCACATGTGCGTGCTCTCTCTCTCTCTCTCTCTCTCTCTCTCTCTCTCTCTCTCTCTCAAAATCAATAAATAAACATCAAACATAAAATAATTGTAAATAAGTGCTGGTAATTTTTTTCCTTCCACAGAACATATCTTCTATTTTATATTGACAATCAATGGGAATATGTTAGAATATAATGCTATTATACTTTATAAATTACTTCCTGGAAATGTGTTCTTCCTTTAATGAGGTAGAGTTTTATTTTAATATCTTCTTGACATTAAAAATAAATGCAGTTGTGAGGTTCTATCTGCTTCATTTCTTTTTACACACCTCCCACTTTTGCCTTGTAAACTGATTCACAGTCCCAGCATATCGTGCAGTCATCACTGTTTTCCACATTATTTGGTAGTGAAGTACACAGATATGTTTGTTTTGGATTTGTGTGATACATTTTATTTCTTAAGTGAGGTTGGCTTTTTTTTAACTTCATTTTTTTTTTTCTCACCCATATTTGAAATATATTCAGTAGATCCACAGCTTTCTGGTAGAGATTTCCATTTGCAGACTGTGTGTGAGATTGTGTGGTCACTCAAAATTTGGTGTGGATATTGAGACTCATATGGTCACACAGGCACCAACAGGGTATGAAAAAGTCTGGAACTCATGTAATGAGGCTTTCTGCAGGAAGAACAGGACAGATCTCAAGCAGGTCTGAAATAGCCTGAATGGGAGGTATTCTCTGAAAAGGAGAATGGCTTGGGTTTTTATGGTAGTAAAAACAGATTGGGAATCGGGTGAGGGTTCTGCCACAAGCAGGGGCTTGTATGGTTTGAACATCCCATTGGCACCAAAGGAAAGCACACCCAGGCTTTGTTACCATCTTGCCAAGATGTGGAGCTGAAGGGGAAGAGAGATGGGTGGAACTTGAAATCTGTTGGCCATTAACATTAAAAAAATGAGTCATATTGGGGCACCTGGATGGCTCAGTCAGTTGAGCACCTGACTTTGGTTCAGGTCATGATCTCACAGTTCATGGGTTCGAGCACCATGTTGGGCTTTGGGCTGATAACGTGAATCCTGCTTTGGATTCTTTATCTTCCTCCCTCTCTCTCTGCCACTTCCCAGCTTGTGTGTGTGCTCTCTCTCTCTCTCTCTCTCTCTCTCTCTCTGTCTCTCTCGTAAATAAACAAAGATTAAAAAAAAGAAAGAAAGCTTGGTGTTTCCTTAAAAAAATTGAGTCATATTTATTTTTATTACAGGAAGGAAAAAAGAAACAAAAATCAGATATCATGGAAATCAAAGTGTGTAATATTTAAAGTGCCTTAAGTCAAGTAGATGGACAGGCCTCGAAAGGTTGTTTTTGTTTTGTTTTGTTTTGTTTTGTTTTATTTTGGTTTGGTTTGGTTTGGTTTGGTTTGGTTTGGTTTGGTTTAAGTACGCTCATGTCAGAGAAGATAGTTTTATTTCCTGAATACAAATTTGCCTGATCTCCAGACAGGGAATATAGTCTTGACCATTAATGATACAGCTTGAGTCACCAAAAGATCATGGACAGTGTTGTTTGGATGGTCTGAAGTACTTTCTTGTAAACTTAAGCAGTCCTTATTCTATATACAAGTCCAGCTGGATAATTTCTAGTCTTTTCCAGTTTTCTTTGGGTCTTTGAATTGAAGCATACTTGCTTAGTTTCTTGTGACAATTGGATCTTGTCAGGAAGAGGAACTTTGAATAGCATGTATAACAGACAGTTCTTTCTCTGAAATAAATTTATTGACATTCTAATGCCCCCCCATCGATGTATAAACTATTTTCTGTTTGGTGAACCAGCTATGAGAGGAACTTTCAGGTAGTTGTTTGGTTTTGTTCAGAATTGGCTGCTTGGTATAGTTGGCACTGCTAGCTATACACAGGAGGGAGTTTTCCATCGAAAAAGAATCCCCAGCCATAAATTATTTGTTGGTCAGAGATCCAAGTTGTATTTGACATCTGTAATCATTAAAATAAAAATGACAAATACTCAGGTGGCAAACAATTTATGTGACTTGAAATGGAAAAACAGAACAAGCCAGAGAATTTGACGAATCATTCATCTTTCTTAAACTTAACTGTGGCTCATCAGGTACTTCTTATTTCTATCTCTTTAAGGTAGACTTTTGAAAAGTGCTCAGTTGTCCATATAAGTTATTTAATAACGAGTTTAATATGGGGGAATAAATTACATTTCAAAGGCCAGTATGTAAATTTTAAGGACTGGAGAACTGGATGTTACAAGTTTAACTTGAAGAAGTGTGTTTGCCTGAAGTATAAATCTTCAGGATGGTGAACATTTACAGTATATAGGACTACATTCGTACTATTTATGACCTATGTTTTTAGGATTTAAACTAGAAATAAAAGTAACTGTGTTTCTCAAAATTTATTCATTTGTTATCTCATCAAATATTTATTGAGAACTTATTACGAGGTAGGCGTTGTGCTAAATACTGTGCACATAATTCAAAAAAGAAAAAAAGAGGTAGTCCATACTTGCAAAAGGGGGTTTCTAGAGAAATGGCTGAGATGGACAAGTAAACAGGTGATTGAAATTCAGGGAGATAAGCTTGGTAATTATAAATACCTGTGCTGTGGAAGCCTAAGGACCTATTAGCCTTCAGAAATCAGGGAAGTCAGCAGGAAAAGTGATTTGGAATTTGAGAGGCTACACTATGGTAGAGTTGAGTGGGGAAATAATCAGATAATGAAGACCGAATACATGGAAGACAAAAGAGACCATGGCACATATGAAGAACTGTAGTAGAATGTGAGAGAAGCAGTCTCAAAAATGATACTGAATGAGTATTCAGAGGACAGAAGATAAAGGCTTAGGGAATGATTAGGGACTTTATCTTAACAGAAATAGGGAGGATTTAATCAAATTCATATTTTAGAATGCTCACTCTTTGCTTCAGTGTGGAGAATGGATCGAAGGGGGATAAGACTAGCATTCTCATGAATATGGAATCCAAACTTCACATCATCCTTTCTTTAAGTCATTGCCATAGATTTCCTGTTTTATAGGGGATGTAAAATGTACACTCTAAAGTAAGCACTTCTACTGTAAAACAGATTGCATTTAAGTAGGTGGTGAAACTCCACTACTAATTACTGTTGGCCAAATGTCCTGCAATCAATATAGAATGTTGCTTTGAAAACATAGCCAAATACCTTCTGGAGTCTTTATCAAGTAAACATATTTGGCATATATAAGCATGAATGGAAAATAGGCTTTTTTTAAAAAGTAGATTTTCAAACTTCGGATTTTTATTTTATTTTATTTAGTTTTTAATATTTTGTAATTTGGGTATATTTTATTTTTTTATTTTAAAACCAGTAGAGGAGGGGCATCTGGGTGGCTCAGTTGGTTAAGTGTCCAACTTCGGCTCAGGTCATGATCTTACCAGTTCGCAAGTTCAAGCCCCACATTGGGCTTTGTGTTGACAGCTCAGAGCCTGGAGCCTGCTTCCAATTCTGTGTCTCCCTTTCTCTCTCTCTGCCACTCCCTGCTCATGCTCTGTCTCTAAGAAGTAATAAATAAATGTTAAAAAATTAAAAAAAAAGACTTTCTTTAAAACCAGTAGAGGTGTTTTATAGCTTAAGATTTCATTTTAGATCTTTGAAATGTCAGATATTTTTTGTTAGCTTGATTTGGAGTAGAGTACTCTTCAATTTGGGTCCAAATCCACTGTTTTGTTAGGTCATTATTGATGTTAACATTTGTATTAATACCATATATGTTACACCTCAAAAATCTGAAATACCTAACTTGAAACTTTAAGAAGCTTATAGTTGCATTCATATATTTAATTTTTAAAATCTATTTATTGATATTTATATGATAATCATAATCTAGAGGTATTTTATTTATATAGATGAGAAAAATGAATTAAGGCATATAGTATTGGAAGTGAAACTAAGCAACTCAGTACCCAAGTGTTTTATAGATCTTTATAACTAATGTGAAATATACTTGAAGTAGAACTCATAACTTGTAGTTTTAAATCTCAGGATCAACTGAAATATAAACAAACTACCAAACAAATATTTCTTAGAGGGATTTGTTATTTTGGGGATTTTCTGTTAACATTTTAAAAGAGATAAGCTTATTGGGTGTTTATTTTATGAGAAACAGGAAATCTGAAGTTACATATTTAACCAAAATTGTTTTGCATAAAATAATGTAAATATTCCAAAAGCTGATTGTCATCTTAAGAAAATCAAATACTGTGGAAATTCAAATATACTCTCAGCCCTTGGAACTAGTAGCTCACAGTATTTTTAAATGAAATATCCTACTGGCTACGTGGAGTCAAAGGGTCCATGTTTGTGATGGAAGAAAGCACAAAGAAATGAGTGGCTTAGAGAGGATTGTAAAGGGGAAACATTTACTTCACACAAAAGACAAACATTGTTACCTACATCACAGGGAGCTTATTTTTATTTAAGGAAGTTATTTAGATTTCAAATCCTGTGAGAAAGAATGTAGAACCTGAATAAATAAAAGCCATATTTTATCTTTTCTGCACTTTTACAACACAACCAAAATCTCCTAGAGTTTGGCATTTTTATTATGTCTTACTGCCACAGTGTAATTATCTAAACTGTGTGTCCTTTTAGATTCAATCATTATTTCATTCAGCAAGTATTTATTGAGTGACTACTATATGTCATGCACTGTTACAGGCACTTGGAATATACAGTAAACATCATGTTCTAATGTTTACTTTTCCAGAGGTTATTTAGTAGTGGTATTAAATTGCAGATATTCCTGCAAGTAAGAAAGACCTCTAGTGTTTTTTTTTCTTTTAACTTATTTATTTTTTAACCTTTTTATTAGGGAAAGTTTCAAACACTTAGAGGTAGGGAGAACAGTAGGAGGAACTCTTATATACCCATCACACATTTCAACAATCATTAATATATAACCCAGTTTATTTAATACTTAGTCCTCTTCTCCTCTTCCCGTCCCTACTTGAATTATTTTTGTTACTTTTTATTGAAACATCGTAAGCACACAGATAAGTATACACTTTGTACCAACACATTTTCACAAAGGAACACATTTATGGAGTCAGTGTCTAGCTCAAGAAATAGAACATTGCCAATCCTCATAAGAGCCCTGATTTCCTCCGACACTGGGATGCTATTCATCTAATAGCATAGACGAATTTTGCCTGTTACTGTACTTTTTACAGTTTATAGAAAATACACATATATGGAATGATATACCATGTAGTCATTTGTGTCTGGATTCGTTTTTATGAAGTATTATATGATAATCACATGAATATGCATATCATATGTAGATGTATATATCGTGTGTATCATATGAATATACCATAATTTTTTCTTTCCAGTCTACATTTGAGTATTTGAATTATTTGAATAGTTTCAGGTTAGGCCTAAAAAAAAAAATAGTGCTTCTGTGAACGCTTAATATAGACTGTTTAATGAGGAAACGTTATGTCAGGTATATACCTAAGAATGGCATTGCTGAGCTACAGGGTATGTGTGTGGTCAGATTTAACAGATTCTGCCACATTTGTCTAAAGTGATTTCTAACTTGTTCTCCCTCAGGCAGAGTGTCCTTTCCCTTTGCTCCATGTCCTCATCAAGACTTGTGTATTTCAATCCAGTTATTCTAGTAGGTATGTAGTGTATCTGCTATGGTTTTAATTTGTATTCTCTAACAACTATTGAAAATAATTACCCTTTCTTTCCTCTCCTTCCTTTTCCCGTCCTTCTTCTTTATTGTTTTTGTTGTTGTCATTTGGATATCTTTTTTTATCAAGTCTTTTGACCATTTTCTTTTTTCCTTTTTTTAATATGTGTAGTTCTTTATTTGTCTTAATGTTTATTTATTTATTTTGAGAGACAGAGAAAGAGAGAGAGAAGCAGAGAGAGGGGGAGAGAAGGAATCCCAGGCAGGCTTCACGCTCAGCATGTGGAGCCCAGTGCACGGCTTGATCCCACAACCCCGAGATCGTGACCTGAGTGGAAATCAAGAGTCAGATGCTTAACTGACTGAGCCACTCAGGCTTCCCAATTTATACTTCTTTAAATAATCTATATGCACTCTATTTTCCTTCTGTGATGTGGGTTACCTTTCAACTTTCTTAATAGTGTCCTGATTAACAACATTCCTAGATTTTAATATAGGGTTAACTTTTTTTCTTTTTTTAATGATTGGCACTTTTAATTTTTGGAATAAGAAATATTTAAGTATATCAAGATTACAGATATTCCTCTGTGTTTGTGTCTGAGAACTCTATTGTTTGCCTAATACATTTCAACCTACAGTGCATCTGAACCTACTATCTACAGTGTCTGGCATCTTTTAAAAATTTGCTAAATGTTTTATTTATTTATTTATTTATTTATTTATTTATTAGCACAGCCTAACTTTATTTATTTATTTATTTATTTATTTATTTATTTATTTATTTATTTTTAAGTACAGCCTGACTTTTACAGTAAAGATATCCTCATATAAAAATAAAGTTATTCCCAGTAGCTTAACAAATAGTTATTAGAGATGTTAGAAAATAGCTAATTAATACGGGTAAATAGGGCATGTACATTTGTTTTTATTCCCTATTGATATCTCACTGAAACAAATGTTTAGGTGCTAAGAAAGCAGTCATTCTGTAACACCACATAAAATTTAATGAAAATTACCAATTAATTTCTGTAGAAATGGAAATCAAGTGGTCATGAGTGGCAGATGAGACAAATTGCGATTTAAGTGGTATTTATGTGGGGAGGTGGGCATTCTTTGCGAGGCCATAGAACACCATAGACTAGGAGACCACAAAGGTAGCAGACAGGATGAGTGAGAATTTATTCTGGAAAAAAAATAATTAGTGGGAAAGACAACTGTAATAGTCAGACCCAATAAGCTTGTCTCACTCATACATCAAAAATATAGGTGGTTAGTATTTGCTTCGTGGCAAACACACCATATAAAAACAACTAGAATGTCTTTTTCTAATGAATTTTAGCCTTGCAAATATAAGGTTTCTTTTCGAGGAGTTAATTCAACTAGATAAAGTCCATTTTATTTTGAAAATACATGTTCTCATCATATAGAATAAAAAGACATGGATTGAGAATATAAAAGGAAGAGATACAGTAACAACAGTGAAGAGAAGAAATTTTTAAAGAAATATTAAGGAACTATTTCCTAGAACTGAATAAGCACATGATATTGTCTTCAGATGGAAAAGGCATACCAAATGCCCTTTTAGCACAATGAATGAAAATAACCACAGATAAATGTATATATTTTGAATTTCAGCAAAGCACTGCTTTGCACTGCTTCCAACATGGGGCAAGAAATAATCAAGAAACAAAGGAATGAAAAAATACTGCCATCAAATTTTCATCTGCAACAGGGAATACCATAGACAATGGACAATGGAGTTTTTAGTGTTTTGAGGGATAATAATTGTCTGTGTAAATTTCTATACTCTACACTGCCAAATTATCACTAAGTGAAGGACAAAAGAACAACATATTCAAACATTCAGGAATTTTGATAGTCTACCTTCTGTTAACTATTTACCTGACAAGTTATTAGATGTACTTCTAGCAAAAGGACAAAATAAACCAAGAAAACCAAAGACAGGTGATGCAGAAATGAGTTGGTCTAGCAAAGAACAGAAATGAAGGAAAGGTCTGGGAGCCACGTGCTCTGAGATGGATGTTTCTTAGACAAAAAAGAAAGTAAAAGCTTAATCTGATTTAATGAAGGATAAATGTGAAATGCCTCCCCAAAATGAGAAAGTGATTAAAATATTTTGAAAATCTCTTTACGAATATCTTGCAAACAAATTGTAGTCTGATTTTAGACAGTTGATTACCTAAAGGTGAATACACATTTGATATTGAAACTAGGAACATTTTTTAGAGTATCCCAGGGATATGGCTTTTGATGATCTATATTTAAAATAGTTAAACACTGGGAAGAGAATAGAAGGATTGAGTGTCAGCATAAGTGAAGGTAAATCTTTTTTCACATCATGGGGGTGATAAATATTTAAAATTGATAAATCAAGAAATAGAAGTGAAAGCATGTGCTTATGAAATAGGGAATACCTGCCAGAGAACTAAAATTAATAATAATAATAAAAATAAAGGTTGCCTTTAAGCAATAAGTCTAAGAAAGGCTGAGATGGAAAAATCTTACATTTATGGATAAGATCTCCAATTCTATTTGAATTTTTACCATGTGGCTGTATTATCGTCACAAAAATAAAAATAAATCTTAGTGATGTATAACATGTGCTTAAAGAAACATTTGTGAAAGTGTGCCAAATTGCTTTAAGTTTGAAGGGCTATAGAAAGGCAGACCATGATGTAAAAAATAAAGAGAGATTAAACTACCACAAAAAAAAACCACATGCAAGAGACCAACTTAGCATGCAAAGTTCTTTGCTGTTACCATGAAATAACTTAGGTTAACTTAAAATAATGGAGGGAGAAAAATGAGTGATTTTGAAGAGGAGAATGGCATGATCTTTTATGATGATGGTAATGGCAAGAACACTTCTGTTAAGACAGATCTGTATGTATTAACTAAGTCAGTCATGTACAAGATGTCTTAAATGGTAATATATTCTCTAGATAAATAGCCACTGGCCTATACACTGAGTTCACACTACCCCTTTCTAAAAGAATCACAACGCTGCAGAACCCTGTCTGGAAGAAATCTTTCATCCAAATCTTTGGACCAAGAAATATGTGTGAATATGTTGGGTGTTGGTTAATGTTTATACTTGCGTGTTCATGGTAGTCATGGTTGCAGTGGGGAGGAGTGGTAGAAAAAGGAGTTTTACTTTATCTTTTACTTTATCTTTGAAAGATAAAGTAAAACTGTTATGTCTAATGAATACATCAGCAGAGTTCTGAAGTTATTTTTACACACATCAAGGGTTGAAGTCTACTGTGTCACAGTACCATCTAAGATTCTGACTTGGAAAAATAGTGTGGCACCATCCCGTTCCTGTCCATTAACACCAGTACCTTGACATCAATATCAGAACCTTCTGTCCTCTCTAGTGACCTCAGAGTTCATGAAAATAAATGTAGTACTGTTTTCTTCTGAAAACACATTATATCTCTGTTTCTGAGATTTCTGTCAGGTTATCTGGTTTATAAGGGGAAATGAGGTCTGCTTATGAAAATGGTCATAGTCCATTTAGTTCACAAATACGGCATTTTCTTTAAAGGAGAAGAAACACAGCGTCTCTGGTAGTGTATAATTCATGCTGTATCTTTAACTTTCATCAATTTTTTTCCTTCTAGATACTTAGGTGATTTTCCCACAGAATCACTGTGAGATAAAGGGTCATATACTATTATAAGTAGAAGTAACTAAAGACCTTCTAGCTAGGAAACTTGTTTAAATCTGACAGTTGGTCATCTGCTATTGTTTTCCTCAGGTCTTATGAGTACTTATGTAAGGCTATTTACTTAGGTATTGTCCTATCTGAATTTTTTTTCTTTTTCTTTTTTTTAAGTTTTTTAAGATTTATTTTGTGAGAGAGAAAGTGAAGGAGCAAACAGGTGACAGAGAGAGAGAGGGAGAGAGAGAGAATCTCAAGCATGCTCTGCACTGTCAGCGTAGAGTCTGAAAGGGGCTTGAACTCATGAACCTTGAGATGATTACCTGAGCTGAAATCCAGAGTCAGACGCTTAACTGACTGAGCCGCCCAGGCGTCCTCCTTTTTCTTTATTGGGAAAGAATTTACAGAGATTAGGAAACTAAGATAAAAATGTTCTGGGGTACTTCAAGAACTTCTAAGCTGGTGAAGTGTTTACCAAATTATTATTACTATTTAAAGAATCAAGGGTCCTTTGAATTGCAGGAAAGGCAATTTAATTAATGAATTAATTTCTTTATTATTTCTTTATTCTTTCATGCTCAAATTCTTACAGATAAAATGATTCTGATTTAAACTAGTGAAAATGTTTTTGTACAATTAGAGAAATGCTCAAAATTATAGTTACAAGGTACCCAAAGATGTACTTTTTTTCTTATTTATTTAAAATTTTTTGTTTTATATTTATTTATTCATTTTGAGAGAGAGGGAGAGAGAGAGAGAGAGAGAACGTGCACAAGTGCAGGAGGGGCACAGAGAATGAGAGACAGAATCCCAAGTAAGTTTCACACCATCAGAGCAGAGTCTGATGCAGGGCTCAAACTCACGAACTGTGAGATCATGACCTGAGCCAAGATCGAAAGTTGGATGCTTAACCAACGAACCACCCTGGCCCCCCTCCAAAGATGTACTCTTTAACATTTTTTATAATCGAACCCTTCTTACTCAATAAATGAGTCACTTGACCCATACTTTGACCCTTTTGATAGATGATACAAAATTTAAAGAGCAATTATAATGCAGTAGATATACTATTAACAAGGCCTATATCATAAAAGTGTAAAACTTCCAACAGTTACCTATTTTATAAGAATATAATATATATTAAGCTATTTGTTAAATGCCAACTCAAGTTTCTGGTTGAATTTTGAATCAAGTCTTATCACCTTCTATGTAAACATGAAGACTATATGAATATGCATGCATATCAGTTCTGGTTCTGGAGAACACTGACTAGTACACTTGTATATACTTATAATTGAGTTGTAGTTAAAAAAAAGAGAAAGACCAGTGGCTTAAGAAAGTTGAAGAGCTCTGATCAGCACCAGTCTTGACCTTCTTCCATTTATGATACAGTGCCTTTAAGACAGCCATAACTATTGCCATCATCATCTTTTCAATTAGTATAATTTTTTGTACATTCATCCTAGAGCTGCGATTTCTAAGCATCTGATACATAAGGCAACATAAAACTTACTAAATCTGTCACTAGGAGAAATAGTTAATATGACTATTAAAGACATTTTGAAACTATAATTATAAATCTCCCTCAAAAGAAAGCCCCAGGACAGATGGCTTTACATGTAAAGTCTACCAAACTGTTAAGAAAGAAAAAACATCAATCTTATACAAGTTCTTTCAAAGAATAGGAAAAAGAAAAATGCTGGAATATACTTTATATTAGTTATCCATTGCTACATAAAACATCCTAAAACGTGGTAGCTTAGAACAACGTACATTAATTATTTTACAGTTTCTGTAAGTCAGGAATCTAGGCAGGGCTTCTCTGGGATCTCTGGCTCAATGTCTGTCCCAAGGCTGTAATTGAGGTGGAGTTGCTGTTAGCTGAGGGAGAAGACTGCAAGAAGAGTGGCTAGGCGGGTGAAATCAGGGCAGCTGCTCCAACATTTTAACTTTGAGATGCTTATTGAATATCCTGTTGGGGATACTAAGTAGCCAGTTGGAATATGGGTCAGGGCTCAAGGAAAAGGTCTGAAGTGAAAATATAAATGCGTGAGGCTAGATGAAATCTCCTGAAAATGAGTGTCATCTAAAAAGATACTAGGGCTGATCACTGGGGCACTCCACGTGAAAACATCAGGTAGATGAGGGGAATGGAGACTACACAGGGCAGCTAGAGAGCTAAAGGGAGAATAACAAACAGGAGCTTAGAAGCCTGAGGAAGGACTGACCAACTATACCAAGGGCTGCTATAAGATAGGAAAGAGGAGGATATTATGCCTCCTACCTATCAAGTGATGAATCTATTTTATATCAACTCAAAATTTTATAGAAACAGTGCTTTAAAACTAACATAAAATTAGAAGGGCCTGAAACCATCAAAGAAATTGAATAAGTAGTTCACGATTTCTCCACCCCTCTACGATTAAAATACTTCCCAGCCTCAGGAAACTGTATGAAATCTTCCAAAAATAGACAAACCTATTCTATATTAGAATGCTCCTCAGATAATTTTATAATGCTAATATAATCTGATCCAAAACCAAATGAGGACAATACAAGTAACCTAAATTATGTACCACTTTCATGCATAAACATAGATGTAATAAACCTAAATAAAATAGAGGAAAATTCAATTCAGCAATGTTTTAGAAATCTAAGAAATATTTATTTCAGCCTGCAAGGATGATTTAATTTTGAAAATCTATTAAAGCAATTCATCATATTATCAAATTAAAGGGGAAGAACAAATACATGAGAGAAAAACAGCTTTTTATAAAATTCAATATCCATCTGTGACATAAAGTGTTAACAAACATAGTGCTAGAACAGAATTTCTTTGAATTGATAATAGATATTTAATCAAACTGGTAAAATATATTGTACTCACTGGTGAAGCATTAGATAAATTCCCTTAAAGTTAAGGACAATACAAAAAAAAACAACTCCATTTCTTCATTACTAGTCATCATTTTACTGGAGGGTTGAGCAAATCAAGTGAAATAAAAAGAAAGAAAAAGGACATGGTAATTTATTATTTACAAGTAATAAAATTGTGTATAAAATCAAAGAGAATCTAGAAACTATTGCAACTAATAAAATATATCAGAGAATTAGAAGTAGGTATTAATATTCATAGAAGAGTAAAGGCTAAGATTATTCAAGGCAATGAAGAAAAAATATGAACAAGGAATTTACTTACAGTATATCAAGATTTAATTAAAGCAAAAGTATTTGAAACACCATGATATATTGCAGAGCTAGATAAACACACCAAAGGAAAGCAGTAGAGAACCTATATACAAATTCCCACGTATATTTGGGAACCACGTAATCAGGAAGTAACCATATCACATTAGAGGAGAATATGGGACATTTAAAAATAGTATTGTGATAATTGGATACTCATATGGAAATAAAGTAGGTCTGTACCTCACTCTATCCACAATAATCAAACTTTTACACTCTTATACAAATATAGGAAAATATCATTGTGAATCTAACATAGAAAACAAATAAGACCCAATAAGCACAAACTATAAATATGTACAAATATGGCTAGATTGTTCTTTGAAAACTATAGCCAAACTATTATATACATAGTAGGAATACAAGTGATGTATTTACCAAGATATTAACACACACTGACAGTAAAAGATACTTATTCAGAATATACAAAGAACTTCTAAAGCTTAGTAAGGACAAATCAATACAATTGGAAAAGGGGACAAAGTTCTGAATGATCAATTTACATAAGAATCCAAAAGGAAAATACACGTATTACAAGATGCTCATCATTACTTTTCATCAGTGAAATGTACGTTACAAGAACATTATATAATTTCTCACCTTTCAGATTGGGAAGAAAAGTGTTTTAAAAATCTATAAGGCTAGTTGCTGGCAAAGATGCAGTAAAATGATCATTTTTATAGGTTGCTTAGGAGATCATAAGTTATAACTACCACAAAACTCAATTTTGCAAAATAATCAAGTTGAAGATGCTCCTATCTCATATTTTAATGTCCATCAGTTTTGCTTCTACTTGTAGTACTCTAGACAAACTCTTTCAGAAGTTTATCTGGAAATAGAAATATGTAACCGGAGGGAAAATAAATGAATTTCCTTCAGTAGGGAGACAGATAAATTAACTCTAGTGTATTACTGCAATAAAATTCTATGTAGTAATTAAAATGAATGAAGTATCTCAGATGGAGATAAAGCTGAAATGCCTAAGATAAAATGCAACTTGTATGAAAAACAAGTGGCAAATATATATTTAACACTATTACATACATTTTGTAAATTTTCAAAGCACAAATAGGTATATATGTAATAAAGTTCCAGTAAAAGTATGAAAGTCTAAATGTAGTAGAGTAGTTCATCTAAAAGAAATAGAATATAGAAAGACCATGATAAACCAAAGGTATGTTCTAGTAACTGCAACAAGATCCTTTTGGGGTACAGAAGTAAGCCTAATGGGCACAGGATGAGATAGGCTTGGTGGTGTAAGGTTTGGGGGGGCATGTTGAATTTCGAACGAATGGAAACTAAAGTAAATGATACAATGGATGACAATCAGAACTGTGTTTTTTTTTTTAATTTTTAATTTTGGTTATATTTATAGATCTAGATGTAGATATAACCAAATCTACCATACTGACTATTTTTAAATATACTGGTTAAGGACATTAAATGCATCCACATTGTTGTTCAATCATCACCACTATCTATGACCAGAACAGTTTTCATCTTCCAAAACTCAAATTCTGCACCCATTAAATACCAACTCACCATTCCCTCCCACCCCTGGTAGCCACTATTGCACTCTCTGTCTTTATGAATTTGACAACTCTAAGTGTTTTACACAAGTAGAATTATACAATATTTGTCCTTATGTGTCTGGCTTATTTTAGTATAATGTCTTCAAGGTTCTTTCATGTTATAGCATGGATCAGAATTTCATGATTATTGGAGGTTAAACATATTCCATTTTATGTATATACAACATTTTGTTTATACCTTCATTTACTACTGGACATTAGAGTTGTTCCACTCTTTGCCTATTGTGGATAATGCTGGTTTGAATAAAAATGTACAAATACCTGTTTAAGTCCTTGCTTTCAATTCTCTCTTTTAAAGTTTATTTATTTATTTTGAGAGAGAGAGTGAGAGTGTGCTCACATGCACGCACACATGTGCATGAGTAAGGGAGGGGCAGAGAGAGAGAGAGAGAGAGAGAGAGAGGGAGAGAGAGAGAATCCCAAACAGGCTCCTCCCAGCTGTCAGCCCATAGCCTGATGAGGGACTCAATCTCATGAACCATGAGATCATGACCTGAACTGAGATCAACAGTAGGACGCTTAACCAACTGAGCCACCCAGGCACCCTTTAGTTCTCTTTTATATTTATTCAGAAGTTGAGTTGCTAGATCAAATGGTGATTCTGTGTTAAGTATTTTGAGGAATCCCCCACATTGTTTTCCACAGTGACCATGCCTTTTTAGATTCTATCAGCAAGCAATGCGCAGAATTCCAATTTCTTCATATTCTGACCAGCCTTTTTTTTTTCCCCATAATAAGCCACTCCAGTGGGTGTGAGGTGATATCTCATTGTGGTTTTGATTTACATTTTCCTAATGATTAATGATGTTGAGCATCTTTTCATATATTTAGGGTAAGAGAAAAGGGAGACTAAGGAAGAGAAAAAGACAATGAGTCTTCTGTAACCAGTCTGATATGCATTAGGTCAGAGCCCTGTGGACAAGGACCATTCTTCCCATTTCTACAGAGAATATGGCCAATGAGGACCAATGGGAAGCAGCAGGATGCTGGTCTGTCATTGGGCATTACAGGCTCAGTAGGATAGTCATCCCTTAGAGAAGCATTAGCTGAGTACACATGGAGACGGTGTCCTGCTCAGTGGGCATGGAGTCGCCCAGTACAGGCTGAGAAGACCCCTATGGCAGATGAATATGAATATGGGTTGTTAGAGACCACATGTGAAACCCTCCTGGGGACAACCAGCAGTAATAGTGGAGATGCATAAAGGACAAGATTAAACAAATGCAGATGGAAGCATAGAGGGCGTTTCAGATTTCTCACTGAATGCATGTTTTATCATAGAAATGACTCTGCGTGTATACTGTGCAACATGTAGAATAATATTTGGAAGACTAGAGCTGAAGGGCAGAGCATCAGGATTGTTTCCCTAAAATGCAGTTACCTCAACTTTTGACCTTCTGGAAATCATTTGACCTTTTTTTTTTTTTGAAAAATTTTTAATGTTTATCTTTTGAGAGAGAGACAGAGACAGAGAGAGAGAGGGGGGAGGGGCAGAGAGGGGGGGGGAGGGGCAGAGAGAGGGGCAGACACAGAGGCAGGATCCAGGCTCTGAGCTGTCAGCACCCAGCCTGACAAGATGTGGGGCTCGAACTGACAAACAAGAGATCATGACCTGAGCTGAAGGCAGCACTTAACCAACTGAGCCACCCAGGCGCCCCTGAAATCATTTGACCTTTTAAAGTCTTACTTTCTTTTCACAAAACATTTGGGGAATAAGACATATCACATCTTTTTCTTTTAATATTCATTTATTTTTGAGAGAGAGAGAGAGAGAGAGAGAGAATGTAAGCGGGGGAGGGGCAGAGAGAGAGGGAGACACAGAATCTGAAGCAGGCTCCAGGCTCTGTGCTGACAGCTCAGAGCCTGACGTGGGACTCAAGCCCACAAACTGTGAGATCATGATCTGAGCCGAAATTGGACGCTTAACCAACTGAGCCACCCAGGCGCCCCAGATGTATCCTATCTTTTTACAGGGCTTTTATAAAGCTACATAAAGATAATAAGTGGGGGAAATCTTTGGAACAGTAGAAAGCATGCCAGATGTGATCATGCCAACCTTGACAACTAAAAGGAGACATGACAAACTCTAGTTCGCTCTCTGACAGTGCTGTATTATTTGCTGGAGGAGGTTGAAGAGCTATATTGTCTGCTACAAGTCTAGTGCCAGTCTGGAGCAGACTAAGAATGACTTCCTGCTTTCTAAAGAGTATAAGTAGTGTGCTTTTTGTCAAGGAGTAAAATCTAGAATTTATAGGCTAAGAGAAACATTTGTATTTCTTAATGTGAATTGCTGTCTCAACTACACATGACACAGTGTGGATGGACCAAGAAACACTTTGCCAGGACCTTCAGAAAAGATTCTGGGAAGTCCCACTGCTATTTATTTTGAAGCTTTAGGTTCCCAAATGAGTACCAAGTTAGAATTTAGTATTCTGCACATAACATCAACCATAACATCTCCAATACGTATACAAGTGAAAATTAGGTAATCAGCAATATGTGGAAATAAAACTGACATACTCAGAGGAAGCAAAAGGATACGAGTCTGTCATCCAGTGTTCTAAAACTGACACGTCTCTGACAATTGATGACAGTGAAAAAAAAACCTGCTGCTTTGTGCGCGAGATGACTCAATGCCATGATTCTTTCAGAATCAAAGAAATGTCAGCTATTATTAGTATTAACAGAAAGCTTAAATATGTGGTAGAGCAAAATGCCCCAGTAACATTCTACTTGATTCATGTTTTTCAAAAGCCCAATTTTTTGGCCTCAATTGGTGATGGATTCTACTATATAAAAGGATTGTTGATCTCTGGTTCTTATCAGAAGAAATGCAGTGGGTGGAAATATAAATTGTGAGCAATTTACATTGGTTTACGCTCTGTTGCTCATTTGAGAAAAAATTAAATACATTGCTTATATTATCTGTTATTATGGTCATCAACCAAACAGTTATGATTTATCAGAAATATAGCATGCAATAAGAATTTAAAAGACTCCCCCCCCCCCCCATCATCTCTGAGATTGTGTGTTTGGCAAAATACTGAAAGTACAGGGAGAGTGGTGCTGGGGAATAGGTTGGTGGGGAAAGTGTCAAGAAATTTAGCAATTTGATTCAATAAATATTTCTTTTTGTGCCCAGGGTGTGCTGGGTAGTATTCTAGGTGCTGGGGATATCAACTAACAAAATCCAAGTATTTCCACTTTTGTGACTCCTACATTATAGCTGGGGAACACAGATAAGAACAAACAAACAAATAAATAACACAAAGAAAATAGGATCAGAATACAGGGCACCAAAAATGCAAGTGTGGGGGAAGAATGGCAATTTTAGATAAAGAATTCAAAGTAGGCATCACAAGGATGGTGACATTTGTGTAAAATCCTAAAAGAGGTAGGGAAATTAGCCACTTAGGTTATATGGGTAATGAGCTTTCCTGGCAGAGGTAATAATCCGTGCAAAGGCCCTGATTCAAAATGTGCCCATTGTGCTCTAGAAACAGTAATGACTAGAGTGTTGGAGCAAGGTAAATGAGGAGGAGCAGGAAGAAGAAGAAAAGGTGGGGAGCATCATGCAAGGACTCATAGGCCTTTGGAAGGTTTTGGTCGTGTCCTCACGCTGGAGCTGTGGAAGGCTGTAGCAGAGGTCTGCCTTGTGTGTTAACAAGAATTATTCTTGCAGGATAGTCTATGGGGCAAGGAGAGAAGCAGGGAGACCAGGTAGGAGGCTTTTGCAGAAATTATAGTAACTCACACCAGACAGGCGAGAAGATTAGGAGTGGTTCTCCATCTGAGGTTTACTAGGTGGGCCCAGGAATATGATACTTGGAACCTGACTGCAATAAAATCTAAAATTCAAGATAAAAAAAGTGGTGACATATTTTGGAATCAAAGGCCTGGGGAGACAGTTTTACTTTTGTCTCCTTTTCATAATGTTTTCTCTTCTCACATCGGGATCTATTTTTTTTTTTCTGCTTGAAAATCATTACTAATTTGGAGGAAAGATGCCAAATCATCCATAAACTTTCAATAGATGCCCTTGCATTCATGGAGCACTGCCCCTGTTGCCCTGAAGCTAACAGCGGGATGCATAATGCATGATGCACTCCAAGCCTTACATAAATACACATAACACTTTAGCAGTTAAGAGGATGGAGCTATTAAAGAAAACAATGTGGGTGTAAAACAGTTTTGCAGAGATTAAAAAATTTTAAGCCAGGAGCTTTTTCTAAAAGAACAGATTGGATTTCTGATTAGAGATTGGAGGGAATGATAATTGAAATACTCATTTCAATACCAATAGAGTAACATGTGTGAATCTGTCCAACTCATATTTGGTTTGGCTAGAAAGAGAAACAAATAGCAATCACGTATTTCCTTTAAGGGCATAACTTGCTTATTTTTCTCCACCTTGTAGACTCATTCTTCTGAAATGGATATTTAAACAGTGTACAGTTTACACTTCCCATTTTTTTTCATAATTTTACTTTGAAGCTCATGGAGATATGACTTAATGGTTGAAAGAATGAGCATTAAAAAAAAAAGACAAGGAAACATTTTGTGTAATGACATGCTGATTTCTTCATCTACTGCAGCAACCATTGCTTTAACCTCACTGATTGTCTTGTTATTATTACTGAAAATGGCAGATAGGCACAAGCTTTTGATTAATCAGCATGCTTCATCTGAGATCAAAAATCTCTAGGTTGCATGTTCACATCGCAGAGCACTCTGTTCCAAGAAGGGAACTTTTTTTGAGCACTCTTCTGATGGATAATCTCAAAATCCATTGTCCCTGGAATATTTTTTTGCCTTCCTGTTTTTTCATTTTGACTAAAGTAAAAAACATATTGCATTTTTGAAATGTCCAAGTTCAGCTTTCATTCCATTCTCTTGGAATTATTGAAAGTTGCAGTATGGAAGACCTGTCCACTGGGAACCTAGATGCAGAAAAGCAAGTTGGACAGTGTTGAGAGGAAGGAAGAGGAAGATTCTCTCACATACTCTGTGACTTTTAATTCTTTTAGTGGTTGTCTAAAGTTGCAATATTCATTTACACTTCAGGTACACTTTGAGTAGCACTGTACTCCTTCCCTGGTAGTGTAGGCAACTCATTACAGAGTATTCCCAGTTCTTCCCTCTCATCCATTATTACATTGCTGTAATTTATTTCCCTTATCCATGAGCATCACCTGATACGTTGTGCTGTTATTATTTTAAACAAACTGCTATCAGTTCCATTAAGAATAAGAAAAAAAATTATATCTTCATTTATTACTTCTCTAATGCTCTTTTTTTCCCCTTTAACATAGATCTGAACCATAACATTTTCTGACCTATAATTTTTTTTCTTTTCTAGGAAGAACTTAACATTTCTTGCAAATCAATTCTGCTGACAAATTTCCTTAATATTTGTCTGACAAAGTATTTCTTCTTTAATTCTGAAGGGTAATTTTGCTGGTTATGCAATTCTAGTGTGTTTTTAATTTTTTAGAACTTCAAATATCTCACTCTACTCTCTTCTTGCTTGCATGATGTCTGAAGAAGTCTGATATGACTCGTATTTTTGTTCCTCTGTGGGTGAAGTGTCCCCCCGACCCCCTCCACTTCACAAACCTGGCTTCTTTTCAAGGCTTTCCTTTGTCTTTGGTTTTTTGAAATTTATATATAATATGCTAGGTGTAATTTTTTAAAATATATTTATTTAGCACCTCATTCAGAGAGTATCCTGGAGATGTGGTTTTCTGTCTGTCGTTAATTTTGGAAAATACTCAGCCATTTGTATTTAATATTTCACCTGTTTCTTTCTCTCTTTCTCTTCCTTCTGGTATATCCATTGCATGTAAGGTGCACTTTTTGTAAATGTTCCACACTGCTTGGATACTCCAGTTTTGTTTTGTTTTGTTTTGTTTTTTTCCCATTCCTTTTTCTCTTTGTTTTTCCACTTGGGAAGTTTCTGTTAACCTCTTTAAGATCACTCTTTCTTTGGCCATATCCAGTCTACTGATAAAGCCCATCAAAGCTTTCCTCATTCCTATCACATTGTTTTTTATTTCTAGGATTCCTTTTTGATTCTTCTTAGAGTTTCCACCACTCTGCTTCCATTACATATCTGTTCTTGCATGCCGCCTCCTTTTTCCAGGAGAGCCCCTAGAATTTAATCATAATTTAAAAATTCCAAGTTTGATAATTACAAATTTTCAGCCACATCTGAACCTGGACTTGATGATTGCATTATCTCTTCAGACAATTTTTTGCCTTTTAGTATGACTTGAAATTTTTTGTTGCCAGTCCTACATGATGTACTAGGTAAAAGAAACTGGAGTAAATAGTCCTTTAGTGTGACATTTTTATGTTTATCTGGTTAGGAATTCGGCTGTGTTTACCGTCTTCTGTAGCTATAATATCAGAGGCTAAAATTTCTTCTAGTATTTTTGCTTTTTTCTCTCCCATTGTTTTGGGTTTCTTTAGAGACCTTTTGTTAAACAGTCTGGAGATTGCAGTTTTCAGCTGTAATTTTCTATTATCACATAGGAGCCCTGTTGATGTAGGTAGTTAGGTGGTTAAGTATTATTTAGGTGGTTAGATGATTACATCTTAGTATTTTAGTCAAGTATGTTCCTGGGCTGTGACCTTCACAATGTTTCTCAGTCCCTGTTCCAGTTGTCTCCACCACCCCACCTTCCCCCACTACCCTGCCCTGGGCGACAGTGGAGGGTACTTAGGTGAGCCAGGAAGGCTAAAACAGGCTGGAGTTGGGTACTTTCCTTCCTCCAGACAAGTTAGACTTTGGTGAAACCTAAGTGTGTTAGTCTTTGGTACTGTGTTTTCTTTTCTTAAAGACAGGCATTGTTAAAGAGAACATAGAATTCTGGGGATATTAAAAAAATGGTTATTATTATTATTTTTTACCATGTTCCTGCCAGAAGCACAAGGAGATTTTTTTTCTCCCATCTTCACGGTGAGAACCTTGTGGAGCTCTTGGAGGTAAAATTTACAAAACTATGGGGTCCCTCAAGACTGCCCCCCAATTTTTAACTCCCAAGCTAGTCCACATTGATCCTCCAGTCAATGTAAGTATAGTTTAAGTGTTCCTTCTGGTACCGCCTCCAGCTGCAGGAATCTGTTCCTGGGCTTCTAGGCCTGGTAAGCTGTGATGCTCTTTATCTGCCTGTCTCTACTGTTTGGATGACAGCAGTGTGCCCTTTGACCACAATTCTTTAGTGGATTTAAGAAGAGTTGTTGGTTTTTAGTTTATTCAGGTTTTCTCTTGTTGTGAAGATGAGAGTGAAGACTTTCAAGTTTTTTATGTGTCAAATTGGAAACTGCAAGTCCTCACTCTGTAACTTTTGAAAATCAGTAGGTCATTACAATAACTTATTCCATCAATGAGAGGCAGTTTGACCTTATGGCATAAGCTCTGACTTTAAATAAGTTCTACTTGTGATGCTTACTGTTACTCACCTCCTCATCTGAATGTTTATATTACCTGACTCAAAGAGTTGTGTAAAGATGATATTCTATAAAGAATATATACATAGATTACTTGGCGTATAGTATTTGTTCAAACAAATGTTAGTGTCTTCCCTTTCTTGATTTTCTGTGAAGAATGAATTGAAGGTTATTCACAGCTGGGAGGCAGATAAGAAAACAAATCCTGGTTCTCTCTCTCTCTCTCTCTCTCTTTTTTTCCTCTTCACTCAAGCTCTCATTTGCTTCTTTTCTCAGACACCGCTCCTGTAGCTCCATTGTACAATAACACTATACTCCACAGTATGCCACAGATCTGAAAACTTTCAAAGATTCTTCTTTTTGGAATTTATATTCTTATTTCCCAAGTTCATGTTTTGAGTTCATTATGTGAGAGCAAATATCCCTATATTCTGGTACTTTGCCCACATTCTCTCCTCATGGAGTTGTTGGGATTCTTCCTTAATTAGCATGAGAAATAAGTGAACTCTCTATCACCAACTGACAGTGTTAGGTTGAAGTTGTTCTGGGGAACACTTGCAAAAAAAAATTCTCCAGGTGTTAATGACTGTGCTGTGACAAGCTTCAGCAGTTGTTAGAATGAACTCAGAATTTCAAGATGAATGTAACTGCAGAAGAACTCCATGTTATTAGGGATTGAGTGATGATTGCAATCATTATCACAACATGGGATGATTTTTAGGTAATGTGAAAATTGTCCCTGAAAGCCATAAGCTTTGTGAATCCATGTATATATTTAAGTATAAAATGAGCATATGCAGGTGAAATAATCTATTAGCTGAAGAGCTTTAAGCCATAAAATATGAAATTAAAGCAATGTAATATTAAAGCAGAAACAAAACAACTCTTCTATGAAAACGGAGACAGCTTTGTCTAGGGTCATCCGTTACTGCAAAGGCACAATAATTTTAATAGAAAGATAGAAATACTGTGGTCTTGTAACTATTCCTTTTTTAATGGTGGAATGCAATTTCTGTAGGTTTGGGGGAATTTCTGCAGATAGTGTCATGAGTGAAGCAAAATATTCTATTTATTTATTTTTTGTATTACTGTAGCACAACTCAATAAAGTATCTTCTTTCCAGCTCATCCTGCTTTCCTAACCTCTTCATTATTACATTTTTCTTCTATTATTGTGATTTTATTGTCTCTTTTATTCCACTTTCTTCCTTAAAAGTATATTTCAAAAGAATGGAAATCCTTAACAGTCTTTTACTGACTCTTTTTCTTCAAATGGGGGTGGAGTTTGTCTTTGGTGTTGGCATTAGATGGAATAAAGTGGTACAATATCCAGACTGTGGAGCCCCACTAGTGCTGATCTGTACAGAAAGACTTTAACACATTTTTAGGATATAAGAAAGGTAGAAACCCTCCATCCCCAAAATGACACTATAGAGTATCTATTAGAAAAGACCGTTTCATTTTATTTATGTCTAAGTAGTGTTCAAATTCACTTCTCAAGCAGCAGTACATGCCCCATGACACTATTTGTCATTTGGTGTCCCACCAATAGGTTAAATAGAGTGTTCCAGAGATTAATTTTCTACTTGTATAATATCTTACCTCTGAAGTGATTAATGCATTTTATTTCATTAAAAGGCACTACCTACACAGTATACATAAAGATGATCAAATATTCATTATCAATGCTAATCAGGAAACCAGTAGTATGAAATATCTCAAAAGGTTATGAGTAAAAACATTATTTCTGTATGGTTTTGGAAAAGGGTTTTGAGTTTGCACTTGATGTGTGTGTGAATGAACCCTGACCTGTCACCTCATTTTAAATTAGATTGTTGTGATGAATAGGTGGGGATAAGTGGACACAGTTTGCTTAGTACTATTTCTTATTGTTAATTTCCATTAAATATATAGGGAAACTTGCCTAGAAAAAAACTGAAAATGAAACTGAAAAATGAAAAGAAGGAAGAAACATAGTGCTGAATGTCCCCACACCCCTCTAAAATTGCAGCATTATCTTTATACATTTCACGTGCTGGAAAGGATGAGCAATAGCTAGCTAAGGATTTGGGCTTCTAAGATCCACTGCTGGAAAGAAAACCTGAGAGAGTGGAAAACACAAAGGTAAATAAGAGTCAGAAAAAAAACCAAAGGGCAACATCATGGGAAAAACAATCTAAAAATAGTATTTATTATATATTATCAAGAATTGACTTTGCATTTGTATTGTTAAGAGGGAGACATTTGCGGATTCAATATACTTATTTAAATGCCTACTGTGCAAAAGTACTGTGCCAGGTGTTAACCATAATCTTTATATTTTTCGCATTTCATTTCAATTGCTTTCATACGTCTCATGCAAAACATAACAATGTAAACTTGAGAAGACTTCTTTGTTCTTTTAGGCTATTAAAATAAGTTATATTAGCAATTGTCAAACCAGCTGCCATCCTCCTGGTGAAGAGAGAACCATCCTGTTGTATGATATCAGTCCTCATAGCAGAGGGGTTCTCCCTTTTTTTTTTTCCTTCATAAACAAAGAGAAGGGGAATAGTTTGTTACTCATCAGGATGTTTATGACCTTTTTTTTTTTGCTTATACAAGCAATGGAAATCTCATGAAACAAGGAAATAGCAACTTTTTAAAAGTTTATTTATTTATTTTGAGAGAGACAGAGGAGGGAAGGAGAGAGAGTGCAAGCAAGTGGGAGAGGGGCAGAGAGAGAATCCAGGTCAGGCTTTGCACTGTCAGTGAGAGCATGGTGTGGGGCTCAAACTGTCTAACTATGAGATCATGACGTGAGCCAAAGTCAGATGCTTAACTGGTTGAACCACCCAGGTGCCCCAGAAATAACAATTTTCTAAGCATGTTTTAACGTGCCTCTGTAATTCTCTCCCCAGTTTTCTTCCTGGTGGCTTAATTTAGCATTTAAAAAAATTGAATAAAATGTTTAATAAAAATTATTTTTAAGGAAAGTTGAAACAAAGATTGCATCACTGGCAATTTCATTATTATTCTTTGCAAAACACAAACACAGGGCACATGTTCATTAGATAATATCTAATGTAAGTCCAAATATTACAACTATGAAAGACAGAGTCCTTTCCTCGATGATAAAGACTTAGGAAGTTTCATTCATAACAGTCTTGACTGGCATAATGTGTGCAAAAAGTTTACATTTTTGGGATACTAAGTAAAAATGAGCTATCACAAATGTGTATGTTAGGAAAATAGTATGTTACTATGTTAAAGTTTGAATAGATCCATAATTTTAAGTATGGAATTAGCAAACTGATTTGTCGTGTAATATTTATTGTTTTTTCTAGATGGCTTTTTTTCTTAATGAATACAAAAAAAATCTCCTGAAACAGTTTGGATGTCTGCTCAACTGAGTTCTTAAAAGTAGGCATGAGTTAGGACTGTAAATATCATTAGCGCCGGAATGGTCCAAAACAATAATTTTTACATTATTCTTGTCATATGGGAGAATTGCAAGACAAGTCATAAACTAACAAAACTGTCTTTATTTAAATTAATTGGAATTGTCAATGGTTGATATCCTGGTATTTTCTTTATTTAAACCAGCATAAGCATGTCCTGGATTATGAATCAGGAGACTTAGATTCTATCACTGATTAGCTCTGTGACTTCGTCTATTTTACATAAGTTATCTTGGAACCAAGTTTCCTCATCCCATGTATCAACAAGTGTCAGTGGCTCCACCCAGATCCCCTTGGATCCTTTTACTGTTTCTGTATGATCTTTCCTCAACATCTGTCTTTCACTTCTAGGGACCTGTACTTCTGCTGCTCCTTGTAAGTAAGATAGGACATGTTTTGCTGGAAAATGCAGGGCCAACAGTGTATGGGAATTTATGTTGCCCTGCAGCAGCTTTTAGCCAAAAACTGCCTTGTGCAGAAATGTGAGGGCACAGTCCCTTCGTTTCTGGTTAGAATAAACTCTGAGGTGTTGTTTACACTCTAAAGCTCACCTTCATGATTAGTCTGATGGTAGGACTTTGCTTGAAATCACACCCTTTTTGGCTTCTTCCCTTCTTGCTTCTTGTATTTCTTTACCTGCCTGAGGGTACTTCCTTAATGCATCAGTTGCAGATCCTCATCTGAGTTTCTTCAAAACACAATCCAAGACGCCTACAAAATCAGATGCTAGAATGAGGTCTGCTGCCCGTCTAATACTCTATGATTTAAATTATAGTTTAAAATATATATGCATTTAGTGACAGACCATATCAGTATTCTGTACTCATTTCTAGTGAACAAAGAGCAGTAACAACATCATCCCTTAATCAATTTGATTTCTATGTTATAGAAAAGAAACTACGATTATGCTTGTACCTACCAGGATATTCATAAAAATTAAAGGGACATGTTATTTTGGTAGAGTGTCTGTTGACATAAAACTCTTATTTGGATTCTTTTGAGATTAGGGAAGAGAGAAATTATGTATGTAATTATACAAAGTTGACACTAAATTACCTAAGGCTGAGGGTAAAGAGATTTTCTCTGTAGTTTTCACATGCTGGTTCTCAGGAAGAAAGAAAATCATGATGAGCCTTTGTCAGTAGATTTTAGGTTTTGTGTTGTGTTTGTTTCTTTAAGGAAGACAAAGAACTTCAAGCAATTTGTGATCAGAGAACAGTGTCAATTGACAAGAATGCAAAGACACAGTAGGTGTGTCTACTCCCAGTATCATCCAAATGAAATGTGGAAACATAAAAGTTGGATTCTAGTTGAGCTGCATAAATGAGGGCAAATTCTTAGAAATAAGCAGTGATATTTAGCAATGCAAGGTATGTGTGCTCATGGTTCTATAATCCTTATGTTGAGAAATGAAAGAAGAGAAATATGTCAATAGTTTAGAGACCACACATTTACATAATATACATTAGGTGTATAGCATTCCTACTGGTTTTTTTTCCGGGTTCTTCTTTTAGGTTTGGCTGAGACTTCTGGATAATGCAATGATTATGATGAGTTGCGTAATTATGACACAGATAGTTTCTATTTATTTAAATATAACTATCTGACAGGGATGCCTGGGTGGCTCAGTCAGTTAGGCATTTGACTCTTGATTTTGGCTCAGGTCATGATCTTATTGTGAATTCGAGCCCTGCATTGGACTCTGCTCTGACAGTACAGAGCCTGCTTGGGATTCTGTCCCGTCTCGTCTCGTCTCGTCTCGTCTCATCTCGTCTCATCTCGTCTCATCTCGTCTCATCTCGTCTCTTCTCGTCTCTTCTCGTCTCTTCCCTTCTCTTCCCTTCCCTTCCCTTCCCTTCCCTTCCCTTCCCTTCCCTTCCCTTCCCTTCCCTTCCCTTCCCTTCTGTCTCTCTCTCCCCTCCCCTGCTTTTTCTCTCTCTCTCTCTCTCTCTCTCTCAAAAATAAATAAGCATTAAAGAAATAACTATCTGACAGACACTTTATTAAGCCCTTTCTTTACATGTATTATCTAAGTCATTCTTGAACAACCCTGTGATGTAGGTATTACTAGCTACATTTTGATTTAAAGAGTTAACTTCATTTATTAATCGTTTTTTCCTTTTGTTGAACACCCACCTGTAATAAGCATTGTACTAGTTTCTGGTAATCAGTAATAAAGAATGTAGACTTGGTCTTTGTTTTCATGTGGCTTACAGTTTAGGGAATACAGCTGCCCACATAAAGAACAGTGAATTTGAATTTAAACAGATCTTTCATATGCTGAATCTCACAGTCTTTACATTATCCTATGGTTTTTGACAAAAGAGTAATTGAAATTCTACAGAAGGTTACTACTGTCTTTTCACTTGATGAACACATAATAGATAAAATTATCCATTTATGGATTTAAGGTGTCTCCTTTTCCTCTTGGATCAGAATGTGATTGAAACTTTACTAGTTGGAGATTGATGCACCATGTTCATTTTGCATCTTAAACATTGTGTACAAAGTCCAGGTATTTGCCTGAGGTATCACGAATAGGAAAACGGACTAGAACACCTTCCCAGTCCAGAGCTTCTCATCAAGGTAGATTGCTGCTCACATAGATTGAATAAATTAGTTTGCTTTCTTTTCTTAGATAATGAGATCCAGATCCACCCCCCCCCTCCCGCCTCTCACTCTCTCTCTCTCTCTCCCTTTTTTAAATTTTTTTCCAAGACAGAAACTCTGAGTTCTCAGTTGCAACAGATTTTTATTTTATTTTAGTATAAATGGTCCTACCATTATGTCCTTTCTTTGTAACTCACTTAGGTAGAGTGATTCCTGTAACACAGCACAGCATGTTAGAGTGAAGCCCAGACTCTAGAGAAGGACACACTGGACTTTCAGTCTTAGTTCTGTCCTTTATATATTTGGGTAATAAATCTTTAGAAAATTACTTAATCCCTCAAAGCCTTTTTTTTTTGCATTAAAAAATGAGGATAATAAAATCTACCTAACCAGTTACTGTGAAAAATTGAAATGAAGTAATATATGTAAAATTTATAATACAAGTAGAGAAACAAGTTAATGTCTCCAATGCTGAAGTATGTGGTACATAGTAAACACTACATGATTGGTAGTAATTAAATACGAAATTAGGAAAATAATGATGTGTGGCTCCCCATGTTATTGAGGTCAGGTATAAGAAAATGATAGATTAGGAAAGTTAGAGATTTTCGGTGTTTATGGTTTGCCATCACCTACCAGACTTCAACAGTACTGATAATACATCATGCATATTTTTAATAATTGGAGTGTTTTATAAAACATTATATTGAACTCAATATAGTATTAGTTTTTAGCCTCAAGTATTTTGTTTTAATTGATTATTTGCATCCCTAAGTGACAAAAAAATTCTTATTTACAACTAAAAATTTTAAAGAAAATGTTATAAATTTTTGAGTATAAGTGAAGAATGGGATACAGAAGGCAAAGTCTGAGGCTGATTTTTCTAAAGAGGTAAAAGATAGACACATTTGTTTTTATATGTACTGTTAACTGAAATGGGATACAATCTACCTTTATTCTGTCATGTTTCTATCATTCTGCATTAGTTATGATAATTATCATAATTATGCTCCTGTATTATCTTTTAACATCACTTTTATTATTCATTGTATGGCTACTGCAGATTTGACACAAACTTGTTTTCCAATTGGCCTCACCCAAAAGTTCATTTATTACTTTCAAGTAGAGAGGAAAAAAAGTACCCATTTTCTGACGCATCAATACTGTATTAGCAATCTTCTAAAAATTTGGCAATGTAAGTTGTGGAAAATCTATCTTGTTGTCAGTTTAATTGCAGAGAGATTGATGACTCTCAGATTTATTGCTCATTTGTAGTTCCTCTTTTATGAATTGCCTATGTTTTATATTAATTTTCTTGTATGGTTGGGGAAATTATTTTATTTTTTTGTAAAGCTGTTTGTGTCATTTCTAATCTTGTTCTTTTATGCAGTTTGATTTTTAATTATGTTCTATTTTCTCAAATATGACTTCTAAATTAGTCACATTAATTTGTGGTTTCTGCCATTGGGCTAATGCATTAGAGATATTATATAAACAGTCGCTTACATTTCATCCTAACAATTATGAGTTATTTCAACATAAAAACCTTTATTCTATCTGGAATTTAGTTTGGTGAAATAGCTAAGTTATTTTTTTAAATGGATTTCCAATCGTTATACCATTTAGTAAATAATCCATTATTCTCCCCAACTATGTAAATATGTGCACAAAAATAGCTATATGTATTTGGATATCAAGTGTCACTCTTACTGTTTTAATTTTATAGCTTTATGATTATTTGTTTTCACATTTTTTCTGTAAGTTTGTGAATTTATTTTTTTTCACATGAACCTTAACATTTTATCCATTTGAAAATAAAATTCCATTGGGAATTTTATTGAAATTTACTTAAAGATTAATTTGGGGAAGAATATATAATATAACTTCATTCCTATTAGATGTTTGTTAGTATCTCATGATAATCTTGTATTCAAGAGACTACAGATTGGAACCATTGCTTATAGGAGAATAATTTTCAAAATGTGAGTATTGTTGTGATTCAAACTGTGTTCCAAAGTTCCCTAAAGATCCCATGGAGGTACTTTGAAGAATGTCACTGAGCCAGAGAAGACCAGAAGATAGAGAGAATGTGTGTGTGTGTGTGTGTGTGTGTGTGTGTGTATGTGTGTGTGTACATTCATATGCACAGATCTTCAACAAGATTAGCTCTACTTTAATTGTACTTTCATACTATATTTTATTTGAAGAAAGGTCCATATGATTGATAAATGGAATTATAGACAAAAGAGAAGTTTCTAGGCATGTACTCCAGGACTTTACACTTAGCCCTATTTTGTTCTTCTTTGTATTTTTTAAAGGCAATGATATGGGGCACCTGGGTGGCTCAGTCAGTTAAGTCGCTGACTTCAGCTGAGGTCATGATCTCATGGTTCGTGAGTTTGAGCCCCATATCAAGCTCTGCGCTGACAGCTCAGAGACTAGAGCCTGCTTCGGATTCTGTGTCTCCCTCTCTTTATGCCCTTCCCCTGCTTTCTCTCTCTCTCTCTCTCTCCCCCAAAAATAAATAAACATTAAAAAAATTAAAGGCAATTACTTATTCATAAATAAATCAAAGGTTTATACTACTGTCTGACAAAATGGAGTGGAAGGAATAATAGATATATCAAGGACTAAATCAGGATCTCTCTCCTCCATAACATGACAAGTAAAACCCAAGGATAAATTTAAGAAAGGGTAATTTAAGGTGAATTGATAGAGGTTAGTACTTGGTTCTAAAATTCTAATAGCAGAGATTTAGGATTGGGGAGATGCAGCTTAGCAGCAGGACATCTACAAAAAGATGTGAGAGATTTAGCCATTAGCGAGTTTCATATGAATCATTAGAAGGCAGAAGTCATCAAGAAGAAAATTACGATCTTGGATTCTGTTGTTCTCCCTATATTAAGTAGAATATTTGGCAGTAGCCAGATGTATCTGTAGAAACACTTTTCATTCCTTATGCTGTACTTGAAATGAGTTAAAAACAAATTGAGTTTGTTTCAGAGAACAGAAATTAGACAATCAAGAGAGTTAAGGGAGACTCTAAACCTTATTATGTAAGAATAGTTGAGGGAAATAAGGAATATTTCGCTTGGAGAAGGAAAGATTCAGAGAGAACGAGACAGCTGCTTGTAAATATTTGAAGTATTGCCATGAGGCTATATGGTCCCAAGAATGCAAACTAGGATCAGTTTTTATATACTACAGGGACATGGATTTCAGCACAAAATAAGGAAAAGCTAATAGCTAGAGCTATTTGAATATCAAACAAGCTCTCTTGAGAAGTAATATGTAGCCTATCATTGGAAATGTTCAAATGTAGGCAGGGGATAGCCACTTCAAGGGGGATATTGTAGGGGAGATTCAAGCATAAACGGGTAGCTAAATGAGATGATGGTTAATGCCCCATTCCAATCCACAGATTTTGTACTTCTGTTACTTAGGGGTTTCATTTGACTGTAAACTCAGTGTGAATTAAAATGAAAGGTTTTTTTTTTTCCCTATATGAAAAAAAAAACAGTTTTAAAGGGAGGAAATTTAAGAGTGGTTATAGTTTTACTGTGTTTTAAGTCAGGTCACAATGGCAAAGTGAAATGTATAAGGTTCACTGAAAGCAAAAGGGAGGGAATAGGGGAGAATGTATAGATATTAAGGATATCTTCACATATGAAGGAGTTCTCATGTGGGTGTCTTTAGGTTAACTTTGTGATGACTGTATCAACATTTCAGGAAAGCAGATTAAACTCAATGTAATCACAAGTGAACCAATGATATATTTTATAGTAGATTGCTTCACAAAGAAGCACATTCAATGTTTATACAGCTGTAATTATTAAAATCAGAATAAACAGACTCTAATACTTGCTTATCTTCTACCTAGCTCTATGAGTGGAATATGTCCCTTGCCCTCTCTTGGCCCCAATTTCTTCACTTGTAGTGGGAAGTAATTTACAATAAGTGACAGCTAATTTTCCTCCCACTTCTGAAATGCTAAAACTCCACACACAGGTGCAGGTCTGTGTTTTGTAACTCATTCCCTTAAGACCTACTTCCATCTTTCCTTTATTATAGCCAACTCCAATGACGATTACACTCTTGTTTCAAAACTTTACAGTGATTGCCTGCTCAGAAGTCCAGTGAGTTTTATATCATCTTGATTTAGGGACCTTTAAACCCCATTAGTCAGTTGAGCAGAACTGTTTTGAAACTTGAAAGTGACTGTTGCTCATTTGTGGTATCCTTGGGGAATCTTATATGAAAGACATTCAGGTAAGGTAAAATATTTTAAAAACATGGCTCAAATGTAATTAATGAATGCACTCATACAAAATCCCTTTGGAAATTGAAATAAAATTCATTGACAGGATATGATCTTTGGATATGATGTTTCGATGCTGTCTTTTATCACAGTCGGAGAGAGGGAAAGAAGGGAATCAAGCAAACTCTAACCATAATCTGAGTTTAAGAATCTTACTGAAGTAATCTCTTTCATGAGTCACTATAATTGGCAACTGATAGAGTCAGATATAGTATGCATTCAGTAAATGTTTGTTGACTATAGATTTATTTTATTCTGAAGAACAATTTTAAAATATCTCATTCTTCATTTCCATTCTTTGGCCAAACTCCAGCATGAAAAGTATATTAATGTCAGACATAAGAGGTAGCAGTAAGGTTTCGTTGCTATATATTGCATGGATTGTGACAAATAAAGACGTGATTAACTAATTCCATTTCTCTTGGCTTCAGTTTCATCATCTATGAAATTAGAAACTTGAGTTAAATGAATCAAAAGTTACTATCTCCATCTGAACTTCTGTTATACTCCACTGATGGGATTATGCTTTGCGGTTCAGTCCCAAAGAACACATATGTTTTATCATCTGTTATTTGTCACTCAACCCTGCCGTGTTGAGAAGCTCACAGTCACAATTATGTTTCAGAAAGTTAGCATTGTAGTGGTGGAGACAGAAACAGCAGCTTTGAAAATTGCATACCTGTGGTCATTTCAGATGCAAGAATGCAATTTTTATTCTACTTTTCCCTCATATTCTCTCTCTCTCTCTCTTGCTTTTCTTTCCTTTTTTTTGTCAGAAGAAAGGGATGAAAATCTGTAAAGTTTTGAGCATGATTAACTTAGATACCCAAAAGTCACATTTTTTTTTTTCTAAGAAAAGCAATACATTATTTGGTGAACTTAATACTAGCGATAATACTTCTTAATTCTCTGGAAAAATATAAACTTGAAGAACATTTTTTTGTAGTCTTTTGGAAGAAATAAAAAGACTGCAAAAGCCTAAAATGGACAAAAAGCTGCACCAATAAAATGTAAAAGTGTCATAGCTGTTACTTGAAACATTAAATAGGTGTTAATAATCTTAACACAATTTCTGTGGGAAAGTTGGCAATGCCAAAGTCATGCCTCTGATTGGAATTTTTAAGAGTCTCACATGTTTTTGCTTCTTGAAGTGCACAAAGATAATCAGGATTGATACGCAGGGGGAAAAGAAATCATAAATTAATTATGCTATAAAAGTGTATTTTAGCAGGGCGAGAATATTTTGTGGCACTTTCATATGGATTAATACTGTGGAAAGATCTCGCTCTGTGACCTCTCTGAATTTCAAGTTCCTATTTTGTGAAGTGGGTATAATGGCTCAAAAAAGCATCACATTTGTGGCATTTAAAATAAATGTTCATAAATTATGCATATAAACCTTGTGTAATATTTCAATATCTAAAGGAAAAAGAATTATTTTATAAAAAGAATGCTTTTAAATAAGTAAATGCACAAAATACTGTATGTGTAATAGTCACAGACATGATCCTTATGTTTTACTGGTTTATGATATGAGGCAGAATATGAATCTATGCCGAGATTATCAACTTTTTAAACATATGATGAAGAGATATAGAAAGTTGAAATCTCTAATCAGTCTAAAAGGGTAGCAGCACATAAACTGTAGGAATCAGAAGGAGGAACAGTTTGATGGGGAATGCAGGGAGGTTGATTCACCAGTCTGTGCTTGCATTTGGATAAGACCGAGGCAATTCCACTGACTATTTCTTCAGAGCCAGGCAGGTGTCCAAATGCATAATAGTGGCTCAATTATTGTTTGCTAAATAAACTTGAAAGGGAAGGGACTTATTGAAATTCTAAAAGTAGCTTACACACTGGTGTTTATAAAATCTTTTAAAACTTTTTTTCAGGTAGGGGCACCTGGGTGGCTCAGTTGGTTAAGAGTCTGACTTTGGCTCAGGTCATGATCTCGGGTCCGTGAGTTTGAGCCCTGCGTCGGGCTCTGTGCTGACAGCTCAGAGCCTGGAGTCTGCTTCAGATTCTGTGTCTCCCTCTCTCTGCTCTTCTCTTGCTCTCTCTCTCTCTCTCTCTCTCTCTGTCTCTCTCAAAAATAAATAAAGATTTAAAAAAATTTTGATATAAAACTTTTTTCCTGTAAAATAAATCCCCATTGAGGTATCATATTCCTTTCTGCTTTGTTATTTGATGCAAGTGGTGTGAAATGATGGTAACACTTGGAACTCTAAAACTGTTAAGAATATTGTTCGAATTTATCATTTCAAAAGTAATCAGAATAGCCTTTGAGAGGAGTTGAAAATATGCTGTTATCTCTGTATAGCAATAGAAAGTCGATACTTCCTTTTTTTATTCTTATTTTTTTTAATATTTATTTATTCTTGAGACAGAGAGAGAGACAGAGACAGAGCGTGAGCAGGAAAGGGATAGAGCAAGAGAGGGACACAGAATCTGAAGCAGGTTCCAGGCTCTGAGTTGTCAGCACAGAGCCTGATGCTGGATTCGAACTCATGAGCTGTGAGATATGACCTGAGCCGAAGTCAGATGCTTAACTGACTGAGCCACCCAGGTGCCCCAATACCTTCCTTTTATAATTCTTTCTAGAATTAACTCAACTTCCCTTTATTTGAAATTCTATTTTGTTACAGAGAATCATGTATAGACACTAAAGAATATTATCCTCCTTCTCTTAAAGGCCCTTCTATTCAATGAGTCATTCAATCTAATTACCTGGAATTATACTTCATTCTTCACTCTTTCCTACATGCAATAAAATGCCAAATATTTCAGATTCTACTTCTGAAATATTTCTTATAGAATTACCCCTCCATCATCACTATTCTCTTCTAATACAGGTTTTAATCATCATTCACCTTGACGATGGCAACCGCCTCTGACATAGCTCCATGTACTGTTTCAAATTAAAATGCTATTCTATAATCAAAGCAATCTTTCTAAAAATGCAAATATTACCGTATCACTTCCATGCTTAAAACATTTAGTTATGTATAAAGTATCTTCAGAATAAAACAGCCATTTAAAAAATACCACATAAAGCATTTTCTTTCTCCTGACTGGTCTCTTAATATTCGTTGCTTTAAGTGTTATTCTTCATTAATGTTAAATATATTGTAGTTTCCAACATATATCATGCAGTTTCATAACTTCATTAATCAGCAGATATAAAATTCAAAATTGATTGTACAAATGAATGAGATTTTATCATGGGTCAAATAAGTCCTGTGAAAAATCACTGGACCAAGTATTTCTGATTACCTCCTTTTCTTAGTCCAGACATCTCTTTTTCCAAAGCAAGTGTATTTTCCACTTTAGATAGTAATTCTGGAGTTCAGGTGAAGCAAAGGATAAGAAAATAAAAACACAGAGAATTCAAGCCTTAAAATATGTGTAATGCTAAGAACTGGGATTTCTAAAACCCTAAAACCTACACCAGTTTGAGTGGTTGGTTGGGTAAAGAAGTAACTTTTAAAAGTATAGGAAGAAATTATAAAATTGCAGGAGAAGCATGGCATATTGCATAGTAGTTAAACATGTGAGCCTTGGAGGCAGAAAGCCTCCGGTTGTATCTTTGCCTTGCCATTTATTAGGCATGTGACCTGAGCAGTTCTGACTATTCTATGCCTCAGTTTCCTTAAATATAAGCTAAGAAAAATAACAGTACCTACTTTACACAATTATACTGAAGATTTAATGTGTGTGTATGTGTGTTTGTGTGTCTATTATCATTTATAAATTTGTCTGGCACATAGTAAGCATTCAGTAAATATTATTATTATTATTACTATTTAAGGGAAAAGATATGCAATAAAATGTTTTTTTTTTGTGTGTGTGTATAAGTGGGAACACAATGGTTCCATAGAAGATTTACTTCTGATTATCCATATAAGAAAATACCGAGTTTCCAATGTTCAGAACAAATGCCTCTTACTGCAATTGAGAAATAATAATTTGCTGTCTCTCCTATTTAGGGATTTGATTTTCCTTTTGTATCTGCACTACATTTAATTCTAAAAGGAATAAAGTGTTGTGTATTGTGATGTAGTAAAGATTGAATAATGTGAAAAAACTTGCCACGTGGTAAAAAAAGATGCAAACTACAGTCTATTCTTGTCTGTATATTTTTGTATGTTATTTAGCAGTAAGACTAATAATCCAAACATGTGAGTTGTCTTGGGCCCAAACCAAAATATATGAATGAAAGTAGAAGAAAGATACATAGCATGTTTTTCTTAGAATACATTTTTGATTGGAATAAGATCTCTGTAATGTGTGTGTCTATGTGTTCTTTTCCTTCTTCCTTTTCTTATGAGTGCTTAGAGGTTTATGTATAAAGTCTATGTCTCTTCTAAGTCAAGAGGGTATGCCACTGTCTCAGATCAGCATTACACATTTGTTAATTTCTATGGAGTTGCTTGGGCACCATAGAACTGAAACTCACCATGCATCTACTGTACCTAGGATTATGAGAGAAATCTTCATAGTCTACACTTTGGCATGGATTTGTTGTGTATAAAAAACTTAAAAAAAAAAAGTGTGGATGGAAGATGGTGCTAGATGCAATGTTAAGATTTTGTATTTTAGCTGTATTTCTAAGAGCTGACACTGCCAATGTTTTAGTAGAAGAGTAATGACTTGTAAAGGTGAAATAATTAGGCTGTGCTTAAAACGGGCAGAATTATTCCCTCACTGCACAATCTGATCCACAATCCACACTATTGTTCTTGCCAGAAATATACACATGGTTTCTCCCATGATGTTTATAGCCAAGTCAATCCTAACATCGAGACCACTGTATTTCTTAAATAACTTTCAAATATACCCATATCACTTTTGTTTTTAACAACTATTTTGAGGTATAACTTACATATCATAAAATTCACCTGTTTTTAACTATTCAATTCAATCATTTTTAATAAATTCCTAAGTTGTTCAACCATCATCATAATCCAGTTTAGCAGATTTTCATCCCTCAAATAGGATTCTTCATGTCCATTTACAGTAAACCCCCATTGGCCCTACTACCCCCCTCCCCAGAAAACTGCTTATCTGTCTCTATCTATATATTTGCCTATACTAGATATCTCATTTAAATTTAATTATATAATATGTGGTCTTTTTTTTTCTTTCTTCTTTCATTTAGCATAATGCTTTTGAGGTTCCTTTATGTTGTAGCATGCATCAGTATTTCATACCTTATTATTTCTGAATAGTATTCCATTATGTGAACATATCATGTTTTGTTTCTCCATATATCAGTTGATGGACATTTGAGTTATTTCCACTTTTTGGCTATTAGGAATAATACTAGCTTCATGTGCAAATGTTTGTGGGGACATATATTTTCATTTCCTTTGGGTAGTTACTTGGGAGTGTAATTACTGGGTTGTGAGAGGTCATCCACATTGATTCTTGACCCACCTTTAATTCATTAATATAACCATGAAAGTGGTCTTTGTAAAATGAGACCTTATTCATGCCACATATCTGTTGAAAGCTCTGAAAGATCTCCCAATGTTTATTCATGCTTTGTGGCAATAGATAGAATCTCATACAAAATGTAGAGGCATTACTTGATCTTATATCTGTCTCATTCTTGCTTCCTTCTCTATAGGAATATTGGCTTAAAAATGTTTTTTGGAAGTTTATTTACTTATTTTGAGAGACAAAGAGAGGGGGGAAGGTGGGGGAAGGGCAGAGAGACAGGGAGAGAGAGAATCCTGAGCAGGCTCCACACTGTCAATGTGGGGCCCCATGCAGGGTTTGAACTCATGTACTCATGTGAGATCATAACCAGAGCTGAAACCAAGAGTGGGGTACTTAACAAACTGAGCCACCCAGGCACTTCAAGAATATTGGCTTTTTAGTAGCTAGTTAAAGGAACTAGATTTCTTATGTCCTAGTGTCTTCAGATTGCCCCTCTTTATGTTTGGCAGCCTACAGTGTTATTCCCACTGCATTTAGTAGTTAATCCATCTTTTAGAGCTAAGCTTCCTTAAAGAAGCTATCACTGACTCTTCAGTTTTTTTAGGGTCTGTCTGTATGTGCACCCAAGCTTCAAATTTTACTTACTATTATTTCTCACTATTGATATCAATTCGTTATGTGAGTTATCATTGCTTAAAATGTATTTTCTGGCAAATCTCAAGGTCCATGAAGCCAAAGATCAGATCTGTCACACACATTACTATGTTTTCAGCTCCTATATAGTTAAAGACTCATAGAAGCTTCTCAGTAAGTGTTTTTAAAATAAGTGAATGGACTCAAGAGGCAATTGATGATTGATCGGATAACTGTTAATGTAGATAGTAGTAAACTCAAGAACATCTTTCGTATTATAGGTGTTAATAGAGAATGGAACGCTAGTTTTCACTGGGAAAAAGTAACTACCCATAGTGGGCAAAGGGAGAAAAGAATTACTTGATGGCATACGTGTAGATATTTTTTTCTCTCTCTCTCTTTATCTCATTTTCTTTTCAGTGTAGAATGAATATAACTCATACTGCCTCCTTGAATAACTTATTGTTCTGCGGGATATGGTAGTTTGGGCCTGATGTGAAATTTTGAATTGCCATATGCAAGAGATAGGCACAGGAGTAGGTAGAAAACATATTATGGAATTTGCTATGCATTAATGCATAGTGATGAGGAGAGATTCTGAAATGAGATATGGAGGAAGAAAATCAGTATGGGACAGTGTTTTAGGATGCTTGATAATGAGAAAGTGATGACTAATGCTATCCAAGGGAGAGCTCGTATTTCCTGGGATTGTGGCAGCCAAATTCACAGTAGGAAGAGGCAGCCTGTAAGAAACAAAATTTATTTTTTTTAACATTAGGATGCTTTCAAAGTGAAGTGATTATAAACTCACAAAATTTTTCTCACAAGTTCTGTGTCTGAAAACAATGTTGTAATGTCATGGCATCTATCCTACAGTAAATTTTAGGGATGGTTATTATTTATAAATTTATAAATATATAATTTAAATTTATATAATTTATAAATTATAAAATTTAGGGATGGTTATATCTTAAAATATGAGTTGAAAATCACCACATTCTTGAAATTCACTTGAACTTTAGATACTGACATGACATTGATTAGGAAAAGGGCTCTAATTTTCTGTAGGACTGGTGCACTTTTTAATTTTAATGAGGAGACACAAGTGAATCAGGAGTGTGAAGAATGACGGCTAGTTGTACAGCTGCAAGTTTCAATAAGGATGGCAGTATCAGGAATGGACTCTGATGGTGGAAACTCAAATTCTGGCTATGTATTAAGAAGCTAAGGAAAAGCTCTTAGAACCTAGGAGAAAGGAGTATTTGACTTTCAAGAAAGAAGTTTAAAAATTCTCTCAAATATGAAGGAAACTGAGCAGATTTTCCCAAGAAGACAGCTTCTCCAGGCAGTAGGATAGTGACAGCAAAGCCCTTGTACAGAAAGTTTATGCTGAGGAGTTATCAAATATAGGGAAGGCTCTAAATCCAAGCAAGGGTTTGTGAAGGGAACACAAGGCTTCTCTAATTCTCCTAGAAACATTTGGTCATTGGAATAACTAAGGAACTCACCAAATTAACTTCTGGCTTTTGTTGCCATAGCACCCAAAGTTCACCTCTGCCCAGGCTCTTACATTTTCATTGTCTGTGTTATTTTCCATATGTCTATCCCATAATACCTCTGTTCCCTTCAGAGCAGATTGTGGCTTGTATGTTAGGACCTTGAGTGCCTAGCGCAGCTGTGTACCACACAGTAGGCACTCAGTGTGCCAAATAAGTGGGTAGCTAGATAAATAGATGCATAAACGAATGATTCATCAATCGTTGCAGTGGGCCAATAGGGATGACTTTCTTTCTTCAGCATGGAGGCGTACATCAAACATTAGGAGTTAGTAGGGGAAAGTGCAAGCTTCATTCTGTAATATTTTATTATCTGCTGCCACAACTTTAAAATGATGCTTTAGCAGACACCACACTGTGGAGTATAGAGGTAATTTTTAAATGATTTGCAGTGTTTACAATAGGCTAATTTTCAAATATTTGGGGTGCATATGTTCTTGCATAAAAACCATTTGCTGGCAAATATATTTCTCAAACTAATGTAATGTTCTTGTCTAGTCTACTGTGCCTAATTTAAAAAGTGGAAGATGATGTGGAACTTTCTGGCAGAAAGTTGAGTGATAACACACGTTAATGAAGGCAAAGTGTATGACATATCAATTTAGGTCTCATTGGATCAAAGCATAACTTGCATAAACATGCAGTGTCCTCATTGTATAGCTCCTTGTCCTTAAATTCTCGGTACCGAGATTTGAAACAGGGCATTCTTTCTGTGCTACTGTTGGCAAATAATGTTCATTGCCATCAATAATGCCATTTATTTAGAAATAGCAGGGATGACATTTCACCACTTTTCCTTAAAGGGTCATAAAGCTGCAAACTGTCTCTGGATGTCTCTGCTACAGATATTAACACCTTGAGAGAAATCACTTAGCTCCAAGAAGCCCTTTTCCTTTGCAAATATAGGGATTATCAGTGATGAAAAAAAGAAAAGAATAAAATAAAATTCTAAAGTATCTTTGAAAATTTTAAGTCCTTTTTGACAGACTAACCATCCCCTTTGTTTTTTTTTTTTGTTTTTTTTTTTTTTTTTTTTTTTTTTTTGGTGTGGATTAATAGCCATAGGAGATGGGTTAAAAAAATCCATGGTACATTTTTATTTGATTCCCAAATTAACATAATGCATTGATTTTTTTAAATCTTCCTTTGTTTCAAGGAGCACAGGAATTTAAAGGATTTTGTCTCTGTGTGTTACTTTGCTCTGTCAGCATCAGCTTGGAAGAACGTACTGTGGAGGCTGGCATATCCAGTAGCATAAAGCACGGCAGTGCTAGATACTGCCTCTGGCACAAAATGTACAGTACTAATAATACCTCATTTATCGTACTACTGCCCATAGAAAACCTGTAAGTGCTAAGCATAATTCATTTTATCTGCACTAGCTTACTAATCCTTTTGCATTAGCGCTTTCCAAGGCGTTCGTTGTTGGCAATTGTCTTCCAGGCAGGAGGCATTTAAAGTTCTAGGTGCCAAGGAGTTAAAGTGGTATGGAATTATTAAATCATTGAATTTCCTACGTGCTGAAATGCCGGGGTAAATAAATCCTTTTGCTTATGCAGATTTGGTCCATCAGATATTCTTGGGAAGTCTGTCATCATTAAAGATGTAGAAGCCACTTTGCCAAGCATGTAATGCTTTGTTTGTCTTTTTGGCACATTCAGTATCATAGTTAGGAAAGTTTTGAGTTCATGGAAATTTATTAAAGTACAATCGAGACAAGGTAAGCGGGTTTAAGTGCTATGGGAAGTTACCCTTTGCCACTTTTTAGTTTAGCTTTGCATCAATGGTTTTGGAGTTTGAAAAATTTTTTTAGTCTTGGAAACATTTATTCAGCTGAAATATTTGGAAGAAGTCCAACACATAAAATGCACACTAGGGGATTTTCTCTGCTTGAAATGCATGTGAGCTGCTTGGAGCCCTGCCTGCTTGGCCCTCCTCGTCTTTCATCCCCTGCCTCTAGCATACCCATATCACCCTCTCAGTACTCTACAGAGTACAATTTATAAAGCACTCTCTTAGACCATAACTACTTGAGAGAAAATTGAATAGAATACCAGTGTCAAAAATCACCCTGTAGTGACCAAGGTAGCAATAACAAGTTAATTTAGTTTAGTTGTTCATTTATTTAATTAGGATTATATAGGTATATGTTTTTTTTTTCTATTTCAGACATAAGCATAATTCCTCCCTCCAAGATGGATTGAGCAAAACAATTCATGTAAAAAAAAAGAAAAGTGCTTATAAGACTGTGCCATTTATATTAAAGCCTTCCAGTGCTTTTCCTAGACCGAGATGCAGGAGTCTGGGTATGTGCTGTTGGGTGTATTTCTTGTCAAAACCTAACAAACAAACCCCCAAAAAAATGAAATTAGAAAGATGGAATTAAAATTCAGTCTGGGAATACATGAAACGGAAAGCCTGAAAAGTCTCAGGAGAGGAGAGGACAGCAATATAAGGTCTCAGGTGGAAGAGTGGAAACAAAGAATGCAACATCCAGGTTCAGAACAAAGTTGAGAGCACTCTTCTCAAAGGAACGTTTCTGGAAAGAAAGCAGACAGGGTGGTGAGGAAAGAATCTTAATAGATGAAGACCCTTGTCACATTAGGAACATTCACTGCGTATGTATTTTGTGGATAAATGGACATGTACTCTTACAGACATATTTTGTAAAAAGTACTGAGGAAAACTTAGGAAACAAAGATGGGGCAATGTCAAGTTTATGGAAGTATTTAAGAACAGTTGAAGGATAAATAGAAGTGGGTCACGTACAGAGCATGTACCCAAACATGACAGACCTGGGAAATAGTTCAGCATTGTTGAAATTCAAAGTAAAAAAGGTTGGAGTGGAAAAGCATAGAGCTATATATATTTGGGCAGTAGCCAGATCATAAAGGGCAGTGCCTTCCACGTAATCAGGGTAGAGTTTGTCCAATAGCCTATGGGGAGTCATTAAAAAATATCGTGCAAAGGATTAGCAGGGTCAGATTTGTATGCTAGAATGATATAACAGAAGAAGGGGAGACTGGAGACCCATGGACTGAGAGAGTGATTCTTATTGTTGAAGGGCAGTTTCCCAAATTGTATTAACCAGGAGAATTCCATGGGTAGAAGTATTACAAATTACTAATGAAATGATAAAATTCTTCATAGTAACATGGCAGCTAGATAACTGTTTAATTCACATTTCCCATTGAATTTTCATAAAAGCACAGGAAACAATACAACCGTTAAATCAACAAAGACATGGCAATGCACATACCGATTTTTCTGGCCCAGGATGCAATGTCAGGATATAATTCCAGTGAAGTGCAGTTCACTTCTGGAGGGAAGGCAAAGGAGCTAGACAGAAAAAACTTTTCACCTAACTCTACTTTGGCCTTGTAACTCAGAGATTTGAGGGGCTCTTTGACAAAGTATCCATACTCTTTTGGATTGGATGTGTTTTTCTGAGATAGCAAAATAAAGTAATCCCATCCTCTAAAGCCTCCAAGAAATGCATTTATTTTCATCCTTGCTCCTACATGTGATGTTGGCCAAATTATTTACTATATGCCTTACTTTCTGTGCTGTAAAATATGGATAATGCTGGTATCTACTTCCTGAGGTTGTTCTAAGGATTAAATTACGTGACATAGATAAAACTTTAGAACTGTTGTTAAAACACAGTAAGCACTTGTACTTATTGTCTTACTGTTATTTTATGCACATTCAGGGGTTACTATATGCAGAAGTAGGTTTATTCATCTATAAGACGGGAAGTAATGACACCTAACATCACAGAATTTTTCTAAGTATTTAGTTAAACTACGTATGTGAACTTCTTTGCTGGTATCTGTAATATATTAACTGAATAAATCATAGGATTAGTAGTAGTAGTAACTGTAGCAGCAGCTGCAGTAGTGGAATTAAAGTAATGGTACACAATCAAAGAAACTGGCAGTTGGGCATTAAATTCTGATATAAAGTTGATAATATGACCTTGCAAAGAAAAAAGATGTCACTCAGAGGACCAAAATTTTTCATTCACTCTTTCTGGCAAGGTTAAAGCTGTTACAACTTTCAAATAATCCAGTGGGGAGGGGGGAGTTTTCTGCAGAGTCCAGTAACAGAATGGGAGAATATCTCATTCCTCTTCCTGGCAGTGTCACACTAAAGAGATGCAGACTCTGAGCGCATATTTGGCATATTAACTATATCTATAACTTAATATCTAAGAGTAGGATTATAATGAGTGTTAGGGAGGAAACCTAGGAAAATTATCCATGATATCCAGTTAGAGAGTAAAATTGACCTTCATTCTTTAAAGAGAAGGAAATGGAAAAAGATAGGGCTTTTTAAAGAGATTCATTAACACATGAATTTCTATTTTTTCAACTTTATTGAAGTATAGTTGACAAAATTATAAGATATTAAAAGTGTGCCATCTTAGGGTTCAATATACACGTATATTGTGAAAAGATTCCCCCCATAGAGTTAATAAACACATCCATCACCCTACATATTTATTTTGCATGTGTGTGAGAACATTCAAGTTCTGTTCCCTTCCCAAATTTTAATTATGCAATACAGTGTTATCAGCTACAGTTACCATGTTAAACATTAGAACCTCAAAACTTATTTATCTTGTAACTGAAAGTTTATACCATTTATCAACATCTTCCTGTTTCCTCCATCCCAAGCCCCTGGCAACCACTTTCCTACGTTGTTTCTGTAAGCCCAACTGCCTTTTTTTTTTTTTTTAATTTCACATATAAGTGATACTATTAGTCTTTTTCTCTCTAGCTTATTTCACTTATCGTAATGCCCTCCAGGCTCATCCATGCTGTCAAAACGGCAAAATTTCCTTCTTGCTCATGCGTATATAGACCACATTTTCTTTAGATAGCTCTTCAAGATAATGGTTTTGTTTGATTTGATTACATACCCAGAAGTGGAATTACTGGATCATATGATAGTTCTATTTTTAATTTCTGGAAGAATCTCCATGCTGTTTTTCATAGAGGCTGCACCAGTTCACATAAACATGAGGGTAGCTTTTTTTTTTTTCCACATCCTTACCAGTATTTGTTATTTCTTGTCTGTTTGATAATATACACTTTATCAGGTATAAAGTGGTATCTCATTATGGTTTTATTTGTATTTCCTGATGATTAGTGATCGGCAACTTTTCATGTACTTGCTGGTCATCTGTATGTCTTCTTTGGGAAAAAAAAAGTCTATTCAGGTCCTTTGCCCATTTTTTAATTGGGTTATGTATGTATCTGTTCATTTGCTATTGAATTGTATGGGTTCTTTGTATATTTTAGATATTAACCTCTTATAGAACATGTGTTTGCAAATATCATTTCCAATTTGGTCAGTTGCCTCTTTTGTATTTTCGATGGTTTCCTTTGCTGTACCAAAACTTTCTAGTTTAATTAAGTCTTATTTGTTTAATTTGCTTTTATTGCTTTTGCTTTTCGTGTCCAATGGAAAAAGCAAATCGTTGCCAAGACCAATGTCTAGGGGCTTACCCACTGTTTTCTCCTGGAATTTTATGGCTTCAGGTCTTACATGCTAGTCTTTAATCAATTTTGACTTGATTTTGTGTGTAGTGTATGACAGGGGTCCGGTTTCATTCTATTGCATGTGGCTATGCATTTTTCCCAGTATGTTTATTGAAGAGACTATTCTTTCCCCATTTATTTCCCTAGCTCGTTTTTTGAAAGTTAGTTGACCTCATATGTATAGATTGTTTTATCTGGGTTCTCACTTCTGTTCTCTTGATCTGTGCATCAGATTTATGCCCAAACTATACTATTTTGATTACTATATATTTGTAATAAAGTTTGAAATCAGGAAGTGTAATGCCTTCAGCTTTGTTCCTCCTTCTCATAATTGCTTTGGCTATTTATGGTCTTTGTGCTTCCATACAGATTTTAGGATTCTTTGTTGTATTCCTGTGAAAATGCCTTTGGGATTTTGATAGGGATTGCATCAAATTAGTAGATTACTTTGGGTATTATAAATATTCTAACAATATTAATTTTTCCAATCCCTGAGCACATAATATCTTTCCATTTATTTGTATCTTTTTTAGTTTCTTTCCCCACTTATAGTTTCAGTGTACAGATCTTTCACTTCTTTGGTTAAATTTGTTCTTAAGTATTTTATTCTTTTTGACGCTGTTGTAAATGGGATTATTTTCTTAATTTCATTTTATCATAGTTTGTTGTTAATGTGATTAACAATCAGTTAATTTGTATTTCCAGGGGGGGAAATACAGGGGCGCCTGTTTGGCTCAGTCAGGGCCTGATTCCAGGGTGCCTGGGTGGCTCAGTCAGTTAAGCCTCTGACTTCAGCTCAGGCCATGATCTCGCGGTTCGTGGGTTCAAGCCCCGTGTCGGGCTCCGTGCAGACAGCTTGGAGCCTGGAGCCTGCTTCAGATTCTGTGTCTCCCTCTCTCTCTGACCCTCCCCTGCTCACAGTCTGTGTCTCTCTCTCTTTCTGAAAAGTAAATAATCATACAAAATTTTTAAAAAATAAAAAAAAATGTAACTGATTTTCAAATATTGATTTTGAATCCTGCAACTTTACTTAATTTACTTATTAGTACTAAGTGTTCTCTTTTTTTGGTGGAGACTTTAGGATTTTCTATATATAATATTATGTCACTGCAAATGGAGATGATTTTACTTCTTCCTTTCTGACTTGGATGGCTTTCATTTATTTTTCTTGTCTAATTGCTCTGGCTAGGACTCACAATACTAAGTTGAATAAAAATGGCAGGAGAATGCGTCCTTATCTTGGTCCTGAGCTTAGAAGAAAAGATTTCAACTTTTCACTGTTGAATATAATGTTAGCTGCGAGCTTATTATATTTGTACTTCATTATGTTCAGTTATGTGAACCTTCTTTATGAAGTGTTGAGAGTTTTATGATGCATTTTGTCAAATACTTCTGCATCTATTGAGATTATCGTTTAATTTTTATCCTTTATTTTGTTAATGCAGTGTATTACATTGATTTGCAGATTTAAAAATTTTTTTAATGTTTATTTATTTTTGAAGGAGAGACAGAGTGTGAGTGGGGGAGGAACAGAGAGAGAGGGAGACACAGAATCCGAAGTAGGCTCCAGGCTCCAAGCTGTCAGCACAGAGCCCAACTTGGGGCACGAACTCATGAACTGGGAGATCATGACCTGAGCCAAAGTCAGACACTCAACTGACTGAGCCACCCAGGCACCCTCAGTTTGCAGATTTTGAACGATCATTACATCCCTGGAATAAATTCCACTTGATCGTCACATATGATTCTTTTAAAAGTGTTGTTGAACTCAGTTTGCTAATATTCTATTGAGGATTTTTGTATCTGTATTCATCAGAAATACTGGCCTGTATTTTTCTTTTCTTACAGAGTCCTTGTTTGGTTTTGGTATAGAATAATGCTGGCCTCATAAAATAAGTTTGGAAGTGTTCCTTCCTTATCTATTTTTGGAGGGATTTGAGAAGAATTTGTAGTAATTCTTCTTAAAGTGTTTAGTTGAATTCATCTCTGAAGCCATCTCGTCCTGGGTTTTCTGTGTTATTTTGTTTTTGATTAGTGATTCAATCTGTCCGCTTGTTATTGTGTTAGAAGCAATCAACAAACAGATTCAAACACTAGAAATAACCAAGACATTCCCTTACCAAAGTCACTTTTAAGCCAAATCCACTATATTCTAATAAGTCTCACCAAGCACAACTTTGGAAGGAAGAAATCAAATCTGAAATCTTTGATCAAAGCCTACTACTCTCTCTGTTCCTCAAGGTTCTGCCAGTTTTTCTGGCATATGACTTCGGTTACCTTTTCAATATACACTTAAATGCCCATATCTTTATGATTTAGTAAGAAGCTTTTGAGTTTGTCCTCATGCAAATTTATATCCTTTACACCCTCATGTGGCATATCTTAAATCTCTTTGAGTAAATGTTCCAAATCATCTCCTTTGGCCAGCTTCAACTTTAATACATTTATAAAGTGTGTTAAGTCTATAGACAAGATTTAGCTGATGATCATTGCTGACTTCAGTCTGCAGCATAGACTACTTGGTGCTTTTACCAAGAAAATTCCTGGCATATTTGGTATTGTATCACTCCTTTCTTTCAACCATCCCCAAGACATCATTTTACTACCTTATATACTGAACACAGCACTTATTAAATTTTAATATGCATCTAAATTATCTGAAAGATCATGTCAAAATATTGATTCTGATACATTAAATTTGAGGTGAGCCCTAAGATTCTGCCCTCCTAATAACCACATATGCCATTGAAACGTTGCTAGTCCAAGAACCACATCTATAATAACAACGTACTGGAGAAATTAGACTAATGATTCTGAACCAGGGTTATATATTAGCATTGCCTGGGGATTTTTTGAAACCATCTATGTACAATCCTTATCCCAGACTAATTAAATTGGAATTGGGTAGGGCCAAAGTATTGATATTATTAAAAACTATATATGCTATTCCAATATGCATTTAAGAATGAGAACTTCTGGGTTAGCCTAACCTGTCTAATGTTGCATCTGAATACATATTGCTAATATCTGTCCATACATAGCTGTTGCCCAGAGCCAGCTAAAAATTTCTTGTTGCCAAGAGCAGAGGTATTATCTTACTCATCAGTTTAGCCCTGATATATAGCACACTGTCTGTCACATAGAATGCTCTCAAATCATATTTGTTGAAAAGGTCAGAAATTCTCTAGAACATGCCTGTGACTTGTATTAAACTAGATTTTTCCTTAATTTGAACACGGGTTGGGGAGAGAGACTATTTATTAAAGCATCCTTTTAAAATTCACTCAGTGCCTATTCTCTATCAGGGATTTGGGGGATGCTGGGGGATGCAAGGAGACTTCTCCAGAAAGTTGCAGTCTATGAATTAAGCATGTATTTGTCTTATTGGCTCATATACAGTCTAAGATTTTTGAGTCATTCTTTCTGCGTCTTCAGCAGCCTAAGCATCATTTTAAAACAATAAAAGAGACAACTAGCAAAGATGAGATTCTTAAAGTAAAGGCTATCAAATGAGCCAACTGTCAAATTATGTAAATTTGAAAGTCTAACAACCTTGGTAAAGGTCCTTTAATTGGATGACTCATGTAGAAAATAAATGAACTGTCATTTAAAAGTCCCTTCCCATAGCCAAATTTAAAGGAATAGAAATAGTACTTCAAAAGGGTCAAGGTAGAGGAAAAAAATCAATAAGTTGCAGCTCATTTTTGTACCCTTAAAGTACATATATTTTTAATATACCACACATAAATAAAGTCATTTTTGCTAAAAGAAAATTTTATTTGATCCAGTAATAATAGCACTGGAAAATTGATAATAATTTAAAAAATATATTGTTTAAAAATAATTTAAACAATATATTGTTTAAAAATAATTTAAACAATATATTAACTCATGGAGATAGGTAAAACATTGTCATTATACTTAATGTTGAGTTTGTACATAATGCTGCCTTTCTTTTGTACCATTTTTTATGTTCTCCAACCTTTCTAAGGTCATTTTTTATTTGTAATGGAGACATTGTTAAACTAATATATTTAATAGACTCTCACCTTTATTATTAAATTATACAGAAGCGATACATAGGATCATTTTTCTTATTTTTACCTTCCGTCTTACATGATGCTACTCTTCTGCCTACTGTTATGTGACCTACCTGTTTCATTGCCTTTGGGTTTGGAAGTGTGTCATGTTTTGGCTGAATGATGTGTTTTGGCATTTAGGTAGAAATTTAATGTGATTGCATGGTTTAGCTAATGCTCTCTTGTTCCTGTTTTCTGCATAAAATAAAGGAATACTTAGAGAGATGCTTCTTTTTTTCTGTCTGAGCCCTGGAATGAGAAGGAATGAGGAACAGAAGCCCAATCTACCTGTAGCCCAGCCAACCTGAGCCACAATAACCCCATGCCACCATTTAACATGACTAGAAGTAAATCTTTTTTGTTTATGCCACTGAGATATTGCAGTTCTTTCTTTGTTCCCAAAGCAAAAACTAATGCGAAAGGAAAGTAGGAATTGATATAAAGGAAAATCATATTAATAAAATAGATTATTCAACTTCTTTAATGATTCTGATGGTAGCTTTAGATCAGGGAATTGTTAGCAGAATTACAGAGAGGAATTAGAGATTAGAGAAGGAAAACAGAAGTGCTATTCAGTGGATAGCTTTATTTAGAGTGAAGCACCTTAAATCAGTAGTCTAATGAAATAGTCCAAGTACACAAGAGATGTAAATGTAAAAATAATTGAACCATAAAAGCAGTAGAAGAAAACATGGGTGATTCCTTTTATAACTTTGATATGGGGAAAATTTTTCCATGACTCAAAGTCAAGAAGCAAAAGAGAGAGATTGGACATAAAAAATGAACATAAAAGTGAAGAAAAATTTGTTTTGTCTAACAAAACCACATCATAAGCAAAGTACAAAGGCAAATAACACATTAGAAGAAGATATCAGGGTATGAATCAGAGTTAAGGGACTAATATCCCTAATATATAAAAAAGTCTCATACTTGGAATACAATGAAACACTTTTGAAAAATGGACAAAAGACATGAGCAGAGAGTTCACAGAAAATTATCAACTGCTTTTCAAACGTGTGATAGTGTCAAATACAGTACATTCATAACAAACGGAATGATAATAAAAATCCTTTCTCACTTATGAAATTGAAAAAAAAGTGAAAAGCTTGACAATATTCTCTTTGGCAAAAGTTTATCCTACAGGTTTACTTCTGACAACGTAAACACAAACATGCAAGATATTCATGGAGGCATCATTATACCAGTGAAATATTAGAAACAACCTTCATAACCGTACAGAGGAGATCAGTTGCATGAGATGTGCATTCTCACAGTAGAGAATGTGCAGCTATAGAAACAGGATGAGGAAGGGCTCTATGCATTGACAAGGTGTAATTTCCTGGATATATTGTTAAGAAACAATAGAATAAATTATGTTACATTTTCTGAAAAGGAGAAGGGGGTTATTTTTTGAAAAGGGATAAAAGCTGGAAGAATAAAATAGAAACTAATACAAACAGATAACTACAACGTGTGGAGCTTTTCTGAGTATATCTTCTTTTATACAAATTTGACTTTTCAACTATATTAACATTTTACATTTTAAAAATTTTGAAATTGACAAGGATTGGGGAAAAGTCTTAAAATTGAATAGAAACAGAAGCTGATGAACCTAAAAGATTCTTCTCTGGTGCCGGTTTCTCTTCTTAGTAGTGTCTTGGAGTTCTGTGTTAGGTCGGGGACTCCCCCAGCCTGGTGCCTGAGTAAACTTGATGACCAGAACCCTCCAGCACCTTACATTTGGCATGTAGAATGAATGAGAAATAAACTTGTACTTAGTGTAGCAACTTCCATATTTTGTTTCCAGCATAAGCTAACCTGTATTGACGAAGGAAACAAAATATGAAGAGGTTGGGATGTCATGTCATTTTAAAGATAAGTTATTAGCAACTTCTAAATCTTTATTATCTCTTTTGGTAAGACGCAAAACAATAAACTTGAATGTGACTCTAAAGTTGTTATCATAAACTTATATGTGTTTATAGACATTACATTTGGGAGAGGTGGGTTCTTGATGAATAAGGACACAATAAGACAACAACTTGACTGAGAACTGTGACAATCCTAGTCTCTGAGGTGATGTCAGTGACTCTGGTGATTGCAACTATTCATTCAGAAAACAGGATAACTAAGGAATATTTCCACTTGTTTACTGCCATGCATAATAGAAGTACATCCCCCTTTGAAAACCAAGAGCTTGCTGTGGAATGACTAGAGAATTAGAACAAAAGAGGTACAAAGAATGGGCGAGGATGCACAAATGAAAGGAATATTAAGAGATGACCTAAATGTGAATATAAAAGGGAAAAAGTAAATATGAAAAGCTAGAAATAGACCTATGGGGATAAAAGTAACACGTTGCATACTTTTTTTCTAGCAATTGTTTTTATTTTTGTTTATTTTAAATTTTGTATGCTTGATAATAAACTGCATGCACTAAATCTAAGTTATGATATTCTATTTCAGAATTACGTCTCTGATATTAAGACCATTAAATACTTATGATCATTTTACCTACATATAAATTATTAGGCACTAGGAATTCTTATTAAATTAGTCCAACTGGTCAGAAGCTAGTGAAAACACATTTAGTTGATGTTAAATATTGCACAGCACATTACAAATGGCTGATGCTCCATAACCGGTCCATTTATAGTTTATGGTGCAAATTTTAAAGTCAAGTAAATGGTGTTTTCAGCAGTAGTTCATGTGTTATGACTTGTCGGGGTTGTAAATAATTTGTAGGGCATTTATGTATTTCTAGATTCCATGTACCTCCTGCTTATAAATCTATTTATTAACCCTTATAAATAATTGATGGCCGTATCTCAAAATGAATCATTCCTAAAATTGCTTAACTGTCTGAAATTTTTCTTTAGTAATCCTGTCCCTCATTTTCTTTTCATATCTCAATCAGGTATAAATAGAAGAACCTTGCATGCACCTTTTTCTTCTCATTCCCGAGTCTAAGTGTCTGTGCCATCATTCACCTTTATGGTGAGAAGCTATGAATTCATGTCATCAGTTCTTCTCCTGGCAACTTCAATGAGTAATTGGTTTTCTTCCCAACCCTCCATCCATCCCAGCTTTACAGCAGGCTTCCCGCGCTCTCTCTCTTTCCCTTCCTTCCTTCCTTCCTTCCTTCCTTCCTTCCTTCCTTCCTTCCTTCCTTCCTCCCTTCCTCCTTCTTCCTTCTTCCTTCCTCCTTCTTCCTTCTTCCTTCTTCCTTCTTCCTTCTTCCTTCTTCCCTCCCTCTATCTCTTCCTCTCTTGTCTTTCTTTCCCTTCCTTCCTTCCACCACTTGCATAAGATACCAATTTGTTTCCATTCTTCTGTATCAGGAATATGAATAACTAATTTTATTATAGTATTATAATGTGTTTTGTTTGCTTTTAACCACAGTAGGAGTATTTTGTACCAATTAACATGAAAGTGTTAGAATAAAAAGAGATGAAACATAGGAAAGAGGGCAAGAGTGGTAAAAGGAAAAAATAATGTAAAACGCATGGCAGGCCCTTGAAAAAAATGTGCAGGTGATGATTTATTTTAGGAATTTGCTACTGCCCTATTTGGTAACATTAAAAAAAACAAATAGAACCCAAATCCTCTCACCTCTACCCCATCTGCCAGGAAATCCATTAGTGAACTAATATAGTGTATTTTCATTCATTATATTATTCATGCATTCATTCAGCACTATTTCTTAGTTCATTATTATTATTTATTCATTTATTCATATATTCCTTGTTTGTTTCAGAAGGAATAAATGTTTAGAATAATATCTGAAATACAAATTTAAATAAAACAAATGAGTGAGACAGTCTGGACAAAATGAACTTTAGGGAGTAATAAAATGGAACTGAGTGAGCCATAGATCCTAACTTCTTTCATATATGCAAAATGTATATCCCAGAACAAGGCTCATTCTTGAGATCACAGAGATACCATCATTCTCATCTTCATTTGAGAGATCTTATATTGCTGACCTTTGTACCTAATATTAACACCATCCCTCTAACAATGTTCCCATGGAAATAATTTTTGCTGGACTCGTCTTTTGGATGCCATTGTTATATCTATGTTTATTCCAATTGTACTAATACTCTGGATTTAATGGCTCAATAGAGCGGAGAAGATTGTTTATAAATCAAGCTCGATTTCAAGGGAATTATCCACATAAACATTCCATGAATCAAATAGAAAAAAACACTTGCTGTCCACACTGAGGGTGGTCTTTACCTGCAGAACACAGATGAATGCTTCTTTGTAAAGGTGCACTGGGAGGATCTCCATAGAATCAAAACTTTTCCTGGGGTAGATCTGTTTGGGGGAGATGAAAAATGATTGTGGTAGTACAAAGTGTGCAAATTACATTTCGCATTATGCAGTATTTGAATTAAGCTCCTGTTTGCAGGTAAAAGTTTTCACTGTGTGAGAGGTCAGACACAGGTAAACATGTTTTACTAAATCAGAAGGGAATCTCAAATGATATGCCTGAACAGTAAGAAAAGCAGTGCAAAGATTTATTGAGGAAAGTGTTCTATTGATAAATGATAACATTTATTTGTAATTTGAGGATCTGACCCAGATGACACTCATTAGCTCAGCTTGTATGAAACCAATTAGTTTCATAAATTTATTATTTGTTCTGATGTTATTTGTAAAAGGATTTTATTCTAGTACTGGAGAGGAGATATGTTTTAAAACAAATGTGAAATATTTCCTTAATTATGCTATTTTGCTTTCTCTATAAAATTATGGATATCTCACTTTTGCATAGCAGGTGTATACATTGTAATCCTAGTAAACAGTTTTTGATATATAAGAACTCATCCTTTGTACTTGAGGTAATTTTTTGGAAGCATAGGAGATACCAATTTACTCATTTTATTTTAAGCATGTATCTTATTTATCATACCATGCCTCTTGACCCTTGATGATCTTAATAATAAGAGACAAAACATTTATTGAGAATTTCCTGTGTTCCAGATAATGTGCCAGATACTTGCATGGATTCTCTTTTTAATTTTCATGACTCAATAAAGTATGTTCTACTACATTCACCGTTTGGAAATGAGGAAGCAGAACTTAACAATTAATACATGATGTATCTAACTATGGATAAACCCTACTAAAATGAGGAATAACTACATAAAGCTTGATTAGAGATTTTATTTATTCTTAACTACTATTTTTTTCTGCCTTTTGACTTTGGTGCCTTTTGAAATGTTATCATATTCTTTACTACTCACATCAAAGCTGCTATTGCTTTCTGTAGTAAGAAAGCATTAGAAAATAGATGGTCCCAGTTATCTCTCTTAAATTAAGTCAGAAAACATCTTAAACATATTTGAAGAAAGTATCTCTATATTTAATAGGTATCAAATATAAGTTGGTTTTCTACTTAAGGAGATTCATGTATATTTCCTCTTCTAAGCTGGTTTTTCTCATTAGACTCAGTTGTTAGTCTAGCATCATTTTGATGCCACCATCTGATATTATGGAGACTATGGATAGAAGAGATTCAGTTTATCAAATGATTGGCTAAAAATAATTTAAAGAGTGGTTTTCATTGAAGAATGTCTAATATTGGCTTAGTAGACAACATCATAACATCCAAATGAAAAATTGCCAGCTACTCAGTTGTAACTCTCACAAAACAACATCTTTTATATTTGGAATAATTTAAAAAAGTATTTGTTATGTTAGTTTTCAAACTATTTTCATAGTAACTCAAGCAAAATCCCCCAAAGTAGGGAGAGGCATACTCTGGACAAGATGTGAGCTCTTCTACCTTACATTTAGAAGAAGAGCTCCACATTAATAAGTACTTACCAACCTCTTTCAAGATGTCATATGATGCTCTTCATTCACTTCAACATTAAAATAATATTTACCATTTTTTCATAGTTCATGGTACATGGGGTTCATGTCACATGATACATACATTCTATACAATACCAATGTTACTTATACACTTTATTTCTAATCGTCAGTCCACTTTTAGAATCAAAACAATACATGACTAAGTGAAAAATAAATTAAAACTTCTTAATACTTAAAACTACTGAGTGATTGATTAGCTGATTGAATAACTACTGAGTGATTGATTAGCTGATTGAAGAATTAAATTATGAGCATGCTCAAATTATGAGTGTGCTCACATGCTTACTGGCAATGCTATGCATGCTCACTGAATAAGCACTCGAGTGTTCTGACTTATATTTAAAAGTGCAAACTTTGGAGTATTTATTTTTTTAATGCATAGGAAAATGGGATGGGATCTGACTTTATCATGACCCTCAATGGTGGAATTCCCTGGAATAATTCTGAAGTCCACTCATGGGAAAATGATGATCCAGACAATGATGGTTTTCTTTACTATCCTCTGCCTTGTTGTTTATTTTTTTTTCTACCATTCAAGAGGTTACAAGATAATTTAATATTTATTTTCCTACGCAGTCCCTACAACAATGAGAAAACTGAGGCTCACCAAGTCTAAATACATTTAAAAAAAAATAGCCCCTAAGTGGCTAAGCTATAGCCATTGCTAAGCAAAACCTACATTATTTAAAATAGTGAGCGTAGTATGTAGAAAACCACAAAATTAATTTGCCCATATTTGTCAAAACATAGGGAAAAAACAAGAAAATATTGACTAGAGACTTTAGTGAAATACTTGAGCTCATTAAAACTTACTCCTCCTAAACATGCACCACCCCACACGCACACATTATTCTGTCATTTTCTCCAAATAAATGTGCATTACACTAAAGTATTTCTTCAAAATTACTACTTTCTTGAAACTTTCCTCAGTGTCCATATCCAAAACTAACCTAGCATTTGGAATCTACACAAGAAATGCATGAACACCTCATATTACTGTCATGAAGCATTTGTTTTTCACTTGCTAATGGGTACAACAGAATATGAATGTTAAATTTCTGATTGTTCTGGAAAAGAGGGAGGTTTGGGCTTCATATTATTCCCACATGTAGAATGTGTGTTTGTGAAACAGTGTGCCTATATTGGTGGGAAGAGTTAGGGAAAAGTTATAGAGAGAATCTGGAGTTTAAGATACTAACCCTGGGTGCCTGGGTGGCTCAGTTGGTTAAGCATACAACTCTTGATTCCTGCTCAGGTGATGATCTCACGGTTCATGAGTTTGAGCCCTGTGTCAGGCTCTGTGCTGGTGGTGTAGAACCTGCTTGGGGTCTCTCTCTCTCTCTCTCTCTCTCTCTCTCTCTCTGTCTTTCTCTGACCCTCCTGTGCTCTCTTGCGCTGTCTCTCTCTCTCTCTCTCTCTCTCTCTCTCTCTCTCTCTCAAAATAAATAAATAAACTTAAAAAAAGAAGTTAAAAAAAAGATACTACCCCTGCTCTGCTCTGTGATGCCTGGTTCTGTATATTTGAAGTATATAGGCAAGCAGTCACTATCATGCTAAAGGAGAAGGTAAGGGACAAGGCATATGAATTAGGAATGTCTGAATACTTATCTTCTAAGAATTCTGAAGATAAGAATCATGTTCACAGAAAAGTATATATTAGTGTAAGGTGAAAGGGGTCAAAAGGCACAAACTTTATTTTTTTTCTTTTCTTAGATGTTTATTTTGAGAGAGTGTGTGTGCATGGGAGTGGGGTAGGGGCAGAGAGAGAGAGGGTGAGAAAGAATCACAAGCAGGCTCAAAGTGGGACTTGATCTCATGACATGAGGTCATGACATGAGCCAAAATCAAGTTGGATGCTTAGCCCACTGAGCCACCCAGGTGCCCCAAAAGGTACAAACTTTCTGTTATAAAGTAAATAAATCGTGGCAATATAATGTATAACATGATGACTATATTTAATAATACCGTAGTACATATTTCAAAGTTTCTAAGAGAGTAGATCTTAAAATTTCTCCTCACAAGAAAATAAAATTTTGTAACTAGGTAAGGTGACAGGTGTTAACTAAATGTATTGTTATCATTTTGCCATGTATACACATATCAAAGTCATTATGTATACAAATATCAAATCATTATGTTGTATTCCTGAAGCTAATACAATTTTATACATCAACTATACCTCAATAAAGAAAATAAAAATCAAAACAAAGAAAGTAAAAAATATAGTTTCATAAATAGAGGGCTTATAAAGTGTGCTTATTTGTTTTGGTCATTAACCCTAGAAAATGAGGATCAGGGGATGGAAGCAGATATCAAATGAAGCAGGAAAAAAACAAAGCTATGCTCACGCTTCTTTGCTGTCTTTCCCTGATAGAAGTTATTGTTAAATAGTGTAAAAATTGGAAAAGTTATTGTTAAATATTTTTTAAAGAGTATTTCAGAGTTAGATTATCATTTTGTTACTTATTTTACTTTAGTCATGAAAATAACCATCAGGTAGAAATCTGGTTTTAATCACAGTGGTGTCCTTATTACTTCCCATAGTTCTTGGCACATAGAAGGTGTTTCATGAATGTCTGTGATTATATGCACTGGCCAATGAATTACATGCGCCCACTAAAATCCTCATAAATTTGAAAGCTGTGATACAGGATATTTAGAACAGAACTATTCCTCCTTCATTTTGGAGTGCCAGTAAAATGGATATCAGATATAAAAGTTAGAGAAATTTTCATTACAGACTTTTCAAAAAAAAAATTAGAACTGGGGCGGGGGAGGGGGTCCTATATCAAAAGCCTAATGATGGCCTCTTCCTCAGGAAGACTGAAAGAGGTTGAAAGGTGTTCTCTATTCCTGGGAGACCCAGAGGTCTGGGACCAGATTTATTCCAGAGAAAGCTGAAGCAGGCAGTGTGTGTAGGATACAGGGGCTATGCTAGCATAGTTCTCTTTTCTAAGACTTTGTCAGGGCAAGGGATCTGTGAGTATTTTCCTCAGAACTGATGTGGGCCCTAGAAGGACAATATAACCCCAGAAGCAAGAAAATGGATAAAAGACCAGTTTACTAAGAGCTAAAGAAGGGGTTACAAATCAGCACTAGGAATTCAAATGCATCTTCTTTAGTCAAGAGTTCTTCTGTATGAGCAAAGTATCCAGTGATGGATTCAACCAAGAGCCCAGAAGAAGTACACCTCAAGGAAATGAGTCATCTGTAAATATCAGCCAGTGAAGAGAGAACAAAACCAATGGAAATAGTACCTGATTAATGAAGAGCTTATCTCTCTTCTCGTTTTAGCACGCTTCCTCTCCAAGCTCTGACCTTGGAGGGGTCAGAGACAGCTAGCCACTGGGCAGATGGGAGAGGAGGAAAAAATAAAAAAAGAGACGAAAAAAAACCCAAAAAGTCAGAATAACCCTTTGCCGCTTCAGATTTAGGCCAACGTAAGACCTCACCTTGGGAAACAGATTTACTATTGAATTGATTTTGATTGATATATTAGACTAGATAAATAAGTTTTTGAAGTGCGACAGTGATTTGTGACTTAGCATGAGGACAATGATGTCTGACACCTAAAAGCTGGACATTTTAAGCAGGAACAGAGGATGATCAAACCCTCTTGAATCACAATCCTGGTGAATCGATTGGTACTAGAATATTGTCCCTGCTAAGCTATTTGTTTGACTTCTCTACCAGAGGTCACATTTACCAATAGCTCAGATAAGAAAAAAAATTATAGAAATGCATATATTAGTGTAAAATTGAGCAGCAATAAGAAAATGAGCTCTGAGAAGAAGAAACACTGTAACATGGAGACTTTCTCCTTAACCCTAATCCCCACCAGCTGAGAGGTATCTCATGGATGGAGAGGGGGCCAGGAAAAAGCTGGTTTTCACCTAAGTTGTGTTGCTTTCTTTCTTCATTCTTGAGATAGTGAAAATCTAGATATCCTATGGGGATTTCCCTAAATGGGAAGGAAGAGTGACAGTTAAAGCATGTCTGGGTGCATTTGATAGTAAGCAAGTGGGGGAGCCAGTCTCTGAGACAAAAAATAGCCCACTACTTTTTGAAGTAGAGAGACAGGAACATCAGAGATGAAGGAAATCACAAGACCTAATGGTTGTGTTCAAAGATATTGGGCAGTGACATCATTGGTCCTGATTAATTTGGGGGTAAGCAAATGCTTAATGGCAAAGAACAGTCTGCTTAGTAACCAGAGAGATATACTTTCACTTTTATCTCTACCAAAACCAATCATTTGGGGTTTCTTTTAAGATCCAACAGAAATGCTTGATAAGGAAGGAGATTTTAGTATCTGGTTCCCTTTCAGGTAAGGTTGAATTCCTTGTCCTGATATAATACTCTTAGGAACACAATTCCATCTCAAATATTTCAGATTCAGGAAATAATTTTTAAGATGTCTTATTGGAGTATTTAACAATGCTTTTAACACAAGACATAATGAATGCCACTGGGTAAAGAGTGGCTCTTACTTGTTTTCTGACAAAGGGAAATGAAAGCTTTGGGGAGATTTTTATGCTTTATCTCTATACCTCAAACATGGGTTACATTTATAATTGTTTTTATGTGTTTGTGACTTACAAACACTTAGCACATATAGTCCATACTGCTCTATTCTTCTCACATTCAATGTTGCCAACTACGATTATGGCCCCAGGTTGTCTCCCTGATTATGTGATGATTCCTTCAAACTGAAAATTGATTTATCTGACTAAAAAGTGTTGTCCTCAGGAGAATTTTGTAGGATACGGTGAGCCAAATTGACCAGTGGGTAAAGTGCAGCTTTAGAAAGAACTCATCTAGTGGGTATCATCTTTTAGAGGCCCATAGGATTTAATAATCTCCCAATGGTCTTCCAAAGACACTCAGCCAGAGACTGATGTTCTGAACTTTTTCTGGCCAAGAAATGATTAATCTGAAGATGGACAGTTCTCCCATATTCAGGTGGCTTCAAAGTAGGAATGTGTAGTAAGTTCATCTCACAGTTGGAAAGTGTATGGTCCGTTGTCCTGGATATGAGACGCCTAATCTCACAGTACTCCAAGTGCTGCAATCTTGTCATCATTGAGGCTTTTTGGTTCTTTCCTTTGTTGCTGTTGTCTTTTTAATGTTTATTTGTTTATTTTTGAGAGAGAAAGTACGAGCAGGGGAACAGCAGAGAGAGGAGAGAGAGTCCCAAGCAGGCTCCATGCTCAGCATGGAGCCTGATGCGGGGCTTGATCCCACGAACCATGGGATCATGACCTGAACTGAAATCAAGAGTTGGATGCTCAACCCACTGCGCCACCAGGTGCCCCAGGTTCTCTCCTTTGAAGGTAGCTCTTTGAATACAGAAACCTAAAAGAAAAGAAAAATGAAAATAATACACCTATGAATTCTTTTCCTTTCAAAAAGCCAGAACAAGGACAAACATATTCCATACAAGATGACTGTTCTAGCATCTTATAACTGCATTTTCCACTTGAAATTTAGGTTGTCAGTGAAACAATTATCATATGATTTAGGGACTAACTTTCAACTTTCCTCACCTTTGTTTTTCCTGTTTTTAATGACTTTGGAGTAGTAATATAAAGTGATATAAATTTGACATAAATATTCATACATCATTTTTTGTTCCTTTTAAAACTATATTTCAGTCTAAGACATTTTTATGGAAGCAAAATACTACAACAAAAGCATTACAGCTAGAAATGTGAAGACCCTGGATTGGTACTTTAACAAGGGCTAAATTTCAGGAAACAAACTGATAGAACCAAGGACAAAGAAGCCGAGAAAAGTAGTTAAGTGTGCCACCGTGCCATACTCCACACCTACAGCATTTATTGGAAACCAGAAGCCAACCTTTGAAATTTGTGGGCGTGCCAAAACAAACTTGTGGGCTGCTTGTCATTTGGACCAGGGTACTTCCATCTCTTCCATCATCAGCTTTAGACTTGGTAGCCTCAGAGTGACCTGCTCTATGTGATTCCTTCTGACAGAAGTTGCTTTATATCTCAGGTATATTCAGTTGAGAAAATGATATACAGCATGATACACTTCAGCAAAAGAACTTTCCGTAATTAAAAAATATTGATATTTCCCTTAGTAACCGCGAATTAATTAATTTTTATTTTTTGGTATTTATTTTTATTTTGGGGAGAGTGCAAGAGGGGGAGAGAGGGGGACAAAGGATATGAAGTGGGCTCTGCGCTGACAGGCTGATAGCAGCCAGCCCGATGTGGGGCTCAAACTCAGGAACTGTGAGATGATGACCTGAGCTGAAGTCGGAAGCTCAACCGACTGAGAAACTCAGGTGCCCCCTTAGTAACCATTAATTTAAACATAAGTTTCCTGAGGGTTGAAATCAGTAGCCAAATGAAACCTCATATTTTCCCCCCAAATATCTCTCTATGTTTCCAAAAGCAAACATGGATTTGTATTCAAAATATAAAAAAATGTTAAATTTATTGAGTGTGTGTTTGTTTTTTAAAAACTTTTTAAAGTTCAAATAACATGTTCCTTTCCAGTAAGGATAACTTTAGACATTGAATTCATTACTGATCCTCAAGAAAGGCATAATAAGCTTAATTCTCAGGACATGCACATTTTAGTCTTCAAAGATTTGCCTGAACAATCTCTGTTAATTCAGAAGAATTGAGGACCTGAACATAGCATTATATAGCTTTAGTCAGTATTTAATTTAAATAACAAGCATTAAGACATCTAATACTGCACCTGGAACCTAACAAGTACTCAACAAATGTTTGCTAAATGAGGAGGAATAAAACAGAATTAATTGCTTCAGATTCCTGGCCTTTTTCAATCCAGAGAAAAAATACAGAAACTGGATGGTTACCTAAATCAAAGAGACAATTTCAGTCTGAATATGTTGTCTAGATTCTGAATTACTGGATTTTAGAAAGTACTTCTGTATGTATTTTCCTCATTTGACCCTACACTGGATTCATGATAAAACAATAAGACACAGTTTTAATGATTATATATAAATAAACATGGGTTAATTTGGCAGCGAGTCTTTTTTTAAAAAATATATATTTTTAGAGCAGTTTTAGGTTTTACATTTATAGAAAATTCATGAAAATTCCCAAGATATCTTAACTCTAATATTGTATTTACTGGTTAATACAGTCATTTATTTCTTTAACAGTTATTTTCTGCCTAGTGGATGCCAGACGAGGTCACTATTTTGCACAACTCCAGAGACAACAATTATGCTCCAGCAGGTCCTATTTACATAGAATGCGATGGGATGGAGTTGTGCCATGTGGCCCCCAGATGCCAAATACTATTCTAGGCTCTGGTAACAGAGCAGTGAGCAAAACAGACAAAACCCTCCTCTCTGGGTCATATGTTCTTATAGGAGGCAGACAAGCATAAGCTAATAAAACACAAAGTATTTGAGTCGCAAGTACTAAGGAGAAATCTAAAGCAGGAGGAGATCCTGAGAGTGCAGGAGCTAGTATAGAAATTTTGGATTGATGCAAAAGAGCTCTGTGAGAAGACATTATTCAAGTAAAGTTGTGAAAAAAAATGAGTATGTGTGTTTGTGTGTGTGTGTGTGTGTGTGTGTGTGTGTGTGTGTGTGTGTCTGTGTGTAGTCGATAACATATATTGTTACACTGGGTCTAAGAAAGTCTTGGAAGGGAGAAACTGGTTATCATTGGTGGTTTTTCAAATACAACTGAGTTCTAAATGAAGCATGCTGTTCACTGCACATGCATCTCAAGAATATGAGATGAAAACAAGGCAGAACTAAAAGTCAGTGTGGAATCTGCCATATCCATTGTGGCATAAATTAATGCAACTGTTCATTACATTTTATTAAAATAAAATATGTCAAACGTCAATGCAAAGTAGAAGGGATGCCAGGAAAACAGATATAAAGGGATACATCCAAGGCACACCTGAATGTTTGTAACTCTAATTACAAAGGACTGGTGAAATTTAACGAATTTAGGTTTTGTAAAAGAAATTAAATGCGGCAAGACAGAGCAACAAATATTCTACCAGTACAGTTAAGGCTGCTTAATGAGCAGATAGTTAAGTCAAAAATGGATACAATTGACTAATATGAAATATACATTTTTCTCTCAGGTTCTAAGGAATAGAAGGGAGCAGAAATTCTTCTTGGTAGAGATTATTCAAAAAAGGACAAAGCAGAAGTAGGAATAGCCCTTTACTTGACATTACTTTAAAGCCTAATGTAACTGAGGGGTGCCTGGGTGGCGCAGTCAGTTAAGCATCCAACTCTTATCTTAGCTCAGGTGATGATCTTAAGGTTTGTGAGTTCAAGCCCCACATCGGGCTCTGAGCTGATGGTGTGGAGCCTGCTTGGGATTCTGTCTCTCCTTCTCTCAGCCCCTCCTCAGCTTGTGCCCTCTCTCTCACTCTCAAAATAAATAAATTAACTTAAAAAAAAAGCTACTCAAACTGAGAAAAATTAGGATTCTTAAAACTTTAATTATGTAAACTTGAGTCTTTCATGATTTTGAGAGCAATCTCAAAAATAAAAGAATAAGGAAGAAAAGAGATTATGTCAAAAAGAAGGAATAACATTTGATCATATGGTTCTATGTGATTTAACCATTAGCCAGATAGAAGAAAATGCTTGTTTGTTTGTTTTAGATATTAAGTGGAAAGTGCATGAAATTGCAAGTTAATAGTAATAATGATATAACAACTCAAACAGCTATCAGTTAATGTGCGCTTTACTCTGCCGGGTACTGTTCTAAGCACTTTACACACATTGTATTATTTAATCCTCATAGAAGTCAATGAGGCAGTATATAAAACTGAGAAACTAAAAGGATGACTGCTTTACTAAGGATATCAGTGAGAAGAAGCACAAGTCGTTCTAAAAATTAGAACATTAACTATCACCAAGAAATTAATTCAATAAGGCATTCTTAACCCTTTCTAGTAAATAGAAAGTGAATTATCAAAAATATTTCATGAGAGCCATACTTCTCAATGAATTCTAGAAACAACTAGACATTTTCTTACAGAGCTGTAAGGTTGAAAAATACAGTGCCAATGACAAATGAGAGCAATGGAATTGAGATAAAATTAATGAGGACAGGCTTGCTTCAGGCTCTTTTCTGTCCTGCATTTCCTTTCACCTGGTGTCATTATGACCTATCCCAAAGATAGCATAATCATATCAAAAAGTCGACTCATTTCCTATTTCCATGGATACACAGCAGACTTACCAGTGTCTTTTTTTAGTCGCTAGTCTGAAACTCTTACCAACACCTTTCATGAATGCTGATGTTGAAATTTTGAAAAGATAGGAGATTGACTTTAAGCTATTAAATAATTTGGTTTAGCTTCACTGAAGCAAAAATATAAGAGCTCTAAAGTTGCATGTGGGTTTGTTCACTTCTATCTTGACATTGGACAGAAATGTGATAGAAAACTCTGTTTAGAAGTTTTTGTGTCAAGGGAACATATTAGTTGACCTACAGAAGGTTCTTCCTGCACTGTGTGATGTTTGATAATGAGATTTGACAAGTGTGTGGCTGAATTTGTTAATAGACTCAGAAAATATTTATTAGCATCTATTTAGAGCAAGAATGTGCTGGTGCTGTGGGGCAAGCAAATGCAGTGTACATGGCAACTTCATTTTTCACGGTGCGCCCTTCTGGAAATCACGTAAGTGTAGGACATCATTGATCAGAGATGTTAAGAAAGTGTTCTTTTGGAATATTCATTCTGAAATGAATGAAATACAAGTATTAGTTGGGATAACTTTTCTCTGGATTAGTCAGTTTCCATAGGGCAAAAGTCTTCTGTCTCTTGCTGGGTCTGCTGGGGGTGGGGACTAGAATTTGCCTGGATAGCAGTCTTCATTGAAGGGACTGGGGGAGGTTGCTGAGGGTCCACGGTTCCTAATGCACGATTTCACAAAATTCCTGTTTCTCAGCCTCTGTCTCTTTTCACCCTTTCCCTGTGCTTGGAAACCTTGAGTCTCTTTGCTTCATTTGCTTTCCAGAGTAAAACATGCCATCTCCTACAGCGCTGGTGAGGAGCAGCAGTGATCTTAAGCGTAAGTCAGGGAAACGTCCTAGAGGGCCACCTACAGTCTTCATACACACTCATCCAAACCCCACTCAACCTCCTGCTTGTGTGTTCTGTGATGCCTCCGAGCTCTGAGACCCTCAGCTGACAGGCAGAGCCTATCAGCTCACTTCTTGAAGGTATTTTCCTCTATAGGCACATAGATTTAACTTCTTTAACTCTGTTATCTGTTACCAATTTTCTTTTTTGTAAAACTTGGCCAAAACATTGCATTCACTGTTGCTTCCCAACCCCCCATTCTCATCATAAGTATCTTAACTTATGTTTCTTTCCTTTTGCTATTTATCATGTTTCGGAGAGGGAGAAAACATCAATACACCTCATTTAATTGATAGTCTCTATATAATGAGTATTCAACAATTTACATGAATAGTAGGTAACTGAAAATTTTGGCAAAATATAGTCTCTTTACCTTAGTCATAACTAGGAAATGGTTTTTCATCTCTCCCTCTCCCTTTCTTCCCTACAACAGACTTGGTCTTTTTACTTTTTTATTTGTATTCTCTATTTTGATCAACATTCTGTTCATGAAGAGAGTTAGCTTTAAATCCTTTTTGTGGAAAATAGAAATTTCTTGCTGAGGGCTGAAATGAATGTAGATTCTTCCCCACTAGCCAGAAATACAGCTGTCATGGTGCTTCCTGTGAGGCAATGTTGCAGGTAGGACCTATCCCCTCATCTCCACATCTGCACACACAGAGCTTGGAATATGACTTCTTAATTATTTATGCCAAGTATTCTGCTATGAATGTGTGTGGGAGCACATGTGTCATGTGTGTCTGTATACAAATGGTCAGTAAGTCACATAGTACAAGTTGTAGATTGTCCTTGCATGTCACAGATGGAGGTGGGAAAAATAGGAGGCTAGCAATTAATAGAAAAAAAAAATTGGGCTGTTTTTGCTTCTCCACTCTCACCAACAGGCATATATCAGACTAAAACGATTTATGTGGCTATCAAGGGTTCCAGTCCAGGGGGTACATGTATATGAGGATTGTGGTTATAGGCATTCAGAGGCAGCAGGCACGCTCCATACCAGGCATGCTGAAATAAAAAATCGGGTAGGATTGTTCAGGACCTGGTCAGCATTAGGGATGAAACAGGCATAGATCCCAGTCTCAGATCATATGTCCTTTTAAGAACTAACAAAGAGATTAGGGTAGACTCTGATCAGATATCTCATGTTAAATCTTGTTGGATAAGGTGTCTGAAATAATAAAAAGCTAAGACTATAAAACCATTCTTTAATAGTATAACGGAGGTAGGTGTCATCTAAGGAAGAAATCTCTAGAAAAGTGCAGTTGTGTAGTGGTTAAGAGCATTTTCTACTTTCAAATCCCAACTGAAAAATATGGTGGGTGTGATGATACACAGTTCTTGATTTGTAGTTCAGGTTATAAGGTTATCCCCTTTTCCATGTACTAGCAGTCAGCCTCTACCTCTACAAAGGCCAGGGGCCAGGCCCCAAGATGCTCTCAAATGAAGAAGAGTTGAGCAGAGAAAGAATTGAATTGGTTTCCTGACATATAAGGCTCAAGTTGCAGGGCTTCTTGTACCATAGCCTCTACTCATTAATGCATAACCCTTTGTTGATCTGGGCTCCAGTCAGAACTAGAGGTTTTAGGAGTTGCATACTTAAAAATAATTGCATCCTAAAACCAAAATTGTTCACTCCTTCCTAGTGGTGGGTTCTGCAAGGTGCTGCAACCAGTCTTACCTTCGAGAGGATATCCCAGCACACCTCAGAACAGTGGACTACTAGAAATTGCACTGATATGACAGGACCCTGAATTCTCACAAGATTTAACTCCTTTTGACACATAAGTCTCTTGGTATGGTATCAAGGATAATGGCTACTTAATGTCCCTAAGTCCGATCAATAGAATGTCATTTATTTATGGATAAACTTAACGTTTTATAGGATACAAAGGTATTAAGGTTCTTTTGGAAATTTGTATTACAGGGAACAGAAAAGCTGACATAGTACTTCAGATGTAAGTCATTGAATTGTTCTCTCCCATTTTTTTAAGGCAAACTGCTTCTGATAGTATTTACTAACTACGACCAAGAAACAACAACAAAAATCTTCTAGATTGATTGCTCGTGAGTGAATTGATCTGGTAAAGATATAACATCTGGAGTGACAATTCCAACTGGACTTCCTATTTTATTAAGTTGTCAGTAATACATGCTTTTTCTTAAAAATCCATGAAGGATCCTTGAATTTTTGCATGATTCAAGGAAAGATAAATTGAGGTGTGATAAAAATCAACACCCTTGAATCCTTCAAGGATTTGATGGTACATTAATTTCTGCAAATCCCCATGGCATGAAGTAGGCATTGCTTTTCTACTTTGGTGGTAAAAGGAAATAAAATGAAGCTGCAAGGGTTGATTCCAAGGGCTTTTATGGCTTTTCCCACCAAGATATCTCTTAGTAGTGTGTGAACTTGTTTGATAGTCAAGTATGTCTATCTCTAGTATACAATATGTTATCTGATCTATTTGCTATTTTGATTTTTCAGATATTCACTTTAATTCACAATAAATATCTAAAAATGTCTGAGTTTTTACAGGTATTTATTTTTTCTCAGATTACAGTATGTCTGGTGAAAGGATACATAACCTTCTGGGGAAGATTTATGGCAGAAATCGTAACTGTATTCCTTAAGTTGACCTAGCTTCTCCCTCAATCAATAGATTTTAGTTCTAATAACTAGTTTAGATGTAATAGGCTTGTATTCTCACTGTGATAACTAGAGTCAAGTTTCTTCTTCCAGTCATAGAAACTGTTCTTATTATATGTATCAAGCAACACCTTTGAAAGCTGCCCATCTATTTCATTTCACCTGATTGACAGTATGTATCCTAAAGACTAAGTAATGATACTGCGGTCCTGAATTTGAATTAAAATTATCAATATGAACTCATGATATATTGCATATTTTAAATTCTACTGAACAGGCCTAGAAAATAAAATAGCAGTAAGTATCTTTAAACTCAAATTAATGTCTCCAAGTACCATTTCTAACTAAAAGGAAACAGCTCCTTCGAAATTCTTAATTTCATTACGAAGGCAGTAAATGCACACAATTAACCTTGTGTTGTTGTTGTTGTTGTTATTCCTATGTAATTAACATCAATTCACTGCTGTCCTATTGCACCTGCCTACCATGATCTCTATACTGGATACATTGCACTGTATACGTTCTTTGAAGATAAAACACCTTTCAATCATGTAGAATATCTTAATGACGTAAAAACAATGAACTCATTTGCTGTATTGCAAAATACACACACAGCTGATTGTGAATAACAAAAACAATATTATCAACACTACCAACAAGATGATTTAGGAAAATAGCTTAAAACTGGTTTTGGAGATTGTTTTTTGTTTTTAAATATCTATGCTACTATTTTCATTTATGACAGGCTTATTTATTTAACTTACTTTAATTTTTAGAAGTTGCATTTTAAAGTTTAATTTTGTTTTGCAGTCATGTGTATTTACATAGATTCAACATCACATCTGAAATAAAGATTAACAAGTTAAATTCCTTGAAAGAATCTGCAATCTTTAGAGAAAAGATTCTATCCCTGACCATGCCACCCCATTGTTATCATTCTGTATGTGAATATAATTATTTTTCATTGCTTAATGGCTCATCCCCTTCTTTTTAAGTATTCTTATTAAGGTATAACATACATATAGTGAAATTCTCCTTTTTGGTATTATTTTTTTCAAATTTTGTCAAACGCATATAGTTGCACAAGCACAACAGTCAAGATACAGTAGCTCCACCTAAATCCCTCCACACTCCTTCAAAAAAATTTTTTTTAATGTTTATTTATCTTTGAGAGACAGAGTGTGAGCAGGGCAGGGGCAGAGAGAGAGGGAGACACAGAATCTGAAGCAGGCTCCAGGCTCTGAGCTGTCAGCACAGAGCCCGATGTGGGGCTTGAACTCATGAACCGTGAAATCATGACCTGAGCTGAAGTCTGGATGCTTAACCGACTGAGCCACCCAGGTGCCCCTCCCCACACTCCTTATAGTCAAACCTACAAGTACTAGCCTCTGGGAACCACTAATCTGTTTTATGTTTCTATAGCTTTATTTTTTCCAGAATGTCATAGAAATGGAATCATGTAGTATGTGGACTATTGGATTGGAGTTCTTTCAGTTATCAGAATGAATTTGATGTTGTTGTCATTGTATATATCAGTAGTACATTTCTTTTTTATTGTTCTGTAACATTCCATTATAGAGATGTACTACCATTTATTTTCTTTAACCCACTCACCAGTTGAGGGACATTTGGATTATTTCCAGTTCTCCAACTCTTCACTGTAGAATTATTTTTTGTAGACTCTTTAAGATTTTCTGTTAAGATAATCATACTATCTCTTTATGAAGGAATTTTATCTGTAATTTTGTTTTTATAACACATATATAATATATATATGCAAATTTACCCTCATGGAAATGGAAATATATATTCTTCCTTACACAAGTAATGACATATTATATTTTTAATCATGCTTTGTAAAAAAATCAAACAAAACAGAACATACAGTATGTCCTGAATGTCACTCTTCATGAATGTCTATAGACATTTTTCTTTGTCCCTGTTACAGAACGTTGGTCCTCCAATGATTGAAACATTTGTTCACCTTCTTGGAGCACTGGATTTATAGAGATTGACCTATTATATTGCTGTCACTATCTTGCCATAATTATTTCTCTTAATTGGATTTTAAGCATATGTTTTCTAAAAGTATTATAAAGCAAATTTGTCTTTAAAATCTCCTCCTCCACAGTTTATTATTTATCTAGTAATTAAACTGTTAAATTTTTAATATGATGTCATTCATATTTGATACTTCATCATTGCCTATTTTTAATGAAGGAGTAGAAAATACTGTATCTATAACATGTGTTTCTTTAAGAGAAATAAGTAGAAAGAACAAATCCTGAATAGAGCATCTAAAAATTGTTGGATAATTCATGACATCACCTTATTTTAATTGCACATTAGACATTATATGGCACTCATTTCAACCTAAATCATGATGAACATTTTCACACATGAAAAGGAGCTATAGTAGCAAAATCTCATTTTATACATCGGTAATTTGAGAAGTGTCATCTGATTAGACTTGCAGAGTGAACAACAATAAAGGCCAAAGTTTCCAGCTTCTGTATAACATCCATAATTCTCCTCATATTAACATTTTAAATTCATCAGAATCCCAGCATTCTTGTCACCTGTGTGTGACACTTTCCCTTAAAATTATAATAAATGTGTGGCACTTTCCTTTAACATTATAATAAAAAAAACTGTTAGATGTGCAAGAGAGGGGGATAGATGCTATTCAGATCAACATGTAAATTCCCTGTCAAAGAAGATTAAGTCTTCACATTTGTCGATTCTTTTCATCTGGCTCTTACAGGACCTTCTCACACAGGTGTGTGACTGAAACTTCTTTGGGGCTGCTTGAGCACATGGAGATTCAGGATCATCCTCCAAGTGTATACTCAACAGTAGCATAACCTGAGAGGCCAAGAAAATAACTTTGGACTTCATCTTCAGCTGTTCATTCAACCATTCACCAAAACAAGCACACAAACAAACATTTGTTTAGGATTCACCATAGACCAAACTCAGTTCTGGGCATACAAAAACATTTCGAGAAACAGTGCTAGTAGGTTCTTTACTCCTGTGGAGTTGATAGTTCATTGTGACTTGATTTATCAAAGATCATGTCTTCCTACAGATAAAAGGTACATAAGGTACATAGGCAGATAGAGGACTACTCATCCTGCAAAGTTGTGTTAGGGAAGCAACACATAAGGAAAGTAATCTGAAGCAAATCTCAGTGCTGCTTTATGCAGTATGGTTACAATGGGCCTCATTCTTTTTACACAAGAAAATAAACAAGTTACTAGTGCTTGTTGAGATTGGTGTATTGGCCAGTCTTTTTTAGTCTAGTGGTACGTTTTTTCCATATTAGATTACATCCCCCAGCCAGATTCCTCATAAAATAGGGTAATCTCTGTAACCAAAGGCATAGTAATGACACATTGTTTTTGCATTTATAAAACTTTTTTTCATGTAATTTATACTAAATTAGAAGTATAAGAAATTCCATTTTAAGAAGTAATAATATGTTGTATTTTACACGGTATCACAGTTTTTGATGAAACTAAACAAACCAACCAACAGCAAAACAACTGAGAACCACCTCTCCCTCTCCAACAAACCTAAGAAAGTAAAAAGAGTTTCACTAAAATCAATGTTAGATTAGGAATGTTTGGCCCAAAAACAAATCAACTTGTTTTTCAGTGAAGAGGTAATAACCAAGTTTGGGAATGGTGTTTACTATTTCTTTCTCTCTCAAAAGTAAAATGGTTTCTTTCCTTATACAATGTGTAACTGGTAAATGTGTGAGAAGTTTTCAGAAATGTATGGCTAATTTCTTTTTTTTTAAGTTTATTTATTTATTATGAGAGAGAGACAGAGAGAGGGAGGGAGGATGGGGGAGGGTCAGAGAGAGAGGGAGAGGGAGAATCCCAAGCAGGCTCCATGCTGTCAGCACAGAGCCTCATGTGGGGCTCAATCCCAGGAACCATAAGATCATGACCTGAGCCGAAATTAAGAGTTGGACGCTTAACCGACTAAGCCACCCAAAGCACCCCAGAAATGTATGGCTAATTTCTTAAGCATTTTTTGAACCAAAAATATTCAAATACTACAGAAGTTTTTGAAGAATAAGTAGAATATTGATATACAACATTATTTTTTAATTGAATCTATACTAATCTTTAGTGGTATTTTTCTCTTTTTATTTTCTCTGTTCTACTTCCTGTACTGATTGAATTTCTTCTCTCAATGCTCAGGAATAGCTTCTCTTAAAGCTCCAGTAAGTCAAGAGATGCCTTTATATTCCACACTGAATATGCTTTGACATCGAATGCCTGTTAATAAGTGGCAATGATAGTCACTTAGGCAGGCATCTGTTGAGTGCAGCCACCATGGGGCATTGCTAGGAAAACCATGAGAAAGGTGGCCTTTCTTTCCAGTTCCTTATGGCCTGGCTCTCTTTTAGTGTAAGCTATGAAGTATGAATTATGAATTAATTTAGAGAATGTAGGGGGAGGACGGAAGACTCTAGGCAGACTGATTGACTGATAGAGGAAGAAATGTGGCACCAGTAATGGAAGAAATTGAAGGAGTGTCAACATCCAATAACATGGTCTGGTAATAGTCACAATAGGCTAAAACCTTTTCTGTTCAAATGGAGGGAAGGGATTCAGTCATTCAAGGAGTGCCATCAATTTATTAAATAACATTGTTGCCTCCATATACAGGCATTTTAAGTTTTTTTAAAAACAGACTGTTTAACAAATTTTGTCAGAAGTTTGACATTCCTAAGACTTTAATATTCTACTTCTGTTTTTGGCTACTCTTCTTAGAACATTATTTTTGTGATTTTTCTGCAATTTTTAACTTGAAATTAATTTAGAAACCTACTTGTTGACTTTTATCAGATTAAGCAGATTAACTATTTTGGTTTGGTGTTTTTCTGTTTTTGTTTTTGTTTATTCTCATTATTAGAGTGGGAACAACATTCTCTTGTGGTTTTCTGTGTCCTAAGGAGAAACAGAAGGCTTTCTGTGGTTGGCTGGGTGTACCTTGTACTTAGTGTGGTTCCTGGGAGGCCAGAGGACTTTCCTCATGGTCAGTGCTCTACTGTTAGCTCTCAGAAGACCCTGCAGGCCTGTTCTTCAGGTGGGGCTGCTTTGCACACACTTACCCCATCTCCAGAAGCAACCTACGGTTGCTGGTTCCCAGTTGTTCAGCTTGTGTGGGGTGGAGGGATTCTTGATTCTCCTTGTTCAACCTGATTTTTAATACATTTATTTTCAGGTAATAGTACTTATTATTTATATATTTCTTTCTTATTGGAGAAGAATCCCAAGTGTCTATGAATAAGAATACATGAACAGAATAGCTTTTAGAATTCATACATGTATAAAATTTAAAAAGAAAATGATAAGTAAAAATCTTCCCCAAAAGTTAACTAAGCATGGAAAAGACACAAGAATATCTAATGAGAAGTCAAAATATAATTGGCGATATACATAGAAAGCTTAAAAATCTATCTATGAAATAGAAAACTGTCAATTTTTAAACATCATTTATTTTATGAGTTTAATTTTAAGAACTTTTAAAAATATATTTTCCATCAAAAACACATTTTATACTTCAGTTAGAAATTAATTTGGGAATAAACCCATTTCAGATAAAATTTCAACAAGAAGGGTTGATGATTAATCATTCATTCTTTAATGTGAGTGAGTTAACTATTTAATGAGATTAATTTATTCTGTTCTGGGTAGCTCCAATTCCGTCATGAGAATGGGACCCTTGGTGGAGGTAGGGTAGAAATGAGGACAGAATAAGCAGGGCGATTCTGATGCATAGCAATCTATGGTCCAGAACATCATTTTGCCTCGAGGGGGCTTCTGGGCTTTCTGAGGCTCAAGAGCAGAATGTGGGCATTTGGGCTTGGGGGTGTAGGGCCGCAGGCAGCAGAGAAAGTACAAAATATGGGACATGAAAGATAACTAGGATATGATCCACTAATTGAATAGTTACACTGAGGCTGACCATGCCATGACATATTTCTCACACAATGGTTTACATATGTCTGTCTATAAAAGGAAAAAACATTTAAATTGTGGTCTCCTCAGGTTGAAAAATATATGAGATGGAGGGAAGTGACTTAAACAGAACTCAAAAATTTTTTGAAATACTGAAAACCAGAATTTGGGGTAAAAGTAAAATCAAATGAATTATTTAGCAAAGCAAAGTGTTCTTCATGGCTGCAAGCCTAGACAGTACAAAAATATCTTAATAAAACTTGATAAATCTGTCAACAAGTCAATATTTTTTCAGTTTTATGTGACTTAAAAAAATCAAAATTACTCTTTTTTCCTTCTGAATGTAGCTTTGGATCCAAAGTCCTCAGAAGGCAAGGCTCAGATTTGTTAAAATACCTTGGGATACATTGTTCATGATTTTTCATTTAGGTTAAGTCTTGAGACTAACTTTTCTTGCTATTGTGATTATAATGCTTATATGGGTCTCAAAAAGACATGATTTCCAACTTCAAGAAAATCTATTATTTTAAAATGTTTGCCGTCATGACAGGAAGTTGCAGAAAAAAAGGCCTGTCTGCCTTTGGACAAATGCTATTCTGTTGATTTGTTAGGATTTGGACAAATGCTTTCTACTGAGTTGTTAGAACAAAGCAAGTACCTGATACCTAGTTGTCTTCTCAGTCATTTCTTTTTAAGCAAGAGAAATTCAGTTACCTGAATGCAAGGATAATGACGGGAACTTACTTGCTGTTTAGTAGTCGATAAAAATTCCCTTTCATACTTTTCTTTACAGCTAAAAATGCATATAATGGAATTATACCATTTCCCAAAACAAAATTAGACGCATATTTATTTTTAGAATCTTTAAGAAACAACTCCATCTTTCTTCTCTGCAAGAGATCAAGTAAATCATAAAGCAAGCCTTAAAAACAGTTTTATCCAATGTGAACATGCACAATCAATATTTTTAATGTTCACTTAACTTTTATGCAAAGTGCCAGAGCAAACATCTGGTTGCTTTGTAAGGGATCCACATGTCTCCCTCCCCTTCATTCTTCCCCCTTCCTAACCCCAAACACACACAAAAAGTTTTCAGATTTCTTGAGGGCCACAGCTGGATACAAAATTATGCTGAATATTAAAATGATAAACCACATCTTTCCTTTTCATGATGGGTGCTTATGCTGAGTGGTAAATATTTTGTCATGATTAAGTATGTCATAAATGGATTCACTTTGCAATGTGTTGACCAGCTTAACTTTTTCACCCCAGCTAAATTCATCGAAGTTTTGTTTAATATCTGAATTTTCTTCATTGTCTTTTCTGATGTTAAAGCAGCAACATATGGTGCTTTGCAAGAAAAGATAATTAGAATTTTGCCTTGCCTGCCTTTAATGCTCCAGTTTGTAAAAAAATAAATAAATAAGAAAAAAGTTAATGGAATTTACAAATAATAGGTGCAGTAAAAATAAGAAAAATTATTAAGTAGATCAACAATTTAACACCATCATTTGTACATTTCAAGTTAATGAGAATAAATATAAATGTTCTGAGTATTTTTTTAGCAAATTAAAAATAAATCCAGATCTTTTCCTCCTACATCCAAAAAAAAAATTACAAAAAAATCCTTTTCATATAGGGTGATTGGAAGCCACTTGATAATGTCAATATATCTGTCTTTGGCAAAGACTTTAAGGAAATATGTTAATGAAATCAGGGCACTTGAAAATTCTTGCTAAGAGATCTAGAGTCTTATTAATAATGTCAGTACTTGGACATTTCTGGACCTCATATTTCTCGTTGTTGTTCTGAAAGGCCAAATATGACAACCCATGTTGGCAAAATGATAGTTTCATCATGAAATGTAACCTCCAATGAAAAGTTTAGTGCTTCGCAAATAATACAAAGTCCATAGTAACTGTTCAATGAATTAACAAATAAACTAGGTTTTTTTTTCATAAAGTTTCCTTTATTAATGTAACAAATAATTAGGCTTGAGAGGAGACTGGGTCTTAATTCTAGGAAAAAAAAACATGCTGTACCTCAGTCCTTCTTTCCCATCAGTCTTGATTTTTCTTGACTGCTTTCCCTCTTTCACTGTTATTTCTAAATCTTCTTGGTCATTCCTGACAAATTTTTACACAAAGTCTGTGTTTTGTATCTTTTCCTGTTTTTTTCCATTCTTTCTTTTTGCTATGGAAGTGTCCGATCTTGTCCGTGACCTAGCATCTTGGCTTCTGCTTTAAGAAAGCATGATTCTGAAATTATGCCTCTGTTGTTCTAGATTTTCATTTGACAGTACTTGATTTCAAGTTTGCAGTTCCGTTCTTATGGCACATCTACACTGCCATACCAACAAAATTAACCTCTACCAGTCAGATTTGAAATCTCCCTCATGGTGGAAGAGATAATTATAATCATCATATTAGTTTCACTTCATTTTTAATTTTCTACTTAATTTGAAAATGGAGGAGAAAGCATTAGGCCCCATTTCCCTAACCCTGCTCCCCATTTTGTAATTTCCATTACACAACATCGTGAGCCGACAAGAACCACATAATTTTTATTTATCCATTCCTCATAAATACATGTTTCTATCAGGATTGGGAGGAGGTATTCTGGAGAGGATGTACCAAGAAGCTAATTAGGCCTGAAATTCGTGGCTCCTCACTTACATAGATCTGGTATTGGCATAGAAGGAACCCTAGCAATCTTGATCTTGTGTTTTTGGCAAACCTCAATCAATTAAGTCCATGGCCTCTTGCTATTCAGTATCTCTGTAGTCACTTTTCTCTTTGTGTGCATTGATATTAGAATACTTGTGGACATTGTCAAGGATTAGCAATGGGGAAGCTAAAGAAAGATGAAAGTATTGGGGGGATATTAACATATATCATGTTTGGTAGTCACTTTTGTATTTATTTAAGGTTATTGTTATCATCCCCAGTATACAAATAACTTGGGAATATCCTTTCTGACAACTGTGTTGATTTACCTGAATTTGTGAAATGAAGGTTTAGATCAAGTGGTCTACAAAATTAACTTGTCCAGTGTTATTTGCCAATGGAATTTTGTGGATAATGGAAGAGGTAAAACATTTAGAACATATAGAGGCAGAAACTAGTCTGTGGAAAATTCTTCCAATCATCATATATACATATATAGCAAATAGTAGGAAATATATACATATGTATGTATATATTGATTATTTAATACATATAAATTTATTTGTATTTATATTTATAGTTATAAGAAGAGAAGAATTTCATTTTTATTTCTACTTGGTCAAAAGAGGTTTATCCATATCAATTATATAATTGATAATGTGAAGTTATCATTCCATACATTTTCCACTTTTTTGATGAAAATCACACAAAACAATTTTTTCAAATTTCCTATGAACATAGCCCACAGCCTTGTAGTAGTAATAGCAAAGACAACTTCTCTGGGTTAGGTTATGTCTTATAGATAGTCTAACATTCAATATAAAAATTAGTTAAGTGTGCTAGAAGAAAGAATAGATGATCTTTTTTTTTAAATGTTTATTTCTTTTTGAAAGAGAGACAGACACAGAGCATGAGTGGGGGAGGAGCAGAAAGAGGTGAGACACAGAATCTGAAGCAGGCTCCAGGCTCTGAGACATCAGCCCAGAGCTGGACTTGGGGCTCGAACTGATAAATCGTGAAATCATGACGTGAGCCGAAGTCGGGCGCTCAACCAACTGAGTCACCCAGACACCCAATAGATTATCTTTCTATTCTATGTATAGATAATAACAAAATCATCATATGAAGAGACAATCAAAGAGTATGAGACAAAAAATGTAGGAATGAAGTATTATAAAGTTATGCCTGCCTATCCATTCAAAAATGTCATTTTTCCAAAATCTGTTTTACTTGTGATAATTGTCATATTAAAAAAATTTGTTATAATTTATTTTACAACCTGTATGAACAAATATCCTTTTCATACTTAATTTCATGTTTATAACTTTTTATTCATTTTCTTAAAGAAGCCTCCCAAAGTGGCTGAATAAAATCTGGATATATATTAACTAAGGGTTATTTTCAATGTCTTCTTATTCCTCTAGCACTATCATTTTAAACAATCTAATTGGAAAAATTTTCCGTAATTATAAATAATGATAACTAAGGGACAAATTAATAAGTGCTATTTAAGTGGTACAATCAGTAAGTACATGTAGTTACAGAAGAGGGATTTACATTAACATACTAATGATCAAAAAAGAGGAAGCAATGTTCCACTGAAGGGAATCATTGGATATGTAGATAATTAATGGTCGATGTTAATAAAATTAGTAGTGTAGGTCAGTTTTCAAGTTCTTCTCACTTGCATCCTCAGAATTGAAGCCTATATCCCCAGGTTCTAATCTACCACTACGTACATAATATTGAGACTAGAGCATTAAAGATAAATTAACAAATTCTCTTATGAACATTTTGGGATGTCTGCACATACTCCCTTCCCCCACTTCCATTGTCTTACACCCATACTCATAAGAGAGTGGCCAACTCACAAAACATAACCCCAGGGTCAGGCTACAGTTAACTGATTTAAGGGTGAGTGAGTGTATGACTCAACAATGGCCAAGCTTAATGTCCCATCATTTGTAACTGCAACCGGAAAATTCCAGAATAATCTTGGCTAAACTAGGAATTTCAGAGGTATTGGTGAAATAAGTACCAGAAAAACCTGGAGAGAGATAGAAAAAAGTAACAAAAGGAAAGATGCCAAGATGACAGGAGAAAGTCTTCCTAGGTTCTCTCAATCTTTTCTTGTATCTTGGTTCCAACCTTTGCTAGGGTAAAGTAATACTATCATAGATTCCATGAATACATCTGTATTAATTAGTATCCTTCCTGATAATCACCCTTTTATTATACATATCCATGGTCCTTATACCTGGTAGCACACTAGAATCACCTGGAGAATGTCTGGCCCTATCTGGGACAAATTAATTAAGGCTCTTAACTAATTTTCTCCTTACTATATAAAATCCCCAAGAATTACTTAAAAATAAAAGACAAACAATATTTGAGCTTCCACTTCTGAAATATCCCTCAGTGATAAGGCAAATAGAAGTCAGAATAATTTATATCACTTGACTAAGATTGACAAATGAATATGACCTATATTATAGATTACATTGTGTATGCGTGTGTATAAATAATATGTGTGTGTGTGTGTGTATAATGGATGTTTAGAGATGTGATTATGGAGATTTATAGACATATAAATAGACATATATAGACATATATATGACCTATATTATAGATTACATTGTGTATGTGTGTGTATAAATAATATATATGTGTGTGTGTGTGCGTGTGTGTGTGTGTGTGTGTATATATATATACACACACACACGCACACACACATATAATGGATGTTTAGAGATGTGATTATAGAGATTTGATTTTAAAACTAGTAAAACAGGGGCACCTGGGTGACTCAGTCAGTAGAGCATCCAACTTTGTTTCAGGTCATGATCTCATTGTTCGCGGGTTCAAGCCCCCTGCTGGCTCTGTGCTGACAGCTCAGAGCCTGGAGTCTGCTTCAGAATCTGTCTCCCTCCCTTTCTGCCCCTCTCCTGCTTGTGCTGTTTCTCAAAAACAAATAAACATTAAACAAATTTTAAAAAATAAAACTATTAAAACACATAATGACATCAGCAAATGACAATTTTAAATGGTGATTATTGAATTTTAACATATTTGTTAGGTTTTGAAATTTTAAGTGTGTGTTGCCAAAAAGTATCACAAAATAGAGTAATACTGTGATGAGGTGGCTTGCAGTATAGTTTGAGGGACTTGACAAGCATGGAGAATTCATAGACAGCACGCTATTCTCAATGAGTTTAAATACATTTATGCCAAGATATTTTGGGGAAGCTTATTCACACAGAGGATACTTTCTGCTTCAGTAATATGTTCCCTAGTGCAAAAGCTCCCAATTCTGTTTGAATTCTCTGTGATATTCTGGCATGCACAGTAGTTTGGAGTGTGTGTGTGTGTGTGTGTGTGTGTGTGTGTGTGTGTGTTCTTTCATTCTTTCCCTTTTTTGACAAAAACCACATAAATGGCAGTGCACAAATCCCAATTACCTTGAACTTGCTAAAAACTGTCCATGGTGTTAAGAAAACAAAACAAAACAAAACAGAAACCTCCCTATTCCCTAATCATCCAAATGAAGAGATTTGAATATCTCCTGTGTATTGCTGAGCCTTCCCATTCTTCAAGTTTTAACTGACTTTATTGTGTTTCTAGGAGGCAGAAATAAAAGGAAAGAAAGGGGAAAAGTAAGTACTAAAAATATGTGAGAATCCATGCTCAATTTTTTCTTTTTTTACTATATTTTTGTAAAGGCATGAAAATTGAGCTCAGTTTGATTTTCAGTCCGTTGAAGCAAATTATTTTTCAAGGTATTTGTTTGTTTGTTTGTTTCGGTTTCCACAAATTATGTGCACATCTTTTTGGTCACAAAAGGGCATTAGGCAAAAACTCGGTATATGATCGTGGACTAGACTCTGCTAGCATATGGGATTGTTGCTTGTTACCAGTGTGCAGGACTTGATATGTTAACTAGATGTAATGCACCTGAGGACAGCACTCAGTTTACTGCAAGTCACTTAGCAGAATTGTGATCATCTAACAAATGATTAATAACATGCGCTTGGTTAGTCTTATTGAAAGAGTGTGATTTTGGAAAGTTGTTTGGTAAGTACCAGCTCCTTCATCTGTAAATGGAATAAAAATAATACCCAAAGCAAAGGACAGTTGTGATTATTTAATGAAGGTTTACCTGGAAAATCAGTGAACCCAGTGCCTGATACTATATACACACTAATCTCCCCCTTTCTTTATCTCTCTCACAAATATAGATACCACATATAAACATATGGTATAATTTATAAATTCTAAAACACATTTCTTTGTATTTTTTTAAATCTCTGAAATATCAGTGTGTCTTGTAGCGTGCATCTTAGCATTGTGGCATGGCTATATTGGTATTATCCCTTTTTTCACTGTTATTATGTAAAATACTGGTGTATCTTACCAGAAATAGTGCCTTGCATTCAATTAAATGAATAAATTTTTTGATCTTGTAGATGAAGTCTCCAATGTGTTATAACTGTATATCTTTTTATACCCTATATATAGAAATAGTATTTATCTTATTTGTATAGCTATCAACAGAACTTTTTGCCCTTAGGTATTTTGTTTTTTGCCTTTTCAATGTATTATATTGTAGAAGATGAATCCAACCCAGGAATTTCAACTGCTATGTTCCAAATGAACTGTGGCATGGATGAATAATATTTGCTAAATGAATCAGCAGAGTCAATAGAAATATAGAGTTATTTGCATTTTAATATATATTTTATTGCATTTGTTATGTATAAAACACCAACATACCTATTAAGAAACATGTGCTGAAGTAAAAAGAGCATGTGCTGGAAGATAGAAAGTCATGTTCTTAGTTCTGCTTGGAACTAAGATTACTTGCATAAATCATTAACCTCTCTGAACGGTCATTTCCTCCATTTGTTAAATTAGAGTCTTAGACTGGTAATTGCTGATATTTATATGAGTCTATATTGTCCAAAATGGTGGATTGTCTCCCATGGACATCCTAGGTCAGACTATTCTAGTGGAGAAAATAGTTCAATGTCTTCATTGATGTGAAGATCTTGTTAAAAAAAAAAATCAGATAATAGACAGTTGTTTGGACGCTACCAAAATATTTAGAATTCTTTTAAAAAGTTGTACTCAGAGAAGTCAGTAGTCATAATATAATGTACTAGGATTATTCAAAGACTTAGTAGAGCTTCCATAACTTCTCACATCGTGGAAATACAAGTTGTCCTCTGGAATTAGAAATAGGGCAAGGCAATTTGTATTCATTTCTGTTCAATCAAGAAGGGTTCAGTAGAGGAGGCTCTATTTCACAAACCTTGTTATGAAAGAAGAAAGAATGTTAGTTTAATGCTCACTCCCATTAAGTGTTCAGTAAACCATACTGTCTAGTTCACAGATAAGTGAAGCTATTTTTGCTCTAGTGACAGCAAGAGCAATGATATAGTATTAAGAGAGGTGACATTAAATAAGTCTGCCACTAACTTACTGTGTGACATTGGGCAAGTCAGGTCTCCTCTGGAGATAATGGTGATCTGCATTTCTTTTTAATTTATCTTCTGGCTCCCAAGGAACATATTGTAGATACATATTGGACAATTTGATAATTGAGATTTACACATGGTCCAGTGAGAGTGAAAAATGATTACTAAAACTAATAGGATAGAGAAATGAGAAGACCCAGGTCAACTGTGGTCATAACTTATCAAGAAAGGCCTTTGGAAATAGATAATATTTGAAGTGATGAAACCAAATTGGTGATACAAACTCTTCTCTGTAAACGTTTGTAGACAATGTCAAAATGATCAGATATATGGTGAATATTCCTAGTATTTTGGCAAAGAGCAATTTTTTCACTTTTTTCACATAAAATTGTCCGTGAGAAATAATGAACATTGCCTCAATTTAATTTCTTGATTTAGCCGAAGCACCAAACTTAACTTAGTTGATGTATCAATTTCCAGTCTCTTCCTTTCATTCTTCTTCTCACCTACCATTTATTATCTCTAAAAGTTGGCAATATTAAAGAGAACGTTTGTAAGAAGATTAAATTGACAGAAACTGATCATATAGAAAGGAAGCAGCTGCAAAACCAATAAATATTAGAGTAGGAATTAACAATGTTTGTTAATGCACTCTTTACTATCTTACTTCTAACAGGAATCTATGCTACAAGTTATTTGTAACATTTAAATAGAAATTCAGGTTAATAGAACTAAAAACTTGGAGAGTATATAGTGTTAGCACAGTTTAGATTTCTACTGTATTATTTATTGGTTCTGTGATTCTGGGACATTATTACCTGGTTCAAATATCTGAAATAATGATAATATTACCTTTTCATAGAGTTGTAAAAACTGATGTTGTGAATAAGCTCTATGAAGTACCACGTAAATAGTGTGTGCTAATAAAGAGTCGCTAAGAATTCAAACTTTGAGATAATTACAACTCATAAGCTGTGAATCTGAAGAAATTAAAAATAATCAAACCTTGCCTCTATGAAATGGCTATATGCATTTCTTAAGACTTTTAAACAGTTGAGCATATGGAACACAAACTCTCTAAAGCTCCCATAGGTTCCTTATCCAAAGGGAGTGATGCGTGCTATTGCAGACTGTGAACGGACATGTGCAAGGGTAGAGTACCTCACTGACCATGCTCAGGGCACTGTGGCAGAACAGCAGCAGACAGCTGTTGTTTATTGCATTGAGTGACAGTGGGGTTTGAAGGGCATACCCACGAATCTGTTCCACTTGGACAATCCTTTAAGGAATACAAATGAAGCTACTTAAGCAGAGACAAGTAGTGGACTCTCCCTGTGGCTGACTCTTCTGGCCTCTCCACAGCATGAGGGACTGATATTTTAGGTAGCACTCTTATCATCTCTTGATGGCATAACAGTGCATCACACCTCATCAATTAGGAATTCCTGGAAAATATACTATATATAAAAGTATCTTTTACAGGGCCTAGCAGGTCTACTGTTTTTGAGTATTAATATTACATTAGTAGAACCACATACATATGAGTCTTTGAAAAGTTGTAGATATGAACTTAGTCACTTGCTTAGAGAATAGCTATAACCTTCATTCTCTTGAGCATTCATGTCCTAACATGTTACAGCTGTCAGCACTCAAGAAATATTTATGTAGTCTCCAACATTCATATTCGGGGCTTTTAAGGTACATCATGAAATTATGCACAAATGCTTTAAAGAATAAATAACTCATGTTTTTATAATTAAAAAGTTGTTGCCAATATCAATTGCCTTTTAATTATAGTCTACTTTTTTATATAATTGTGTAAATCAAAAGGACTTCCATACATGTTAGTGAAAATTTAAAATTAAGAAGACAAGTTAATTCATCACCAAGAAGACAATAATGAAGATTAAGGAGTGACAGTTGAGAGGCTACAAAATGACATGATTCCTTCTAATGGTATTTTTCTAGTTAGAAAAAAGACATAGATTGCTAAAGGGATGTTTTAAAGTACTTATAGAAAATTGATACATATATGCTCGTCTAGACTTTACTCTTCATATAAAAATAGGGAATTTAAGACATTTTTTATTTTGTGTTAGTAAGGCCCGTATTTCCATGGCTAACTATATTATTTTAAATCGTTAAAGATAAAAAATTAGAAAAATAAATTCTTCCAATACTATTTTTAACATTACATGTAAATGCTTTTACACATTAGTCTATATTTACACAGAAAACTGGCCAATGTTGGCCACTTTTTCTCTAGATTTTCTTTGTATAAATAGCATTCTACCATGTTGATTCTACCTTTTGTTGAAGAGACAACAATCTGAGCCTACTCAGTCACAGTAGTAACCAATCCTAGGCCTTGACAAGGAATCCTTAAAGTCTGTCTATCCTGTAAGAAGAACAAGCATATGCTTATTTCAAGCTTATTATATGCCCAACATTTTGTTAGGTGCCTTGGAGAATACAAATTTTTGGATTCTGTATATTTTCAAGTAGTTTAAAGCTTAATTGAAGATGTAAGTGGTGTAGGTAAATCACATATGAAATATACATGAATATGCTTGATTGCATATAATTTTAAAAATCATTTATAAAAGTTAGAGAGGGATGAGATAACTGGAGAAGATTGATTTTTATATAGTCAGTGACTAAAACAACCAGAAAAAATTCAAAGGTAATTTTTATTTTAAGAAATTATTATTATTTTTTTTCAATATATGAAATTTATTGTCAAATTGGTTTCCATACAACACCCAGTGCTCATCCCAAAAGGTGCCCTCCTCAATACCCATCACCCACCCTTCCCTCCCTCCCACCCTCCATCAACCCTCAGTTTGTTCTCAGTTTTTAAGAGTCTCTTATGCTTTGGCTCTCTCCCACTCTAACCTCTTTTTTTTTTCCTTCCCCTCCCCCATGGGTTTCTGTTAAGTTTCTCAGGATCCACATAAGAGTGAAAACATGGTATCTGTCTTTCTCTGTATGGCTTATTTCACTTGGCATCACACTCTCCAGTTCCATCCACGTTGCTACAAAGGGCCATATTTCGTTCTTTCTCATTGCCACGTAGTACTCCATTGTGTATATAAACCGCAATTTCTTTATCCATTCATCAGTTGATGGATACAGGAGTACTGATGCATAGGGGCACTTGTACCCCAATGTTTATAGCAGCACTCTCAACAATAGCCAAATTATGGAAAGAAATTATTTTTAAGTTTATATTACATAAAATTTTGTTAAAAACTGATACATTTAAAAACCAACTATATGGTGCAATCTTTATAAAAGGTAAACTTGGCTTTATTCTGCTATTGAAAATGTTTAGACACCAGGGGCACCTGGGTGACTCAGTCGGTTAAGCATCTGACTTAGGCTCAGGTCATGATCTCACGGTTTGTGAGTTCAAGCCCCATGTAGGGTTCTGTGCTGTCAGTTTAGATCCTGGAGCCTGCTTAGGATTCTGTGTCTCCCTCTCTCCCCGCTCACACTCTGTCTCTCACTGTCTCTCAAAAAATGAATAAATGTTTTAAAAAAATAAAAGAAAATGTTAAGAAACCAATAATGGTTTGATATATTAAAATAACATTGTGAATTAATTTTGGAGGGAAATTCATTTCAATGACCATCTCATTCATTCTTCCTGACATAGCCAGGATCTGAAAATCTCATGGAATCTGATTTTTCATTCGTTTTTAAATCTCAGTCGTTTGGTTTTGTTTTTTTGATGTGTACTTTGCTCCAAGTCCCTTGCTCTTCGATTTGTTCTTTGACAGTTGTAATTTAAAGGTAAGACTATAGGAAGAAATTTAAAGCAAATAAAAAGTGGAAAAATAAATCTCTTATTTTTAAAAATAAAAAAATGAAGAAACCACATATCAGAATAAGAGCCACTGATAGTGTTTGAGATATGGCTAATAAATATTTAAAATTATTTTGCTAAATACATTCAACTCAACACAGCATATTACATGCTGCTGAATCTTTCTAATCTTTCTAGAGTCATACTTGTCTTGATATCCTTAACTGTTACAAAAGATATTTTCTTAATGCTTATATATATATATATGTATATATATACACACACACACACACATACATGTATGTGTATATATATATATATATATACATATACACATATATGTATGTGTGTATATATATATATATATATATATATATATACGTATGTGTATATATATATATATATGTGTGTATTTTTTTTTTCTGACTTCTGTCATGAGCTGGTCAAGAAGGGGGTCTCTGCTTCATACAACAATCTAGGGACCTGGACTCCTTCTAGCCTGTAGCTTTGTCTTCTTTTATATCCTTAAAGTTCTCTCTCCTCAGCTGATAGATAGGAAAAGAGAGAGTGAGCATGGAGAAAGGCCACCTGCTCTTACGCACCTCAGCCAGGAAATGCATGTGTCACTTCCACCCACATTCTACTGGGGAGAAGTGGTGTTATGACACAACTTAGATACACAGGGCAACAAGTGTAGTCCAGCTGCCAATCATATACATGAAAAATACACATTGGATGCCAGCAGTCTTACTGCAGATCTAATCAAGATTCACTTGTTCAAATCCAGGAAACACTTTAGGTACTTAAAATAATGTCAGTAAATTGAAAAGAAAACCTACTCCTCCAGGCAGGCAATGCATAGCTAAAGAGAGTTCGGTGGGAGAATCAGAAGAAATCATGCAGCAAAAAGGCTATCATTGACCCTAAATCAAAAGATTTGTTTTCTGGTACATAATCTAACATGTTAAAAGAGGAAATAGAAACATTAAAACAAATAAATTAGAGAGAAACCAATTTCCTTTATAGAAAAAAATTCTATATTTAACTCATAAAATAATCTTTCTTTCAATATCTGTGATCAAAAATGGGGAGGGGAAGTATAATCACATAACATCTGGGTACTACTCGGCAGCTTTCCTCAATCTTTGAAATTTTTACTCTCATTTATGAAAGAAAAATGATTCAAAAATTTATGAAAGAAAAATGATTCAAAAATAAATATAAAGCAAACATCCTTAATTATATTCCAAAAATTCTTAATTAGCGTCTTCAAACTTCCTTCATCAACTGTAATTCTTAGAAGGATCATTTAAAGCAAACTTAGTTGACTTGCAAGAGGGAAAACGAGGGAAAGGGGGATCAACTCTAAGTGACTGAAAGATTGAGCCTAAGTTCCCCTTTGCGTTAAGTATCAGTTTAAATAGTTTACGAGGGAAGAAAGAGCCATTGCTGCCGCCTGCCTAATGTTTCCACATCCATGTAAATGCAGGAAGTGTTTGTGTGTGAGCGCATGTGTACCTCTTCTAGGAGAACAGGGGAAATAGAAGGGAGAGAAGGACTAGGGAAAGAATATCGAAAGTGGCAACTTACCTTTAACTGAATTTAATATGTCATCCTCTGTAGGTTTAAGCATTTCCACCTAAAAATTGATGCTTTAAAACTAATATATTTAAGAAGTGAATAAAAAATATTTTTTCTAAGCAACTATAATACTATTAAAAAGTGTGATATAACACTATTACTTTTAAATACGCATAGTAATTTGAGTAACATTTCATATTATTATCCAAGCCCGTGTGAGTGGAATAATAAATCTCATTTGTAAGTAGTAGCATTCAGTTAATTTTCTAAAAAGTCACTTAGAAAAATCTTATAATTATGGTTAAACCTTTTCCTTACAATATTTTTTAAACTAATGATTTGACTTACACTTACTTTCTTTGTAAATTATGTAAAGCTAAAATATAACCTATCCAGGATTGATGTACCACAAACAAAGTTGCAGGTGCTTCGATACCCTGTATCTCCTCACTTCTGTACACTGTTTTCACCACCCCCTCCACATGGAAAGGCTGTGTCAGCTAAGGTCCAGTTAGTTGTGTTCCATGGCCTAAACCCAACAAGAAGAGCTTGGGTAAAAGGAATCTGGTGCACCAGCTTCTCCTTAGTGAAATCCTCACTGTTGACTTCCAGTTTCTGTTTGATGTAATTCAGTCTCAGAATAGCAATCACATCATGTCCATTGTAAAAACACATCCAAACCCTAATATATGTATTTGAATAGCTGCTCTTTTGTATTATCTACTGTTGTGAATTAATTATGCTATCCCTTTCTCTTTGTGATGATAGTTGAAAGAAGATATTAGTGTTATATTTAGTTGAATTTGTAATTGCATTACACTGAAGAAAGCATTACAATAAATTACTCTGTTTACTCTTTGTCTGATAGTTTTAATAGAACACTCAATTGCAGGGGAAAAACTTCATTTAAATTATCTCTACTGTTTAAATTCACTTGTTTCTGCTTTAAATCCATGAAATATCTTTAGTATAATGCTACTTAAATTATTTAAATAGTTTCTGTGCTTTAGTTCTGGGTTTGTTTAAATCCGTAACTCAATATATTCAAAACAAAACACATCATCTTTTATCCCAAGCATCTTTCCCCATACTTTTCTATTTCTGTTTGTTAGGTAGCATGGTGCCCCATGTCAACTCTGACCAAAAATTCAAAGTTATGTTTAACTCTTTATCTTGACTTATTCTTTCAATCAATTGGCAAGACCTCTTGTTTTTTTCTGCTACAATGCCTTCCACCCTTATTTCTTTTTTCTTCCCTAGTTCATTTCCTCAATACCTCTCAGTTACAATAGTGTCCTGGCCTTTTATATTCTCTCTCATCTCTTCCTTCTTCTCATAAGACAATGTTGCACATTGTCTTATCCCAGAAGCAATCTCTGAGACAGTTTAACACTGGAGAAATTTATTAGGAGGTTTGACTGAGATCCATACCTGTGGAGGAGAGAGGATGAAACCATGATTGAAAAGAGGGAGAAGTAAGTAGAGTTGTGATTTAGCCTGCAGAAAAACTTGCATTGATCTCCTGAGGAGTGCGGGAGCTGGGTTGGCATTTCAAAGTTGGCCTGAGTTGAGCGAGGGGCCGAGCCTTTATTCCTCATGTTGATCAAGCATAAGATGTCACATGCCCCTTTAAGGACTTTCTACCTTGGGAGCAGTAGCTAGATGGTCATTGGGGAGGGCTTAGGGCAGTCTTCCTCCAGTTCTCCAGCAGTTGAGAACATAAATGCTTCATTTCCGGTAGGATATGTCGATGGCACACCACAGCATCCACCTCATGATAAACAGTAATGATTCTACATGTTAGGAGGCTTCTGCCATACCTAAGTTATAGTGCCCTATAAACACCATCTGGACTTAAGGGAGCCCTCTTCTGATGTCAACCATGAGACCATCCACCTGTGAAAATCACTGTCTTCTGAATCATTAACGTATGGGATGATGAAATCATGATCATTTAAATAAGAACTGCAAATAATCAGACTTTTGGAAGTCACATCCTTAGCTTATTTTACCAAGATGCATGTATGGATTTATTAGATTAACTTGTTGACATATTGAAAAGGCTGAGAGTTTGCTTTTAAAGGAAGAGAAAAAAATATAAATGTCAGTGGATGGTAGGTTATCATCAGCATCATATTATGAAAGCAGCACGTTTGAACTAGAAAAGCAATGTTTTCTAAGCCAGCCCCATCATTTAAGGAAAAGGAAGCACCAGAATTCTACTGTCTGCCTGTGATAGTCAGGATAATAGCTCTCTAAAGATGTACAAGTCTTAACCCTCAGAATCTGTGACTATGTTACCATATGTAGCAAAAGGACTTTGCAGATAGGGTTAAGGTTACAGACCTTAGCTAGAGCATTCTAAATTATTTAGGTGAGCCCAATTTAATCATATAAACCCTTACACACAAAAAACAACCCCAGTTAGAGAGCTGTGAGCAAAGAAGAGGAAAGAGAGATTTAAAATGTCAGAGGGACTCTATCCTTTGTTGTTGATTTTGGAGATGAAGGAAGGGGGTGACAAGCCAAAGACTGCAGGTGCCTCTTGGAGCTGGGGCCAGCTGTGAGCTGATAGACAGCAAGGAAGTGAGGACCTTAACTCTACAACTTCAGGGAATGGAATTCTGTCAACTATTCAAATGAGCAAGGAAATAGACAATAGACTCTTACCTGGAGCCTCCAGAAAGGACATGGCCCTGCTGGTGCCTTAGTTTTAGCCCAGTGAGACCCATATTAGACTTATGACCCACTTTCTTACAACTGTTAAGAAGGTAAGTTTGTTTCCTTTAGGCTGCTAAGTTTGCTGTAACTTGTTATGGCAGCAATAGAAGACTAATACACATCCCCTGCGTTTCTTTAAAACTGGATCAGACAGCCCAGTGGGATGTGATAAATTAAAGGCAAGGGTGGAGAGGTGTGTTAAGTGGATAAAAGCAAAGGAAGTAAACACATAGAGGGAATGTTAAAATGAGAAGGTACTATTTAAATGTGTTGAATGGAGTCGCTAACAACAAATTGTGTATTCACTATTATTTTGCTTAGATATGTTTTTGTCTAGAAGCAATGATGCTAGTTACAGTTCCACTGTTTTACTTCTGGGGTGTTTTTGAGCAGGTGTTTTAGATGAGTATTGCTTTTGAAACTGTAGAAAACCTGTAAATTTGTGAATAATATTAATAGTAACAGAACCAAAGAACTTCTGGAAGGCAGCTTATTGCTATGCTTAAAAGCCGTGTTGCCATTTCATTGTCTTCATACAACAAGCAGGTATATAGGAAGGAAGGAAGCAATAATTTTCACATCATAGTTTTATCAGCATAACTAATCTGGGGTCTAAAGACATGCTAGAGTTTTTCTTTAAATAATATTAGAAACCTCAGGAAGCTAGAATTGTTACACTGACCTACCATGCAACTTACCAGTAACTGTCTAGTGACTCATTTATGGATTTGCCAAAGGATATAGCATATTCAGCTGAATGAATACAAAATGTACAGTTTTTGCTTTCTGTAACTCATCTAAACTTTCATCATCTGTCCCCACATCATATGGGAATTGGAAAACACTTATTTTATTCCAATTTGGTAAGTTCAGTACTGTGCAGTTAAAAATAAACAGAAGCTCAAGTTCTTTCTCTCTGCCTAAAAATGCTCCCTTACTGTTAGTTCTCTGCTGTGGCTGTTCCAACTCAGCATGTAACAGTGTGGCTGAGGTATCTGACGTGTGTCTCCTGCTAGAATCCCCTTTGGAAAAGGAGCACTGAATTTGGCTTCTTCTTCTGCCTCTCTAATAGAGTTCTCTATTCTAAGACATAATCCCACAGAAGAGAGGCAGAACATAGGAGTGTCACCACTTTTCTGCCTGCCTTCTCTATTCTTGCAAATCTTCCAGGATATATATATTTTTAATGTTTATTTATTTTTTGGAAAGGTGTGGGGGCAGAGACAGAGGGAGAGAGAGAATCCCAAGCAGGCTCTGCACAGTCAGTGCAGAGCCCAATGTGGGACTCGATCTCACAAACCTTGAGATCGTGACCTGAGCCAAAATCAAGAAAGAGTCTGAGGCATAACCAGCTGAGCCAAGCAGGTGCCCCAAATCTTACATATTAGAGGCAAGCCATCCACTTTTTCTGTTTCTGTGTGGCTCAGGTATCACAGGTCATATTGTCCTTTCCCAAGGATGTTTCACTCATCTCCTTTACTTCGTGACTGTAATTTCAGGAGAACAAACTGAGAACTGGATTTCTTAGGGACGACAGGAAAAACATACCAAGATAATATTTTCAAAATACTTTGACCATTACTCTTCCTCTGTAAGAAAACATTGTGTTCCAGCAAAGGGTGTTTATACTAGTTTGAGCTTCATCCACCTTTCTAAGATGACTGGATCCATCCTTCTAGCAGAATCTTTTTTTTTTTTTTTCCCCAATCAACTTGTCCTGTGGTATACATGGGCAAATACGGCTCCTGGGTAAAGTTTTGTCTTCTTATCACTGAGATGACTCTTTATGTTCCCAGGAAACTTACCTTCCTCCCAGTTCTGGTCTCTACTGCACCCATATTTACTCCTTTAAAAGAAACAAAGTCAGGTGGATCTTGCACAAAAGTGGATAAGAAATTGCTCCTGTTTAAAGTTATTTGATGTGGCTGCTGCTCCCCACCTCTGATTTCCAAGCATCTTCTCTCCTCCCAGATTGTTGCTGTTATGCCCAGAATTCGTGATCCCCAAAGACCACTAGGGAGCCGAGTCTGATGCAAAAGCATAGAGCCTTTATTCAAGCTAGCTCGAGCTCAATCCCCTACCTGCACAGACACAGCGGTGAGATACCAGGGAAAGAGAGCGAGTTTCAAAAGGACAAAGGTTTTATTGGGGCCTGGGGGCAGTTGGTGAGGTAATGGCTATGGCCTCAGCCGATTGGCTGGGGAAGGGTCCTGGGGAAGGGTCCGAGTCCTGTTAGGCAGGTGAGGGGGGTTTACTCAAGGGGAGGAGGTGTGGTCAAGGTGAAGAACACGGAACAGGATGGAGTCGGCCGGCGTAGGCCCGCCCTTTCAGTTGCAACTGTCATTGACTATCTGGTTCAAGAGGGAAATGGGCCATAAACTTGTCCTGCTGTTCCCTTCTTCCCTTCTCTCACCAAACTGTATTTACCTTTCTCTCACAAGGTTGTAGCCCTGACCTTTCTTACTTAAATTGACAGTTGAGGGAAGAGTTAAAGTTACCGTTTCCTGGATTTCTCACTGACTTAGTTTGGCGTGGTGTTATTTTGCTTTGGGCATGCGGTGTGGAAGGAACTGCATGCTGTGCAAGGTCTTTTCTATAACTTAAGGGAGAGCAACTTTAACAGCATTTATACACAATAGATTGAAGTAACCTGCTAACCCCCATAAAAACTGAGGCCGGGAATGGTAGAATTAGTCAAAATAGTAGAAATGACATCAATTTGTTTAATTCAGCGATTTAACTGATTTATTTAGTCTTCTGGAAAGTGGGAACCAGGATTCTAAAATTAAAGTCCTTAGCTATAAATTCTTGTTTGCCTCTTACTGATTTATGAACACGGACAGGATAGTTTCCTTCTATGTAAAATACCCTCTAAGAATATCCATGTGAAAGAGCTGTTGTGTAGGCTAAGGGGAGCATTACATGCAGAACGATTGGCACTTGGCACATAATAGGTGATCATAATGTCAGCGTGTTGTTGCCTGTTGCATTGTTATTGAACCTTCCTGAGACTTTCTTCAATGATGTGGGTGGAGCACATTATTTCCAAAAGCAGCCTCATTTAATTTGAAGCCCTCCATTTTCTATAATGTTCTCATAACTATGTCATGTCCACTTATCTGTAGTTTATAGGCGTGCCCTTGGGAAGCCCACAAACGAAACTGTCTCCTTTCCATGTACCTACTTTTCATATTGTTGAAGAGAACTGGGTAACTCCAGTAAGTGCCCTTTCCTCCAAGGGAAACATGCTCAGGTCTGTCAGTCCACACATGCTCGGTCTCTGTGTGTGAGCTCTGTTTCTTTTGGTTTCTGTTATCCTTATGGTTATTCTTTATTGTAGTTGTTTGCTTTTGTGTTTATTTTTTTTAACTGTTCCTCAAAATCTCTGGCTTACAGAATAGAATTCATATTTCAGACATTCCCTAAGAAGCACGGATGAGACTCTTGGGAGGTGCCATTGCTCGTCTGGTTCTATTTGTGCTGGTGAACCGCTGTTATTGCTTTTCTGTTATTATTGCTGTTGAACCACATTTCTGACTTGTAGTGAATTGGCAGTCCTTTAAGATTATGTATATTTTGTGCACATGTGATACTTTTGATTAGCATCTCCCCGTTCTCTATCTCCATTTTGATTTAGTCGATCCAAAAAGCACTATCTACAGATATAATGAATGTAGTACATTCCATATAAGAGTCTATGGCTTCACACTTGAAGAAAAATAAACGGCAGATGAGGGAAAAGAAGAATCATCCATTTGCATGTTGTTTTGTGGTTACTGCTGTGCAGTTGGGTTCATTTTACTGGATGGCCTCCCTTTCTGAGTGTCCTGGCTCCTTTCATCTCATAGCCAGTCAACATTGTGAGCATCTGCCTGTCTATTGGCCTGAGGACAATCCATCCCATGTTTAATCCAATACTGTTGTTAATAAAGAGCAAACTTATTAGCTATCATGTGGTGCCATTCATTGTTTCACTCAAATGCATTCTTGAAATTTGATTTCCTTACATTTCTCAGAAGAGAGGCTCAGAAGTTGGCTAGTGTGACATTGGAGGGAGTGGAAATTTGGTTGGAACTAAATGCTTAGACCACGCTTGGTTTGATGTGGTATCCAGAAAAAGATTATAATTAAAGGGATCACTTATAAAGTGCACTGCAGAGAAATGTGGTAGAAAGTAGAGAAATGTGCTTAAAATTGCACTGACTTATAATTATTTCATTATAAGATCTTCTTGTCTTTTTCTGCTTAGAATTTATTAGAATACTATCCTCTGTGGTATCATTTAAATATTTGTTTGTATGGTTCAGATTTTTCTAATAGTGCCAGAGGAAATTCAGATGAAAAATTAATTCACTGTCCTTGGGAGACATTTAATCTGGTAATCTGCTTTTAGTACCTTTGCAAAGTTTAATAATCCCTGCTGTTGGAATTATAAGACTCTTACTCCAAATACTTTAGGAAATCTTTAAAAATTTGCTTACTCAAAACTCAAGTGTTCAACTTTAGAATTGCATTCTCCATTGCTATAATTTCAGATATTATTCCTTGAATATGTTTTGTTCACAAATTGTGATATGATATGTTATGTCAATACCATAACTTTTATTCTTTTTATGTAATTAAAAATTCTAGTAGGGTTGTGTTGATAGATTTTGGGCTAAACTGTATATATCCTTCAACTTTCTTGCACATATATGCATGGTCCAATCCTATGCCACTTTGTGGTTATTATTAAGCTTTTTTTCCCCCTGAATTATATTGAGGTGTATCATAGAATTTATTGTTCAAAGATGCTTTTCCAAGTAGACCGGGTCACTGTAAGTAATGATTCTGGGATAACCTGGAGCTCTTCTGGGGAATGTTGAATGTAAGATTGCCCTATTTATAACACATGTTCATTTCAGAAAAAAAAAAAAAAAGAAAATACAGAGAAATGTTTTAAAAATCAGTCACAGTCCCTTAACTTCTTTTTCCTTCTTTCTCTCTTCTGATAAGTATTCACATATATTGCTATGCATATATACGTATACATGCAGACATACATACTCATATACATATTTATACATACATATGCACATATTGTATGATTGGAATCATACCATTACAAGTTCAAAAACCATTACAATGGCTCCATATTACTCTTGTTGTATGAATGTTTTCAAATCCTATTTAATTCCTCCATGTGGAATAGTTAGGTTGTTTTCAGCTTTTATTATTCATACCACTGTGATGATATCCTTGCACATAGCTATTTGTTTCTGGCATTTATTTTTTTATAACGGGGTACTAGAAGTAGAATCATTTAACCAAAGAGTGTTAATATTATAATGTTTTTAAACACGCCTTTTTACATCGATTTTATGAAATATGTATGAACTGGCACTATTGTCAGTCTATGAGAGCTATTTCACCACACTTTTACCATTACTAGGTCGTATCATCATTTTTATCTTATCATTAGTGAAATTGTAATTACTTCTTGGAAAAGTGGCAAAAAAGTTTTAAATTCAGTTAAAACGTCAAACTGCACTTTTAAGGTTCTAATTTCCATGAAATTTGTTCCAGATGGCTCATAAGTTAGCTAGCGAAATGAAAAACAGACTATTTTAACCAACTTTAATCCACTCTTATGGTCCAATTGAATTCAATAGTTTACAACCAAGAACTTACAAACTGGAAAGAGAATCTGTTTTTCAGATATGACCTTTAAAGGAGCACAGTATCCCCATGTTTCTAAGGCAGACTACTCCCCCATTTCTGGTGTTTTCCTCCAAGATATGACAGATCAGAGATATATTGTTAATATTCCTTCTTGGAACATATTTTGATTGCCAGTTGCCACTATATCGGGTTTTGTTTGTTTGTTTGTTGAAGGCATTTCAGTTAAGAGACACTTATCATCTCAAAGAATCAAGTGAAAACGAAAGATATACATTGCAGCTTGTGTCTGTTCCCAAAGTCCCTTCACCATCTTACAAGGAAGCAGTGCTTTGAAACATGTGCTCTAGAGTTAAATTGCACATTTTTAAAAAAGCCCTTGCATTACTCCTAATTAACTGAGAGAATTTAGGCATCTCTTTAAAAAGTTTTTATTTAAATTCCAGTCAGTTAACATACAGTGCAATACTGCTTTTAGGAATACAATATAGGGATTCAACACTTCCACAGCTCCTCGTGCTCGTCGCAAGTGCACTCCTTAATCTCCACCACCTATTTCACCCCATCCTCCTACCCACCTCTCTTGTGGTAGTCATCAGTTTGTTGTCTATAGTTAAGAGTCTGTTAGAATCCTCTCTCTCTCTCTCTCTCTCCCCCTCAGCCCCCCCCCCACCACCCATCCCTCCCCCAACCCAGCTCCTCCACCCCGGCTCTGCTTGTTTGTTTTGTTTCTTAAATTCCACACATGAGTGAAATCTTTCTTACTTCTCTAAGCTTAAGTTTTTCTGTAAGGAAAAGAAAGCAAAGAATAATATAACAACCTCCTTTTATAAGGATTATATGCAATGATTTCTTTTCCTGTTCCTGTTTCTTAGAAGTAAGCAAATCCTAATAATCTATAACAGAAGTATGTGTGGGGAGAAAGGAGAGGTAACATTTTTGGCTTATAATTAAGTATGGACTTTATTATTCTTGGACCTGATGTACTATGTTATTTTTGAAAAGAAGGTCCAAGAGCACTATAAATGAAACCAACATGCGGTTAGATTATGATATTTAAAAAATACTGTCTAAGCATTGTACGTTCTTATCCAAAGAATAATCAACAGCAAAAAGTAATCATATTAATTTAGTTTTTATGTTAAATTGTCATGAAAAGTAGTCTTTAGGAAATTTCCCCTACACACTAATACTGTTCTTTACTTATCTTTGTAAGTGTATTAATAACAAAAGAACTTTAAAAAATATATCTTATTTAAGAAGAGCATTGTTCGTTTGTCAGACATGGTTTCCCTAGGCGGTCTCTTTGTTAGTGATCATATCTGGAAAACATTATAGCAAAAGTAGATCCTGTCATAAAAGTATAGACTTGGGAAAATCTGGATTTTTGTAGAAAAGAATTGTGATGTCAGGTCAAGTTGCTAAAGGAATATATAGAATCAGTTTATAAAATGATTCAATGTATTTTTTGAACGCAGATAATTCACTCATTGATAATTTTGTTTTTTGCAATTTTCTGGGAAAATTAGACTTTTTGGAAGACTACTTGCATGTATGAGTGGGTTAGGCCTAGAAGCATAAAACCTGTGAGACTCAGTTTCAGCCTGTGGAGAGAGTAGAGAAAGAAAGGGAGCATAATGTAACATTTTGAGTTTAGAGAAATGGGAATAATTAAAAAAGGTGAGCCAACTTCAGTAACTTTAGAAACCCTGATCCTGAGAATAAACAAAAATATTAAAAGCCTGTGGAATTCAGCAATCATAAAAAACACAGTGGGATCAGAGAAACTGCTAGGTCGGAGTCTAGTCTATACAGAAAAAGAATATAGACCTGAAAAAGCCTGTTAAAACATTTTTTAAAAGATGGTAGAGAAATTAAAAATTATTTTATATTTTGAATTTATTGGTGGTTGCATTTGACATTAAACCTGTACTTGATGAATATTAACTGTTGAAGAGTTTAGTTATAGAAATATCAAAAATTGACTGTTCAGTGGAAAAGATCCTGGATGTTAAAACTTCCAGTAAATAAAACACAGACACAGAAGATTGTTTCTTCGGTGTTTTCTCTTATGACTGTTTTTTTTTTTCCTCCAGCTTCATTGAGATATAATTGACGTGTAACATTATATAAGGTTAAGGTATACAACGGGTGGAATTGATACACTCAATGTATTGTTGAAATGATTACCACCATAGCCTTAGGTAATATTTCCATCACATCACATGATTACTACTTCCTTTTTGTGATAAGAACATTTAAGATCTACTCTCTCAGATCTACAATTATTGTTAACTGTAATCACCATGCTGACATTAGATTTCCAGAACCTACTCATCTTATAACTGGAAGTTTATATCTTTGACCAGTCAATATCTACCCATTTCCCCCACCCCCTAGACCCCTGGTAACCACCATTCTATTCTCTGCTTCTATGAATTCAGCTGTTTTAGATTCCACCTATATGTAATATCAGAGGGTATTTGTCTTTCTCTGTCTCACTTATTTCACTTAGAATAATGCCCACAGGATCCAGGCATCTTGTCACAGTGGGCAGGATTTCCTTCCTTGTTTTGGCTGAATGATATTCCAATGTATATGTATATCACATCTTTATCCATTTATCTCTTGAAGGACACATATATTGCTTCCATATCCTGGCTATTATGATCAATGCTACAATAAACATAGGAGTTTTTCATACCTTCTTGTATGGTATTTACCCTAGAAAAACAAGTGTTTGCATTTAGTCCTTCCTTGGCAGCATACCTCTCCTTAGATTTCAAGGTAGGTGGTTACTCTTGGACTCTGTTATCAGGCCTTTAACTGTTCTCAAGGTACTGTGATTTTGTAGATTACAACTTTTTGTTGTTGTTGCTGATGTTGTAGTTGTTGTAAGGGTACATGGGAGTGGTATTCTTTCTAGTTTTCATCCTAAGTAGATGCTAACAACTTATAGAAGTTTGGGGTTTGGATTCTTAAAATTTATTAATTTTTAAGTGTCTTCAATGTCCTTTTGGGTTTTGCTTTCTTTTTGAACAATTTCCTCCTTGGAGTTATAATTTGTCCCTTAAAGACTTTTTATCCTGAGGCAGTAGATTTCAATCCAAATGAGGAAATTAACTCCTCTTGGTTAACTTAAGGAGATTTGTAACTAACTTTGAAGAGAAATCCCATATGAAACATGTTCAAATGTGGTAAGGGATTAACTTAGTTTGAATTTGTTTATTTGCTTTGGTATTTGCTGGATAACTGGGAGTTTATTTATTTTAAACTATTTCAAAGGGTTTTAATACTTTTATTTTTGTTGATGCTGTTTCCTGTTTCATGGGGGAAATGATGGAATTATGTTCCTGAAGAAAACATTTTGTATTAGCAGAGATAAGACCTATTTACAGGACTAAGGAATAAAAATGATCTTATAAACTGCATTTTATTTTATTTCACTGAATTTTATTTTCAAGTAAATACAATAATAATGTTTGCTTCTTGTACTTACTCTCAAGGATAAGGCAGGAAAACCCCAGAGTCTTTGAAGAACCAGAGAGTGAATTTATGAATTCATTCCTTCAACTAAGTTTGTGTTGAGTATATGCTCTGTACCTAGGACTAACACACACTTAGATACAATGGTGAGCAAAAGGAAGGTAGTGTCTTTGACCCTGTTTAAGCTCATATTCCTTCTAATTAACCCTGAAGCTCAATTAAATATTGATTTTTTGCAGGAGAGCACTTCTTTAATCATATAATCACACAGAATATATCTCATTACAAATTGTGAGCATCCCTATGAACAAAAATTGTAGGTTTCCTTGAAATAGTATAAAAGAACACTGGACTGGGGCACCTGGGTGGCTCAGTTGGTTAAGCATCCAACTTCGGCTCAGGTCATGATCTTACAGTTCGTGGGTCTGAGCCTTGTGTTGGGCTCTGTGCTGACAGCTTAGAGCCTGGAGCCTACTTCGGATTCTGTGTCTCCCTCTATCTCTGCCCCTCTGCCATTCATGCCCTGTCTCTCTCTGTCTCTCAAAAATAATAAATAAAAGTTAAAAAAAAAAAAAAAGGAACACTGGACTCAGATTTCCGGGGGTGGAGGGGATTGTTAAAAAACACAGCACTGAGAAAATTACATTTAAAGTGAGATACAGGGCAAGGTACCATATAGGCGGAAACTATCTAGAGAAAGTGCTCTAAAATATGTATAGAAGTGCCCTTGAGTCTTTGAAAACTAAACTGTGCGTGCAAAGGATAAGACTCAGCAAGGACAGGGAAACAAGCCATAAGGTAAACATTCCCCAAATCAAACACAAGGCTAAAGGACATTTAAGTTTTAAATAATAAGAATGAGAAAACCTTGTTGGATATCTGAGGCATTCAGCACAGCCCTGATTTAATCATCAGATGGAACTAACCCCCCAAAAAGGTGACTCCAGACATGCCCTAATAAAACCTGGAAACATACTTTGGAAAGAAAGCCTGGAAAAGCTCAAGCTAATGTATAGTAACCTACTTGTCTAGTTAAACATCATTATTTATGGGATGATACCAAAAAAGAGACACCCAATATAGAATATTCACAATATCCTAAAACTGAATAAAATAAAAATATGAAACAACAACTCATAACACATTAAACATTAGGCAATGATTGGTGATCCCTGAGATATGAGAACCAACTAGGTAGGCCCTTTATTTCACCAGCTCACCACCTAGAGAAGTTTTCCAGGTCACAGTGCAGGTAGAATGCTCTGGCAGAGCCTCCTTGAATTGAGGAAATAGAGTTGGCAGTTCAGGGAAGATAGGGCAGCTAGAATTGCATGGCAGACTAGCAAAGCAGAGAGACACAAGGACAAAGAACTCTGGGAGTATGCAGAAAGTGTTCAGTTGATTACCTATTAGTACATGTATTTAAAGAAACCACCTGTCAGGCGCCTGGGTGGCTCAGTCAGTTAAGCATCTGACTTCGGCTTAGGTCATGATCTCACAGTTTGTGAGTTCAAGCCTCGCATCAGGCTCAGCATTGACAGTGCGAAGACTGCTTTGGATCCTCTGTCTCCCTCTCTCTCTGCCCCTCTCCAGCTCGCACTCTCTGTCTCTCTCAAAAATAACTAAACATTAAATTTAAAAAAATAAATAAAGAAAGAAATAAACCACCTGAGGCCAAGGAAAGACAGTCTGGTGAGGAAACTCTATGCAGTATTCAAAGGGTCCCAAGAATGGTAACAGTTTCCAGCAGCCAGAATGGAAAGCTTCCTGTTTCACCTAGAATTATTACAGAATTAGCATTGTTCTTGCCTTAGTAGTAGAAAAAAAAGTTATACCTAAAATAAATTCTTCTCTAACCCCACCTAGCAAAGCTAAAAAAGCAAGACCTGAAAGGGCCATAATATTCAATGTAGTACTATTGACATCTTAATAAATTACTAGATAAATTTTATTTTATTTTTGTTATTGCTTGGGGTCTGTCCTGAGTAATGTACAATGGTTAGCAGCATCTCTGTCCTCTACCATTAAAAGTCACTTGATCTACTCTCAATGTGACAATCAAAAATTTATCCAGCCTTTACCAAAGTCCCCTGACGGGATGAAATACCCCTGATTAGGACCATTGGCCTAGAGAAAATATTGAGTGGTTAAGTAGAAACAAGTAAGATATTTAAGATACTCAAGTCAAACTTTTACAGTTGAAAAATATACTACCTAAGATGAAAAATACACTAGATGAGATTAGTGGCAAGTTAGATATTACATAAGAAAAGATTAGTGGGTTGAACATAGACCAATATAAATTATCCAAGATCAGAGCCTTGGGGAAATAATAAAGCATAGGTGAACTATGAGAAAATTTCAAGTGACCATACATGCAATTCTTTAACCCAGAACCCTTTACCTAGTTATATCTTTCAAAAAGCAACATGAAATAAAAAAAAAATTCAGGAACATAATAGTTGAAAAAATTTATCCCAGCAGACTTCCACTATAAAAATGTTAATGCAAGTTCATCAAATGGCAGCAAAATGCTCCACATGAAAATCTGGCCTCCACAAGGGAATGAAGAGCACAGGATATGCTAACTGCATGAGGAAAAGGCTTTCTTTTCATTACATAAATTTCTTTAAAAGATAATTGTGTTTGGAGAAAATAACAACATAATTGTGGGGTTTATAACATTACAAAGAAGTAAAAGGCTGACTATAATAGCACAAAGCCTGAGAAAGGAAAAATATAAAGTATATTGTTTTAAGGGTCTTATTTTATTCATGAAGTAACGTAATATAACTTGAAGGTATACTGTGACAAGTTAGACATGTATACTTTTTATAGCATAAACTATAGTTTATAGTATATGTATACATATATATGTATATATACTATATATAGTATAGTTTATAGTATTATATAGTATTATATATAGTGTAGTAGGGTTTAAATAGTAGTATAAACCCTAAAATAACACAATAAAGTGTTACTGCTAATAAGCTTACAAGGAGATAAAAAGGGATCATTAAAAAAAAAATACAGTCCAAGAGAAAGCAGAAATAGAGGAGAAAAGGAATAAAGAACATATGGGATAGACAGAAATTCAATAGAGAGATGGTAAATTTAAACCCAACCATATCATTAATGACATCAAATATAAATGGTTTAAACACTCCAATTAAAAGTCAGAGATTTTCATTTTAGATATAAAGCAAGATACAATCCTCTGCTGCTTAAAAGAAACCCATTTGACATAGAAGGAACATAGATCACAAGTGAAAAGATAGAAAAAGACATGATGCTAACATTAGTAAAAATAAAGGAAGTTGAACAGGTTATATAAATATCAGATAAATAGATTCCAGAACAAAAATAAAGATACTTTCCTGTAAATAAAAAGGGGGAAGTCTCCTTATAACATATCTATACTACAAGAGATGTACAAGAAAGTCTTGGTTTGAAAACGATACCAGCTAGAAACTTGAATGTACACAATGAATTAAATTATGCTAGAATGGTATAATATGTAGGTGAATAAAAAAAATTAGGGCCACCTGGGTGGCTCAGTCAGTTAAGTGTCTGATTCTTGATCTCCTAGTTCATGGGATTGGGCCCCACCTCATGCTCTGTGCTGACAGCAGTGAGCCTGCTTAGGATTCTCTCTCTCCATCTCTCTCTCTGCCCCTCTCCGCTCATACCCTTGCTCTCAAAAATACATAAACTTAAAAGAAATAAAATATAATAAATTTTCCCTTAATAATCTTCTAAAAAGAATTATTTAAAGGGAAAACAAAGACAATGTGTTACAGGATTTATAAAATATAAAGAAATAAAATGTGTTATAGAGATGTCACAAATGATGATATGTAAAGTGGATAAATGCTCTTTGAAGCTGGATTTTTTCAAAAATTTTTTTATCTTTATTCATTTTTGAGAGAGAGACAGAGTGTGAGCAGGGCAGGAGCAGAGAGAGAGGGGGACACAGAATCTGAAGCAGGCTCCAGGCCCTGAGCTGTCAGCACAGAGCCCGACGTGGGGCTAGGACTCACGAATCTTGATATCATGACCTGAGCCGAAGTCAGACGCTCAACTGACTGAGTCACCCAGGTGCCCCGAAGCTAGACTTCTAAGTTAAAGATGCATATTGCAAGCTGCAGGGTAACGGCTAGTTAGTAAGAACTATAGTTAACACAACAACAGAGTGGACAAAGTGAAATAATAAAAAAATAAGTAATCGTAAAGAAAACAGACACTGAGAAAAAAATGGGATGTACAGGAAGATCATAGACTTAACTAAACAACATATACAATCATTTTTAACCTAAGAAGAATAAACACTTCACTTAAAAGAGTTTGTCAGCTTGTATAAAAATGCAAGAGTCAACTATATGCTACTTACCAGACACTCACTCTAATACAAGTTAAAGGAAAAGGATGGAAAAAGTTAAACAACAAGTTTTAATGATAGGATCAAGAGTATGTATTAGTAATAGACAAAGTAGTTTGGAGGACAAGGAATGTCTCCAGAAATAAAGTAAGATGTTATGTAATAATAAAAGCTACAATTCATCAAGAAAGCGTAACAATCCTAAATGTGTAATGTACCCCCTAAAAGAGCTTCAAGCTACATGAAGCAAAAATTGATGGAACTGAAATTAGAACTGACACAATTCACAATTGTACATGGAGATTTGAACACGTCTCTCCCAGTAAGTGATAGGACAAGTAGACAGAAAATCAGTAGGCATATAGAAAACTTGAACAACACTGTAATGCAACCTGACCATTTACAGAACACTCTACCCAACAATGGTAGAATGCACATTCTCTCCAATTTCACATGAAACATTCAGTAAGGCAGACCATATTCTGGGCTATGCAAGTCTCAAATATTCACTTAACTTTCTTATGAAATGCATTTTGTGTTCATGTTTATTTCCTAGATGAAGAAACTGAAAGAAAATTTAAATAAATCACTTCATTGTTAGGAGGCTGAGATGGTATTTGAATATGGTGCTATTTCAGAGCTCGTGAGCATCACTTTAAGTTATTTAAAATATTGCCCCAGACCACCATCTTCACGTCCTGTGATATTGATGAAGTAGACATATTCATAGAGAATAACTACCGACTCTGATAAGGTGGGCTGGCTTATAAAACTCTAGGTAGGTTTGCCTAATATATTCTTGGGTTATGCCTCTTGTTCTACCCTAAGTATACTGGTTTGGAATGAAAGCACCGTGGTCTCAAATCCAATAGGCTTCTTCCCTTACTAAATTAAAGACAGACTTTTAGAAATTACTGTATTCTGGCTAGTCACATGAACAAAAAGTAATGAAGAATACTGAGCAAAGCCTGATCTGATGAGACTGACCCTGAGAAATTGTCATCCCACCTACGTGAGAGAAGGAGGAAGATGTTTGGCCTCCTTTCTTGTTGAAAGGAATTCTGGACAGTTCTTTGAACTATTCTGAGAAAGAAAGAGAAAGCCAGAGAGGGGTGGTGGTGTTGGTGATGGAAATTAATTGATTAATTGAGAGAGAACATAGTTCTGTTCATTTGGATGAGTTTTTAAAGAGATCCAACCATTACCATTAACTCTGACCCTTTTCTAATGTAGCCCTTACTCTCTAGACAATAGAGATTAGAATAGAAGCATCCCCTAATCTAGCTCTACATCCTGCTTCCATAGCACAGCTACCATCATCGACCTTTAGTTTTTTCCTTCTTTTATTTGTGAGTAGCTATCAATTACAGTAAGATACACATTGCAGTATAAGGCAGCAGCCCCCAGAGTAAACACAACATGACAAGATGGTTGAACACCCGCAAAATGATCAGATTTGAATTTAACTTTTGGAAGATTAATGCTCTGGAAATTAAATTGCCTACTCTTAGAAGGGCATAAAAAAGTAAAAATTCTAAAGGTGCATTGGAATGAGAAAATGAAAACATTTAATATAAATAGTGAAACATTAAAACTCCACACCAATCTTTCCGGAGTACTAAATTGGTGCTGCCATGGAATACAGTCGCGTTGCTCTTAACACTTAAAGAGATAGTTTCACTTGAAGAAAACAGCCTTTAAGTTGAGTTAAGTTATATGCCTTGACATTGCCCTGTATAACAAAGCTTTTTTACATGATATTATTTTAAGTTCTTTAAAAGAAAAAAAAATGTTGCATAAATAAATCTGTTATTTTGCCATCTAATAATATTTAAATTTTGTAAAGATGACTATTTAAATATTTTTTACACACAGCATCAAACCCTAACAAACTTTTTAATTCAAAATATTTTTTGGAGAATTAAAATATTTTAAAGACATTTCAATGAAGTTTAATTTTTCTACTGAAAGAACTTATATATAATTAGAAAAGTGATTATCGGGGTGTCTGGGTGACTCGGTGGACTGAGCATCTGACTTGATTTTGGCTCATGTCATGATCCCAGCTTCTTGAGATGGAGAACCATGTTGGGCTCCACACTGAGAGTGGAGCCTGCATAAGATTCTCTCTTCATCTGCCCCTCTCCCCTGTTCATTCTCTCTCTAAAAATAAAAAAATAAAAAAAAGAAATATGATTATCACAGCAAGACTTTTGTTGACAGCAGGAAACAGCTCTACATTTGAAGCACACAGAATTTTCTGATTGTTAAGCCTTATGGAAGTATTTTTGTTAACTTTCTATAGCTCTCTGATGATTAATTTGCAAATATTTCCAATATATATGAGACGAATGATAGAAAACATACAGAATTATAAATGCATTAAATTTCTCTTTATTCTCCTTCCAGTTAAGAGGAAAGGATTTGTCCTCACCACACTTCTTTCTTCTTGGTCTTCCATAATTTCTCAGTTGTTGTCAAGAAGTTTTTTTTAACGTTAAGAATGTGCTCTTGATGAGAAAGACTTCTTTCAAAATTCAAAGTAATTTTTTTATTTTTGTCTGTTGCATTAAGTTTCTCGAATCAGCTCTGTGGGAGCCTGGAATAGGTTCTGGGATGACTTTATACAGGTTACACATAAATAATTCCATTTACAACAGACTTAAAAAAATTTTGTACTATTATAACTGCCAACCATACAAACACTTAGAGATATACCATCATTCCTTTCTATAGGAAGTTTCATCCCGTGTTCAAGTTTAGAAGATCAAATTAGAATTCGGTATCTATAGGCTGGGGGCATCTCACAGATAAATTCCAGCTGCAAGCCACGATAGTGAGCCTAGATTTAATGTTTGTCTTTCTGGTTGACAGAGTGAGTAATCTAAGCCTGAGTTGACAGTAGTGACCCTCCACTAGAACAAATTGATATATTAGCAAATTCTTCTTGGAGTTAGTGTGGACTTCTCAGTACTTCTCAGGCAAGGAAAATAATCTACTTTTGAGGAGTATTAAATAAAAACCATCAGAATAAAACATCTTCACGAATATTTATTTTTGTGTAAGGCTTCCTTGACCCTTCAATAATAGAAATGACAGGCCTGAAATATAGTACAATCCATCCTGTTATTAAAATCATAAATGGGTGGTAGATTGAGAGAAAGGTGGTAAGAGGCAGAATTTAAGTAATTAATAGATTGTTGTAAATTCATTGTCATGAATCCTTGCTGGTTTGAGAACAAACATGTAATAATATGTTAGGTGTGGTGATAATCACAAAAATAAAAATTGACAGATTGGGGTTCCATGCTAATTCTTAGAATAATATCCATATCTGTAGTTCCTGGCATGGATGTCAAAGGTTTTGTTTTTCTAATTTCCAGAGTAACAAACTCCATCTGGGATACAAACTCAAGCTGTGTTTCTTTGCACCTCTTACTTTGATAATAGTCTTTATAATCCTTCTCTCAGAATGTATATAGTCATTTGGCTTAGCATTTTTGCAAATTTTTAAAAAGTTTACTTATTTATTTTGAGAGAGAGAGAGTGAGCAGGGGAGGGGCAGCGGGAGAGAGGGATAGAGAGAATCCCAAGCAGGCTTCGCACTGTCAGTACACAGCCCAATGCAGGGCTCGAACCCATGAACTGTGAGATCATGACCTGAGTCAAAATCAAGAGTTGAACACTCAACCCACTGAGCCACGCAGGTGTCCTGCATTTACACCATTTGAGTGAAGTCTTAAGTGTCAAATAGGAACGTATAAATATAAACATATATATTTTATTTGAAAGCTCAAATCTAAGGACAATGTGCCTTTCACAAGTAGGAATCGTATCTTTGTATGTTCACATTAAAAAATGAAAGTTCACTCATATGCTCTTTATTTGTCATGATATATGTCTTCCATTTTAATACTCTTTCATATGTTTGTAACATAAAAACCAAGGAATACATTGGTTAACTAAAAAATTATTATGAATTATAATATGGAAATGGAGAGGGTTTTTTTCCCCAAAAAATCTTTCACAAAAACAAACGAATATTAATAATGTGATTTTTAAACAATTAGTATGGAAAATAATACACATTTTATTGTTATATGTATAAACAGATACTTATAAATACAGTGTTGGTTTATTGTTATATCGTTATTATTATTATTTACTACAAGTCGACTGAGAAATTTAAGAAAGTAATCTAAGTCCACTGTTTTATTCTAAAAAGCTTTCCAGTGGATGCTTTAGGATGAGTGCCTATACATCCTTTCTTTCCCTTTTTATATCTAAACTACTATATAGGGGCGCCTGGGTGGCTCAGTTGCTTAAGCCTCTGACTTCAGCTCAGGTCATGATCTCACAGTTCGTGAGTTAGAGCCCTGAGCCCCTCATTGGGCTCTGTGCTGTCAGCACAGAGCCTGGAGCTTGCTTCAGATTCTGTGTCTCCCTCTCTCTCTGCCCCTCCCCAGCTCACAGTCTCTCTCTCTCTATCAAAAATTAACATTAAAAAAAAATTAAATAAACTACTACATAGTGACAATCTATTTTCAATACAGTGGCTGAATAATTGCATGAAAGCCATCAAAAGAAGACAGCTAAGTTTACTCTGCTGTATTCATAAAGGCAGAAAAGCGAACCGATACATTGTAAAAGATTTTCAAGAAGGGGGTTTGAACTGAAAGGACTTTCTGCTTTTATTTTCATACTGCTAGATTGGTATCTTTTCTAAGAACCCACACAAAACAACAAAGGATGCAACTCACATTAAAAAAAAAAAGTGAACTTTTTTTTTTTTTTTTATGTTTCATGATTGTGGGATTCTTTACTTTTATAGTAACACCATTGTTCAACAAATAGCACTCTGGTACATGACCTTTCCATTGACTGGTTAGGTTTAATTTCCATGAGGTTTCTCTGTAACAGATTTCTGCAATATTTTAAAACTGGGTCATAAGCCTTATTAAATTAGATGTTCTAAAATACTTATTAGTTACTTATTGCCACATAACAAAATTGCCCACAAACTTAGTGGTTTCCAACATCACATTTATTATTTTATACTTTGTGTGGATCAAAAATCTAAGTATGGCTTAACTGAGTCCTCAGTTTAAGGGTCTCCCAAAAAGCTGCTCAGTAAGGTGTTACCTAGGGCCATATTCTCAGAAAAAAAAGCTTGAGTAGGGAAAAATCTGCTTCCAAACTCACTTGAAGTAGTTAGTAGGATTCCGTTCCTTCAAGGCATTTGGCCTGAGAATTTCTTTTCCTGCTGCTGGTTGCCCAGAGGCCACCCTCAATTCCTTGTCATATGTACCTCTTCAACTTGATTTATCAGAGCAAGCACATGGGAAGAACAAGAGAGAGAGTGCCATTAAAATAGAAGCTACAGTCTTTTATAACCTAATCTAAGGAGTTACATTTTTGCAGTATTCTAATCATTAGAAGCAATCACTATGTCCTGCTCATGCAATGGTGTGGATACATAGATACCAAAAGGCAGGGATATTTGGGAGACATTTTGGAAGGATACCTGTTACCCTGTAAAACCATTTTGTATATTACTGAAAATTATACTACTATGCCATGCTTAAAATAAGTTTTTCAGAATAAAAACTACTTTTGCTTATTTAAAAAAATGATAGGGGCACCTGGGTGGTTCGGTCAGTTAAGGGTCTGACTTGTGATGTTGGCTCAGGTTTGTGAGATCGAGCTCTGTGCTGATGGTGCAGAGCCTGCTGGAGATTCTCTCTCTCCCTTTCTCTATGCCCCTCCCCTGCTCAAATACACACACTCTCTCTCTCTCACAATGAATAAGTAAACTTAAAAAAAAATTAAATGATATAAATGTGAATAGGTTTAACAAAACAATTAATTGGATGGTTGCTAGTACAGTGTTTTTCTTGTAAGAAATAAATATGGACATATTCTAATAATATGGGAGGTAGGTGATTATGCATGTTTTTCTCCTGAATGATGTATGTGTTATCTACCATACAAGTAGAAAATTGCTGATATCACCACCATTTGCTCAGTAATCATTTGCTCAGAATGACAACGTAATTTTTCAAGATTTCAGAGTTTCTAAGAGCTTTTCAATTTTGTTATATTCTAGAATTTCATTCTTGCATTTTAGAACATTAAAGGGCGCCTGGGTGGCTTAGTCAGTTAAGCGTCCAACTTCAGCTCAGGTCATGATCTCACGGTTCATGGATTCGAGCCCAACATCGGGCTCTGTGCTGACAGCTCAGAGCCTGGAGCCTGTTTCAGATTCTGTCTCCTTCTCTCTCTCTGCCCCTCCCCCGCTCTCACTGTGTCTCTCTCAAAAATAAATAAAACATTAAAAAAAAGAGAGAGAATTTTAGGACATTGAACTGCTTTTTTAAACTAAAAATAATAATATTTATCCTTATTTCCAACATTTTAATTTATTTTCCCAACATCCATTCATTGACGTGAATGAACCGCCCCCACCCCCACCACTTTGCCACTTACATACTCTGGACTGAATGTGCCATGTGTTAAGAAATTTTTTTCAGACTATTTTATTATATGTAACTATCTAATTAAAGCACATCCCAAATTATTACTTATGGCTGTAATTGGCTTTGATTCCTCTTCAGGGCTTGCCCAGGGCAGCCAGCTAAGCAGAGGAATATAAACTTTTAGATTTGCATCTTATTTCTTGCTTCATTAATTTCATTAACTTCCAAACTGATGAATTCTTAGAATTAAAATGTCATTTACATTTAATATCCAAAATCACTTTCTTTGCATTTAAACCTTTTAATTGTATTTTTGGGTTCTAGTTCTAAATTGTGTTTGTCAAAGTCTTAATTAGATTTATGTCATAGGATACAGAAGTTAACTGAACAGTAACAAGCTCGAATGAGAAGGTTTTCTTTAGAAGGACTTGGGAAGTGGCTTAAAATATTTGTTATGCAACATAGATTTTCTATACTCTGTAACTAAAGTTGTGTGTCTAAGACGGGTGAATGGTGTACATGGGTAACTATTGATTTATATGGAAAGATCAAATCTGGACACCTGAAGAAGAGACCTTTCTTTTTTTCCAACAAGTACAGACTGTGTGGGATTTGTATGCAGTCTCATTTAGTAAGAGAAGATTTCATTTCGCTGTTTACTTACAACAGTGACAAATGGTGGCCAGAAGGAAAAGCAAAGTATGTAATCAATCTTAACACCTTTGTTGTTTTCTTGAGAGAAAAATAACCAAAAAAAATTTTAAAAAGCCAATTAAAGAAAAAAAAAAATCTGTTTGTTATTGATGACGATGGTGATGGTGATAATGACATCAGTGATAATAAAAACAATGAAAGCTATCATTGCTACTCTTTAAAAGGACACTAAAAATTAGGTATTAGCATCACAGTCTCATAGATGAGGATATGTGAGGTTTACAGAGGACAAAGATTTTGCCTAAATTGACACTTCTAAAAAATGGCAGAATAATATTCAAATCCATTTCAGTTTCTTTAAAAGTCTGGGAACTTCTCAGACTTTATGCTGCTCATCCTGAAGACACTCAATGCCAGTGGTAGTTACATGGAGTGCAATTGTTTATTCTCTGTACCTGCAATTATATAGAAAGTCCAGTTCCTAAAATCCTCTCTGAAAAGTGCTTGGAACTTATATCCTCACTCTTTTAAAAGAAAGAATTTGATGTTTTAAAGCACAAATATAACTCTCCTAGCAGACACTATAAGTCTACATAGTGTGGACGTGTTTAAAAAAAGGATAAACATACTGTGAACATTCAAAGAGTAGCAAATTTTTTCTTATTAAAAAAAAAGATAAACTATGTAGTGAATCATAGACTGCAGCTCCTGTCACCTGACTTAAATTCCAAGTCTCAACAAAATTCATCAAAGTTGGAGTACACTCATTCAGACCACACATCCCCAGATGGACACTTACTCGCATTATTATGATTTTAACATGTGCTGATTTGGTTCTTGCCAAGAGAAGACATTAAGAGCATGAGATTCGGAATCACACAAACATGGGACAAATCCCAGCTTTGCCAATGGCCATGTGACTTTATGTTTAACTTGTTAATATTCCTTTTTTTTTTTTTTTTTTTACATAGAGGGGTTAACTAGAATGGACCTCATTGTGTTATTGTGCACAGTAAATGAATAATGTCTGTATAAATGGGCATTATCTTACTATTATCTTCCTTGATATTGATGTCAGAAGACTACCAACTTTGGTTTAGAATATGACCAGATGAGATTACTTTTTGGTGGCTCTCATTTATTTACTGAACTTTATTTATTTGAGATCAGTCCTTTGCCTTGTTCTTTGCTAGGCACTGATATGGAAGGGGAATAAAATACCCACTCTCTCCCTCCAGCCACATTCCTTTGTCATCCTTATTCCCAACGGCCTACTGGCTTGACATTTGAGTGGGGCTTAACAAGAAGCCAGAATATCAAAAGACTGTTGGAGATTAAGACTGTTTCTTTTTTCTTCTCCTTCTTACAATCCAAAAACTTTGAAATGGGGATGGACATGATCCTCTTTAGAAATCATTCTGGCTACTGTAAATGAGATGTGGGGCAGAGTGCCCATGGACACATACATCAGTAAAGACTCTAAGGCAGGAGTCCAAGGAAGAGATTACAGTAGGCTTGGCAATGTCAGTGACAGTGGAGATGGAGAGAAGGTGATAAACTTGACATAGAGAAGCAAGGCAAATTGGCAGATCTTCTAATAGATTAGATATGTGAGCACAAGTAGAGGGAAGAAAATAAGGATGAATTAATGCTGATTTGGGGAAGAGGGACTAAGGTTAAATTAGCTTTGCATGGGAAAACCAAGAGATCAGTTTAGGACATGCCGAATTTGAGATGTTTATAGTATATATCCAAGCACAGATGTCAGTGAGGTGTTGGCTAGAAGAAAATGGAATTCCTAAGAGGAGTTTGCACTGACATATAAATTTTGGAATTTTTATTAGGGTGATTAGTTAAAAGTCCGTGGAAACAATAAAGAGGCATTGTACCAAGCCTTCAGAAAATTGAGCATTATCAAGGTCAGATAAAGAAGAGGGCAACGTTTGAGAGGTATCTAGCAGAGTGTCTAGTACATATTTAAATGTAAATAAAAGGTCTTTAATAGTAATAATTTAGAATTATATTTGTGCTCACCTCAGATATCCATACAAGATGAATACTATGCTAAAACGTAAAGCAGATAAATGTATCTCAAATATTTTAACCATTTGTAGTTACCCCCACTGAGTTATAGTTGTGTTTGTAGATTACATTAATGATTCCATTGATCTGCTAATTGAGTTTTGACTTATGTTAATTTTCCCATCTTTTATTTCCTAGAAATTGGTTACTTGTACTTTGTGCTACTTTTAGTACCTACACCACAGTAGAGTTTTCTGAGCCAAATACCTCTTTTTGTGATTTAGCTGGGCAAGAAAGAGAACATTACAGTGATGATAAGAAATATATGGGGTGACCTTCTCTTTCTTCCCCCTGCCTTCTGATTTCCAGCTCTCTGAATGCTTTCATTTGGAATGTAAATCTGCTTTTCAACAAAGGCGCCTTTGATTAAGTTCTATAAGTTCTTGGGTGAAATTTCAACCAACTCTCAAGGTCTTTGGTAAATTTTTACATTATTTAGTTTTTCAGCTGTCTTCAACCTTACTAAAGGTGAAATCCTTATGAATCCTACATTTTTCTGTTTGGGATACTCTGTCACTTGCTCTTCATTTTTGTACCTATATTTTAAGTCTAGGTGCTTCCCCCTACCCTCTATTTTTTTTTTTTTAAGATCTAGAATATTTTGAAGAAGAGTATTTATTTTGGTACGTCTATGAATGAAGAAACGTAATTAGTGTTCAGAATTGTATTCTTGTCCATAATTTCTAGATCTATTCATTAATGTCCTATTTGAAGATATTTCTGTCATATTTATACTGCATGACTGACAGAGAAACTTGGATATAACAGAGTTTTCCGACGCTGAATATAGATGACATGGAGCATTTGCTCAGAGGTCTTAGAACACAGATGTCTCAGCTGTCATCTTGGGCCAGATCCTCACTTGTTTTGCCAAATGCACATATCAATTAAATGGAGTCAGAACTTTCTGCAATATTACATTCACATTCTGGCTTACTGAATACATCGACATTAACATTTTTGGGTTGGTTTGTGTTTTTCCCTTTGAATTATCTAGGCATCCTGTCAGTCATTGTTTTTTGTTTGTTTGTTTTGATTGACTTTATCCATCTTTTAAAACTAACACAACTTTTTCATACATCCCAGAGTTTATTTTAGTCCACCATTAAGTTATACTGATACAAGATTAGTTTTAGAGAAAATAAGGAATGCTAGAAAGAATATCATTACCCAAGGCACACTGAACTGGTTTTGTGCCTTTTCTTTGCATCATCAGGTTGGTGAACTTGGGCAAGTTTTTAAAAAATTATTTTTATTATTTTGTTTTAGTTACTAGTCTAGTCTATCTGTAATAAAAAGAAAATATTAAACTCTATAGAAAAATTAGTTGGAAATATTAAAATAAATGAAAAGATACAAACTTGCCTTACCTGACACGAGTAGATGCTTAATAAATGATAGTTTTTATTGTTATGGAATTTTGGACATTTTGGAGACTGGGGCAGATTTTTTAGGTTGATTGACCAAATTTTCATTCCAGCCTCTTTCTCTAATGGACTATGGTTCCTAGACTCCCTTGTAGCTAGGATTCTTAGAATGAATATGTTCTACTGGGCAGACGTATACACGTGAGACATAGGAAGTGAACAGCATGAGTCTGGGGAGACCAAAGCTTCTGGAAAACATGTCACCAAACAGGCTTGGTTATTCTAAATCTAGAAGTGATGACATTAGTTTCTTGATGTAGCAGCTTTCTAATCACAGTAAGATGTTGTGGTCTAAAGCATGGGTTAGTAGCATATCTCTTAGCAGATATATTAATAATATGTATTTTATATATATGTATATGTGTGTATATATATATATATATATATAATATTCCTTAATGAATGCTTTCTAACTCTGTCGCCAGAATAGATTATTTTTCCATAACAACTAACCATAACGTAATAACTTATATATGATGAAAAAATAAAATCCCTGATTTATTTAAGCCACTGTTTTTTTGTTTGTTGTGAGGGTGGGTTCTGTTACTTCAGTTAAACTTTATAATTAGATAAAAGTCATACTCAAGGGATAGAACTTGCCACATGGAATCGATTCAAGGAGCACATGGTGAAGAGGATATTAAGAGCCAGACATTGCAGAATAGAAAGCTAGTACACTTGTTACAGGGTTGGTAAAATATTTAGTACCCTGTCACCTACTATACCTTTGAAAACCAACCAAATTACCAAGGGGGACTAAAAAAAAAAAAAAAAAAAGAAAAGAAAAGAAAGAATCAAAGTGTTGAGTTAACTGGCTTCTGTCTGTCAATATCTTCAGTACTATAGACCCCATCATACTTTCAAATTCTTATTTTCTCTTTCAATACAAATATTCAATTGACCCAGCATCATTTATTAAGTGTCACCATTTCCCCTATCACACTGCAGTGTCACCTTGTGTTACCTCAAGGGACAGACTATGTGTGGGTTTGCTAGGTATTTCCTTTGTGTTCCATTGTTTTATAAGTACATTTTATTGCTAACACTACAGTCTTAATTTTGGTGCTTTGTAAGTCTTTTTATGTAGTAGTGTTTACTCTCCTTTAAGATTGGTATATTATATTGAGCCTATTCATTTCATATAACCATTAGATTTAGATTCTTAATTTCCAGAATTAATTAATTAATTACTTTTTGAGGGAAAAATGTTGTCTGAGATTGCCATGAATCTATAGTTAAGTTTGAACCATAAGAACTGACGGTTTTAAAATACTGATTGTTCTAAACTGAGCAATAGAATTCCCATTTACTGAAATAAAATATATATCACAACAATGTTTTGTAGCTTTTTCTATATAGGTCTTACCCATCTTTTATTATATTCATTCCTAGGTATTTGATGATTTCCTTGATGGAAATCATGTCATTTCTCAGATTTCATATTCTAATTGTTTCTAGCACATAGAAATACAATTCACTTTTATATATTGATCTTGTATCTAATGGCTGTTAATTTTCTAATTCTAATAGTTTTTCCTAAGATGCTTTTGCATTTTCTAAGCTTACAGTCATATCTCCTGTATCAAATATTCATATCAAATTAACAGCTATATTTCTTTGTTTTTATACCTAATAATTTATATATCTTTTTGTTACTTTATTGCTGTCAAGTGGTAAAATGTTGAAAAGTGCATCGATAGTGAATATTTTTGGTCATTTCTTATCTTGAGGGGAAATCATTTACTATTTCAATTAATTCTGAATTTTATAGAAGGCTTTTTTCTAGACACTTTAACAGAATAAGGAATTGTTCTTCCATTTCTACTTTTTTAAGATTTTAAAAAATCATACATACATAGGTCTACAATTTTTATTACAATTCTTCAGTAAGATGATCATACATTTTTTCTTCTTTATTCCATTAACATAATGCAGTAGGCAGAACAGTGGTGCCCCCAGAAAGTACAAATATGTTGTTACGTGGCTAAAGAGACACTGCAGATATAATTAAGGTTATATACCTTAAAATAGAGAGATTATCCAAATGATCTCTATCTGACACATGGACACTTAAATGCAGAGAACATTCCCTGGCTGGGGAAGTAAGAACGACTCAGCCTGTCATTTTCTGATGGTGGCCACATAGAAAGCATGATGAGGCACACCAGCAGCCTCTAGGACTAGGCCCTGGTTGACAGCAAGGAAACAGGAGCTTAAGTTCCACAACTGCAAAGAACTAAATGTAACCAAGAGCTTGAATGAATTTGAAAGTGGATTTATCTCCAGACCGTCTGGAAAAGAACAATGCCCAACATTGTGATTTTAGCTCATGCCAAGCAGAGGACCCAGATGGACTATACTGTGCCTGCTCCTCTGACATATAGAACTATGAATGATAAATCAGTATTGTTTTCTGCCACTGATTTTGTCATAATTATTATGAAAACAAACAATATTATGAAAGCTTTCACACGTAGTAAAATAAATGGACTGTTTTTTAAATTTTAAACCAATGTGCATTTCTGAAATAAGTCCAAATTATTTGTGATGTATTATCCTTTGTATGTATTGCTGTATTTAATTTGCTGTTACTTTGTGATTTCGGTGTCTATAGTCATGCTATAGATAATGGCTCGATCTCCATAATTTTCCTTTTTTGGTTAACATTTTTATCAAATTTTGATATCAAGGTTATTCTGCTCCCATAAAATGAGCTGAGGAGTTTGAAAATGTTCCTACCTTTTTTATTCTCTACGGGTTTGTATCATATTGGTATTTTTTTCTTTCTTATTTGTTTAGAGGAATTCATAAATGAAGCCATTGTGCTGTGGAGAGTTTCTTTGTAGAAAGAGTTTTAATAACAAATTCAATTTCTTTAATTGATATAGAATATCCAATTGTTTTATTTCTTTTGTGTCTATTTCAGTTAAGGTTTATTTTTATTATTATTTTTTAGAGAGAGAGAGAGTACACACAAGTGGGAAGAGGGACAGAGGGAGGGAGGGAAGGAGTGAGGGAGAGAGAGAGAGAGAGAGAGAGAGAAAGAGAGAATTAGAAAGAGAATTAGAGAGAATCCAAAGCAGGCTCCACGCTCAGCACAGAACTTGATGTGGGGCTTGATTCCACGACCCTGGGACCAACACCTGAGCTGAAATCAACAGTCAGGTGCTAAACCAACTGAACCACCTGGGTGCCCAAGGTTTTTGTTTGTGTTTTTGTTTTTAATTGTCAATTTCATCTAAAATTTAAAGTAGAATTACATTAAGTTGAATATTTAAATTTTAAATTTTGGGAGGATCTCCCATTTCCCATTCCTGAAATGGACTAATTTTTGTTTGTCTCTTTTCTCTTTTATTTGTTTTCCTAAGGACTAATCCATCTTATTACTAATTTTGAAGAACAAACTTTCACCCTTGTTAATTTTTTCCTATTGTGTGTTCTATTTAATTAATTTCCTCTTTTATCTGCATCATTTCTTTCTACTTCCTCTTGCTTTAAGTTGATGTTCTTTTCTAATTTGAGATAGAAACTTAAGTCATTATTACCCTTTTTTATGTCTAACATTAATTTAAAGCTAAAAGTTGACTTTAAATATGGCTTTCCTTTTTGCATCTCACACATTTTAATTTGTATGTTATATAGGAAGGGACATTCCTGGATTCCCTGCAGTAAATAGTGGTGACTTTATGCAGGACTGTGTCACTCCCCTGGAACAAAAATGTAGTGGCCTGAGTGCCCAGGTACTAGACTCATAGCCATATGTCAACAATTCAAAAAGATAGACTGTGATTGCATGTTCCCATTAGAGTAAATACTACAATGTGCTGGCGGCCAGAGAGACTAGAAAAGGGACTTGCAAACATCTGTTCAATGGAACTGAGATGCAGAAAGGGAACTTAGAAAGCCATAAGGCAGATTCCTGACAGATGTGGTCCTTGTAGGTCATCATGTTTACCAATCCTGGCCTTGGGAAATCCAAGCAAGGCTGCGGTCCAGGGTAGAGACTGGACATAATTTGCATCCAGTGCCTTATGTGACAAAATTGCAGCCACCTCCCAGTTCATGTCTGCATGTCTCAGAGTTTGAGTGTTATACACCCAGAAAGATGCTTTGGTACTTGGTTTGTTTGTGACAAATAAGTATCCATTGGCTGCTTTTCTTCACAGTCTCTTTTTTCTCCCTGTATGTTTGCAATTTGAGATAGGGGATGAATTGGTTTTTGGACAGGAAAGGAATTCAATGCTAGGGCTAATGTACAGACATGAATTTATCATGAAGTTACTAAAAACTTAACGGATTTCAGTTAAGGGAGAGTTCAGGCAATATATTCACATGGCCAGTTTTTTTGAAATTATAAAAAAGAAGATATTTTAACCGTAATCAGTTTTAGAAACTTATAAATATCACTATCATAAGAGATAATATTTATTAACTTCCTAACTTACCCGTAATTTTTTTAATCCTTTGACTTCATACTCTAGATTTATCCCTGCTAACATGTTTGATTGTCTAGAAGCTATGATTTCTCCATCTAAAAAAGTTTTGTGCTAAGATCCAAGCGAAATTTCAAACATTTCATTAAGAGAGGATAATGCAGTTTTAGTTAAATTATGAGTAATACCTTTGAATATACAGTGTCGTTAGACAGGACCCTGCCAAGATTAGCAAGAGGTGACACAGATTGACATTTATTAACATGTTCACATTCCTTGCTATTTTCTTTCCCCACCCCCACCCTCAATAAAGGAGTTTTGCCTACACAACAGCTACCCCATCCCCCCAAAAAACTCTGAAAATAATCCCTAAATTGAGTAAATTAAGGGATTTCAGGATTGTCCCCTTGATGTTGTCTCTATTGCTGTTCTTTTTATAGTTCTCCACTGACACTTGTTCATACAGTAAACCAGGATGACTTTCACCTGGGGAAATCACATGACACTTTATTGAATTTCAGAACTAACACAATGGGAGATTCACAAAGTCTGAACCTCTCACTTTTGTCCTCAAGTGTGAGGGGGTGGCTAAATATTTATTACAGGCTTATGTTCTATGTGACTTTGTCTTTATATGTGGTCATATACAGAGCACTCCTTTCTTTTATCTCTCCAAGTCACAGCCAGATAATGGATAATATGTCAGATACCTGGTTACCATATACCTTTCCCAAGTCCATTCTCTTCCTATACCTTCTCAATGGAAGAATGGTATGATTGTAGGAAAAAAACACACAGGAGATTTCAGATTTTGTGAAGGTAAGCAAGTACATATTAACACATATAGTCTTTGATAAGTATGCAAGTTAAATGTGTGCTGTTACATGTAATCTTAATATCTATGGAAAATCATCCAGATCTGATTTGCCAGTCCTAGCAAAAGATATTTAGTCTATTTCCAAAAACAAAAACAAAAAAACAAAAAAAGAAAAAAGAAAAAAGAAAGGAAAAGAAAAAAAAGGCAGGAGAGAAGAAATATGTGAATATAAGACATGCAAGCTGGGAGTTGTGGATAGAGATTTTTACAGAAAAGCTTTTCAAGTGAGAAATGAGAGAGGTATTGGGGTATGGGAGGTCTGTCAAAAGTAGAGGAAAATGAAAAGAAATTTAAAAACCATCGCTCTGGGCTATTTGTCACCTTCGTGATGTTTTAAGAAGTACAAGTCATATAAAGGGCTTGAATTATTATGAATTTGTTCTGTTTTCATGGGCTGTGTCATTTTAACTGCAACACTGCCCTGGGTTTGAACTGTGTGGGTCAGGGCTACAGAAGTATTTGTATGCATTAAATTTATAACTTCCCTATGTATCAGGGAAATTTTGCCCTGTGATGTACTATTAGGTTTTCACAGGGTAGTCCTCTTAGCCACTTTTCTTAGCAGTGTACTTATTAACTTCTACATGTTTCCAATTTTCCCATGAGCCCTCCTATGCACACATTTAATAAAATTAGCCCTTACATACTCAGGTTTTATCTCTAGAATTTTTTGCAAGAATACACAGTAGGCAGGTTATTATTGTTCTGGAACTTACATTCTAATGTTATTTATAACGTTTCTAAAGTGGAGATTTTAATTAATTGGCTACTCCAGCAACTGAGGAAGTCAGGCTTCTCTCATAGCTACTGGTTACTGAGAGAGTCTAATTCATTTTTACCACTATCCAATGGGATCCTGCAAATTTATTTCTAAAAAACATAATAAAGTGGAAAAAAAATCCCATCTTCATTATTTCATGAGAAAGTGTTGGAGGAACAGAAAAGATCCCATAAGCAAAGGGATAATATATAGCCTAAGCTATCTTTCCAAATAATTGATCCTCAGCCAACAGCCTAATATGAAAGCCACTGCTGGACCAGTACTGCCCAGCACCTCTCTTATCTCAAAGAGAAATCAACAGAGGTCAAATTTTAGTTTGGTTCCTCCAAAAAGCAGGCCTGGAATCAAGGATATGGATACATGTATTTCATTTGGATGTGATTCAAAGAAGACATGGAGTGGTGGAATAAAGATGAGCTCAAACTCTCTGGACACTTTTCTCTTTCACTAGCTTTATGATTGTTTAATGTGGGCTGGGGAATGACTGCTTTGACCAAAGAGTAGAGCAGGAATGTATGATAGAAGTGATGCCGCATAATTACTCAGACTAAATACAAGAATCTTTGCTGCTTTTGTCCCAGTATTTTGGAACAGTACCTCTGGGGACCCCAGGTCAGCAAATAAGAAGTCAAAAGTACACAGGGACTGCTATGGTGGAGAGGCCCCATGTTAATTCTGTAGCACGTCTTTCCTGCTGTATGTTCATGACCCTATATATAGCCAGAGAATGCTCTTAGGCAAGTTGGGGAAGCCAACAGGATGAAGGGGGAACTATTCGTAGGTGACCTTTATAGTAAGATTAGAGAATACAACCAATCATGTGGATTTCAGTTCCCAAATGTTTTGCTGAAAGATCTCTTTGAGTGACTTTCCTTACATAGTTTCTGACTCTGTGTATAGGGTTTTAAAGCTTATTATTATCCTGAACTTCATGCTGGGTCAGAACCAGAAGAGAAACTATTATTTGCTACATATGAATTTGAGCTTCATCACAAATCAACAAAAGAAAAATAAAAGCCATGGAAGTCATATGTAAAATACAAATATGACCTGTTGTTGCATCTTGGACAGACAAGATATAGGGATATACCAAAATAGTAAGATTACAGAGACTTCTTTCAGGTAAGTAGGAAAAAGGAGCTAGGGTCAATCTGTCTCAGATCCTTGACTTTCTTGTGTCTGTCAAACTTTATGCTTAAAGCTGATCTTTTTTCCCCCATCAATAAGGACCAAGTTCTTTCTGTAAGAGAGGGTAATATATGATGGGGGAGGGTACAGGAGATTTCTAAGGACATTGCTGATGGATGGAACTATCCCAGAATTATCACAGGGGTTTATGAAGGATTGCCAAAAAGGTTACAGACCTCCTGCTGGTCTTATGTTCTTTTTCTTTTAATTTTTAAGTGCACTAGTATAACCTAATGAAAACAATACAAATCACTGTATTGCTGTCTCCCATGATCAGAAAAATGAGAAACCATGTCCCCAGCCAGTCCTCTGGCAGTCCCCTGTGGTCTCTAAGGTCTAGAGGTAGTCATTACACACTAATTTTTAAGAGAATATCTTCAACAGCTTATGGGTCCCAGAAAGACTGGGTAATTCTTCTGAATGTGGAGATAGAGGCAGCATTTCCATTGCAGGGGCTCAGTGAGCACAACAGTGATGATATGCTCAAGAGTACCCTCATTGTGCCAAGATCCTACTAAGATCAAAATCCAGTAATTTTCCTTTGGTACAGTTGAATGGAGCTAAAGTTATGATTCATTGACTCTACTTATACTCAGATGTTTGATTTTACACTTTATTCCAGCAAGTAAAACTACTAATTCAACATTGAAACCAACACTTACATCATATTAGAAAATGGTTAACCTTCTAAGAATGCACTTGACTGGCTGGTGACTATCTGTGGGGTTTCTCACAACATGACACATGAAAAAAACTAAGAAAATGATGTCAAGAAAGATTTTCCTGGGAATTCTTCTAACTTAAGTATAATATTTTACAAACCTAATGGTAATACTGTCTTTTAATGTAGATACCTGAAATGTTACAGTGCCTTGTACACACTAAAACAGTTAAGAAATACAGCAATGGCTTCTTTGTGACTATTTCTAGTCACCAGGTATTTCTTACCTTGGTATTACCTCTTTTCTAGTTTGTGCTTCAAAGAATTCAGCTCACCTTGCCATTTAACAACTTTTCTATTGCATAGTATAGATACAATGTAGGTGTCTTAAAACAAATTATTGGTTGATCTTACCTTTTTAAGTTAACTTTAGTCGATGATGTTGAATCATGTACTTGTTACTGCTTTTGTTGTCTTGATAAATCCTGAAGATTAACTTGTTTCTTTCATTTTCTTCTCAATAGACCATTTGCTTCTTTCTGTTATCCCTTTGTTTTGTCTGATTTAATGACTATTTTGTTGATCACTTGTCTGCAGTTTCTATTGCTCCCACTGTTCTTTTCACTTAATTATTTGAGTGATTACACCATTTTCTCTTAAAATAGAGATTCATTTATAAAGTCCTGTCAATTACTGTCTCACACCTTTAAAGATGTTTGTTATAACAAGTAGCAAGATTTATTTCAGATTTCAGTCTTTCTCTCCCTCTCTCTCTCTCTCATTCTCTCTCTCTCTCCTGATAAAAGTCTATGAGAATGAGTACTGAAACAATAGTGGATTGAAAAATATCATTTTGAAAAATTGCGGCCCTATTTTTGTTGCTAATAACTGTAAAAACTCAACTAAGAATAAATCACAAAATCCAGGACTTAGTTAATATGCAAAGATATGGATGATGAAATGAGGCAAAAATACAGAATATAGAGGCTAAATTGAAATATTCTAAACCCAAATTTTTAAAATACACACAAAAATATGGGATTGCAGCATTCCTAATTTATTTGAAATATGTATCTAATAAAACTCAGACTTGTAAATTTCTCAGATAAGTATGTAGTACTGAGATTCTTTATATAGACATAAATGCATGAAGAGCTTTATGAGTAAAAAGTTCTTTGATTTGAAAAGCTTCCATGCCATTTCTAATCACTGAAAAGCAAGAAGTTATGGGTAGTGTATTAGGGAGATTCAGCCTCTGTCTAGTTCATAAATATTATATGTCTACAACTTTGGGGTTGGTAGAAACATAGAAATATCATGTCTCACAGTTGAAATTCCTGGTGGAGTATATCTATTGCAAGCCACCAATCTACTCTACATATTGCTTCTATATGGTAGAGGCAACTCTACCATTGCTTGAAGCAGGTGCTGGAAAAAAGCTATTCAGCCAAGCAAATGTTTTTTCGGGCCTCTTGTATCCAAGCTGAGACATGATTAACTCTGTCTTATAAAATGTGAGCAAAAATAATGAGTATCACTTCTTCAATTAGGAGAGTTATGTTCTATGTGTCTTTCTCATGCTTTTCCCTCACATCATGGTAAACTTTTTGGCCCCATGTGGAAGAGCTCAGCATTATAAAATGCAAGGGGTCAGAATGGCTAACATTAACAACTCAGGAAACAACAGATGTTGGAAAGGAGGTAGAGAAAGGGGAACCATCTTGCACAGCTGCTGGGAATGCAAACTGTTGCAGCCACTCTGGAAAAAACTAAAAGTAGAACTACCCTATGACTCAGCAATTGCACTACTAGAAATTTAGCCAAAGGATACAAAAATGCTGATTCGAAGGGGCACATGGACCCCAATGTTTATAGCAGCACTGTCAACAATAGCCAAATTATGGAAAGAGCCCAAATGTCCCATCCACTGATGAATGGATAAAGAAGTTGCGGTGTGTACATATATATAATGGTATATGTATGGTGTGTGTGTGTGCATGTAGTGGAATACTAATTGGAAATGAAAAAAGAATGAAATCTTGCCATTTGCAACAATGTGAGTGGAACTGGGAGGTATCATGCCAAGCAAAATAAGTCAGTCAGAGAAAGACAGATATCATGATTTCAGTCACATGTGGAATTTGAGAAACTTAACAGATGAACGTAAGGGAAGGGAAGGAAAAATAAGTTACAAACAGAGAGAGAGGCAAACCATAAGAGACTCTTAAATACAGGGAACAAAATGAGGGTTGATGGAGGATGTGGGGGTGTCAGTTAAATGGGCGATGGACATTAAGGAGGGCACTTTTGGGGATGAGCACTGGGTGTCATGTGTAAGAGAAGAATCAGTGGGTTCTGTTCCTGAAGCCATATATGTATGTATGTATACTGTATGTTAATTAACTCGAGAATAAAAAAAAATGCAAGGGTTCTGAATTGTTGAGTCTGGTTGGAGGAAAGCTAATAAGGTACATCAATTCAGGTTGGTACAGTTTTTCTGTAAAAGGCCCATTTTGTAAATATTTTAGGGTTTGTGAACAACACATCTGTCACTCCTCTTTCTTTCTCTCCTCCTCTTCCTTCTTCCTTTTCTTGTTCTCCTTCTGAGACCTTTACAGATGTAAAAATCAGTCTTAGCTTGTGAGTCATTTACAGTCTGTGGGACAGATAAGCCCATGGTTCTAATTTGCTAATCCCTATATTAAACCACTGAAATTCAGAGGTTTTGTAATAGCTATGAGCATATTCAGATCAGTGCACTCTATAAGAGGGGTTGGCAAACTTCATCCCCAGGCTAACTGTGGCCTGTGGCCTGTTTGAATGCATGACATTTTATTTTGACAAGCTAGAACCGTTCACTTCCATAATCTCTACAGCTGCTTTTGTGCTACAAAGGCAGAGGAGTAGTTGCAACAGAGGCCACGGTGCCCACAAAGACTATAATGTTTGCTCTCTGTACCTTCATGGACAAAGCTTGCTGACCCCTTTGCTAGTAACTTTGATAATAGTTTCCTCCTATCTAAAAGTATGTCTTCATTAATATGGCAGTTACAACTCTCAGGTCAGTTTGTTTTTCAACTTAATAGAAATTTCTCTTTCACGTTAAGACAAAATCTCTTTTCCTTTAATATCTACCATTGTAACCTCACAGCATAAGATGTTCCTCTTCTACAGAGAAGCCTCTCAAACATCGGGATACTTCTGAGAAGAGGAAAATGAAGTACAGTAAAATGAAGTATCATTTGTTTACCAGAGAGAGGTGTAGTTTACTGTCTTTTCCTTATAATTCCCCAAAATATTTGTTAGAATCTGAAAACGAAACAACCAGTTCAGACTTTCCTTAATTTGAGTGAGTTCTTCATGTATAAATCTCAAATTTTGAAAAAAAAAAGGAAATATTTTCAGTTTTATGTTTCTACTCTGAGAGATGTTGCATATATTCCTTGTTGCAGACATTTAGGATGAGATTGTGTCATGATTAGCATTCAGTAGTGAGCCTGTGGGGTCAGACTGACCTTAAGTCTAAATATGACTTCATCGCTGATAAACAGTGTGACTAAGTTTCTTAAGTCGCTTATGGTTCACTTCCCTTATCTGTCAAATGGAAGAATTATTACTTAGAAACACTATCATAGAAATAGGTGTGTTTTGAAGATTAAAAGACAAAATGTGTGTGTAATGTTCTGCATCATTCCTCACACGTCACAAATATTAAGAAAATTGTATTTATTATGGTGCTAATGTATACTTTCATTTCTTTTGAAGATAGGCATTAGAAATAGTCTTGTATTGCCATGTTGTCTGCACATACTATCACTAAGGAGCACAGTGTACGGGTTTCAAAATTTGTATTGAATTCAGTTAAAAACTAAGCTAACTGTCTTGCACAATTCTTTAGTTTTTTATTTGTAAGTTCTACAATACGATTGTACATTTGTTTGTACATATGCATTCTTAAACATATTTAGTGTGGCTATTGTAAAGTTTTAAGCTGTGTTGAAAGCACATACAGTCCTGCAGACCATCCCATTTGTTGCCTTCATTATTCGTCAGACTAAAAGGAGAGCCATAGATTCTTAGAGTGAATGAGAACTTAATCTAATGATACTCCATCTAAGGCATAATAGCTTTAACAACATTTATTGTATTCAACAAATATTCACTGAGTGTCTGCTCTATACCTCAAAACAGTTCTCAAATGCATTCTCTTGGAACATTTATTCTAATAGGAGAAATACAATCAACAAGTTAACAATAAATAAACAAGGGCAACATGGTAATGAGATCAGGGTTACTTTTCTGAGAAAAAAGAAGCCTCTTACCACTATGGCTCAGCTCAAACACTACCTCCTCAGAAAGAAGATAAATGCAAGAGCACTCCAAGCTAAGAGAACTGAAACTAAAAACTCCTTCTTGAGTCAAAAATGATGTGTAGGGGAAAATAGCATCAAGTGCTAAGATGTCATCTTGGCATGGCTTAAAATTACTTGTTCCAACTGGCCTGATCAATAGAAAATCCTTTCTGTCAGAAAATATGTCTTCCTTTACCACCTTCCAGTTGTTTCTAGTTTAGTGTTTTAGAATTGTGCAATAATATGTCTAACCCTTCTAATATTTGTCTTATTTTTTTTAATTTTTTTAAATTTTAAGTTTATTTTTGAAAGCGAGAGAGAGCAAGCATGGGAGGGGCAGAGAGAGGGGGGGAGAGAGAATCACAAGCAGGCTCTGCACTGTCAGCACAGAGCCCGATGGGGGTCTGGAGCCCACAACCTGTGAGATCATGACCTGAGCCTGAAGTCGGAGTCAGATGCTTAGCCAACCTAGCCACCCAGGTGCCCCAATGTTTGTCTTTTTAATACCAAACTTCCTCATTTGTTTTCAATATTGCAAGGTAGTATAATAAGAAGTGTTCTGGCTTGCTTTATTGTTAGATAAACACCACCTCTGATGTATATTGGTTTGGTACTCTTAGGAGAATTACACACTCTTTCTTAGCTACAATTTTCTCTTTGGTAAAATAAGGAAAATCGTCCCCAGCTTCCAGGAATATTGTGAGGATTAAATGAAAGTACAAAGATAGCACCAGAAACACAACATGTGTTAAATGAAAGATGGTTATAATGATAACAGTCATTACATTCTTTTACCCTTGTTTTATGGCAGCTCTCCTGTTTGCCAAGGTTCCTTTGAAAGCACAGGTCCCAGAATTTAATATAGAACTCCAGGTAGGGTTTGTTGAGGTCATCAATTAAAACTATTGCATTCTTTGTCCTTTATACTTCACTTTTATTTTTTTTTAATTTTTTTAATGTTTATTTTTATTTTTGAGACAGAGAGAGACAGAGCATGAACGGGGGAGGGTCAGAGAGAGAGGGAGACACAGAATCTGAAGCAGGCTCCAGGCTCTGAGCTGTCGGCACATAGCCCAACATGGGGCTCGAACCCACAGACCATGAGATCATGACCTGAGCTGAAGTTGGAGGCTCAACTGACTGAGCCACCCAGGCGCCCCTATACTTCACTTTTATGATTGAAGTCTACAGTGCTTTAAATGTTTTTGGCAAGTACAGTAAAACCTTGGTTTGAGAGCATAATTTACTCTGGAAACATGTTTGTAATCCAAAGCGCTTGTATATCAAAGCGGATTACCAGAACATTGGCTCAGTTGTGATCATGTGACGTTTGGTATCACATACTGCTCGTGTTGCAAGACATCACTCATTTATCAAGTTAAAATTTATTAGACATGTTTGCTCATCTTGTGGAATATTCACAGAACAAGTTACTCGTAATCCAAGGTTTTACTATATAGGATACTTACATTGCCCTCACTCTAAACAAATATTTTGATGTTGTTTGTATATGTTTGCCTTTTTTCTCCTTTTATGAACTGGAAGTTAGATTTCTTTTCTTTTATTATTATTATTATTATTATTATTATTATTATTATTATTTGAGAGAGAGAGCACGCATGAGTGGGGAGGAAGAGCAGAGAGAAAGAGAAGAAATGTTAAGAAGCCTCCGTACTCAGCGTGGAGCCTGACACAGGGCTCAATCCCACGACCCTGGGATCATGACCTGAGATGAAATCAAGAGTTGGATGCTCAACTGACTGAGCCACCCAAGCACCCCTAGAGAGTTAGATTTCTTAAACTTAGATGGGAGCAACATAAGACAGAGGATAAAATACTAGCCTTGTGGCTACATCTGGCTTCCAATGCTGGCTTTGTACCTGTCCGAACTAGAGCAAGTTGCTAAAGAATTCTGAGCATTTTCCTCATTTGTTGAACATTGATATTAATAATTACTCTGCAGGATTTTGGAAAGATTAAACAGGATAATATATTTAAAATGTTAACATAAAGTGTAGGATATAATAATAGATCGATAAATGGTAGCTATCATTAACATTCTATTAAACTGTAATTTGTTAGTTTAATTGCTACTCTAAATAAGTATCTCTCTTTTTTTAGATCCTTATTCTATAATCTCTATATATGTTTTCTACCATTTTTGAGTCAGGCATATCTACCATTTTGCTACGTTTATGAGTACATGATTAATATGACTTTGAAGAGATCAAGGCTAAGTGTAATGCCCCGGGATAATCCACAAAATTTTTCTCTATATGTGAACTAATCCACAAGTGAGTATGGACAGTCAGCCATTGCCAAAGATACCTTTATTCTTTCAAGATGCATAAAGTGTTGATTTGTATATAGTCCAGCTTTCCTTGAATTGATATGTGATTTTACAACAGATGGGTTGAGTAGATATTATTGTATAAATTAACTTTATTATCCTTAATTGGTGAAAAATGTTAACAAATTGCTATTTTTAGTGACTGCTTTTTATTATTATTATTTATTTGCACAAATCACACTCTCATTTATTTGAAGTAAATAGCAATACATATGAATGGTCATTTTCTTGAAATCCCTATGGCCTTGCCATTTGCAAAAGTTTCTGTTTAGTCTTCACTATGGTCAAAGCCGTTCTTTATTACAACAAATTGTAGTAAAAGGACATATTCAATAAAACCTTTCTCATTCTGCTATGTAAAATTGCATGGGCATATTCTTATACATTTTAATTTGCAAAATCCCCTATCAGAAGGTGTCAAGCCATACTATTAGATTTTGATGTAATTTATGTCAGTGCTTACAATTTCAATAATGACTCTATTGACAGGTAGTACACTCTGGCACTTTGGGATTTGGTAAATGAGATGGGAGACCCATTCCAATTGTACCATAAAAGATAATCATAACTTTTACAAATGTATAAAAGAATAAATTGAAGTGAAGTTAAAGGAGTCTAATTTAAATTCTGTAAATGTTATTAAGTAATAATAATTCCAGATTTACCCCATCCTACTACCTTATCAAGATGACATCATGCAAAATTCTGTTCTAAGGGGAAAGAAATCAGAAAAATAAAAATTTTGAGAGGGAATATAGTATATTCTTGGTTTCAAAATAAAAAGATGATCACATTGATTCTTTTGTTCATAATTTTTCTTCCTTGTAGAGACTCTTAGGAGACAGTAAAAGTAAATTTATGTTGAAATTAATTTTGCAGACATTTTTCAGTAATAATATATATTTTTATTTCAATTTTAAATGCAATTCAGTTTTTCAATTTTGAAATACAGGATGTCATAAGTATTGGTAATTAGGTCTTAAAGGGGAAAATTGCTTTGAAGATGTTAATTTTAAAATCTACATGGTTTGCTTTTTGATCTTGTTTTTATCTTGTCATTTGCAATCATTTCATCAAATCCTTATTTTCTACTTTAAAATACAATGTTAAAAAAATGAACAGACTGAAGATTTAAATTTGAGACCTGATGGGTTTTTATATATTAACTTACTAATCTTTTTCCTTTTAAATTAAAATTAGTTTGAAAGTGATTTAATAGTTTATAATTATGTCTTAAGATATTCATAGCATTGCTGGACAAGCAAATCCATTGTTAAGGCTTATTGGTATTGATATTGGTATTCTGATTTAATGAGACAATGTATGGTATGTATGGTTTAGGGAGAGATGAATCTTCTTTTTCTTGAAGAAGAGGCTACAGTTTTGGTTTAGATATATCTCAACTGAATGGTTTTTAACAAAATGTGCTAGAGAACATGAAATCACACACTGTATTTAAAAGGAAGCCAAAAAGAATTAATATAAGCTTTATTGATTTGAAATTCTATTAGCTTCATTTTTTTAAATCATTTACTTATTTGAATTAAATAGATTTCAGTTTTGACTTTCGTTCATTGAGCACCTTAAAATTTATTAAAAAGAACTGTTGAAGGCTGCAGCTTATAGGTAAAATATGGGATATAATAATATTGGATAGTTACAGTAAATGGGCTCCCTTGAATTTTTAAGGTGAAGAAGTGAGTCACGTTCACTGTTGGAAACCTGTTCACCCAAAGAACTGGGCATATCTAGGTGTACCACAACGATTTTCTGAACATATCAATGAATGAATGAATAAATGCTAACAAATACATTCAGCAAAATATTTCCAGTAAAGGTAGCCTTAAATTTTCTGTGTGTGTGTGTGTGTGTACACATGTATACATTTTTAGAAGTAGAAGATGAAGAATCACTTTCATGATTTTCCAAGATGGTGATGTAAGATGTAAGATGCTCCTGGACTCACTTTTCTCTAATGGACACAACAAATCTATACAGCTACATGCAGAGCAATTCCTCTGAAAGAAATCTAGAAATGAGGTGAACAACACCTACACACAGGTGATTGAGAAGATACCCACATAAGTGGGTAGGAAAAGCTGAGACACACTCCCAGCAGACACCCGACCCCTGGCACAGTGACATACTACTGGGTAAAAAACTCACAACTCTCAGCTTCTCCCTGAGGCATGAAGGGTTTGAACCCAACATCTAGCACCCCGACTTTTATGACTTTTACCTGATTGTTGAGCCCCCGAAACACCTAGCTTTGAAAGTCGACAGGGCTCACACACAGGAGACCCACAAGACTGTAGTAGAGAAGGAAAGAATACTTATCAGGCTTCTGAGGACTTGCTGTGGTTCTCCCCACAGGGCTCAGCCTAGAGGGAGCATATAGAAATGCCCTTCTTGTAGTCTTTCCTTGAAAGAGCCTTATTTGCATACTTTAAAAGCTGCTACCGGAGGGTTGGGCTTCTAACTTTAGCAGACGTTTAGGAATCTGGCTGCGGTTCTCCCTAGAAATCAAGGAGGAGGATGTGTGCTACCTCCACATTTTTCTTTTATTTTTTTTTAATTTTTTTCAACGTTTATTTATTTTTGGGACAGAGAGAGACAGAGCATGAACAGGGGAGGGGCAGAGAGAGAGGGAGACACAGAATCGGAAACAGGCTCCAGGCTCTGAGCCATCAGCCCAGAGCCTGACGCGGGGCTCGAACTCCCGGACCGCAAGATCGTGACCTGGCTGAAGTCGGACGCTTAACCGACTGCGCCACCCAGGCGCCCCTCCACATTTTTCTTTTACCTCACTGGTGTCTCCTGGGAAGGAGCTTATGCACATGTCTGATGCCCTCACTTTTGAAGCTGCTGCCCTGTGGATGCACTCCTTGATTGCCTGACTTTGGCCCAGTGGGGCTTGTGTTTGAAGGTGCCACAGCTGCTCTATAGCAGCAACAAAAAATAGTTCTTAAGCAGTTACCCTCCCAAGGCACACTACAGAGGGAACAGATTGAAAGGTCCATTGCCCAGTATTTTCTTGAAAAGATTCATTCAATACTTTAAAAGCTACTGCCTGAAGGTCCAGCTTCCAAACAGCCTGCATCTATGTGCTGACTAAGACCTTCCCCTTTGGGAAGACTCTTGGCACACTCTCAACTACTGAAAATTATTAAAAATAAAATAGGCTGCTTGGACAACCACAAAGGTGTGAGAGACAACTAAGAGCTAGGGAAAGGTTGAATGATAAGGTTCATCTCTTACACAAGACCACTCCATCAAGACTTGGCAATGTGGCTGTTTTATCTAATATGCAGACACCAATACAGAGAGCCAAGGAAATTGAAGAAACAGGATATATTCAAAACAAAAAACCAGATGATTCTGAAAAAGAGTTCAAAATAATGGTCGTAAAGATGCTCACTGAGGTCGGGAGAACAATGCATAAACAAAATGAGAATTTCAACAAAGACAGAAAAAACTACGAAAGTACCAAACAGAAATCACAGACTAAAGAATATAAGAATTGCACTAAAAAATTCAATAGGAGGGCTCCAACAGCATACTAAAAGAAGTATAAGGAACAGCAAACTCAGTAGAATTCATCCAATCACAGGAGCAAAAAGAATGAAGAATTTAAAAAGTGCAAAAATATCTTAAGGGATTTATGGGTCACCATCTATAGGAACAAAATTCATGTTATAGGGGTCTCAGAGGAGAAAAGAGAGAAAAGGGAGCAGAAATTTTATTCAAACAAATAAATTGCATCAATAATAAATACCTATGAGTACATTTCACCAACGAGGTGAAATATCTGTACACTGAGAACTATAAGACATTGATGAAAGAAATTGAAGACAAAAAATAGAAAGGTCTTCCATGTTCATGGATTGGAAGAATTAATATTGTTAAGAAGTCCATACTGCCTGAAGCAATCTACAAATTCAATGCAATTCCTATCAAAATTCCAATGACATTTTTCACAAAAATAGAAAAAAAATTCCTAAAATTTGCATAGAACCAAAAACAACCTTGAGTAGCTAAAGCAATCTTGGGAAAGAAGAACAAAACCAGAGACATGACACTTACTGTTTTCAAACTATATTACAAGGCTCTAGTAACCAAAGCGATGTGGTTTTGGCGTAAAAACACACACATAGATCAATGGAACAGAATAGAGAGCCCAGAGATAAACTCAAGCATATTTGGTCAATTAATTTATGACAAAGAAACTAATAAAGTACAATGGGGAAAGGATAGTTTCTTCAATAAATAGTGTTGAGAAATTGGACAGCCACATGCAAGGGAATGAAGCTGGACCACTTACTTACACCATTGAGAAAAAAATCTACTCAAATGGGTCAAAGACTTGAACATAGACCTAACATCATAAAATTCCTAAAAGAAAACATAGGTGTAAACTCCCTGACATCAGTCTTGTCAATGACTTTTTTGTATCTGACATCAAAATCAAAAGGAACAAAAGCAAAAATAAACAAGTGGGACCACTCCAAACTAAAAGAGTCTGGGCAGCAAAGGAAATTATCAACAAAATGAAAAGGCAACCTATTGAATGGAAGAAAATACTTGCGTATCGTATATCTGATAAGTAGTAAATACCCAAAATACATAAAGAACTCCTACAACTCAATAGCAAAAAAACACAAAAATAACTCAATTAAAAAATGGCAGAGAAACTGAATAGACATTTTTCCCTCTCAGAATAAATACAAATGGTCAACAGAGACACAACATTATGCATCATCAGGGAAATGAAAATCAAAATCAAAATATTGCCTCATACCAATCAGAATGTCTATCTTCAAAAAGACAAGGGGTAACAAAGTGCTTGCAAACGTGGAGGAAAGGCAACACTTATGCACTGTTAATGGGAATATACACAAGTACAGCCACAATGGAAAACAGTATGGAGGTTTCTCAAAAAATTAAAAATAGAAATACAGTATGATCCATCCATTTCCCTTCTGGGTATTTATCAGAAATGAACAAAATCACTATCTCAAAGTGGTCTGCACACTCATGTTCATTGCAGCATTATTTCAATAGCTAAGGCATGGAAACAACCTAAGTATCCATTGAAAGATGAATAGATAAATAAAATGATATTGTGTATATAATATTTATATATTATAATAATATATATATGCATTGTATTGTACACTTTAATACAATGCTATTGTGAATTATATGTCAATAAAAATGATATCAATAAAAATGGGAAAAAATCAGTTTTGTTTCTGATTTTTATTGACACAAAATCTCAAAAAAGTTAAATGATTGAGGATGAAGGGAAGCGATGGGTGAGAATATAACAAATTCAGACTTAATATTAACTCACAAGCATTTACACCATGACATACTGTACGCGTGTCCATTTCTCTAAGCTTCCTTATAGTCAGTGCAATGAGAGAAACTGTTAACCTGATTCTCAGTCTGTAGAGAAAACTGTCCCTTCAGGGGAAGCTGAAGTTTTCCTGAAACTTAGACCCAAGCGGAATTTCTCCCATGGGTCATTAAATAGAATTCTCTGACCTGAAACATGCTCTATTCAGATAGAATAAGATGTTTTGTGGTGTTGTTTCTCATGGTAAACATAAAATAGGCAACACAACAAATGTAATTTACTTGAAATTTGGTCTAGACGCACTATGAATTATATTTTTATTTTTAATTAATTAAATGTCCGGAGCAGGGGTTTTCCCATATGTTCTGCAGATTCCAAGAGATCCGCGTAATTGTTTTAGAGGCTTCCTTCAGAGCGATGAGGCATGGAGCCAATAGAAGTGGAAGCAATACAGGCAAGAAACACTTGGGTTCTGTGTAAAATTTAAGAAGTGCTTCTACTTTCATTAAAAAAAAAATGGAAAATCACTGGAATAATGAAACGTTAGACTTTTGGAGAATCATTCTGAAATGTTTGCAAAACTCAATTCCATTTTTTTTTAATATAAAACGAGGAGTTGAACGTTTAAAGCTTTGTCTACATGATCAGACAGGTTGCAGTGCTAATTAAAACAGAGCTTTGTGTTTGTCAGTTTGATTGTAGACAAAGTGATTATCCTCTTAGAAAATGAATGCCCCTAACCGAAATACATTCCAGATTGGTAGGGTGACATTTTTTATAACTCATCTGCTGAGACCAAAAAAAGCATTCATAAAAAGAACCTATAAATTTTAAAAAAGGGAAACCAGTGACCAATTATTTATTAATATTTGATAAGCAGAAGCCACTTTGTAGACTGAGAAATCGAGAGAACAATGGTATACTTCTGAAGCATTTGTTAATGCAGTGTTCTTTTGAGCTGAAACTGCACATAAAAATGTCTGTGTGAAAGACAAAAGAATATATAGGTAATGGGAGTGCCTGGCTGGCTCAGCCCATACAGCATATGACTCTTGAGCTTGGGTTATGAGTCCAAGCCCCACGTTGGGTGTAGATTTTAATTTTAAAAAAGTAATCAATATACCAAAGTGGCGTATTTAAAAATAAAATAATATATAGGAAACAACAGAGGAGTTTGATGCTTAAATAGTAAAGGTTTATAAAATATAAACGTGTTTGTATACATGTAAACATGCAAGCATGTGCATAGCCACATACATAAAATGTATTTTATATGTAGTATATATTCATTCCCAAATTTTGAAAAGATAAAGAAGGTAATAAAAATAATCCACAGGTAACCACCAATGAGAAGTATTATCTCTTACATGCACTGTTACAATCCTGATTTTCTATGTATATATCTATTTTATAGAGTTGAGATTTTCTTTTTAACACTATTTTTAAAACAAAAATTTTCTTTCATATTAAACATGTATGAACATAATTTTTTTTTAATTTTTTTTTTCAACGTTTATTTATTTTTGGGACAGAGAGAGACAGAGCTTGAACGGGGGAGGGGCAGAGAGAGAGGGAGACACAGAATCGGAAACAGGCTCCAGGCTCTGAGCCATCAGCCCAGAGCCTGACGCGGGGCTCGAACTCCCGGACCGCGAGATCCTGACCTGGCTGAAGTCGGACGCTTAACCGACTGCACCACCCAGGCGCCCCCATGTATGAACATAATTTTAATGGCTATGTGGCATACTATCCCATGGTTATAATTTACTGAATAATTCCCTTGTTTTGTGGCATTGAGCTTTTACGATTTTTAAATGTTTATAAAAACGCCATTTAAGGATTTTTTTAGTATTTGTAGGCATTTTTGTGTTCCTGTTGTTTTCATGCAGTGCTTTCTGAAAGCAAAAATACTGGAATATAAATCAAAAGTATTTATTAGTCATTCATAGATACCATTCAATTAATTTCTTGGAAACTGTAATCCTTTATAACACACCTGCTATGCATCAGGATACCCATTTCACTGCATGCTCATCAGCATTGGATGTTGCCCATGTTAGTTTGCACATTAAAAAAGGGGGTGAGTAATTTGTCTTTATACTTACAAGTAAGGTAAAATATACTTTCAAATTATATTATTCAGTTCTAGCTTTTCTGAACTGCTTGCTAATTTACCCATTTATGTATTTGAGTCTTAATGATTGTCTGCTCATGAGTTTCTAGTTGTTTTAAATAGTAATTTTGAAATTAATGGAAAATACATTTTTAAAAGAATTGGGAAATATTTTAAAGATGCCACTTTGAGTTAGGTTTAAAAGAAATATAATAATAAAGTTTCCATTGCATCAAGATAGTGTAACTTTTACAACGTCTACATTTTTATGATCTAACATGTGGATAAATGAATGTCTTGAGCTGTTCCTCTGTCATCTTCCAATTTCAATAGCAAAATTCTAAAAGATAAAGAGTAATAAATACTTTTAACATGGTCACAATTTTTGTAGAATGTACTAAACTGCATAATATTTGCATCCAAAGTTTTCAAAATCTGTTAGTGCTGACTTTCTGTACTTGTCTCTTCTCACTTCAAGAAATACTCTTGAAATAAAATGCATCACGAATTATGGCTTTCCCTAGATGAGGTCCAATTTATTCATTTATAGTAATTGGCTCAATAGAATAAAACAGAAGCATAATTAAGGCATTGGCTACACCAGAACGTCTGTATCTGTAGAATAAAATATTTGAGCTGTTACCCATTAAGTTGGCATGAATACCCAAATGCTTCTTTTTTTCCAAGATACAGTCAGTGATTACAAATACGTATCTTCAAACAAATCAATTCTGTGAGGAATAAGTGGGGATGTGGTGAATGAAAAAGTGTATATGGTTAGATAAACAGCCAATTCTTTGCATCTTTGAAAATCCAATTCAATGTCTTATTTGAAAAATTATTAAAGAAGTAGTACAATGTAGTAGCTAAGATTATGGTTCAAAGTCAGGTTCCTTCAAGAAGTAACTGTAGAAGCTTAGACAAATTATGTAATATCTTTTGGCCTCAGTTCCACAGGGTCAATAATCTACTCAGAGTTGTTTTATATCTCCATGCAGGAATTATGCATGCAGATGAGTTTATTCTTTACAAATGTGGTCATAGTAAAAAGCAAACAGATTTTTAATGTTCCATAAATAAAAGAATATTGAAATGTGCTGGAAAATGCATCATCAGAATAAGCAAGTTCTTGGGGCACCTGGTTAGCTCATTCGGTTGAGCATCGGACTCTTGATTTTGGCTCAGATCATGATCTCACAGTTTGAGGACTGAGCCCCAGCCCCATGTCTGGCCATGCTGACAGAGCGGAGCCTGCTTGGGATTCTCTCTCTCCTTCTCTTTCTGCCCATCCTCCCACCCCCCGCCCGTGTACTCTCTTTCTAAATAAATAAATAAATAAATTAATTAATTAATAAAATAAAAAAGAATAAGCAAGTTCTTTGGAAGAGGGTATTCATGTTAAGTCATGTATAAATTTAATTTTTCCAAGATGAAAATAGATTTGCTATCTTTGCTAGAATTTCATACTTTATTTTGTTTCATATATGAAATATAAGTGTGAGTGTGTCAATATATATGTATACACTTTCAGCTGGATGGAGGTGGGAGATATTTTGCCTTTTATTTCTTAGTTTATTATAATCCCATGTATGTTATATACTCCTTGAGGCCAGAATTTTTTTGTCTTTTTCCAGACCAGAACAGGGTTCTCTAGCATGTCCATTAAACCTAGCTGAGGAACGCAGAGTTACAAATGGGCTCATATTGATTAATGAAGAAAACTGTAGCCATAAATGAAAAGTCTTCGCTGTCAGCAGCATTTCCTAAGCTGGAGGTAGTGAGTTCTATCAATTCTCTATCATCAGTTATAGTACTTCATAAAACATGGTAGTTGGGTGAAGAAAGTGGGTCATATTACTTTATATTCTCTGAGAACTTGCAAGTTTTAGAGCATCTTTCTAGAACTAGTACTATCTATAGCATTACTTTGAAGCTTCAACTTAACGCTGATCTTGTCCAACCCACCTTAATTTGTTTCAAATAAAACGGAGCCTTTGAAAGAATAGCTTGTGAGACAGAAAAGGATTAATTATACCAGCAATTCAAAATGTGCTACCTTCTAAATCAGTGAATCTCTTTGTCTTGATTATTTTAACAAGGCTTTCTTCATTTACATAACTTTCTTCTTCCTGCTGTCAGTCCAATTACCTTATTTTCTTGTTTTATGACTCTGCTAATAGGTACATCATTTATAATTTATGAAACGAGCTCCCCTATTCAATTTTATTTGTTTTTGTATTCATCTCCCTTTTCCTTAAATGCCATTTGGAAATCAGGTATTTTTAATGAAATTGTCGCTTTCCTATCAATATGACTCATTCGAATTCTCACTCAGTAAAAGCTGAGGCCACTGAGACCTTTGTGTTAGTGCACCCATTTTAAAAAATGATTTAATTTTGACTTGTTTTAAAAATTAATAGCAGCACTGAATTTCAGGCTGTAGTCTTGTAATTTCATGTTTACCTGAAAAAAAAAAGCTGAAAAGTGAATGGCCTGATGAATACTATGTTGGCAAAAGAAAAGATATTCTAATTTTCAAGACCAGACTAGCTCTGTGTGGCGTAGGTAAACCAGCTTTTCACTTCGAGATCTGTCACACTCTGGGCTGCCTGAGACTGATTGAGAAAATAATTTAATAAATGAGTCGCCAAAGTCAGGGGCGCTGGGTGACTCAGTCAGTTAAGCCATCCAACTTCGGCTCAGGTGCTGACAGCTCAGAGCCTGTAGCCTCCTTCAGATTCTGTGTTTCTCTCTCTCTCTCTCTCTCTGCCCCTCTCCCATTCATGCTCTGTCTCTCTCTGTCTCTCAAAAATAAATAAAAACATTAAAATAAATAAATAAATAAGTAAGTAAGTAAGTAAGTAAGTAAGTGAGTCACAAAAGCAAGTTCAATGAACTTTAAATGAAAGGATGTGAGAATGGATTTCCTAGGGCGAGTCTGTCCCATGTCACCAGGACAAGAGCTGTCTGTCCCCAGGAGTGTATGTATAAAGTGTCTTTCTAGGAGGGGCTGTGCACGTGTGCTTGAGAATGGAACCCCATGATTAACCACACACAGTGCCACGCCCACTGGCCCTTCCTTCCTCCTGCATTTGAAGAAATCACTCTCTATTTGATGACTACCCATAGCAAATACTCACAAATGTATTCAGATGAATTCAATAAATGTATTTAATTTGGATCCTAACATTCTCCAAAGTCAAAACTATTGGTTTTCTTTCCTATTTTTTAACACTTGGTTTGGCGTGATGCACCCTAAGGAAAGTATATTACTGAGTTAAGACACTGGAGACAAGTGTAATAAACATGTTTTTCCTTTCCAAATTCTGTCTTACTGAATGAAAAGGGGTGGGGGGAATTAATAAAACATGCATAAATCATATTTTCACAAAGGAACCTCCCAATTAAACTGATGGTAAGGCATAACAAAATGCAGAATTGTGAAAGAGACCAGGGGCTGAAAAATTCTGGTCTTCTCAACAGATTTTCTCAAAAAGCTTTTGTGATAAGTCTATCTGTCAATCAGAATGAAAATAAAAAAATAAGGACTGTATGGAGTTTAATCATTTATATAGCAATTAAGTTAATCAGATACTAACAGTATATTATAAAAATGTTTTCTTGTTATAAGTTTTTTGAAAAAATATATTTCTCTGACCCTTGAGAAAAAAAGAATATTGTTAAAACAGCATTCAAATATTTTAAATATTTTTCAAGTAGACAGAAAAATACTTTTGTCCTTATAACGGCTTGCAATTCCTCATCAATTTCCAAATTTAAATAATTCTAAAAATTAAAGTAGGCTTTTATTTGGATCTTTCTTTTCTCAACTGCTGTAAGCAGACTGTACCAGGGGGTAGGGGAAGACAGAAAGGGCATTTTCTGTAAAGTAAAAGTTCTAATGACAAGGACATCTGCTGTTTGCTCCCAGGTATGCATGAGTCTAGAGTGTTCCAATATTGCTTCTTTCATTTTATTTCCTGCTCTCAGATTACATGTTTCAATGGTTTCTAAAACTTTTTCCTCTAACAAAGTTATGGAAGAATGCGAATGTATACAGGGAGGGTTTGCTGTCTGTATGGGTGTAGCTCATCTGACTGTGGGAATCATATTATGCTATAATGAAATGTAAATATGTGTCTGATGATACATTTATAGTTAGGACAAATAATATTTTACTATTCCACGTTTAGTTTTGAGAAAGTGTTTGAAATTTTGTCAAGAATATCTTTGCTTTTGGGGTACCTGGGTGGCTCAGTTGGTTAAGCCTCTGACTCTTAATGTCTGCTCAGGTCATGATCTCACAGTTCATGAGCTCTAGCCTCCAGTTGGGCTCCTTGCTGATGGTTAGGAGCTTGCTTGGGATTCTCTCTCCTCTCTCTCTCTCTCTCTCTCTCTGCTGCTCCTCTGCTTGTGCTCTCTCTCTCTCTCTCTCAAAAATAAATAAACTTTAAAAAAAGACTATCTTTGCTCTTCTTCACATACAAACATGGTTTTGATTTCAACTCTGATGCTTATTTGCTGGGTGAATTGCTTGAACAATCATTTAAGATCTCTGAGCTTTAGTTTCTCCATCCGTAAAATGGGGATAATAATACCCATCCTGAATGATGCCTTGAGGACTATCGAACATCTATATTTAGCATAATGCATAGTGTCAAGGAAATCCTTTACAAATGGTAGTTTTCATTATTTTTTGTGGTGGTGTTTTTTTAAGGTTTTTTTTTTAATTTTTTTTTTTTATTTATTTTGAGAGAGAGAGAAAGAGCATGAGTGGGGGAGGGGCAGAGAGACAGGGAGAGAGAGTCCTAAGCAGGCTTCACACTGTCAACACAGAACCCACTGCAAGGCTGAATCTCACAAGCTGTGAGATCATGACCTGAGCCAAACTCAAGAGTCTAACACCTGACTGAGCCACCCAGTTACCCCATAAATGTTTATTTTTGAGAGAGAGAAAGGGAATGGCAGAGAGAGAGGGTGACAGAAGATCTGAAGCAGGGTCTGTGCTGACAACAGAGAGCCCGATGTGGGGCTCGAACCCACGAGCTATGAGATCGTGACTGGAGCTGAAGATGGACACTTAACCGACTGAGCCACCTAGGTGCCCCTGTTGCGGTATTTTTAAATGAAAATCTTTAACATATTAAAGATATCAACTAGCTGGACTACTTTTCCCACTTGAAGTTTTCTCCACCTGTTAGCAGTCAGCATAGTGATTAAGCATGCACACCCTGACTTACATAGTTTGTGTTCAAATTCTGGTTCTAACATCTATTGTGTGCTCTTGAAGAAATTCTTAAGCAGTTTTGTGCTTCAACTATAAAATGAGAATGCCTTAGTTCTTATTACCTTATTTGATGGTTGTAGTGATTAATGAGATAAAACAAATTAATAATCAATAAAAGTACTTCCTAAAAAATACATCCTTGCTAGAATGTAGGCCATAGGAGAACAGAGGTCTTATTTGTCTCGTTTACCACCACATCTCTGCCATCTGAATGACGCCAGCACATTCAGTGAATGACAATTTGATGAATGAAGAGACAGTGCCAGTCACACAAAACAGTCATTGTCTGAATTAGCATTCTTCACATGTTCTTTCCTCCAGATCTGTGTGTTCTCTTCACCATCATCTTTATACTCCATTCCCAGCTTTCTGCTCTTGCCTATGAGGGGCCCCTTCACTGAAAAGATCTCTTTCTTTCTCTCCACCCCAGCATAACCAGTTCTTTGAGTTCCATATGAAGTAGAGCCTTCTTAGAGAAGCCAACCTTCTAGTTTGTCTCTGAGGTTTTGAATTCTGATTGTGTTCACTTGGTATTTTATGTATTTTTGTTAACTTCCTTTGCCTAAAGTATGGTGTTGGGAGATGGAGGAGAACTTTGTCAACTTTGTACCAATGACTTGGTTCATGTGTTAATTTTCTACTGCTGTTGTACCAAATTAACACAAAGCTGGTACCTTTAAACAAAATGAAGTATTTATGTTATAGTTTAAGAGTTCAGAAATCTGAAATGGATCTCACTGAGCTAAAATCAAGCAGTCAGTAAGGCTATGTTCCTTTCTGAAGGCTCCAGGAAAAAATTAATTTTCTTTCTTTTTCCAGCTTCTAGAGGCTTCCCTCATTCCTTGGCTCCTGGCCCCCTTCCATCTTCAAACCTAGAAATGGGCAGTTGAGTCTTTCTTACATCACATCACTCTGATATGGACTCTTATGTATCACTCTTGCATATTTTAGGACACTTGTGATTACTTTGAGCTCACCTGGAATAATCTAGGATAGTCTCTGTAATATAAGGTCATCTAATTAGCAATCTTCATCCCATCTGCTACCATAAATTTAATGTCTCTTTCATGTAACTGAATGCATTTACAGGTTCTTAGAATTAGGGCATGGGCATTTTTGATAGATCATGATTCTGCCTACTGTAGTTCATTATCCTTAAGATTCTCCTTTATAGTTATCTAAGATTACCTGACTGAAAGCTCAGTTCTGCCATATCTCTGGCACTAGTTTGTTCATTAGTTAGGAATGATTTGGGCTCCCGAATTCTAGCATTTAAACAACTCAAACATCTGACTCTTGAGATCTTATTCTGTTTCTTTGATGAAGGCCTCACCTGGCAGCCAATTTCCCACACTGGTGGCACTATTTCAATTCACCTAGTCCGTGTTTGTGCCTAATATCTTTAAGACTAACCACTTCCTTGTTCTAGAGTTTTCCTCCCCAGAGTGAGTTCTACCTTTACTCTCTCCACTGTGATTGGGACTCCAATTCATGTGACTTCTGTATATGACTGTTTTCAAACTCCTACGTACTTTGTTCCTAAGTATCTGTCAGAACATGTGCCCGTGTGGTTTTCTGAAGTGAACCACCTGCTTTGATTAGTATCTCCTCTATTACTGTGTGTCAAATTCTAGCTTCAGGTGGCTACAGACATTTTGGATTATGGTACCTGAAACTTTCTGATTGGTGAGTTCATCCAGACTTAAGAAATTCCTCACCCCCCCCCAGATGAGTCATTGCTAGTTTTGTTTGTTTGTTTGTTTTTGTTGTTGTTGGTTTGGTTTTGTTTCTGGTTTTGTTTTTGGTAGAGGGGAACATCTTTAAAATTCTCACTATAAGGAAAATCTTTATTTTTTGGCCATGTGTATATCTCTCTCTTCCAACTTAAAGTTTCTTCCTTTGATTCTGCTTTATCAACAAATTTCCACCCACTCTCTATCCCCAGGTTCAGGAGTACTAGTAAAGCAAGAGAGGAATCTGGTATGCAAAATTTAAGGACAAATCACCAACAGGATCATGCAATTGCGAGGTCAGCCTTTTCACTTACTGAGAGTAAGTGTCTCCTTAAATTTTGCATTTAAGCTCTCTCTTGCCTCACGCTAGTCTAGGCTATCGCTTCAACCTTCAAATTTAATTACATTTATTATTAAATCTTTACTCTCTCTACTCACTGCCTCATTTGTCATCATAGGGGGAGAAAAAAAAAGTTACACTGTACCCCACAAAGGAGTGATCCCTCAGAGCATGCTTCCAATGGGAGCATGATTTGTCAACCCTGACCTCTCACCATGTCTTGTCAACCCCATCTTCTTCTCCCATAAATTATCACCATCAACTTCGCACACCACAACCCATCATTCCTGACTTCTCCAACATGAGCTTCCAACCCCAACTTCTCCTACTATGACCTTTCACACCTGACTTCTCCTACTATGACTTCCATGTTTTTCTATTAAAACATTTTCTGCATTTTCTTTAGGGATGTTCCTTGCCAACACTCAAATTATATTGTGATACTTCTTTGAGATATTTGGTTTTTAATTTTTTTGGCTGAATTTGAGATTTCATGGGTAAGAGAAATAAGAGAAACCACCATCAATTTTAATTCCCCCAGAACTTGGAAAGTCAGGATAGAAAGCAGTTCTTTCTATACCTTCCTTCATCTAGGTGACTTCCTCCATTCTGTGCTATAATAAATCTCCCTGTTAAGGGCCCCTGCTGTACTAAACTTCTACAGTTCCCTCCATTTTTCTGTCACTTTTTATTCTTCCCCTGACATTAATTTGCTCTAATGAAACTCTTTGGGCTTTGTGCTTATAGAATTATTTACACAGGACAGAGACCCAATATGCTGCCTGTCTGTGAGATTTTCTCCAGGGTCACAATGCCCTAAATTTTACATTAGTACTGTGATAAAAGTAGATACTCTTATTTAGGTCAATTGATAGTGTAAGGATGGTAGCCTATTTTTTTTTTTTCATTCTAGGACCATTTTAATGATTCTTATCATGATGGACATATTTCAATTATTGACCATTTATATCTAATTTAAATCCTTCAAATTTGCCTTCTCTCAGGAATCTATAATTGATTTATTGGGTGGGGGTCACCTGGGTGTCTCAGTGGGTTAAGCGTCTGACTTTGGCTCAGGTCATGATCTCAACATTCGTGGGTTTGAGCCCTGCATCAGTCTCTGTACTGACAGCTCAGAGCCTATAGTCTGCTTTGGATTCTGTGTCTCCCTTTGTCTGTTTTCCCCTTCCCTGCTCATGTTCTTTTCTTTCTGTCTCTCAAAAATAAACATGAAAATTTTTTTAATTGATTTTTATTCTAACATTAAATGTTGTAAGTTAACCCCATAGTGACCCATAAAAATGGTGAGGTATCTTCATCAGTAAAAGCAGAATTACTTATTAATATATCCCAAACTCTTTTTTTTTTTAATTTCTCTTGTTTGCATAATTTGAATGTCAAGCCTATGGTCATGAACTGACATGACCTGATTTCATAGGTTCTTAATTTTCTGGTCATGTCAGTTCTTAAGTAACATCAAAGCAACATAATTTTCCTAAAATTTCTAGGGAGAAAAAAAGGGCATGCAGCATGCTCTTACTTCAGAATTCCTTCCTTAGATATTTTTACAGTTGCAAAAAAAAAAAATGGGGAGGGAGGAAGAAAAAAGAAATAGCAATGCTCTTGTTGGGAGAAAAGATCTTGCATATTCAGAGATGCTTCTAAAAATGCTCAGAATACAGAAAATTATATTTGATAGTTACCTTTTTAAAGGTTTTCTCTTTTTGATGCTATTTCAAGTGTTTTGGGAGAAACTCTCAATTAAATGTTAGTTGATATGGAACACTTTTGCATCTGAGTTCAGTCAGAGAAGCATGGCTATTGAGTATGAAGGGACTAAATGACTTGGAATAAGATACTGCATAAGATGGGAGAAGTGGAAATCTGGTGGTGTATTTAAAGAATAACAGGAAGGTCATTAGCCCATCCTCCTGAAAACCAGTTCAGGTGAATGGCTCTACACTTTCAGCAAAATCCAAAGAGCCAAGTACACCCAGGGGCCAAAGAGGGATGACAAAAGTGGAGCTCAAGCAGAGGTCTTTGGAACTTGGCCTCTATTGGTGTTATTTGTGTGTGTCCACAGCCGAGCATGTGGGGTGAGCCAGGGCCCCTGCTGGCCAGCAGAAGGGAGAAGCACAGATGGAACATACAAGAAAAGAGCATTTGTCTGTCATTGCATCTGACTGCAAACACCCTCTGAGAACAATGTAGCTGCATGCACACCTCTCAGATCTTGTGCACATTGCTTTTGGCCAACTCTGACCTAGATGCACAAGGGAAAGAGGGTCCTGGCAAATGTGGTCTGAGAACCTGGTTAAAGGGCACCATCTAGCATGCTCTTCCCTATCTCTTGCTAGTCCTTGTTGTCTCGAGAGTGCACCCGTGGGCAGTGACAGCAGACACTGCCAAGTGCACTGGCAGAAGCTGTGTTGTGGGTTGACCCGAAGGGCACCAGGAGAGGTCGAACCTGTGATTTCTTTTAGAGACAAATGCAAATTGAACCCAAATACCTTGAATTTATGCGTAATTTCATGAAGAGATTTAGTCATTTTTGCCACTTACTTCCTGTGTGACATGGAGTTAATCTGTAAACTCTCTGTATCTTGGTTTTGATTTTTTAATATGGACTTAATATTACAACTATCTGTCTTAAGATAGGTTCTCTGGGAGGAGATATGGAGGTGAGTTTTTGCGTAAAAGTAATCTATTAGGAAGTATTCCCAGGAAAAGCTGGCAAGGGAATGAAGCGGGGGCGGGGGGGTCGGTGTGGGGGGAAGAAAGAAAGGGGAAGAATGAATTATCAGTACAACATAGAAGAGGGGCAGCTTCAGGCCCAGAGGGGGTCTCTGATGACAATGGCTTCACCTTAGAGTTGACAAGGGGACAGAGAATGGGAGAATTTAGCCTCTTCACCGTTAGTCATGGGTTAAGACTATCCTGGGGGAATCTCTGTAGAAATTGCTTCTCCCTGTGAACAGGCAAAACAGTCTGGCAGCATGAAGGCAGGTCTGTCACAAAGAGATATAGATAGTGGCTGTTGATAGTGACCACAGGGAAGCCAGTGTGCAAGAAAATGGTAAGAGGATTTGAGAAAATATGCTCAGAGTGCTTGATATCTGCTATAATACTTGAAAAGATTTTTGCACAGCCTTAATAAAAAAACCCTATAAATATTTAAAATACATAGTTAGGGGGTGCCTGGGTGGCTCGGTTGGTTAAGCGGCCGACTTCGGCTCAGGTCATGATCTCGCGGTCTGTGAGTTCGAGCCCCATGTCGGGCTCTGTGCTGAGAGCTCAGAGCCTGGAGCCTGTTTCAGATTCTGTGTCTCTCTCTCTCTCTCTGCCCCTCCCCTGTTCATTCTCTGTCTCTCTCTGTCTCAAAAATAAATAAACGTTTAAAAAAAATTAAAAAAAATTTTAAAATACATAGTTAGTTAACACAGAGTAAACACTCAATAATGTGTAACCAGTGGTAAGAGCAGCAGAGGTAGAGGCATTGTTGAATGGAGGTTATCCCAAACAAGCCACCTCATATCATCATGTAAGAAGAGGAAATTATCATTGACAAGACTGGCATTGTCAAAAATAGGAGTGATGTTGGTAAAGATATGCATGCTCAATGAAAATGTGACTCTGGGGGGGCAAAGTTGATTCTGACTCGGCAAGTTACCAAAATATGCTGTAAAGCTATTGTAATTTAAACACTTTAGTGTTGCCATGGGAATTGACAAATAGATAAATGGAACACAATACACTGCAAAGCAGACCAGCAAATATATAGCCATAAATCCCATGTTAAAGGAAGAACATTAAAATGGTAAAGAGAGGATGGTATTCCATAAATGGTGTTGGAATTATTGGGAATCCATTTGCAACTAAAAATTTAATTTCAATTTTTATTTCACACAATGTATGGAAATAAATCGTAAGTGCAATTATGATAAAGATATTTAAGCATTAAAACAAAATAGAAGAATCTTGTGATGAGATCTTCCAGAATATAACAAAAATCCAGACGTCATCATAAAAATTCATGGCAGATTTTACAACTATTTTTTTTTATTTTTTTTAACGTTTATTTATTTTTGACACAGAGAGAGACAGAGCATGAATGGGGGAGGGTCAGAGAGAGGGAGACACAGAATCCGAAACAGGCTCCAGGCTCTGAGCTGTCAGCACAGAGCCTGACATGGGGCTCGAACCCACAGACCGCGAGATCATGACCTGAGCCGAAGTCGGCCGCTCAACCAACTGAGCCACCCAGGCGCCCCAACAACTATTTGTTTTTAAACAAAGTACAAAATAACATTCTGGTATAAAATATTTGAAACATATGTAGCAGAAAGAGGATTAGTATCAAAATGTGTCATAGGTGTGCCTGGGTGGCACAGTCCGTTAAGCATCTAACTCTTGGTTTCAGCTCAGGTCACGATCTCACAGTTTGTGGGTTCGAGTCCCATGTTTGGCTCTGTGCTGACAGTGTGAAGACTGCTTGTGATTCTCTCTCTCTCTCTCTCTCTCTCTCTCTCTCTGCCCCTGCTCTCTCTCTCTATCCCTCTCTCTCTTAAAGTAAACCTTTTTTTAAATGTATAATAAATTCTGGATAAGAACATGAGAAGAAAATTAATAGATGAGAAATATGGATTGTAATATACCTAAAAACAAATACAAACCATTAATCAATATATGAAAAACTCAAATTCTATTGTAGCAATGAAAGAATATGAGATACAATATTTTCATCCATCAGATGAACAAAATAATAAAGTTTGTGGAAAGCAATGACACCAAAGTGGTAAAATAGGTAGTCTCTTACTTTGCTTCCTTCACAAGAAGAACAAGTAACAATTATTCAAGAACATATACCCTGGGAGAATTCTAGAGCATGGGGTGAGGCTAAAGCACCCCTATACCTCAGGGACCAAGACAGACTGCGTTAGAGAGTAAGAGGCTATAGGCTGACCATATTGACCCTCCCCCAGCACAGTCAGCACCATGGGGAGAGAACTCTTCTGAGCCTCTGGTTGCTCCTCTGGGAGAAGAACCCGGGAGGGACCACCAGCCCACTCCAGCATTGGGTTTGCTTTATGGGAGCCCCTACTCGGATCTTGCACAATGGGGATTGCAGAGGAATCTGCAGGGCCCAGCAACTGGGAATCTGACTGTAATAGAGAAGGTAAGAAGGGCTTGAAACAACCAGCACATGAATCTTGGCAGACCAAGCTTGTACCTGCAATGCTCGAGCAGTAATCCGAACCAGCAGATTTGCTCATCTGCAGAACCAAGTCATGGGCACACTCTGACCAGGGAACTCAATGGGGTGTAGATCTGCCAGATTCAGATCCTCAAACTAGGAATTTGCCAGCTCTAGAGTCTGGTTTGACTGTGCTCAAAGAGTAGAGTCACAACCCCACCCACTCTGTAGAATGTCTTCCAGCCAGCCCCATCTGACCAGAAGGGCTGGTGACAATTCCTAGAATCTGCTGTCCAGTGATGCTCCATCTGAAAGGTGGGTGGGCAGAACTGACAGCCCCCAGAGCAAAGCCAGTACCAAGCATGGAGGGTTCCTGTACTACTCACAAGCAAGGGAATTAATTCATGGCCAATGTTGAGGATAGAGCCAGGCCCCTCCAAACCAGAGCGCCTATTTGGGAAATTGAGAATAGTCTGGAGCAACCCTTCCCCACAAACTCCTGCTGCCTTACCACCACCCAGGCAAGGGAGCTGAGATGTAGCCCCATCCATATGGAGAGTGTCTTCCGGCCTCATCTGACCAGAAGGGATGGAGACAGCTCTGTGCAGCCGACTGGTGTGGAAGCCTAGAGGAAGGCAGATAGAGCCAATAATCTGCAAAGAAAACCAGTGGCCCTGATCAGTCTGGGAACTTGGAGTGTGGGTTGGTTTGAGTTAAGACAACAAAGCTTTGTTGGCTTTAGAGCTGCTTCTCCTGGTGCACCCAGGCAGGGAATCTAATTTATAGGCCTACTAATTGCTAAATACAGTCTTCTGCCTGTCTGACCAAGGAACCTAACCAGAGCACCCAGAAGGCTACAGAACCCATTCAACAGCCCTATGTATGTGTGGCTCTAGAGCAGAGAGCACAGCCTGTGGTTTCCCCAGTCTGCAGAGAAAACTCGTGGACTCAACTACCAGGGAATTTAGTACACATTCTGGCCTGATTTGAGTTCCCAAGCAAAGAGCTGTATAAGCCCTGGGTCCCATCCTGCTTCCCCACCAGAGTAGGGAAGACTCATTCATAATCCCGTCTATTACTGAATATAGTACCTAGTCCTGACCATCTGGTAAACTTCACCTACGAGTCCAGGTAACTGTAGTACCCATCCTACGTCATTTGGGTAAAAAACCAATCTAGGCATCCTATTTAGCTATTCTCACTGAAAGGACCACCCCCTGCCTTCCCCGTCTTCAGAGCTAGAACAGTTGCCTCACCTGAAATAGACCATAAAAGCAGGTCCCACCTGCCCAATCACATTACGGGACCAAGAAACCCAAACTTAGATAACTAGTGAAGAGCAGTATCAGCTGTTTGCTTTAACCTATAAAGTCTGGAAGAGGACCTGGACCATCCAAATGCACATATAGAGATATTTTATTGCAGCATTGCTTTTAGTAATGAGATTTAGAAATAATCTAAATACCCGTTAATCTTTTAATGAAGGAATAGAATGCACTCGTCAGTGTAACAAACCTACTTCATGCATTTACAAAATGATCTCCAAAACATAGTAAGTGTAAAAAAAACAACCCTTAAATATGTTAACTACAAGGTTATTTATTTATGAAAATACAAATGAATTTGTTGATCTGCATATGTGTAGAAACATATGCTATCTGCTTGAAGCACTCACCACACTGTAACTGTTTAGAGAAAGAGACAGCTTAGGATCTCAATAATTTTGATGATTTGAAGCTTATGATAAAATTTGATAAATGATGGCTGCTGGTTCAAATTGTCGGCCAAATAATGTTTGGCTACCACAATGCTCTGTTTGGTTAGTTTTTAAATTGAGCAGCCGTTAAATGAAACATCATGAGAGTCACATAAGAAATCATGATTGTCAACCTATTTTAAAACTCAAATTTGGCAACAAAAGGCAGGAGTTTGGCAAGACATGTCAAATTTTCAAGCCAACCACAATTCTTATTAGCCTCTTTACTCCATTTTTATTAAAGTGTATTTATTTATTTTGAGAGAGAGAGGTAGAGAGTGAGTGGGAGAGGAGCAGAGAGAGAGGGAGAGAGAATCCCAAACAGTCTCTGTGCTGTCAGCACAGAGCCCAATGCAGGGCTTGAACCCACAAACTGTGAGATCATGACTTGAGCCAAGACCAAGAGGTGGATGCTTAACTGACTGAACCACCCACGTGCTCCTTTACTCACTTCTGTTTTCTGCCTAGCACCTGTGGTTTGGGGGCATAGTTTCTTTTATTATTTTCACTATCATCACTATATTTAATATCTAAAATCCTCAACAACACACTTTCTTGGATTCTAATGTTCTGCTAGAACTGATGTCACATCTGCAAAATGATTAAATCACCTGCCCTAGTAATTTCTTTTCTTGGTGGGTGCTTTTCTTTTATACATAGTAGTAACACCAGTGTCCATTATAGTGTGCGAGTCACATCATGCAGCTTCAGGGAAAGAATTAATGAATGAAAGGAATAAGTGAAATCAGTGGCTGTGGAAGGGAATAAAGGCAACTAGCTAGTTCTTTAGTCTCATGAGCTAAATGTTATCACTAAGCTAAACAACTGTAGTTATGGTAGAAAACTCCAGAACAGTTGGAGTCTTAGGAGGAAACCTAATGTAATTAAGATTCCTTAGGTCTCTGTGTAGCGAGAGACTTTTTTGTCTAGCTACTTAGAAAATTGTGCGTTACTTGGTTCCTGACATAGGTTGGAACCAATTTGTAAGAACAACTATAAAGTCAAAGCCACTACTTAGATAGTCCTGTGGTAAGCCTAAATGATTAGGTCAGAATCCAAGCCCATAATTTCTGTTTTCAAAGATGAAATGAAGAGGTTGTCTTATCTTCTCTTATTCTGGGAATCTTGGGGTTTAACTTGAAAAGTAGATGAATTTGAAATAATTCTATTATTCCACTAACATTCCATAGTCTCAACTGATTCTACAAATACCTTGACAATGGGGTGTTTCCTTTCAATTAGAACTAATTGAAAACCCGTATGTCTTCTAATTTGCCTGAGACATTTCCTATATGTAAAGTATAGTTGACTTGGGAAATGAATATACAGAAACTCAAGATCCTTTCACTAAAATTTCAACTTTTATCTGAGCATTTCTGAATCCAGAGAAAGCAACTTAAAGCATGTGATGTATATTTTAACATTTTCTTTTGATCTGTCACTTGATCTTTTTCTTTTGAGCTAAATGGCCCAAGCATACACACAGGGAGACTTTCGAGAAAGTGAAGTCTTACTTTTTAATTAGAGCAAATGTGTTAATGAATATAAAGTAATTTGAATACTGCAGAGACCTCTTAAATCTCTATCAATAAATCTGGGACTGCAGCCGGCCTATCTGTGCACCATAGATTTAGTTAAGGTTGGGCTTGAAATACGACAGTGAAATGAATTTGTTACTAATGCAATCAAGTGTTTCAGTAATTCATGAGAAAGTAATTCCTCAATGTACATGACTCACTTAATAATTTAAGAGTTTTCAGACTTGATAATAGAACCAATGAGCTCTTCATGGATTAAAAAATAAAGAAATTCACTACCTGCCCCAAGTATTGTATTCCTTAAATTTACTTTAATTATCACACTATTTATTCTGTGGAATAAAAGTTTGTTTAGGTAATGGTCTGTTCCTCTGTGCTTTTTCTATAGACTCCACACAAAAAGTCTTATTTTCTATATAATTAATAATCAATTTGGTTCTGAGTATATATATTCTGCATTTGAACAAAATATTCAATCACCCAACTAGTTGGATTCTCATCATTTTTAACACAGATTCATAGCATGTGGGGATGTATTTTGAAGACCAATGATCCATGCAAAAGAGATATATGATCAGGGTTTTAAAAATATCCATTTAAACTTTATGTATTTTGTAGGCAATATTTTTTCTAGAAAAAAATTATTTGAAAGTGCTAGATAATCTATATTACCTATGCTATTACCTTGGAGAAATCATTTGATAAAATATAAAACAGTAAGAGTGTGTTTTTTTTTGTTGTCGTTAAATAAAGTAAAGAAAGATCAGTAAAATCCACATGTGTTTTCTTTTTTTTATACTTCTCACCCATCACTATGCTTCTTTTTCTCTCCTTAATCCAGTGTTCTGTATGTTATTAGAGTTCCATACAATGCTATAAATATATTGTATCTGCTAAAAAGCCTAATAGTTTTCTTCTCACCGAAATAGTGTTGGCCTTTATTCTATAGGTTTTGTTATTTCAGTTACATGAAACATGCTGAATTTGGCAACATGCTTGGAGGGAGAAGAGAAAGTTGTGTTAATTTAATCCAAGCTAAATTTTAACTTCAGAGCTCTCTGAAACAATAAGTGAATTACAGAAGGTTTAAAAAAAAGGGGGGGGCAAGCAGTTATCCAGGAGATCCTGTTAACAGTTTTAAAATGAGCCGCCTGGGTGGCTTAGTCAGTTGAACATCCAACTTCGGCTCAGGTCATGATCTTGTGGTTCGTGAGTTTGAGCCCCGTGTCAGTCTCTACGCTGACAGCTCAGAGTCGGGAGCCTGCTTTAGATTCTGTGTCTCTCTCTCTGTCCCTCCTCCATTTACACTCTCTGTCCCTGTCTGAAAATAGATAAATAAAACATTAAAAAATAAAATAAAACCTTTCTTTTAAAAAGTAAATAAAATAAAGCCATTAGTGTTATACTTTTTTTTTTCACCTTTTCTTAATCAAGTCTCAATTTGAGATCAACAGTAGTTTCCATATAATAGTACAAAAGCCAGATCAGTCCTCTGTATGCCCTTCCTGTATTCCTGGCATCTTCTCATCTTGTGGTCTGTGGCTCACCTGTATTAGACAGCAGTGCTTGTTCAAAATGCTGGTTCCCAGATATCCCTCAAGACCTAATCAATCACTCATCCATGTCCAAGAACAGATCTGGGAACTTGGATTTTAACAAGTTCTTAGGTTCTTAGACACACCAGATTTTAGAAGCACTTCAGACAAACAACTCTGATAGCTGAAATCCTTTCAGCAAATGTTAAAGCTTTGAGTCAGGATGAGATCCAGAGGCATCAGAGATAATAAATACTCAGATATGTCAAGACTCTTTAATTTTGTGTTTTTGTGGGAGTAATGAGGAATTTATGATATCAACATTACTGAAAAGTTTCAATAATGCTCTACCCCCTGAAGAATGACAATACTATACAAATTCTGCGAGTTTGTGTTCGAGTAAAAAAGTGTCTGTAATAAATGCAAAGGTGCTTAAGTTTATGATTATATCTTCAGGTTCACAATGTCCTACTATTCAAGAGACCTGTTGTATTACTTATACTTTGAAATTACTGATGTGTTAATTTCCAGGTTAAAAATTAAGTCAATGTGTCTTCTTTACATCTAGATATTTATTTGCTTTCTGTACTTTATCATTAATTGGGAAATATAAGAATTTTGTGTTTTCTATTAAAATAAATTTAAGTAGCAGAATAGGGCAGAACAAAAATTCTTACCCTCTGCAAAATTAAATCCGTAAAGCAGTATTCTGGTACACAAGCTGTGTAGGAATGAGTCATCAGAATATCATTTTTAGAATCTTTCTTTTTTTTTCCTAATTTTTTTTTTTTCTCATTCTGTTCTTTCTGGAAGTCAGTGGGCCCTGGTTGGCTTGGCTGGGGCTGGGAACTAAGGGAGACAGATCAGGACTGTTACTACTTCATTCCTGGAAGCTGTCTTGTTGTAGTCGAGGTCTACCAAAAGAAAAAAACCTCTCATTCTCCTCCACAGTCAGTCCGGTTGCCTTTAAACTTCTGAAACCCAGAATGGCACAACCCAGTCCTAAATGTCTAGAGCCCATGAGGACATAGAGGGAAAGTTGTTGAGAAGTTCTATCTAGGTTTTTAATTGAGTCATCTATGTTAGTACTGGTGGATTTGTGAATAAGCCAGACAAGAGCATTGCTTTCAGGAAACAACAAATAAATGAGATTTGACTTCATTCAATTTATAGCTATTTGGAGAATGTATTTTACCATTAATGCCTCAAAGCCATGAAACAGCATAGAGTGTGTTTGACTAACACATAGTTAAATGTGTCAGATTACTCTGTGTTTGCAGTGCAGTGTCTTTAAAATTCAGAAACAGCTCACCAGATATGAAATCCCTGTGCCACAACTTATTAGTTACATGATTTTAATAAAGTATTGAAGGGGACCAATATATGCTTCTTTGGCATAAGGACTGTTTTCAGCTGAAGGCAATTGAGGAGCAGCAGATAAAGGAAAACTCTAAGAGAGCATAAGTTTCCCTTTTGTAAAAGAAATGAACATTTATAAAGGAAATTTCCACTTGCAAAAAAAATGTCTTCTTGTCTCAGACCAGGTAGGAGGAGGTCTCTTAACTCATCAGTGGAGGAGCTGCCCATTTAAATCTGCTTAAGAAACCTTACTAAACAATCCTCATTCACCACACATTTTCTAGTCTCCTTCCCATAATTTACCTCCTCCTTTCCCAGAAGTCCCAAATCTTTTTTTTTTCCTTTGTTTAGACTTAGATGGTATATTTATCCCGTAAATTCTATTTTCCTGAGTCATTTTTCTTTGTGAATTCCCATACGTATGCATGTGCTTAAACCTATTTTTTATTTCTTTGTTTGTTTGTTTGTTTGTTGTTGCTTTTCCTCTTGTTATGTAATCTTGTTTTCAGTTTTTCAGTTCAGGCAGGCCCTCGCCATTGAACCAAGGAAGGTAGTTTACTTATTTTTTCTCCCTGACAGAATCTTAACGTTTCTAAAACTTAACTTTTTTGTTAGAATATGATTTTTATCTACTTCATAGGGCATGTGTAAAAATTAAAATTGTAATGCATATAAAACATTTAACATAATATGTAATAAATCAGAACTCAATATGAAGTATCTATCATCATCATCATCATCATCATCATCATCATCATACTCCTGTAGTGGGAATAGTTTGCTCTCTGCTTATCCCAAAAATCAGATTGGTTCATTCATTAGTTTTACTATTTTAGCTGTCTAAAGAATTACAACACCAAGTGTTAAAAAGACATTGGACTTTATATTTTCCTTATACATTAGAGTTTGTTAAGCTAAAACATACTTATCATAGGTGGAATGTTAATTTAAAAGTTTGTCTTATTTATATTTTAATTAAAAGAAACAAGAGAGACACTTGGCTGACTCAGTCAGTGAAGCATGTGACTTTTGATGTTCAAGTTGTAGGTTTGAGTCCCACGTTGGATATAGAGATTACTTAAAAAAAAATCTTAAAAAGAAAAAAAAAAGCAAGAAATGATATTAGAATTATGGAGCATTTTCTCAGAGTGTGTTAATATTTCTAGTTCCTCAATTTGTCATTCCATTTTCTTTGGAATCCCCTTGATATGGAGCATAGTTAAATACTTGCAGAAAGAAAGTCAAGCAGATTCTCATGAAACTAAGTAATTGGCCTAACGTTTTGTAAAATTGTGCCTTTTAATAGCCAAAAGGGACTCTTAGAAATCCATTAATATGATCATTCCTTGGTCAAATTTGGGAAAATAACATTTCTAAGAGAAAAAACAACACATATTAGCAAATTTAAGATGGTAATATCTTATTGTAATGAATTGTCTTCAACTTTACTTGCCCAATATTTTCCACGTTTAACTATACAACTCCATACATCTCCTTTTATTAATTTATGTTTTTCATTTTTTTATTTTTTTAAAAATACATAATAACCTCTTAAAGAACAGATTAGTCTTGGGTAACAATGTCCTTTATAGAAAAGAAACTGAAAACATTAAGAAAATTACACAAGGGCCAAGTAGTCAATGAATCTGAGAGTGTGTATGTTTGTGTATGTTGGGGGGGGTGTTATTTTTAAAATAATTACATGGTAGGTTCTTCTATTTTTTATTCACCCAAAGCTCTGAGAATGTGAGTCATACAAAGATCAGCAATTTATTATTTTTTTTTTTCCTGGAAGTTTCTTATTTGAACACAATCCACTCACAAGCTATAGTAACAAGTTGTAATGAGCATAATTACAACCTGTAGGGGAAGAAAAACTTTTCCATTATCCTTTTAGTTTCAGTGGCTGAGGGAGCTGGAGGGGGCAGTATGGATTAAATTTAAAGCAGACAGATTAACAGGAAAAAAGGCATACAAATTTATTGTGTGTGTGTGTGTGTGTGTGTGTTAATTTTGTGTTCATGGGTCATCCTAGAAAGAGGTAAATAATCAAATAAGTGGTGAGATTTGAGAGCTTATGTACCATTTTACCAGAGGAAGGGAAGGGGCAGGGGACAATTCTGTGAGAATACAGTAGTTCTTAAAAGGGTGGAGGAAGGCCATTTATGGAAACATAAATGACTTTTTTGAGATTTAAATGGGCCCTTGGGGAAATAGATAGGATCTATGATAGTTTTGTGACAATGTCTGTTTGGGTAGAAGGCTGGCATCTTGTCTCCAAGAAGATAATTCTTGGGGATGGAATTTATGACAGTTGTGCTCTTTGGGGAAATTTTGCTTGTAGGCCAATAAAGGATTTCAGGAATTCAGATGTCATTGGCTCAAAATAATTCTTATGCCAAAGTGGCATATTTTGGGATGTCATATCCCTAGACCCCTTCAGATTTCATAGTAGATTAATAATGAATTGACATATTTGTGACAACATGGATGGACCTTGAGGGCATCATGCTAAGTGAAATAAACTTGGGAAAAACAAATACTCTATGATCTCACTTTTATGTGAAATCCTAAAAAACAAACAAAACCGAGGCACCTGGGTGGCTCAGTCGGTTAAGCGTCTGACTTCAGCTCAGGTCATGATCTCATGGTCCATGAGTTCAAGCCCCACGTCGGGCTCTGTACTGACAGCTCACAGCCTGGAGCCTGTTTCAGATTCTGTGTCTCCCTCTCTGTCTCTCTCTCTGCCCCTCCCCTGCTCATGCTCTGTCTCTTTGTCTCTGAGAAATGAATAAACCTTCAAACAAACAAACAAACAAACAGACAGACAAAAAACCTTCATAGATACAGAGAATAAATTGGTAGTTGTCAGAGCCAGGAAGGTGGGCAAAATGAAAGGAAGGGGTCAAAAGACACAAACTTCCACTCATAAACTAAGTAAATAAACACACTATAGAATGTACATCATTGTGACCATAATTAATGAAAGCGTATTGCAGATTTGAACATTGCTGAGAGAGTAAATCTTAAAAGTCCTCATCACAAGAAAAAAAATTTGCAACTCTGTATGGTAACATGTTAACTGGACTTATTGTAATGACCATTTTTCCATTTTGCAATCTACACAAATATCAGATCATTACGTTGTACACTTGAAACTAACATTATATGTCACTTAGACCTCAATACAATTATAAATTGATATAATATTAATAACAAATTAATTAATGTTAATAACTATTTGTCGATGACAATTCATTTTGGAATAGTCTGATAGACATTGCTAAGGAGACCTTCAAGGCTTTAGTCCTAGGAACACTAAAGAACTGTTACTTTAACTGCATCACGCTTTCCTCTCTTGAGGAAAAAGAATGCATTAAATCGATGTAGTCAGCTGTACATCACATTCTGTATCCTTGACCTGGGTTTCAAGTAGTGTGTTTTGCAGGTGGAGAGCAGGTGCTCCTGGCCTTTGTAGATGTGTATATGCATGCTGTTTACCTTTACATTTATTGCTGAATTTGGTACCAAAAGAATGTTGTTCAATTTTAGTCCATGCTTTGAGTTTACTCCTGTAAATTACACTTGACAAAGTAGGGGTTGTTTGAAAACCAACTGTGTGAGTTTTCAAAACCTTTTTTATCTGGCAATATGGTATAGAAAATCAAACCCCGTGTGGCCATCAGTAGAGTATATTAAACTACAGGATATGTTTGCAAGGGGGCTTTGTAACTACTTTGAGTCTGCAGATCTAGTATCATATTTTGTCAAATACCTGATTTTGTAAAAACCTTGAGGACACCAAATGGTCCCATAAATTTTCTGTGAATTTTTTAAAAATATTCTTCACTAGGGTCATCTTTGTGAATTAACTAGGCATGTAAACCTCAGTGGGAGCCGGGCAGAATTATAGTATACCACAGTAGAGAAAGAATTATTATTTCCTAAGTTATTATGTACAATGGGCAAGGATGGCCTAGGTATAGAAGATCATATGCAGGACCTCTGATCTAGTTTGTTGGAGTTTATATTTGTCCAGATGCAAAATGTCATTAGTATAAATGAAGAAAAGGGACAGTCTGTTCTGCTCAACAAGGTCATGTAGTTTTAATCAGCTGCTAAATCTGCCTAGAGCACAAGGGCTACATCTGGCAATATATTACTTTGAATAGAAAAATTACTTTAAAATATTTTTAATGATGATGATACGAATTAAAATACAATGAAAACACATTTCAAGGGCTCCTGGCTGGCTCAGTTGGTAGAACATGCTCTTGATCTCAAGGTCATGAATTCAAGCTCCACATTGGGTGTAGAGCCTACTAGGAAGGAAGGAAGGAAGGAAGGAAGGAAGGAAGGAAGGAAGGAAGGAAGGAAGGAAGGAAGGAAGGGGAGGGAAGAAGGAAGGGAGGGAGTAAGGAACATTTCAAGAAAACATTATGTGTGAAAAATCTGCTTGGTCGACAGATCACATGGACTGCTTTCCTCTATGTCAGAAAACACCATGACCAGGTGGGGCAGAAAAGTTTCTATAACTTTCTATTCTCAAGAAAATATGCCTGTAACCATTACTATTGCCTCACACCCAATTAAAAACAAAAGGAAAGAGTGATCCAAGAGGTTTTTACTTCTGTGACTGATTCTGTAAATACCATGTAAAAAAAGGAAATATTTATGCTAAGTGCAGTTTCCTCTAGCATAAATTTCACCTGGGTTAGTTTTCCAAGTTTTATTATCCATGGGCTATATTTTATTATCCATCCCCAAGCACTTTTGGCTTGCTTGTCTTCTTGCACTTACTGGTCTTTTTTCTTTTTAATTCCTCATTAATTTTGCTGTTGTTGTTTTGTTTTTTGTTTGTTTGAGAGAGAGAGAGACAGAGACAGAAACAGAGAGAAAGAGAGACAGAGCACAAGAAGGGGAGGGCCCTAGAGAGAGGGAGACACAGAATCTGAAGCAGGCTCTAGGCTCTGAGCTGTCAGCACAGAGCCCAATGCTCTGTTCGAACCCACGAACTGCAAGATTATGACCTGAGCCCAAGTTGGATGCTTAACTGACTAAGCCACCCAGGCACCCCTGCAGTTAGTTGCCTTTCTGCTGCTCTCTTCCAGAATCACCTGCCTAACTGAAGTTAGCTTCTCCCCCACCCCAGGTCAGCCATAAGACTTAGAAAGAACTGAAGATTTGCCTCATGGTCAAGATGGAGACTTTACATAGATAAGGGCTAAAAGGGCCAGTAGATAAAAATATTCTAAGTTAATATATACATATATACATACATATATATATATACATACATACATATATACATATATATACATACATACATATATACATATGTATACATATATACATATATACACATATGTATGTATATATGTATATCTGCTATTGACACTAAAATTGTTTATGGACCAAAGTGTTATATATGAATAATGCCTGAATCAAGATTTTCTTTGGCTGTCTTTGACATGACATTTTTCTCCATGGTTGAACCATATTCTCATCAAGAATTTTTACCTCAGGTCAAGTTTACCAGGGCAAGTTTCTAACCAGGTAGGTGAATGCTTGGCTCATAATTTTGGTAAGCATTAAGGAATTAGAATATATTAAAATAGGATGATGTGAAACAGTGTTTATCAGTGGGTTGTCCTCATTCTATCTATACCAGAATAATCTGAGATCCTTGAGATGAGGCTCAGAAATATGCTTTTTATAAAGCATCAACTGCTTTGCCCACTGATCTCTATGACCAGCCTGTACAAAGAGCCTATTATGGGCTTTAGGAAAATATAGACCTCAGTTAAATCCTGGTTTTGTCATTTACTACTTGTAGAATCTTGGAAATCATGTAACTTAACTGACTCTTGTGATTTGTTATTTGTAACATAAGAATACTTCCAAAATTTCAAGACTGATTGAAAGAATAAAATGAGACATGTGTGAAATGGCCAACTATGTGCTTAAAATATTGTGTAAACTCAGAGGCAGACTCAAAATAAAATGCACTTGTAGAAACCCCTTTCAGGATTCTGGAATGGGCCCTAGAACTATCCTCACACAGTCAATGTGATGGCAAACTTTGCAATATTAAGATACTTCCGTTCCAATCAGTTAGGTCCACTGCTCCTTCAGCTGTAACTTCAACAGTGCTGCTGTCCCCCTTGTATGTATTGGTGTGATTTGGCTGTAGGCATTTTTAAGACTCAACTAATGGATGTTGAATTGAGAATACTTTTAGTTGGGTTGAGTGAAATATATTTATGTAGTTTGCAGCTATCCAAAAGTAGATTTGGCTTCCAGGAATATGCCTGGAAGACCTCTACCCCACCCAGCATCAACATCCAAAAGTGCAGGGCTGGTAAGTCATTTTGCAGTAAGACTATGTTTAGCAATAGTAGACATCACTGGGAGTAGGTGAGCAGTGGAAATGAAATAAGATAAAATGTATGGAACCATACTATGCGGACAGTTTTTCTTATCATCAAATGCATAAAATTGTAAGCAAAGGATATGGTTCTTAAAGATGTCAACTAAAAGCATAAGTTCTGTCAGGAATATAGACACATGTCATTTTAAATGCACAATGTATTTTTATTTTTGGTAGGAAATCACACACAGTAAAACTTATCACAATTCATGAGTTTGTGAGCCAGAATCTATAGTAGTACTATAATCACAAATTATAGTTGATGCATCCCAACTATCAATAATAATAATGATATTAATAATAAAACTCAATCAAGCACTCTAGAGAAAGACTTAACTACATTTATATTCTCTTTAGAAAAAAGGCATTGTAAGATAATTGTCCTATCAAAAGGCAACTAAGGATTTATAGTAAAAAATGCTGAAAAAATGAATTTTAGAAGTACATTAGACACAATAAAAATTATTATTTTCTATATTTTATGATACATTCAGTAAATCACAATTCTTTTTAAATTTGCTTTTTATTATATTTCCTCTTTCACTCTAAATAACACTCATGCTTCATTTAATTTTTATTTATAATTTCTCTTTTTTTATTTTAAATGGGCCCTATACTTATTTAAGCTTCACATCCCAGAAATATGGACCTATTTCTCTAAGTATCCAATGCACATAGTGATGGAGACTATATTTGTTGTTAATAGACATCATACAGAAACTTTAAAACCCAATTCAGAATAATGATTTATATCATCCAGTATGAACATCTAGCTAAGCTAAGCTATCCAAATACATGATGAGAATCAAGACATCTCTTGTTTTATTTCAGCCAGAAAATTAATAGAGAGTGATGATTTTAAGATAGAATTGGGTGACACTTAACCTGTCTTTGATGTTATAACTACAGGGTCATAGCAAAGATGACACAATAATAATTCACTTCAGATTTACTAGTTACAGGTCAGTGATTCACACACACAAGTGGATGCAGACGATAAAACATACTACTGGGAGGGGGTATCACGAAAATAACAGGGGGACCTGGAAGGTTGACAACAATTCTTATCTCCCATTTTAACATTTCCAAACATTACTACAGTTATATCCACATGAAAACCAGGATTTTCAGAATAAACCTCACCAAGTTTTATTTGTTTTTGTGTGTGTGGTTGTTTGTTTGTTTATTTTTTTTCCATTGATTTCTTTTTACGTATCTTTCCCATTGTTCTAAGTGGTTAAACAAAACTGAGAAATATTCTATTTTTTCACAAGTGGGCTTAGAAGTCATTAGATCTTGTGGGAATAATGCGAGTTTTTAAAAACGAGTAAGTTGAAAGACAAGGAAATGTTATTGAAAGCTGGCATCAAAGAGCAAAATTGCCTTAGAGATACAATTCAGATCATTGCAAAACCATTAGAAACAATTACCGGAGACTCACTGTGACTCTTCTGAGGAGTTAATTTTGAGGAAGGTATTGAATCTGGAAGTAACTGGAGTGGGTAACAACATGTAAGAGGAAATGAAAGTATGAGCTTCTAACTACGATTAACTGAATTCTAAGACAATAATGCAAATTGTACGTTATTAAAAGTGAATAAGAGTGAGTACAGTTAAAACTACTTATTCCTCATTTATGGTTTTCATTCATTTCTAAAGGACTGATACTTACATAGATAAGGTTCTTAACACTAACATTACTTTGACTCTATTACTTGAGCTGAATTTTAAAACTGTTTTAACATTTGAGCCTTAAAAATGTACTTTTAATTTTACTTGATTGTAGTACAGCTTTTTCTGAATATTTAGTGGTGGTAATAGTTTTCTGCCATTTCTAAGGGGTTGTAATAGCTTTCTAGTAGATACAAACAGAAGAAAGTTTGAAACCACATGCACTGCTTTTCCTAAATCTCCGAATGTGTTGGCAAAACTTTAAGGTTTCTAGATGTAGGGACACCTGGGTAGCTCAGTTGGTTAAGCATCCGACTCTTAATATTGGCTCAGGTCATGATCTCAGCATTACCATGTCAAAATTGTGAGATCTAGCCTTGTGTTGGGCTCCATGCTGCATACAGACTGCTTGTTCTCTCTCTCCTTCTCTCTCTGCCCCTCCCCTGCTCATGCTCTCTCTCTCTCTCCAAATAAATAAATAAATATAAAAAAAAGTTTCTAGACATAAAAATTTCATGTACAATAGAAACATTGGCACCCTACAGGGAAAAATTCATTGTATCCTCTATACTTTTTTCCTATGCCTAAAATGTGAGAGTAAAAATAACACATTGGAGAAATCTAAATATATTCAGATGAGTATGTTAATGGACAGCAGGCATTTCAATTATGAATAATTAGATTTCTAATTGCATTAAAATTCTAGTGATTATTATGGTGAAAAAACCCATAATTATCATGCCATCCATCACTAGGATTGGGCCTCTATCCCTGTTGTTTAATCATATTAAAGCCGAGATTTGTTTACCTGTTTCATTAGGATTTACAGAAAACCAGTAATACGCAAAATTTTGTCCTTAGAAACTATGATGAAGATGTGAACTATTAGGTACAGTTACAGGCCATGAAGTTTTCCGTTTGTTTGAAAATATGAAGCAATCAATTTAAGTTTTACATAGACAATTAGGAAATAACACAAAAGTGAGAAGTAGGTGTAAGATGAAAAAAGAATAGTCAGAATTACTAAATTGCAGGGAAAACTTCTAAAATTGAAAAATTGCCTTTTACCCTGGAATTTATGTAAAGGAAACTTCCCTCGTAGAATCAAGGCTTCAACAACAACAATAAAAACTTTAATACATAAGGAAATTAGTAAGGATATTTCAGCACCCCTCAATCTCAAGTACCCACGCACCTTCTCAGGGTCAGCCCAGCATCCAGTCTTTTTTATCTGGGGAATTCTATGACTGTTGTTTGCTTTTCTCTTGCTCAGATGGTAGGAATGTCTTCAGAAACCTTAGCCCTTTTTATCCTTAGTTTCTTTCAAAGATGGTGGTAAGTGCTTAGATTTTAATAGTTGTCCCAAACAACCTCAGACACTCTCTCTTTAGTTACAGTACCACTCTTTAGAGCTCCAAAGTTTCTGGCTTTCCTGAGGCTCAGTGAGAATTAGCTGGTACCACTGTACCTATATGTTTATTGTATGTGAAGCATGTGGAATCTTTTCCACTTAGCCCTTCAGAGAAATGAAAGCAATGCTAGGAATTTTATTCTTTCTTCTTATTCAAGAATGATTAATAATTTTCCAAGCACAATACCCAAATGTGTGACATTTGATTACAAAAATTAGGGAAAGCTTAGACATGTGTATGTCTATTTGTATTATGTTACATAGCTCATACATATGTATTTATAAAAGTGGAATCACACCATACATGGGTTTGTAAACTACTTTTCCACTCAATAATATATTTTTATGAATCTCTACTTCATTATTTTTAAGTGCATCATACATTCTATTGTTTAAATAAGGCAGTATTTACTATCCACCCTGCCATTTATGTATTTATTTATTTATTTATTTATTTATTTTTTAAAAAAATATTTATTTATTTCTGAGACAGAGCATGAGTAGGGGAGGGACAGAGAGAGAGGGAGACACAGAATCCGAAGTAGGCCCCAGGCTCTGAGCTGTCAGCACAGAGCCCAACACGGGCTCAAACTCACAAACCATGAGATCATGACCTGAGCTGAAGTTGGTCGCTCAACCGACTGAGCCACCCAGGTGCCCCCCACCCTGCCTTTTAGATGCATATAGATTTTATTCAACAAGCATGTACTATATGCCTGACTTTATTCTAAGCACTTTATAAATATTAATATATTTGGTCATCATCAAAACTGTATGATCTAGGGTCTCTAATTTTTGGCAACAACAAGCTTTCAAGTGGTGCCTTTAGACTTGTGTCTTTATATAGTCTTCAGGAAAGATTCTTAGGTGTGGAATTTCTGGATCAAATAGATAGGAATTGTAACCCTGATAGATACTGCTGAAAGCCCTTTGAAAACTGTCAGATTTAATTATATGAGAAGCATATGAAAGTGTACATTTCCCCACTCTTGCCATAATGTGCATTATTTCTCTTTGAGTTTACTAAAAATTTGGCAAGTATTAGCTAGGTCCTTCTGAGTAGGCAGTAAGCTCTGTGAAAGACCATGAACATAGAGGAGAAGTTAAAGACTGTAAATATAACAACGTGATAACAATAATAACAATGTTGGAGGCTGCTCTACACAAATAGAAGGTCTAGATAGTTACCACAGTTAAAATGTATAACTCCGGTTTTTTAGGGCTCCTTCTTAGCACAAGGACAAATTATCCTGTTGAAGAGAATTTAGAATACAAGTTAGTCACTTATTTATTAAGCATTAAATGTCTTACTGATGTTCTTCATCTTGATTTGCACCTCAGTTCCAGGAGCTGGTGTCCTAATTTGTCTTCTTCCCTGAAGATACTGTAAGAATCCTAGTATTAGTAACCTGTCCCTCTGAGTTGAGGACCATACCTTGGACATGTTGACCTTCCCAGACCCTCTTCAGAAACCCACATCCAAGAAATGAGTCCTACTAACTCCTACCTGATGACTGGCATCCAAGCTTCATTAACTGCCTGCTGCCAATCCTTCATTGTCATATCTTATCATCCTGCCAGCCATCTACTTGAACCCCTGACTAAGAAGTTCTATCTGCATGTACAGTTGTATGTTGTCTGTTATGATGTCTTCCTTTCTGCCTGTCTTACAGCTTGTCTGCCTATCTGTCTGTAACCCATCAATGGTGCGCAGCTGGTCTGGACATAGGGATGGTAATGATTGCCCAACAATGTGAATGTGAATGTGAATCCCCAGTACCTGGGCAGAACACCTGCCCACCTTGTGTGGATTTTCTCTATTTGGTGCCTCGCTATGGCTGATTTGACTTACTGTTACTGACAGGCAAAAACTACTTAAAATGTCGTTACAAAATAAAGTGCTGAATTGTATTCTATGGGCTTTAAGTTTAGTGCTGTAATTGGAGGATCCATCCTATGGCAGAGTCAAACATCTGGAATAGCATCTGCAGGTAAAGAGTGAACAGCTGGTGTAAAATTGTACCCTAAACTCAGAGACCTTGAAAAATATGAACCTTATGTATCTTCTTTTAATGTTTATTTGAGAGAGAGAGAGAGGGCGGGGGAGAGAAGAGGGGGGGACAGAAGGAGAGGGAGACAAAGAATCCAAAGCAGGCGCCAGGCTCTGAGCTGTCAGCACAGAGCCCGATGCGGGGCTCCATCCCATGAACTGCGAGATCATGACCTGAGCTGAAGTCAGACAGTTAACCAACTGAGCCACCCAGTCACTCCCTTATTTATTTTCTAATACTGCTCCCCAGACTGGTAGGCTGGGATAATGTGGAATGTCAGCTCCATGCTATCCTGATTATAGCAGCATTTTTTTAGTGAAACCCCTGATTGATGAGTTACACTGGGGACATGTGACTTGATGTAACTTCTCATGTGGATGTGTACTCAGCATTAAAGTGGTCCTTACCTTTCCCAAACTCATGTTTTATATCTAAGTGTGCCCTCTGCAGTGGAATGTGTCCTCTGTATGGAAGATACATTAAGATTTGAGATGTCTCTTTCAGCTGTTCTTTGTCTGAATATTATTTCCTGCATCGTATTCTTTAAATCTAAATGAACAGATGGGGGCCTATCAGGTACTGGGGATTCACATTCACATTCACATTGCTGGGCAATCATCACCACCCTTTATTTCCAGAAAAATTGATCATCACAAACTGAAACTCTGTATCCTTATACTGCAACTCCTCACTTCTCCGTCCTATCAGTTCCTTGGTAACCACCATTTGACTTTCTATCTCTATGAATTGTCTACTCTAGATACCTCATGGAAGTGGAATCATATAACATTTATCATTTTGTGTCAGGTACATTTCACTTAGGATAATGTTTTCAAGGTTCACCTATGTTGTAGCATGTATTGGTATTTTATTCCTTTATATGGCTGTATACTCCATCATATGGAATTGTACATTTTATTTACCCATTAATCTGTTGATAGATATTTGGATTGTTTCTACCTTTTGGCTATTATGGACAATGCTCCTATGAAAATTGCTATGCAAATATCTATTCAAGTCCTTGCTTTCAATTCTTTTTTGTATATACCCAGAAGTAGAATTGCTAGGTCATAAGGTAATTACAAGTTTGATTTTTTGAGGAACTGTTGTAATGTTTTCCACTGCAGCTATACCATTTTATGTTTCCACTAGCAATCCATATGGGTGAAATTTCTACACATCTTCATGAACACTTGGGATTTTCTTTCCTTCTTTCATTCTTTCTTTCCTCCTTTCTTTCTTGCTTTTTCTTTCATGCCATTGTAATGGGTATTAGCAAATATCTCACTGCGATTTTTTTTCAATATATGAAATTTATTGTCAAATTGGTTTCCATACAACACCCAGTGCTCATCCCAAAAGGTGCCCTCCTCAATACCCATCACCCACCCTCCCCTCCCTCCCACCCCCCCATCAACCCTCAGTTTGTTCTCAGTTTTTAAGAGTCTCTTATGCTTTGGCTCTCTCCCACTCTAACCTCTTTTTTTTTTTCTTCCCCTCCCCCATGGGTTTCTGTTAAGTTTCTCAGGATCCACATAAGAGTGGTATCTGTCTTTCTCTGTATGGCTTATTTCACTTAGCATAACACTCTCCAGTTCCATCCACGTTGCTACAAAGGGCCATATTTCATTCTTTCTCATTGCCACATAGTACTCCATTGTGTATATAAACCACAATTTCTTTATCCATTCATCAGTTGATGGACATTTAGGCTCTTTCCATAATTTGGCTATTGTTGAGAGTGCTGCTATAAACATTGGGGTACAAGTGCCCCTATGCATCAGTACTCCTGTATCCCTTGGGTCAATTCCTAGCAGTGCTACTGCTGGGTATAGGGTAGGTCTATTTTTAATTTTTTGAGGAACCTCCACACTTTTTTCCAGAGTGCCTGCACCAGTTTGCATTCCCACCAACAGTGCAAGAGGGTTCCCGTTTCTCCACATCTTTGCCAGCATCTACAGTCTCCTGATTTGTTCATTTTGGCCACTCTGACTGGCGTGAGGTGATATCTGAGTGTGGTTTTGATTTGTATTTCCCTGATGAGGAGCGACGTTGAGCATCTTTTCATGTGCCTGTTGGCCATGCTGATGTCTTCTTTAGAGAAGTATCTATTCATGTGTTCTGCCCATTTCTTCACTGGGTTATTTGTTTTTCGGGTGTGGAGTTTGGTGAGCTCTTTATAGATTTTGGATACTAGCCCTTTCTCCGATATGTCATTTGCAAATATATTTTCCCATTCTGTTGGTTGCCTTTTAGTTTTGTTGGTTGTTTCCTTTGCTGTACAGAAGCTTTTTATCTTCATGAGGTCCCAGTAGTTCATTTTTGCTTTTAATTCCCTTGCCTTTGGAGATGTGTCAGGTAAGAAATTGCTACGGCTGAGGTCAGAGAGGTCTTTTCCTGCTTTCTCCTCTAGGGTTTTGATGGTTTCCTGTCTCACATTCAGGTCCTTTATCCATTTTGAGTTTATTTTTGTGAATGGTGTCAGAAAGTGGTCTAGTTTCAATCTTCTGCATGTTGCTGTCCAGTTCTCCCAGTACCATTTGTTAAAGAGACTGTCTTTTTTGCATTGGATGTTCTTTCCTGCTTTGTCAAAGATGAGTTGGCCATACGTTTGTGGGTCTAGTTCTGGGGTTTCTATTCTATTCCATTGGTCTATGTGTCTGTTTTTGTGCCAATACCATGCTGTCTTGATGATGACAGCTTTGTAGTAGAGGCTAAAGTCTGGGATTGTGATGCCTCCTGCTTTGGTCTTCTTCTTCAAAATTACTTTGGCTATCCGGGGCCTTTTGTGGTTCCATATGAATTTTAGGATTGCTTGTTTTAGCTTTGAGAAGAATGCTGGTGCAATTTTGATTGAGATTGCATTGAATGTGTAGATAGCTTTGGGTAGTATTGACATTTTGACAGTATTTATTCTTCCAATCCATGAGCATGGAATGTCTTTCCATTTCTTTATATCTTCTTCAATTTCCTTCATAAGCTTTCTATAGTTTTCAGCATACAGATCTTTTACATCTTTGGTTAGATTTATCCCTAGTCTCACTGCGATTTTTATTTGAACATTCCTAGTGATTAGTAATTAGTAATATTGAATTTTCATGTGCTTATTAACACTTTGTATATTTTCTTTGGAGAAATGTCTATTCATTTCCTTTGCAATTTTTTTTCAACTGAGTTATTTTTTTCTTGTTGATGATATGTAGGAGTACTTTATAATTTTAGATATTAATTTCTTAGCAGACATATATTTTGCCAATATGTTCCCCCCATTCTGTGGATTTCCTTTTTACTCTCTTGAAAGTGTTGCTTATACACAGAAGTTTTTTTTTTCAATTTTGATGAAGTCTAATTTTTCTTATTTTGTTGCTCTCTGTACTTTTTGTATCATATTCAAGAAATCATTGCTAAATCCAATGTCATGAAATGTGTCTCCTATGTTTTCTACTAAGCATTTTAGCTCTGATTTTGATGCCTTTGATCTGTTTTGAATTAATTTTGGTATATAGTGTAAGGTAATGGTTCCAATTTAAATCTTTTGCATGAGGATATCCATATTTCTCAACACCACTTGTTGAAAAGAATGTCCTTTTTGCAGCGAATAATCTTGGCACCCTTACCAAAAGTCATTTGACCATATATGCAAGGATTTATTTCTGGACTCTCTATTCTATTCGGTTGGTCTGTGCATCTGTCTTTATGTCGATGCTGTATTGTTCTGATTACTGTAGCATTAATAGTAAGTTTTGAAAAGGAAGTGTGAGTCCTTGCAATTTGTTATTTTCCAAGATTATTTGGTCTATTCACATTCTCTTGAAATTCCATGTGAATTTTAGCTTGGATTTTTATATCTCTGTGAACATTGACATGGGAATTTTGATAAGGATTGTATTCAATCTGTAGGTTGCTTTTGGGTAGTATTGTCATCTTAATATTGTCATGCAATCCATAAACACAGATTGTCTTGTCTGACTTTGATAATCAGGGTAATGCTGACCTCATAGAACAAGTTAGAAAGTTTTTCTTTCTCTTCAATTATTTGGAAGGTTTAAAGAGGATTGGTGCTAATTCTTTAAACACTTGGTATAATTTACCACTGAAGCCATCTGGTCCAGGGTTTTTTGTCGGAAAGTTTTTGATTACTGATCCAACTTCCTTACTAGTTATAATTTATTCTGATTACCTATTTCTTTATTATTTAGTCTTAATAGGTTTTGTGTTTCTAGAAATCTGGTTATATCATCGAGGTCTAAGTCTTCATTGGCCTACAGTTGTTCATAGTACTCTTTTATAATCCATTTTATTTTTGTTAAATAATAATTATCTCCTCACTTTCATTTCTGGTTTTAGTTGTTTGAGAATTCTCTCATTTTTTTCTTAGTCGTCTAAGGAATCCTGTTAATTTTTTTGATATTTTTGAAGAATCAACTTTTAGTTTTATTGATTTCCCTATTGGTTTTATATTCTCTATCTAGCTGCTAACCTCTGTATCCTTTCTTCTGCTAGTTTTGTGTTTAGTTTGCGCTTCTCTTTCTAGTTTCTTAAAGTATTAGGTTGTTGATTTGAGGCTTTTCTCCTTTTTTTTAAATCTAAGTGTTTACAGATATAAATTTCCTTCTTAGCCCTACTTTTGCTGCATCCCATAAAATTGGGTAGGTTCTACTACCTTTGCCTTGAGAGGAAAATTTGCAATGGGCTTGATGACTCCAGATAAAAAATGTGCTGTGCCAAGAAAGGGGCAGGAAAAAAGCAAGTGAAAATGTCATGACATCTCCACCTATTGAAGATGTCTTTTTTTTTTTTTAATTGGGTATTTCCTTGGCTGATTATTTTTTCATGGTCCTATAAAGTTAGTTCAATAAATTTCTGGTAGTTTTTGACATTTTCATGTGGAATGAAGGCCTGGAGGTTCCTTGACTTCCATTTTGCTACATCACTCCAAGATATTATTTTTAAATAAATAATTTGGGGGACACCAGGGTGGCTCAGTTGTTGAACGTCTGAATCTTGATTTCTGTTCAGGTCATGATCTTACGGTTTGTGGGTTTGAGCCCCTGTGTGGGTGCAGAGCCTGCTTGGGACTCTCTCTCCCTTTTTCTCTGCCCCTCTCCTATTCTCTCTCTCTCTCTCTCTCTCTCTCTCTCTCTCTCTCTGTGTGTCAAAATAAATAAATAAACTTAAAAATATAAGAATTTGTTTGGAAACAAAATTGGCTTTCATGATTGGGTTAATGTGTAAGTATACAGTATAAACGTGGATTTAAAGTATAGAATTAATACCTATGATGGAGCTGATATAGGGAACACAGATCTAGGTCTACGCAACTTAGGTTCATATTACAGATCCCCCCAATCATTATCTCTTTGTCTTAGGAAATTCTTTAGACTTTTTCATGTCTCAGTTTCTTTATCTGAAAAATCAAGATAATAATAACAGATACTTGAGGTTCAAATGTGTTAATAGATATAAGCCCTTAGAATAGTGCTAGTCACATGTTTGGCTACCAACATATGATTAAACATTATAAATATATACAATTTGGTGTATACCAGTACTATAAAGAATATTTCTTAGGGTGCCTGGGTGGCTCAGTTGGTTGAGCTCAGTCAGTTGAGACTCAGGTCATGATTTCATGGTTCATTAGTTTGAGCCCCATGTCAGTCTCTCTGCTGATAGCTCAGAGCCTGGGGCCTGCTTCAGATTCTGTGTCTCCCTCTCTTTCTTCCCCTCCCCTGCTCACAGTCTATCTCTCTCTCTATCAAAAATGAACATTAAAAAAAAAAGAATATTTATTTGAGGGATGCCTGGGTGGCTCAATACGTTCAGCATCTGGCTGTTGATTTCAGCTCAGGTCATAATCTCATAGTTGGGAATTTGAACCCCGTGTCAGACTCCAGGCTCGGCATACAGCTTACTTAAGATTCTGTCTTTCCCTCTCTTTCTGCCCCTGTGTACTCTCTCTCTCTCTCTCTTTCTCAAAAACTTAAAATTAAAATAAAAAAAAAGAATATTTGTTTATATAATCAATCTCCTAAACAGTTTTAAATTACTGGTAAAATTTAATTATGGTGACTTTTTTGTCTGCATATACTAATGAATCATGAACATGTTGCTTAAATATTTAGATACTACTTTTTTCAATATTCTGTTACTTCAGAATCTCACAAAATAAAATTTATAATTAATTTTAATTGAAAATTACCCCAAAATGTTCAATTATATTTTATGTTTATCCATTCTTTCCAAAAAGCACTCTGATAGACTGTCAACAGAAATAAGAATCTTTACTCTTAATTGAGTCTATTTATGTACCAGATATCATTCTAGTACTTGATTTACAAGTATTTTACTCACAGATACCATATGAAGTATGCATAATTATCATCTTCTCCTTACATTTAAGAAACTCTAATTAAAAAATAATTTTATCAGACTCATATCTCTATCAGTGAAAGATTATTTTATAGGCATATGAGTTGGCAAAGCTAAAACTATTGCTGTAATACCGTACAACTCATTTTGTAAAAGCAAGATTAATGACAGAGGATTTTTATTTTACCATTTTATTTCCTGCCAATTTTGCTGTATTTGTTTAGCCTATAAATCAGAGCATAACTCAATCTATAAAATATTATTACAAATGGGAGTTGCTCAAAAATATGTAACAACATATAAGAGAGTCATTGCGTCTTATCATTATAATTTTTACTAACTATGTGGCTGTAGCGTTCTAAGAAGAAGAAAGGTCACTCTTTTCTTATGAATAAAGCTTCACTTTGTCACATTGTAAGGGATTTCTAAGATTTAGTCCTTAGCAAAATATCTTATCGCTTTTTTTTTTTTTTTAATGGCAACAGACACATCTGCCTCCCGCCTTATGAAATTGGCAAACAGGTACACGCTGACAAGGAGGTACCTTATCTTCATTGTTCCAATGATTTAGAACTCACAGGCAATGTTTTGGATACCAATGACAAATCTAAGGATAGGGATAGAAATAGCGATGATGATAATGATTTCCTGAAGGGTAAGAAAACCACCTGGGAAAACTCTACTTCAGTCTTTCATTATAAAATTCATTTTTGCAGAAATACAGCCTTAGAGTGAAACCTGGTTCTGTCCTTCACTTTACCTTTAGTGTAAAGAATCAAGTGAGCAGAAACCAACTAACATCAGGGGATTTCATTTCTTTATTTTTGGAAAGCAAGTGCCTGCCTCTTTCTAGGATAAGTGCTCATTTACTCCTGCTTCCTGGCTAATATCTCTAGCATAGTATAAATATTGCACTTAACAGTGAAAAATCAAGTTAGATTTAAGTCATCAAGTAAAATTTAAGTAATTTTGCATGTTCTTTGTTAAATATGACAGTAAAATGTATATTTACAAAAAGGTCTATAGCAACTGTTTTAAGATGTTAGAGAAACATATATATTTTAAAAGAAAAATTTAAGTGAATTGTTTAAAGTGTTAAACTCTCTTCAAAATTCACCCATCTAGAAAGAACTACTTTCTTAGTACTATCACCTTTGCAAGAATTGGCAAACATTTTTGGAAAAAAAGGCCAGAGAAAATATATTTTTGGATTTCCCGGCCATTCGGTCTCTGTTGCAACTATTCAGCTTTGCTGTTTTAGCATGAAAGCAGCCATGGAAAATACATAAAGGAGTGAGTATGGTTGTGTTCCAATCCAATTTTGTTTACAACAAGTGGAGTACCAGATTTGTTCCACAGGCTATAGTTTGCCACCCTGTTCTGTAACATAGTTACCAAAGCTTTGGTATATCTTGGGGATTGAAACATATTTAAGTTCAATGTCAGTGAGAAGAGTCTGGAAAATTTTCATTAAGGAGAGAATCTTGAAAGAGTGGTATACATTTCAGTGCACTGAATTTTATTTATTAATACCAGCAATCTGAAAGAATCTCTAAAGTATCCCTTATGTATCTAATCCTTATTCTAGGTCGATGTTGCTTAAATTACAATTAGACATTAATTTAGGAGCTCTGCCTTTGCCACAGTGAGTCACTGCTCCCCTAGATCATCACAAAGCCTTTAAAGGGGATCTAATAGAAAGTGGTGTGACTTCCCCTTTGAAGAATGTCATGGGAAGAATGATAAATTCATTACTCGCAGTCGAAGTTCAAGATCGGTGGATAGCTCTGTTCGCAGCTCTCTCAATTTGATTAAAAACCAATGGGCTCATATCTAATAAACATACCCTTTCAATTCCCGCATGTAATTTAGAGAGAGCAGCATGAAAATACCCATCAATGTGCTGCTGCACCGTCTGGGGGGATGTAAAGACCTCGCGATGTAATCCACGGCTTCCTTGACTAATGTCTCCAACATGACTTGTTCATCTCCGCAATGATCAAGTGGCTATTAAAGATAAAACTGTGCTAACCTTTTCAAAAATTAGAAGAGCATGACTACAAGTGAAGCAACAATGGCTTCCCGGAGAGGCAGCCGTAGAAGGGAAAGATCACCCTATCCAGGCAAGAGTAATGTATGCATTATTTATACAGTGTGTCTGGGGTCTGCATGAAAGATGAAATCCCTGTCTGGGAAGTGCCTTTCTCAGCAGGACTATTTTAGTTAAAGTGCACAGTGGAGTCTGCTGCATTTCCATCAGCCGAGTAGAAATGGAGAAAATGGGTGTAATTTTTTCTCTTTTGGCTGGAGTCTGTGTAAAAACAAGACTAATGAATAACATAGGTGAAAATACATGGGATGTTCTAGTGTGACATTTGAAAATTATTATAAAGGAGTAGCAAACAAGTACTTATGTTATTAGCTTCTTTCTCTAAACCTTCTTTTAGAGTTACCTTATTTAGCACATACTGTTCTACTCCTAAAGAAAAGAAACTTCTTTCTTCTCAAACCTGGCAACTTCTGCTTTCTACTCTGCCAGAAACCTTCTTGGAGGCAATAAAGCACTAAGTTGAATACCTGATTGAATGACTGAAAAGCAAAGAGACAATGGGGCACGTGGGTGACTCAGTTGGTTGAGCATCTGACTTCGGCTCAGGTCATGATCTCAAGGCTCATAAGTTTGAGTTCGAGCCCCACATCGGGCTCTGTGCTGACTGCATGGAACCTGGACCCTGCCTCAGATTCTGTGTCTCCCTCTCTCTCTGCCCCTCCCTCGCTTGCACTCTGTTTCTGCCTCTCAAAAATAAACGTTAAAAAAAAACTTTAAAAAAGAAAAGCAAAAAAAAAAAAACTTTTACAAATTAACATTAGAAACATTTTGCTCCAGTACTTTGGCCAGTATCTCAAGACCTTGTACCTTAAATTAATCTTTTCAATATTGTCTAACCAAATTAAAATTCTCACATTTCTTTGAGTTCAACTAATTGTTTCATGATTGTATGCCTTTGAAAACGCTGTCCTCACTGCTTAGAATGAATTTTGCCCTTTCCTACTTGATCATTCTGGACCTTCCAGTAAAGTTACATGTGCTTTGTAGGGTATACCTATGTATGGGTGTAAAGTGACCCTGTCAGCATACTCTGATTCATACTTAAAGAATTAGTTCATTGTTCTTCTATGAAGGCATCTCTACCTTCAAGGTTGGTAATTGCCTTTCCTGTATATCTGCAGCCTTTTATGTACATCTCATCCTATTTTAAATTTATCACTTTAAATTATAACAATTTTTGTGTCTATATCCTTGCGATGGAAACAGAAAATATAATCCTAATCATATCACCAAGTCTACCTTAGATAGAAAATATAACTGCAGTAGAAGATAAAAGCCTCAGTTAACAGTTCTTAATAAGAATCTTGAGGGAGACAGTTTGCAGTAAATTAAATTTTAAAAATAAATAAATTTTTAACAATGAGTACAAATTCTTTGTTACTTTGCCCATTGAGAGGAGTTGCCTCCCCAACGCCCCCCCTTGAAGTGGCTGATTTTGTGACTAGATTACATATCAGCCATATATATATATATATATATATATATATATATATATATATATATAAATAATTTTCTGGGACTTTTGAGGCAAGATCACAAGAAGCCTTGGAGTTTCTGTCTGGTTATCCTGAAACACTTGCTTCTCAAGACACTCTCCTTGGAATGTTCATACTTAGAACTCTGTTACCACATTGTGAGGAAGCTCAGGCAACTTCCAGAGAGACCCACGTGGTGAAGAATCAAAGCCTCCAAATGACAATCTGAACTTATTTCCTAGTCAACAACTAGCACCAATTTGTCCTCATATGAGGACCAGTCTTGAAGTTGGATCATCCAGCCTCAGTCAAGTTGTCCTAGCTGCTGCCACACAGAATAGAAATAAGCTCTGCCCAACTTGATTATTGTTGTTGTAAGCCTCTAATGTTGGGATATTTTATAATGCAGCAATAGATAACTAGAATAATGATGACACATTGAAGAGCAAGGCTGTGCTTAGTCATATTCTTACAGAGATGAGGGAAACGTTAGTAAATACTTAGATGATCCTTATACCAAACATCTTTGAGTTTCCTCTAAATAGACCTTACTTCTGACATACACCACACCAAACTAATGCTTTTAGAGAGAAAATATATATATATATATATATATATATATATATATATATATATATATATAATAGTTAAAGAAAAAATATATAGCATCATTAAATGGTGAAACTTAGGGAGGAACCTGAGATCGTCTGCCACTTAATAGGAAAAAAATAAGTTCACATAATTAGGTGACTTATTCTAAGTCACATAGATAGCAACAGAAATGGTCAAGATTTGCACTTTATTCTAGGTCTGAGTTATTGAAACTTAAATATGAGTAAAAGAATAAAGAAGAAGAGGAGGAGGAAAGATACATAACATGTAATCAGAGTTTCAGTTTCCCAAAACTCTCAAGTATAAATAAAGCATCAGTTAAAGGACCTTTAACATACAAGTCCTCCTGTATTAGCATTAGCCTATTATTATTGCAGGACTGTGTTCAGTGACAGATGGTTGGGTCACTCAGTTACTGGGGAGATATAAATATTTCAAGACTGATTATACATGGATCTTCAAATTAGAAGATAAAAATATTTTTAAAACCTAGCTTTTCTTGCATTAAGAAAACCCCCTTATACACCCACAAACAAATGTGTTCATATAGGACATCTAGGACTATTTATCATGCAGAGTCTCACAAAATGAAAACAAAACCACAATAACTCACTTTAATTGATGATATTTTCAGGAGTGTTCCTAGAATAAGACCCTCATTTCTTGGCACATTACAGGTGCCTACAAGTACTCTATTCTTATTTTACAAAACCTTAAAGAAAACTGGTTGAGAAAATTGAGTACAATGAGGATGTGAGAATTGATGGCAAAGGACTGGAGATTAAAGCTTCTTTTCTCATTATGGGAGCTACAACATAGTCTCTTGGACTTTGAGGTAACCTGTCAGTGAGTGGCTGTGCAGATACTTGTGAAGGGAATGGTAATATTGAGAGGCTACTTCTTGCATGCTTAAATTTGTATACCAAGAACTATACCAAAAAAACACGTGTTTAGAAATACCTCTGATCTCAATTCTCAAAGCCCATTTTCCAATCTTATTTGCACAAAGACAGTTTCACCTCTTGCTTTTTTTTTTTTTTTTTTTTTTTTAACCATGCATAGGATTCCACCTCCTTCCTGGCTCTTCTCCTCAGGGCCAACATAAGGCTATCTACTCTCATATTGGTTACCTTCTTGATAGTGTTCTCTTCTTTTTAGTATGAAACCACAATTAAGCCATTAACCATAGACAAAAAGAGCTATCATTTTAGATACAATTGTGCTTTTAGTCCTGAAACAAACATTCCTTAGGGATGGACTAAAGAATCTTGCTTAAAGCGGCAGAAAAGGAAAATAGAGGAACAAATATTTCAAACTACTTTTTCATATAAATGACCCTACTAGTCTTGGGTATAAGTTAAGGAAAATGGAAGGCTCAACCCTGTCTGGGTTTTAAGTCTGACTGAATGGCTGGGCCTCTCCTAAGATGAGGAGAAGTGGCTATGAACCAGATTTGGCACGAAAGATCAGTTTCATTTTGTACATGTTCAAATTGAGATGATGCATATCTGAAGGGAGATGCCAAGTTGGCAGCTGGATAATTGTGCCTAGAGCTCTGAAGAGAACTTGGGGTAGAGTAAAATATATGGGAGAGTTGTATGATGGTGAAGGAGATGCCAAGGAAAGTGATGGGAGTAGGTGAGATTGTGCAGAGAGGTGGTATACAGTCAAGACTGATTTAAAGGCTGTATAGTGGAGGGAGCCATGATTAAAATAATTGAAAATAAGTGCAGAGAGATAGAAGGAAAACGAGAATGGTATGATACTAGAGAAGCTAAGGGGGTGGTGTTTCAAGGAGAAAATAGTCACCAGCATCAGATATTCTTCACAAGTCAAGTAAGGTGACAACTTCAATCTCATTTTAACAACACCTGCTACTCTCCATTCATACAAATTTTTAGTTTCCTAAACATACCATGATCTCCCTCACTTCTGAGGTTCCATACCTGTGACTCAATCTGCCTGGAGTAAATTTACTCTCCTTATTATTGAGTTAGTCATTGTTGATTCTTTAAGGCTTCAACTTACAAGTTATGTCCTCTGGAAAACCTTTCTGATCTTTCTCAAGGTAGGTCATAAACTCATCCTATGAGCTCACAGTGCAACTTGTACTTTATTTTTACAACTTTCTAAAAAACTTTTGTTCCTTCCTGTTGAACTTAAACTTTCATGGTAATTGAGATCACACTTATTTTGTGTACCACTTTATTCCCAGGAGAACTGGCACATAGTAAATACTTATTTAATATATGGTGAATTAGTAAGTAAGTGGAAGAGAAGGTTTTTATTTAAAAATTGCCCATCTTGGCTTTTTTTTTTTCCCAAGGCTTCCCTGATCTCTGGATGTTCCTCTTTCTCTTTTGAGCCACCTATAATTCTGTCCTTAAATGTTGGTATTCCCAGGTTTCAGTGCTTGCCCATTTTCTTGTATTAATCTACTCCTTTGCACACATTGTTTTTTTTTTTTTTTTTGCTATATCCTGATCAATACCATATATTGATCTTTGACCCCAATTCTCTCCAATGATTCTATTTTTCCATTTTTAATTAAATCTTCCTAGTTCAATATTTCACCAGCCCTTCGGTTCACTACAACCAATAATATAAGAATAAACTCTCTCTTATCTGTTCCGCCACCCATATCCACTAACTTCAAACATTGTCATCAACGTTCTCCTGTTTACCTACAAATAATAACTGGGATTTATAATAGACTACTGTGCTCTATGCCCATGATAACCAATCAGCCACAAATTTTCTTAATACTTTGGAAATCTTTGTTCTATTTTTCATTTTTTAAAATCAAATGCTTGTTGTTTTTCAAATAGTTTTCTGGAGTCTCCTTACCTGATTCCTTCCCTTCCCTTCCCTTCCCTTCCCTTCCCTTCCCTTCCCCTTGCCCCTGCCCCTGCCTCATCTGACTCTGTGGCTAGGACTTCCAGTACCATATTAAATAAAAGGGGTACGAGTGGACATCCATGCCTTGTACCTGATATTAAAGGAAAAACTCTATTCATATATCTATATGAATATATCATATTCATCTAGTATGATATTAGCTGTGGGGTTTTCATATATGGCCTTTATTATGTTGAGGTATGTTCCTTCTAAACCTACTTTGTTGAGACTCTTTGTCATGAATGGATGATATACTTTGCCAAAAACCTTTTTCTGAATTGATTGAGATGATCATATGGTTTTTACCATCCTTATTAATGTGAGGCATCACATTGATTGATTTATGAATATTGAATCACCTTATATCCCTGGAATAAATCTCACTTGATCATGGTGAAAGATTTTTTTTTATTGTTGGATTCAGTTTGCTAATATTTTGTTGAAAAAAAAATTTTTTTGTAGAATTGCTACTCTTTATTTATTTATTTATTGGATATATAATTGTTATGAATTTTGTTTATTTTTTATTTTTTTAATTTTTTTATTTTATTCTTTTTAAATTTACATCCAAATTAGTTAGCATATAGTGCAACAATGATTTCAGGAGTAGTTTCCTTAGTTCCCCTTACCTATTTAGCCCATCCCCTCTCCCACAACCCCTCCTGTAACCCTCAGTTTGTTCTCCATATTTGAGTATCTTCTGTTTTGTCCCCCTCCCTGTTTTTATATTATTATTGTTTCCCTTCCCTTATGTTCATCTGTTTTGTCTCTTAAGTCCTCATATGAGTGAAGTCATATGATTTTTGTCTTTCTCTGACTGACTAATTTCACTTAGCATAATACCCTCCAGTTCCATCCACGTAGTTGCAAATGGCAAGATTTCATTCTTTTTGATTGCTGAGTAATACTCCATTGTGTGTGTGTGTGTGTGTGTGTGTGTGTGTGTGTGTGTGTATGCCACATCCTCTTTATCCATTCATCCATCGATAGACATTTGGGCTCTTTCCATCTTTGGCTATTGTTGATATTGCTTCTATAAACATGGGGGTGCACGTGTCCCTTTGAAACAGCACACCTGTATCCCTTGGATAAATGCCTAGTAGTGCAATTGCTGTGTCGTAGGGTAGTTCTATTTTTAGTTTTTTGAGGAACCTCCATACTGTTTTCCAGAGTGGCTGTTGAAGCTTGCATTCCCACCAACAGTGCAAAAGAGGTCCTCTTTCTCAGTATCCTCACCAACATCTGTTGTTGCCTGAGTTGTTAATGTTAGCCATTCTGACACGTGTGAGGTGGTATCTCATTGTGGTTTTGATTTATATTTCCCTGATGATGAGTGATGTGTCTGTTAGCCATATGAATGTCTTCTTTGGAGAATTTTGTTGAAAATTTTTGCATCTATGTTCATCAGAGATATTGACCTATAGTTTTCTTTTTTTGTAGTGTCATTATCTGCTTTTGGTATTAGGGTAATGCTGGACTTTGAGAATGAATTTGGAAGCATTTATTCCTCTTCTAGTTTTTTGGAATAGTTTGAAAAGAATAGGTATTAACTCTTTAAATGTTTGGTATAATTCATCTGATCCTAGACTTGTTTGCTGGGAGGTTTTGGTTGTTTGTTTGTTTGATTGTTTTTCTGATTCAATTTTATTGCTAGTAATCAGTCTGTTCAAATTTTCTGATTCAGTTTTGGAAGGTCATGTGTTTCTAGGAATTTATCCATTTCTTCTAGTTTGTCCAATTTGACGTGTAATTTTTTCATAATCTCTGATAATGCTTTGTATTTCTTTGGTGTCTTACTTCACCTTCTTTATTTCTGATGTTATTTATTTGATTTCCCCCTCTCCTTTATGAATCTGGCTAAAGGTTTATCAAGTTTTTGATCTTGTCAAAGAACCACGCCTAATTCCATTGATCTGTTACATTTTGGTTTTTTTAATCTCTATTTTATTTATTTCTGCTCCAATTTTTATTATTTTCTTCCTTCTACTGGCTTTGGGTTTTGTTTGTTCTTTTTCTAGCTCCTTTAGTGTAAAGTTAGGTTGTTTATTTGAGACTTTTCCTGCTTCTTGAGTAGGCCTTTATTGCTATAATCTTCCCTCTTAAAACAGCTATGCTGCATCCCAAATATTTTAGATAGTTGTGTTTTCATTTTCATTTGTCTCCATGTATTTTTTGTATTTCCTCTTTGATTTCTTGGTTGACCCATTTTTTAGTAGCATGCTATTTAACTCCATGTATTTCTGTTCATTCCAGATTTTTTTCTTGTGATTGATTTCTATTTTCATACTGTTGTGGTCAAAAAAGATGCATAACATGATTTCAATCATTTTGAGCTTGTTGAGACTTGTTTTGTGGTTTAACATGTGATCTATTGTAGAGTATGTTCCATGTGCACTTAAAGAGAATGTGTATTTTGTTGGTTGTGGATGGAATGTTCTGAATATATGTTAGATCCATCTGGTCCAATGTGTGATTGAAAGCCACTGTTTCTCTGCTGATTTTCTGTCTCGATGATGTATCCATTGATGTAAAGTGTGGCTTACCTGATTTCTTTATCCACAGGCTCACTGCCCTTCAGTTTATTCTGCATATTTTTGAGTTACCATTTTAACTGGCCTGCTTCAAATTCACCCGCTTTAGATTCTTTTTTTTTATGTCTATTTATTTATTTTGAGAGAGAGAGAGAGAGAGAGAGAAAGCAGGGGAAGAACAGAGAAAGAGGGAGCAAGAATCCCAAGCAGGCTCTGCACCATCAGTGCAGAGCCGAATGTGAGGCTTGATCCCACAAACCACAAGATCATAACCTGAGCCAAAATCAAGAATTGGACCCTTAACAGACTGAGTGATGCAAGCGCCCCACCTGCTTCAAATTCTTTAGTGAAATCTTTTTTTCATCTATCTCCTAAGCAAGGCAGAAAAGGCCCTTCTTGACCAATTCCTGGCCCCCTCTTGATATATCTTATTGTCCCCTCCCTCATTACAAAATTGCAGTTCCTTGAACATGAAAGTTCTTTTTATACTTTATGACTATGTACACCTTTTTCCTCTCCTTGGAAGAGTTCTTGCTGTGATCCTTATCAAACAAAACAAAAGAAAACAAAAAACAGACACAAAGTAGGGGTGCCTGGCTGGCTTAGTCAGTAAAGCATGCAACTCTTGGTCTCAAGGTTGTTAATTTGAGACCCACAATGAGTATAGCATTTACAAAAATAAATAAATAAATTAATTAAATAAATAAATAAATAAATAAATAAACTATTCTAAAAACTTAAAAAAAATTCTGAACACATGATTAACTATCAATCTTTTTGTGAGGCATGCCACTCCCATGCCCAGACAATGATCGATTTCTGAGATATCCTTCTACTATACGCATAGATTTGTTGCTACATTTTATCACTGAATTTTCAGGGTTTCTTTGCCTTTGTCTTTTACCTACTACATTGTAATCTTTTTGATTCACCATACTAGAACTAACTTTGTATTTTCAAGGCCTTGCAAATGTACATGTTCAGTAAATGTTTTATGAATTGAAATGAAACAGCTTCTTGAAACAGAATTGTTATGAATTTAAAAACTGGTTCTCATCCTGTTAGTATTCAGTTCTTTCAGTCTTGTCCCTAGAGCAACCAAACTACTATAACACCACATTCAAAATTAATCAATATTAAATTTAGATTAATTAATGTCATTGTTTCTAATAAGATATTGGCATATAATTAGGAAGTACTTTTGTCGATGGTTTTGGTGTTTCTAGCTGAATTGATTATCTTGTTAAGGAAATATTAGAGGCATTATGTTTCTGCTAAACTGAATAAAAATTTAGTAGCATACAACTTTTGTTTTATGCAAAATGTTGGAAAATAAGGGAATGATACTAAAACTATCAACTAGAAAATTACCTTAGTACTGTAGCATATTGTTTCTTCATGCATAGACTATAAAGTCAAGTAGAAAAAAAATTCTATAAATCCCTGTGGCAAAAGAGAATGGATTTAAAATCCAGTAAAATTAAATTCTAGAAGGTTAATGTTGCCTGTTATATTTGATAACAATAATAAACATAATACAAGTTTGTTAACTTATTGTTTTAAAATGCCAGTTGATAACTAACAATGGTACCATTTTAGCACAGGTAACTAACTACTTTGTGTTTGAATGTCCCAACAGGTAACCTGCATTACAGTAATAAAGTGATGCTTAACTCATTGATTTTTTAATAATGTCTTATATAAAATTGAAATTTCTTTAGAGCCCCTTCGATATTCAGTGATTACACGAAGGATCTGTTGTTTATTTCTTTTCCTATATACTTATCTACCTCTTTATTTTTATTCTTCAATTAAATATCATTTTCTACTGAGGTATTAAGAATGTGTGCATCAGTGCTCAAATACACAATAAGATCTCTTATATATAGGAGATGCTTTTGAAACTATATTTAGTTCACAAATATTGCTCACCAAAAGGGAGCCCCCACTAATTTTAGCGAAAAGTTGTCCTTTATCCCCTTGAAATCGGACAAATTCATCTGTTATTATGTTTACAATTGCAAAAGTCTGATGTATTAATAAGCTAACACTTGACTCAGATCCTTAGAGTATTAGTTTCCAAGAACATGGTCCTTGCATCTACATCAGCATCCCCTTGGAAACTTAGAAATGCACACTCATGGGCTAATCTTTAGAACTACTATATCAGAAATTGAGGCATAGGACTCAGAAATCTGTGTTTTAATAAGGCCTCTCAATGGTTCTTATACTAAAATTGGGGGACCTCTGCCTTAAAGTAGGTTCATGGAATTTTCGAGTCTAATGGAAAGTGAGAAAGTAGCCAGTGTTCTTATTTTCTAGATGATGTATATAATGATAAAATGACTTGTTCAAGGCAGCTCCATAGCTAACTAAATTTTTAAACTCCTGGTCTCCTGGTCATATAGGGAACCTGGGTGGCTCAGTCAGTTAAGTGTTTGACTTTGGCTGAGGTCATGATCTCACAGTTCATGAGTTCCAGCCCTCTGACAGCTCAGAGCCTGGAGCTTGCTTCGGACTCTGTGTCTCCCTCTCTCTGCCCCTCCCCTGCTCTCTCTCTCTCTCTCTCTCTCTCTCTCTCTCTGTGTGTCTAAAATAAATAAACATTAAAAAAAATTAAACTCCTGGTCATAAAAAAGCTTCTAATCCAAGCATAGAAGTGTACTTAAAATTGAGCATACATGTGCATGCATAAAGTAATTTTAGTATTTTCTTCTTAAAGGAGTTTCTGAAAGTTTTATTGACCTCTCAAGTGAATTAGACTTTATTACTTTATGAGCAATAGTCAATGCCACTTCATATTTTAAGAGGTATACTTAATAAGGCTTAATACTGCAAGCCGTGGATATGCCATAAATCCACAAAAAGCTTGGTCAATATCAATCAAATTTATTAAATAATTTTTAGGTGGGAAACATTTAAGGCAGAGATAGCAAGAAGTCCCTACGGTCATAAATCATTCTCAAAAGATGTTTTAAAATAAAAATTTTACATTCCAACCCATATATATTTGATTAAACTTACCTAATTTAAAACAGAAACAGGTTAAAAATTTGATTCTTTTTAAAGTCTTTATGTAATTGCAATAGTTATTTTAATATTTGGATATAATAACTTTTTCTTAGTGCAATCAGATATAAAAGTACTTTTCTAATTTGTGTGTCTGCATGAATAGACATGCTATTCTTCAGAAATTAAAATGTTCACAATGCAAAAGCTGTTTCCCTAAAGAAAAGGTAGAAGAAATGAATGGAGACAGATCCCCTATAAAGAGTTGAAGTTGTGCCAAAAGGAAATTGCATTTTCCAAAGCAGGTCGCGTTGTTGGGGAAAACACAAGACACCAGCTAAATAAATCAAAGTCCCATTTCAATGAGCCCGTCTGAACAAAACCGCATGCACTAGATTCATTACCTTGGAAGATGAGTCAAATCCATGGGGTTTCCCAAGGAGTTCAAATTTGATTTTCAGTTTTATCCTATTATTAATATGTTTGGTCAAACAGGGGCTCAAAATATCTGCTTGAAAAGGAGCCACAAATACATAGGCTATAGTTACCCAAGCCCATCACCACCTCCTCACCACCACCCCCTGCCAAAAATGTGTCCCAAATCAACATGAGAAAAATACACTGTTTTTGCCTAATTTATACATTTCATAGCAAATCATGTATAGGCAGATTGTCACATAGAATGAGCAAAATAGTTCCATAAAATTGGGTTAAATACTGCTGGAACTCTCTGTAGTAAAATAATAATGCAACTTCTCAGGGGCCTAATGTGCTTTTAAAGATTAGGTTACCAACTGAAAATCTGACTGTGAGAATGTTTCTCCTTAAGCCCAGTTAGGATCTGTCATAATATTCTAAGATCCTATGGCTTCCCTGTAGTAAACCAAGATAGGAAAACTGTCAAAAGTTTTCAGCAAATTGGAACCACCATTTCTACATCTAGCAATGCACAGCATTATAGGTTTCATAATGATTTGAATTTAAGTATGCAAATTGAAAGTCAATTATGTCCCACTTCTAGATCAAATCCTTATAATAATATATTGGTTTAATATAGGATTAGAACTTGTTATTCTTGAGATTTATGGAATGTGTAATATTATAGCCTCTCATGTAGTATAGAACAACCCATCTTTGAGGTAGTTCTATCTCAAAAATAGATTCTGGCTAGTACCTCACAGGACTGCAGATGTTTGAGCAATAAAATAGTATTTGCTAACTATTTACAACTGAACCCTTGGAATTTATATCATGTATTAGATAGGAAACATGTGGGAAAAAATCCCAGAGATAGCTCCCTCTTCAGAAAGCATGTAGTAATTTAAACTTTCTGCCTGTATATGGTCCCATAAAATTTATACAGGGAGAAATTAAATGTATAAAATGATTTATAGGAGGATTAAAAAAGCTTGCAAGTTTGGGATTTCATACATCTTCATGAAAACTGTTATAAATCTCTGTAACCTAAATTGCTTATCCTAGTTCTACAGAAGGAGCATAAACAGAGCAAGCAATTATTTGTAATAAACTTTTTCTTCAATATTGTGGCAATCCCATTTTCTTAACACACTTGTCATGACACATCTTGTGTCCTCAGAGTCAACAACTGCATTCTAGTTGCTCATGCTTTCTGTAGTTGAACAGACTCTGTCGTTAATGTGGGTAAATCAACATGGCCGTGATGTTGAGAGCAAATTATTAAGAATGAGATCTTAGCTATGCCTTTTGAGGGCTTACACATTTTTCATAAGCCGAACCTTGAAGTTTTTACTACCTATAGGGAAAGTTTTAAAATAACATTTTCTATTTACAGTCTTAAGAACACTTGCTAAATAAGTTCCAAATTCTGTAAAGCATTACAAGCAATTTGAGATATCAGTTGAACAGTGTCTTAATCATGAACCACTGCTGTAAATGTTCAGTTTGTGTCACTAAGAATAATAATTCATAATTTAATTTTTTTCAATTTAGATTTAAACACATTCAAATCATTAAAATAACATGAACTTTAATGCTGATATTCCAGCATTGTTGACTATCGTGCAACAAAAGTTAGAAAGAAGAGGAGTAAGCTAACCATACACATTTCTTTCAAGGAGAATTTTAGTGATTTTTAAGATAATGTAAGGACAGGGCACCTGGGTGGCTCAGTCATTTAAGCATCCCACTTCAGTTCAGGCCATGATCTTGTGGTTTGTGAATTCAAGCCCTGTGTCAGGTTCTCTGCCGACAACTCAGAGACCACTTCTGATCCTCTGTATCCCTCTCTCTGCCTCTCCCCCCTACTCATGCTCATTCTCTCTCAAAAACAAATAAACCAAAAAAAAAAAAAAAAGAGAGAGAAGAAGAAGAAAAAGAAAATGTGAGGACATATACATGTCACCTCTACAAAATAATTTATGTGTACCTGTTCTTTGCAATTCCCTTTATTTAAAAATAAATGCTAGTACTGTATGCAGATCTATGTAAAGATCATTGTATTAGTTTCCTGGGAAGAGGGAGGAAGCAGATGAGATTTAGATCTTGGAAAATACCTTGAAAATGGATAGAACGAAATAGGATCGTATTTCTTATTGAGATGTTGATTTCATGTCTTTGAAATTAAAAAAAAATAATACACTGGTCTTAATGATTTTTCCTATTACCACATCTTTCTCTTTTGAGTCAAGGAGCACTTCTCCATTATATAAAGTTACAAACTCCGGTGATTACTATGACCAAGGGCCAGGCCATTGAGGGAAAGTAGCAAATAGGAGAATAAAGGAATTGTCCACAGGAGATAGCTGCTTTTCTTTTTTTTTTTTTTTAATTTTTTAATGCTTATTTATTTCTGACAGAGAGAGAGAGAGAGAGACAGAGAATGAGCAGGGGAGGGGCAGAGAGAGAGAGGGAGACACGGAATCTGAAGCAGGCTGCAGGCTCTGAGCTATCAGCACAGAGCCTGATGCAGGGCTGGAACCCACAGACCTCGATATCATAACCTGAGCCTAAGTTGGCGCTCAACTGACTGAGCCACCCACGCACCCCGATAGCTGCTTTTCAAGACCTACTAGCTAATGCCATTTGGTAATGGAGGGCCATGTTTTCCAATATTCTGGAGAACCAAAAAGTCCAGATTTAAGCTGTATCTCATTGTTTTAAATATTGTCTCAGTTAAACCACAACAAAAGTCTATTGGCCTAACATATTTTTTAACTTGTATTTTTTAGTTTCTCAGTTGATGTCAACCTATTCAGGGCATAAAAGTGAAGTTTTCATGGCATCATGCATCATCATTATATTCTAATGAAATTTCTTTAGGTTGATAGCTGTGAGTATATTTGCACTCCTATGGAGTTGGCCCTGAATCTGAATGTTCTCTAACAACAAGCACTCACTGTGTATAGTGCATGGTTCTTAGCATTGTAAATAGAATAAAGAAAGAGAAGACTTAGTGTCTGATATTCAGGTTGAGAAGTTTAAAACAAATGTGAGCCACGAATCAAATAATTTATATACTCGATGATTATAAATTATACACTATATGTACAAGTACACAAAATGACTTTGAGATGTTTTTTTCCCTTGTCCCTATAAAGGGTTATTCATTCTTCATTGATATATTACTTTGGCTAATCAAAACATAAATATTCCGTAACCACCCAATAATATTTACTAAGTATCTGCTTTATGTGCTAGAGCAGTATATCTATATTTAACAAAACATTGAACCTTCTGCAATTCACAGAATGATGCAGAATAAAAGCACAGAGTTTGGAGTAAATGACGTGTGTTACTGTCTCAGATTGCTGTGTGATCTTGGGCAAATCTATTAATCTCTGAGCCATGGTAATCTAAGCTATTAAGTAAAGATCATAATCATTCTTTCCTAATACATGATAGTAGAGATGGATATTCTTTGTCAAATGTATAGAAGTATGAAAACATTCATTATTATCTTTAATCAATCACAAAACTGTAGAGGAAACAAACAAAAACATGAAGTACATGTGGCCATAGACTTTAAAAAGATCTCAGTCTAGTTGAAGAAGTACCTATAAATATTTGTGTCCAGCGTTTGATTTTTAAGTATAATTAGTTTTCTAATCTGTCACATATCATCATTTCAGCAGCTTTCTTTTAAAAAAATCTATCCATAATTCTGTTTTTTAATGTTTATTTATTTATTGAGAGAGAGAGAGCAGGGAAGGGGCAGAGTGAGAGGGAGAGAGAGCATCCCAAGCAGGCTCCATGCTGTCAGCACAAAGCCTGATGTGCAATTCAATCCTACAAATCACGAGACCATGACCTGAGCAAAAAACCAAGAGTGAGACGCTTAACCGACTGAACCACCCAGGTGCCCCTATCCATAATTCTTAAAATGACTCCCTCAATATTGACTAAACAATTCTGTGGGCCTTCACATTATCTAAGCTATTATCTAAATGTATTTATTGTAAATGACCATTTTTTACACTGGAGAGAAAAAAAATTAACCGAGTTTAATATAGGACATGATCCTTGGGCTTTTCCCTAATAGCTTTGTCTGACAAAGTTAATCAAGTGCTTAAAACACTGCTTTTATAGAACCATTTTAATCCATTTGTTCAGTGTATGGGTTCAGATGTACGAAACCTGTTTTTAAAAGTGACAATATACATAGTGCTACAACTCATTCAGATTCAGCAAGACGTCAACTCAAAACCATAACAATTCATACATCATTGGAGACAGTGTTACTGATTCCATATGGAGCTTAATAGGCCTACACTCTTAGCCCTGGAATCAACCAACATCCATCTTCTTGTGTTTACAGCTAAAAAGAAAAAAAAATAAATTAAATAAAGGTGTTTAGAAGCATTTTTCTTTCACCAAAAAGTAGAACAGAATAGAAATCGTGCATGACAAGTTTTGGTTCAACAAGAATTAAAATTGATATGTGATAAATCACTGCCGAATGGAACCTTCAATAGAAAGCAGTGAAGGATTAACTACCAGCTCTTGGCTTTGTATGTATAATTAGAGGAGGAGCCCACCCAAAGAGTAGATCTGGTAGTTGTCAAAGTCAGTAGCTACATGACACCAGACTATCTGTAGATGATGGATTGTGATTGCGTTTTTTACTTTTAATTCAGATATTTTGGCATCAGTCAGAGAGCAACAAAAAACGTTTTGAAAATACATCAAGTTCTTCAGGCTAGGATTTCCTGGGTGACTCAAATCAATATTAGCAAATTGTTCAACCTAGATGCCTCTCTGCTAAGTGAATGAAATTACTAGGTGAAATCATATGGTAGATTTTAGCTACTCCCATCTGAAGAAAGCAGCCTGGCCTGATTGAAAAGGAATAGCCTCTAAAATCACACACTCCTGGTTTGGGTTCCCAAAGCTTACATTTACCAGCGATAAAAGTGGGGATAAATAATCTCTCTGATCCTAAATTTCTTCAGCTCTGAAAGGAGGAAAATATATACTTTAGTAAGCTGTTTAGGATTAAAAAATTACATTTGGAAAAAAGAATTATCATTTTTATAGTACTGGCTATGTGGCAGGTGTTGTTTCTATTATTATTATTATTATTATTATTATTATTATTATTCCCAAATGGAGGCCATAATTAGAACTAGTTTCAAAATGCTCTGCATCCCAATGTACCACAATTATCACGAGGAGCTCAGGCTTTTCAGGTCACTCTTATCTTTATGGCTCTGCCTATGTATCTATTAAATTGACTCAAACTGCCACCAATCAGACCCTGGCAGTAAAAGTTCCACTGTGCCCTGTGGAACCCATGGTCTGTCATTAGCAAAATCCCCTATATCCTTAGTGTAATCAAAGTCTAATTTCATTGTTAATGTTTCACCGCTGATAGGTCTGACACCCCCGCCTTCCCCTTTTGCACCATATCTGACAAAACACTAGGAAAGCCTGGGCACTCCCATTGGCACCAGCACGGAAGCTCAAACTATGAAAATCTAAGCCCAGACTTGGGAACTGTCACCTGTGACGACCCCTTTCACAGGATATACAAATGCCATCTCTTCTCTCTTCACTTAGGCTGTTAAGGATCTGGGTGACTATTCTGTCTCCAGAAAGTTCCCATTGTATGAGCTATAAACTTTCATAACCTCTTGGTTCATGTGTGGTATAATTAGTCTTGGCATTCAAACAAATTTTAGGAGTGTGTGTGTGTGTGGGGGGGGGTTATAGGGGGAGTTGCTCCTATCTGCCCTGGAGGGGACCTCCACAGAATATTCAGTCTCTTCTTTTATCATTCCTTCATGTTTTTCCTCTAATTGAAACCCGCAACCGAGAACCCTGATCCTATACATCCCTCTCAAGTGATGGCTGTTGTTTACCTCTCGTGGGTCTTAGCAGAGGCAGAGTTTTGTCTCATATGCTTCTCATTGCCTCTTCCACACTGTCGTTCTTTATCTTTCCCCACTTTCTCCCCCAAAATGCTCCAGATCTTGTTGGACCAATGACTTCACACCAATTCTGCTGTCTTTTCTTAGAGCAGGTACAAATTGTGACTCCAGTCATTGTTACTTATCTGGCAAAGATTATATCGACTTGCTGATTTGTTCTCCCTACCACTATTTGCATCAACATTTTTTATTATTCTGACAATTCAAGAGATTATTACACCCCTCTCTTTCAATAGCACTTAGACTCACTCAGTTGCTCAGGTTAATAATTTTAGCATTATCTTGATTTCCCCTGAAACTCTCCATCAAACATCTATATCCAATCGACCAACAAATCTCCTCCACATTCCAAAGATAATTTACCAGGGATATGCCCCCACCTCCTCCACTTTATTCTCACCTAAGCAACCTACATTTGACTTGGACTTCTACAATAGCTTTTAAAGAGTTTATTTTGGTATTCTGAATAATAGTGCCAAAGATATCCATGTCCTAATTCCTAGAACATGTGAATGCTGCCTTATGTACCAAAAGAGGATTTGCAGATATTATTGAGTTAAGGATCTTAAGATGGGGAGAGTACCTTGAAATTTGGGTTTCTTACAAGAAATTTTCTTTACAAGAAATATTCTTACAAGAGGGAAGCAAGAAAGTCAAAGAAAGAAGTAGAAGACAGTGGAAGCAACAGTTGGGAACTGATGGGAGTAAAGATACCACAGGCCAAAGAATGCTGGTAGCCCCATGATATCAGCCCCATGAAACTGATTTTGAACTTCTGGTCTCTAGAACTGTGAGAGAATTAACTTTGTTCTTTTCAGATGCCAAGCTTGGGCAATTTTTACAGTGGCAATAGAAAACTAATATATTTACCATCTTCTGCTCTTGTGCCCTTACAATCTGTTGATGATACGGTATGCAGTGTGTTTCTTTCAAAATGCAGATGAAGTCATTTCATTTCCCTGCTCAAGATGCTTCAATGACTTCCTATTTCAGAATGAAATCCAATGTCTATACCATGACCTATAAAACCTCGATGGTTTGGTGCTGACCGCCTCTCTTTTATTAATTCATCCCCTTTTATGCCAAGTTACCCATGCTGGACTCCATGCTCTTCTTAGGACACATAAAATGTGCTCCTGCCTCAGTCATTTTACCCTCATTTTATTCATATCTCAGCTCAAATGTCTTTTCTTTAGAGGGCACTTCTCTGACCTCTAACTCTCTAACCTTGGACTGGCTTTTTTTTTTTTTAACTCCCTCTTATATTTTAGCTTTAGTTGCCATTTTATCACCTATTAATTTGTTTTCTTCCTTTTCTTCTAGAATCTAAACTCTAGGATGACGTCAGGGACTCTTTTTTTCTTTTTAACACCTCTGAAGAAGTGCAGATATTCAGAAGAATATCTACATTAGAATAGATAATACATATTCATTATACAAATTACTTAAGCCCTTATAGTAACAATACTACTGTCTGCATTTTTATGTTACTAGCCCCTTATGGTATTCTTAGCACTGTTTAAATACCTTGCAAATTGAAGCACATGCAATCCTCATATCAACCCTATAAGGTAGGTACTATTTACTATTACGTAAATATTATAGATGAGGAAACTGAGAAACAGACAGGTTAAGTAAATTTCTCCAAATCATAAAGCTTGTAAGTGATCTTCCTCAAGAATCCATTTGTGTAAACAGTGGGCTATGCTGTGTCTTTAGCAGTTGTACCAAGCAAACTTACTAGCAAATCTTTTCTTTCTAGACATAATGCATTTTTTTCTATTTAAATATTTATTTCAAATGCCTTTTGATTTTTATTTTTTATATCTCTTTTATGTGAGTAATTTTAGATTCACAGGAGGTTGTAAAGAGAGTACAAAAGAGCCCCATACAAAAACAAACAAAAACAAAAACAAAAAAACTGACTTTCCTTCAGTGGTTACATATTACATAATTATAATGCACGAAAGTGACATTGGTACTACATGTGTATAAAGTTCTATGTCATGTGATCACCTGTAGATTATCCTGTAATCCACAAAACAATCAAGGTGCAAAATTAATCATCACTATCACTATGAAGATCCCTGTGCTAAGGCTTTATAATACCACCCCTCTTCCCACCATGCCTAATCCCTGGCCGCTACTAATCCATTTTACATCTCCTAATTTTGCTGTTTCAATATTATAATATAAATGATATTACGCATTATGTGACCTTTTGAGTTTGGCTTTAGCGCCTTGAGCCTAATGCCCTTGAGATCCATCCAAGCTGCTGTGTATCAGTGGTTCATTCCTTTTTATTGCTCAATTGTATTCCATATTTCAATGTAATTTATGATTATCTTTTTCTCAATATGAAGTAATAAAAGTCTAAGAATGAAACACATGATTAAATGCATATTTTAAAAGGTATAAGCAGATTTTTCTGCTAGAAAAAAAAATTTGTTCTTGTAACAGAGTCAAAATTCATAAAATTGTTACAAGCATTGTGGAGATAGATTAACTTCAAAATATATGACAGGTATAATTATTTTAGATAATTTTAGATTAATTTCAGATAAACCAAGTAAATTAATTTTCAGAAATGCATACATATTTAAAAATAAAATCATGATCTGTCATCTGTCATGAGACTATAAATTTGCATTTGTGGTTTTTACATGATCACTGGGTGCTTGCTAGAATGAGCACATGAAAACTGCCCAGCTGAGCCTAGATGCGTTATATGGCAGAAAAGAGCAAGTCATCTGCATATATGACAGATGGTCTAATGTCAGATACCTGTTTTTTGTTTGTTTTTCTTTGTTGTTTGGTGTTTTTGTTTTTGTTTGTTTTTCTGTTTGTTTTGTTTTGTTTTGTTTTGATGTTTAAGAAGCCTAAGCCATGTAGGCAAGGCAGGAAGCTTTGAAGTGTTGGGTGCTGGAGGTGGGTATAAATTGGAGAGGCAGTATGTTCAGAATAGTTTGATATAGTTTGTTTCTAGATTGGTCTTTGTGTCTGTGTCAGTTCCTGTGTTCAGAGAAGTCAGTATTGGGTATGGTCAATCTCTCCAGTCTGTTGTTTTGCTCAGTAGTTTGCATGCCCTATTTTAATATATTTGGAGTGGGATGGTGTCCAGGCCATGAGTTATCAGCTGCATGACGTTGTTGTGAACTTGGATGAAGACTTGCTTCTCCTTCTGGGACTTGGCTGGATAGTGGCCGCTAGCCAGGCTCCCACTGCCCCACTTCTGTCCCTTGAGCCTGGCTCTAAAAGTTTTCAAGATTCACCTCCAGTCTCAGAACCTTTTTTTCCTTGTAGCTGCCAAAGCTGTGGAATTGAAGAGCCCCTGCCACTAGAAGCTTAACAGATACAATTATTAATAAGCCCAAGTCTCCCTTTCCTCATTTGTAAAAAGAGGTCAGATATTTTACCTACTAGTTGGTGTGTTATCCACATTAAATGATCTTGAACGTGTGAAACATATAATCCTTTGGCATGCCAAATGCGTGCAAAACAGTGTTACTCTAAGACATTTTATATATCCTAAATATAGAATGCTTAAGTGAGTGTCCCTAAGATGCAGCTGGGAATATTTTTCACATGATCTTTAAAAACTTGCATTTTTATCAGCATAAGGATCACATGAAAATCATACAAAGAGGCACTGTGGAGAAACGGAAGGAAAACCACTCAGCCCAACTTTGGGGAATACATACTTAACCAAAGTCTTTGTATATATGGAGATTATTATATTGTTGTTGTTAGTTATGGCATAATATATTAAGAATGTAGAAGAGTTTTTCCATGGAGTTCTAGATCTCATTTAGATTCTTACTATCATTCTAGATTAGTCATTTTAAACTATAAATTTGAACATAATTCTTTTTTTTTTAATGTTTTATTTATTCTTGAGAGAGACAGAACATGAGTAGGGGAGGAGCAGAGCAAGAGAGGGCCAGAGAATTCGAAGCAGGCTCCTGGCTTCAAGCTGTCAACACAGAGCCCGACGTGGGGCTCGAACCCACAAGCCATGAGATCGTTACCTGAGCTGAAGTTGGATGCTCAACGAAGTAAGCCACCCAGGTGCCCCTGAACATAATTCTTAAGATACAATAGCAGATGGGAAGAGAACAAACAAAATAAAGCCATAGCAGCAGCAAAAAGAAGAGAGGCCCATGAATGTATTTCAACACTTAAAAAGACAAAAAGTTGATGGAAGCCTGGTAATATATTAAAAAATAGAATAAGATTAATGATATGCCTCCTAGAATCATGTGGTAGGGGGCTCCAATGAATGAGCTGTAGAAAGACTTCAGTCTTGGTGTCCACAGTGCAGGATAATGGAGTGAAAAAGGGGCTGGAAAAGAGGAAGGTTCATTGGAAAGCTGCCTATGAAACAGCTGCTTCAGGGCCTTCCTCTCCTATCCTTCACCATCCCTCCCCCTCCCCCTGATAGTTCCAGTAAGAGCTACCAGCATCCTGGTGTTTACTCCTAAGCAAAATCCAGAGACGTGACACTAAGCATATATAGATGACCATGGAGAACTGGGGTTCCCACTGTGGCATAGACATCGAAGAAAAAAACTCTCTTTATCTAGAATTTTGGAAGAAGATAGTGCAATGAGTGACTAGTTCTCCATCTGCTGAACTCATGCTAGTCATCAAATGCTGCCCATGTATATGGCATTTCCCCCACCTTCTTAATAAAGAGATATATTTATCAAGAGTACAGATCCAGGTACCCCACATTAGGGTTGTGTGGGATGATTCCAGCGTTAATAAAGTGTTCCGTATTCATATATGTGAATGGATATCAAAGCATCAGCAGCAGAATAAGTGAGAAAGACTATATAAACTATATAACACTTGACCCGGAAGGAAGGAAAGATTTTATAGTAAATAGAACACAACTAAAAGCTAAAATCCGAATTACTACCAACAAATGGAAGAATGCTAAGAAAACAGAAAACAACACCATGCAGATGGTCAAACAAATCCAAAAGCTAGTTTTTATAAATACTGATAAGCTAGACAAACTCTAAAAAGTTGGATCGAAAGAAACATAGACATGGCAAAAAAAATTAAATATACATACACTTTGAAAATGAAAAAGAACAGGTCTATCTCAATAAAAACTAGCAAATGAAAGGAAGCGAGGAAATGAAACGGTGCTAATATTTTCAGCTTACGTAGTAGGAAGCTAATATGATAACATTAAAAGTAAATGGAACATGAGGTAGAGGTTTGATTATATAAAACCATAGACAAACTAAATGAGCACGAGGAAGGAGAAAAATGTAGGTGGGATATCAAAATGTAGGTGGGATTATGTAGCAGGGGTTTTTATTCAAGTTGGGTAACAGTAGTATAAGTGAACACTTAGTTTTTTTTTTTAATTTTTATTTATTTATTTTGTTAATGTTTATTTGTTTTTGAGAGAGCACAAGCGGAGCAGAGAAGGGGCAGAAAGAGAGAGGGAGACACAGAAACCAAAGCAGGCCCCAGGCTCTGAGCTGTCAGCACAGAGCCTGATGCAGGGCCTGGACCCACAAACCGAGATCATGACTGAGCCGAAGTCAGAAGTTTAATCAACTAAGCTGCCCAGGCGCCCCAGCAAACACTTTAAAATTATTGCAATAACCATCAAAGATTAAAACAGAATGCAGGGTGGGAAAAGTAAGTGAGAGAACAGTATTCATATAAGTCTTTTGGTACTACTTTTTTTTTTTTTCACCCTGTGCCTTTAAATAATTTTGGAACTAAGGTAAAAATGCTGTCTAACCAAATAGAGTAAAAATAAGTCAAACTGGTTAGATTTAACATGGCTTGACAAAGTGCCTACTAATTTGACATTTATCTGACTGAGTTTGCCATTAAAGAGGCAAAATAATCACATTCATAGACTGTGTAGCCATAGCTCAAAGCTATGTCTTTATTGTACATTGTGTAGTCTAATGAATATTTCCTGGTGTTTAGATAATACTTTTTCTTGCATTTCATTTAAAACATGTTATTAAAAAAGAAATAGTCATTTATTGTAGAGACTAAAAACAAAGAAAACAATAATGAAAGTAACTTTTAATCCAAAGGCTGGTCCTTTTAAATGAATATTTTGCTTTAATATAACTACTTTCCTGAGAAAAAATTCTCAAGAGGGAATTTGACATTTTATAATATTCTGTGCATAAGCTCACATGCTATTTAAAGTAAAATTTGTAACATAGATGTAAGTTATTCCATATCCAAGTTTTCAGTTACTAAAGAACTTAATTTTGTGAGGGGTATGCAGTTTCAGAAGAGAGATTTTAACTACTGTAAGGGTTATAGGAAACCAAATGAGAAAAGAAGAGAAATATATATATATATATATATATATATATATATACATATTAATTAAATGCAAGTTATTTCTGTTTCAGACATACATGGTTTTATCTATTTATTTTTAAGTACAATTTCCTTTTTACTTCAAATATGAAAAATAAAGATTATGAAAGAATTGAAATTTAATCTAATTTTTGGAGTTCTTATTAATTCATATGCAAGTTTAAAGTGCCTGTGAACAATTACCTATAGCATTGGAAATGAAAACAAAATAACCATTAGTATTATGACATAATTTGCTAACAATGTTGATTGAGTTAGTATTTGCAATAGACCTCTTTGTCATTATAATCCCACCTTTATGATAATTTGCTATTTTTGACCATATCGCTTCTAGATCATCTAGATTTTTGTAATCCATAAAATTCTACAAATTATCAATTATATGACAAGCACAGTGCTGAATGCTAAAGATACAAATGTACATAAACATGGTGGGGTTTTTTACATGCTATGTTTTACAAAATCAATACATAAAAATCTGTTGTATCTCTTTACACTAATAGTGAACTACCAGAAAGATAATTTTAAAAAACAATGTCACTTACAATAGATCCAAAGAATAAGATACCTAAGGATAAATTAAACCAAGGAGGTGAAAGACCTATACTCTGAAAACTCTAAGACATTGATGAAAGAAACTGAAGAACACACAAATAAGTGGAAAGATATTCCATGCTCATGGAATTAATATTGTTAAAATGTCCATACAACATGAAGCAATAAACAGATTCAAAGCTATTACTATCAAAATTTCAATGGTATTTTTCACAACAATTAGAATGAACAATCCTGGAGCGCCCATGTGGCTCAGTTGGTTAAGCATCCAACTTTGGCCCAGGTCATGATCTCACAGTTTGTGAATTCGAGCCCTGCATATGTCTGTGTGCTGACAGCTCAGAACTTGGTGCCTGCTTCTAATTCTGTGTCTCCCTCTCTTTCTTCCCCTCCCTTGTTCATGCTCTGTCTGTCTCTCTCAAAAATTAATTTAAAATAAAATAATAAAATAATAAAAATAAGCATTCAAAAATTTTTAAAGAAAAAAATAAATAATCCTAAAATTTAAATGGAACCACACAAGATCCCAAATACAAAAGCAATCTTGTGAAAGAACAATGTTACATCCTGATTTCAAACTATATTACAAAACTATAATAATTAAAACAGCATGGTATTGTCATAAACACATAGGTCAATGGAATAGAATAGGAAGCCCAGAAATAAACCTACACCTATATGGTCAATTAATATATGATAAAGGGGAACAGACAGTCTTTTCAATAAATAGTATTGGAAAAATTGGACAGCCATATGCAAAAGAATGAAAGTGGACCACATATGATGGATGGTGTACCATACACAAAAATTAACTAACAATGGATTAAAGATTTGAATGTGAGAACTAAACCTGTAAAACTTCTAGAAGAAAACATAGGCAGTAAGCTCCTTGACATAGGCCTTGGTGATAGTTTTTTTTTTAATATGTCACCAAAAGCAAAAGTAGCAAAAGCAAAAGTAAATAAGTGGGACTACATCAAACTAAGGACTTCTGCACAGCAAAGGAAACCACCAAGAAAATGAAAAGGCAGCCTACTGAATGGGAGAAAATAGTTGCAAATAATATGTTTGCTAAGGGGTTAATATCCCAAAAATATAAAAAACTTATATATTGGGGCACCTGGGTAGCTCAGTTGGTTAAGTGTCCGACTCTTGATTTCAGCTCAGGTCGTGATCTCATGGTTTGTGAGTTCAAGCCCACATTGGGCTCTGTGCTGACAGCGTGGAGCCTGCTTGGGATTCTCTGTCTCTCCTGTTCTCTCTGCTTTTCCCTCACTTGCACATACTTATTCTCTCTGTCTCAGAATAAATAAATAAACTTAAAAAAAAAAGGACAACTTAATCACAAAAAAACCCAATCTGATCTAAAAAATGGGTAAAAGATTTTAAGAAAACATTTCCCCAAGACATACAGAGGGCCAATAGGTACATGAAAAGATGTTCAACATCATTAATCATTGGGGAAATGCAAATCAAAGCACAATGAGATGTCACCTAACATCTGTTAGAATGGCTCTTATCAAAAAGATAAGAAATAACAAGTGTTGGTAAGGATGCAAACAAAAAGTGGTGCAGCCAGTATGGAAAACAGTATGGAGTATACACAAAAAAAATAAAAATTAAACTACCATTCCACTTCTGGGTATTTATCCAAAGAAAATAAAAACATTCACTCAATAAGATACATGCACCCCCATGTTCATTGCAGTATTATTTATAATAGCCAAGTTAGGTAAATAATCTAAGTGTCCATCAATGGATGAATGAATATATCACAATGGAATATTACTCATTTATGAAAAAGAATTAAATATTGCCATTTGTGTCATGTCCAACATGGATGGACCTTGAAGGCATCAAAGGCATTATACTAAGTGAATTAAGTCAGAGAAAGATAAGCACCATATGACTTCTCTTATGTGCAGAACCTAAAACAAACAAAACCAAAACCAAAAAACAACAAGCTCATAAATACAGAAAACAGACTGATGGTTGTAAATAGGTGAATGGTGAAGGGTGGCAGAAGTGGGTAAATTGTTTTGTTTTGGTTTTGCTTATATAAATTGAATAATTATTTGAATTCCAAAGAAAAGGGGATGAGGGAGAAAAAGAAGGATGTTTGGCAATAAGTTATTTTGTTTGTTTCATTTTTTTGCTTTGGGAAAAGAAAAAATGTAAGAGAGTGTACACTTGAGGATAAAATGGAAAACGAGTTTGATTTGAATTAAGATCATTGCACCATAATGAGAAATCAAACAATGCAAATTAGAAATAGGACATTGCATTTCAAGAAAACATTTCCTCCCAGCTATTATAGCTGAATGTATAGTCTAATCTTACCTCTTCTCTGAAAGGAAAGACAACAAATGAGGAATGGGGAGAAAGAAAGAAATTAACTAGGAATGAAAAAGAAATCACAGTGGTGAGACTTATTTATCAGGGTCATATATTATTCGACTCAATTACTTGATTTATAATTAAAAATAGCCTTTAATATGTTGTGTGTGTTCTGTATATTCTCTTTGGAGTTTCATATTGGTCAGTGTTCTGCAGGGAACAGATTACACTTTAGAGAATTTTGTTTTAAGATTTTTTTTAAGTTATCTCTACATTCAACGTTGAACTTCTACTCACAACCCCAAGATCAGGAGTCATGTGCTGAACCAGCCAGGTGCCCCTCCACTTTAGATAATTTGAATAAAAGGATTTATTACAGCATGTCAGATGGCTTATAGACTTAAGATGATTGAATAAAAATCTGTAGGATGAGCTTCCAGAATCTACTCTCAAATCTATACTACAGAACCAGGCTGTCAAAGGAGCTGCTTCTGATAGGGAAGCTGGTTCTCAGATCAGGGGACATCCCTTGTTATGTATATAAATACAGGATGGCCTTAGTCTGAGTGCTAAATTAGCTGCAGTAACTAGTTCCAGGACAGAATCACTGTGCTCCACTCAGGAAACCTCATGTGCAAAATTGGGGATGCTGCCACTATAGCTTCAGGGTCCCAAATCATGCCACATTTTCTACTATCAAGGAGCCATTTTTGTAAATCAGCAAGCCTCAGAGACAGTGTTTGGCTCCAGAACCATACCATATTTACTATAATCCAAATTGATAAAACACATGCTCAATACCTGTTATCTGAATTGAAATGTCAAATCTCAACGATTGTATCTGATATGGGACCTGAACCAAACTTGGATCACCAGCCAAAAATGAATTGGAAACATTTTGGTTTTAGCCTTTTGCTCCCCATAGAAAAGGGAAGCCACACAGAAGAAAATCAGAATAGACAATCTGGCCAATCCCCACATTTGCATGAGACTTCCCTCTTACTTCCCTGCTCCACATTCATGTTTGAAAACTTCAAACTTTTTGTTTGTTTGTTACAGGGAAAATTACATGTTTGGCTCATCTTTGAGCACAGTCCCAAAATCTAGAATGTTTCTACTGTAAATGAGTACTTACAACAAATAAATAAAACCAAGATAAGCATACTGCTGAATGCTGAAGATATACATGTACATAAACATTATATTTTTAAAAAAAGCATGAATAGAAATTAATGTAGAAGTATCAAATGAAAATTTATATAGATTCCTAAGAAAGAGGATTTCCTGAAACCTAGTGCTCGAGGAAAGCTTATACAAGATGTTGGGATCTGGAGCCAAAACCGGGATTTAGGAGGGCATGCTAGGAAGAGAGACAGGTAAGTGAAACAAGGAGAAGGCAGATGTCACTTATTCATATTTGAACTAAAAATAATTTCAGGACTGTGCCTCTTGGATTTTTATGGAAATGTGAGTCACGTGGGCATGCAGTTTATCTGCAGGGTATTTTTCTCCCCATATCTGCAGGTTTGAATCAGTCAGTCTGGGGTGTGATCTGAGATATTGCCTGGGGAACAAACTCCCATGTGAGGCTGATACTGCTGTTCCAAGAACCACAACTGTTTTAGGCAAGGCTGATTCCACAGAGATTCAAAGCAAAGGCTTTGAGCTGTGTGCACATTTACCGAAGCAATAGAGAAGGTGCTGTGTAGGAAAATGATTCAGACGGAAGGCTGTGTTTACTCCCGGGTTCTCCAGCTTCCTGGTTGTTTGCATTAAACTTTCGTAACACCCAGGGAGCAGGTCCCACTTAAGTCCTAATTCTCCTTATTACTTACGCTCATGCTTTCCTTGGCTGTACCCCTCACTTTTCAAAACGCGATTATCCCAGTCTATGGGAAGCTGTGGGTAGTTTACATTATAAACATTTATTTTCCCTGCACTTACTAAAATAGGCATCACTCTCCTCAACTTCCAATGTTGTTGTTATTTTACCTGAGCAGGACACTTTGCCTTGTTGATTCAGACAGCTTTTCCTCCAGATATCTGATATTTTCAACCAATTTGTATGTTGCCCATAATCCAGAACTGAAAATACACAATCCAATATAGATGGTCACTTAGTTACATGTTCAACATCTTTGGTGGTGGATATTGCTCAATATGGAGATCTACCCACTGACTTCAGCAGTTCCGTCTTTGTTCCTAACAGAATGATTAGTAAATAATAGTATCTAAATGTTAGTAAATATTGTAAAATATTTTACATGTAGATTTCATTGTTCTGTATTCAAAAATTTATATTCAGTACCTCTGGTGTTAGAATGAAGAAATTTTTAATTTTTAATTAGCACCTGGGTCAGTATGACTTCATGTAAACCTCAACCTGGGAGTTACCTTTCCCTTGTGATATTAGAACATCCACACAGTTGAGGAGCATGAATGGAAACATCTGACAAATCCTCTACAGGTGGTGATTCTTGCAAATGAGATGTTATCAATGTGAACCAATTGGAAGAACTATAATTAAGATTCAAATCAATGATTCGACCATAAACTGGATGAGTTATCTTGTTATTAACAAATAAAGCAAGAAATTGACCTTCAAATTGGGTTCATTTTGGACTGTAAGGTAGAATGTCATTCAACTAAATGTCTGATCTTTTAGATGAAAGATAACTTTTCCCCAAAAGATATGAAAAAAATGTTATGTTAATTTCACATGTTCAGCAAGGGATAATGCCAATATGTCAAAATGTCTCTGGAATTGGAAAGTAACTAATATGTGCACTAGAAATATTGCGAATAAAAGATGATTGCTACTGGGAATTTGCAGGAAACTGAATCTTGAATAGTTCTTCCCTGTGCTAATGCTGCTCTCTAAAAAAAAAAAATTAAGAACAGAAGACAGGTCCTCCATGAGGTATTATGCTAAATTAAACTAATTAATCATTAGTTTTAGAAACACAAGATAAATCTCTTATTAGAGCAGTATTGGACATGGCAACTTTATATGACTGTGTATCAATCACCAATTCCTCTGTAAATGGCCATTACCCAGCTTAATGACCATTTACTCGATTTAAAATTATAATTAAGAATTTTCAAATATAGTTAATCTACAAATACATTTTATACATTATTACATCCAGTGATAAATTTCAAGTTTAAAAAAATATTAACATTTCATAAATGAGAAATAAATTAATGTCCTTATTCTGAGTATAGTGAAGAACTACATAAATAACTAATATAAGGTTTAAATAAAAAATAACATTTTTCTCCTTCTAAGTCTACTTCATAGATATGCTTTTCTTGTGTTGATTCCTACAGATCAATAATGTACAAATTCTAAAGTGATTATGAAATGTGTTTCATATTCCAGTTAGCCAAAAGTTGAGAAATTTAATGATGGGTGTTTGTTCATTTATTTATTTGCTGAATTTTAGAAAGAAATTATTTTAAAAATAATTTTAAAAATTCTTACTATGAAGAATATGAAATGAAGGATATACAGATGGCATTTAATCACTTTTTTATATTGAGAATGCTTAATAACTACGAAAGTCAAAATCCCCTGTTTGAATTTAAACACAATTATCAGAATATTCTATTTATTCATAATGTAGACTTGAGAAAATTACTGTCATTCTGAGGTAATGGGGCTTTGCAGAAAGGTGATCACCAGGGAAAGAATGGCTTGGTGTGTTTCAAGGGTAGCAAGTCAGGACAGCGGGACAGCAAAACAGTTAGAAATAAGAATAATAATACTACTAGCTAAATGCATTGCCATTATTATGCCTACCATATGGTAGAATGCTTCGTAAGATCTTGAGAATGATCTGTTCTCTGTAAATAATTCTTCAGCAGATTTTCCAACAACTCTATTATTATCTCATTTTGCAGACAGGAAAACTAGAGCTTAAAGACATTAACTTTGTTTTCAATTTAACTGCTAATCTGTGACAGAACCAAGTGTCAGTCAGCTCCAGATCTATCTGATACAGAAAGTTCGTGCTCTTAATTACTATGAAGAAATAGAGGGAGTTTGTGCATTTCAATTACTCTTGGTTATCCCTTAAATTTTTCATAACAACATAACACATTTGGCATCAGAATACCATTCTTCATTACTTATGGCCAGCAAGTTTTTCCTATCTGTGGGATTAGACCATTGTTTTTTGTGGGGGGTTCTTATTGGTCTTTATCTCGGATAGATTAGACGGTAGGTGGATAAATAGATATTTGAAAAGCAGAATCTAGACAGCAGGATGTTCACTTTCTGGAAGGCAAGCGCAAACTGAGGCAAACCCCAGAATCACAAATGTGGATCTTCCATCTCATGCTTACTCTGGGACTAAATGCTCATTAGATGCTTAATTAGAACTCCTCAGCACTACGTAAACAGTTTCTTTCTCTTTCCTATACTCCCAAGTTCATTTGTTCCACTGGCATACATTTTATGCACATATGAAGCACTTCTGCTGAGTGCTTTATTGGAAGCACAATAGAAAGCACTAGGAATAAGAGCATGGGAGAATTTCCTGCTGAGGCCCAAATCTAATTTGCCCAGTATTTGTTTGTAAAAAGTTCCATGAGACACTAATCACTTTCTATATTCTAAGCAGTGTCCTACGTACTGGTGATGTAGTCAGATGGTCCCTACTTTAAGGGAAACTTAGTTCAAGTGATACCCAGATAGAAAGATAACTTCACATTCAGTGTAGTAAAGACCACAATAGGAATCTATGCAGGGTTCTAAGCATAAAAAATAATCTCCTAATCCAGACAGAGGGAAAAGTATAACCTCCTAGAGTTGAGTCTCAACATGAAAAGTTACATTTCAGAAGATAAAGGATGAGATGCATGCACTTTCTGTTAGGACAAAGATGGTCCTGAAGTTCGGGTACTTGGAGGTTATACTGACTGCCCCTTAGAAAGGTACGTAGATTGAAACCAAAGATAGTATGGATATATGGAAGATAGTGATAGATTCTGATTTAAAAAGTGATTTAAAATATTGCTAAGCTAGACATAAAGTATATAATAATATTTTTTAAAGTGCTACATTTATCTTCTGAGGCTTCTGGGTTGGTGAGCACATTGAAGCCCTGGGAGAGTGATGTACCCAGAGAGAGCTTGGAAGTCCTATGCCTCTCCCTGCACCCCCCCATACTTATCCTATATATCTCTTCCATTTGGCTGTTCTTAAATAGTGTCCCTTATAATAAACCAGTAAAAGTAATTGTTTAAAAAGAATCTCCCTATGTTATAATCATGTGAAAGTGCTGCTTATTGAATTTATCAGGATAGTCTCAATCTACATGCAGAAGCAGCAATAATCCTGTTTGTTGGCTTTTATTCCTGCATTTATTTGATCACATGTGTCATTGCCTGACTCATAGCAAAGGTATTGTGATGCTTGGGAATGACTTAGAGTTTTATCTATTTCCGAAGAGATCATCTCTCCAAACACCACAAAGAATGCTATTATCTTAATAAAATTCCCCCATTAGAGGGTTCAGGTTCATTGGGATGATAAAGTGGCAACAAGGATTAGCATTTCAAGGAGAAGCATTACATTTTCATGACAACCATGCTCCCATGTGTTTCAAAAGAATGGAAGGTGGTCCCCAAACAAGGAACTGTTAGACAGGAGCCAGGCTTTCAATTTGACTGATTGGATATGGTAATTTTCTGCCTATTTTTGGATGAGATATTTTAAAGTAAAGTTCTATGATTGTAACAGCAAACTTCCTTTTATATATTATTCTATTGGTCTTCTACTCCATGAGTACTTTTTGTTGTATTGTGTGGGTGGTAAACTCTCTCCCAGGACATTAACTCTTATACTGAGACGATTCACTGCTGAATAACTTATTCTCAAGGAGTATAGCTCTAGCCCTGGCAAATAGGGGAAAAAAGAAAAACATAGCGACGGAAAGCCTTCTATTATTAAGGTATCAATGGGAGGAAAGTCTTGGCAAAAAAAAGCAACATTTCCAAAAAATGTGCTACAAAAACACAAGACTAGCTTATGCTAAATCACAAAATTGCCTCAGTGGGTCCTGACCAGGAAAACAAATGGAAATATAGATTGCTTCTTGGCAGGAAGTACATAATTTATCAAGTTACTTAGCTGTCTTTGTTCTACTTAAATGGTACCAAACTAGGCAACTGTTTGTTTGTTTGTTTGTTTAATGATGAAGTTCTATCGATGTTTTGGCCTTCCTTCTCTTGTCTTCTCTTCTTCCTCTACTCCGTCCAACCCTATTTTCCCTGTAGCTGAAATGGCACTAGTTTTCTGCCATAAATTTAGCCAGTGGGCACCACTGTGGACTTAAGAAGGCTTCTAATTCCAATTAAGAATGCAGTCAGTCAGTAAGCAGTTTCGTTCCTCCCGAAGTGCCAGCTTCCGTCTCCACTGAGGCCAAAGATCTTACAGATAGAATAGTCTCTTCTCTCAGTGCCTTTATAGACTCATGAGGCAGCCCTTCTTTATCTAGACCAGTGCTAGCGGATGGAAATACAGTGCAAGTCACATAGAAAATTTAAAATTTTCTAGTTTCATATGACAAAGTAAAAAGGCAAAGGTGGATTTAAATTTAATAATACATTTTATTTAACCCACTCAATCCAAAATATCATTTCAACAGGTGATCATTATGCAAATTACTAATGAGATGATTTGCAATTTTTTTTCCTTTTAACTAACTCTTGCAACACATCTCAATTCAGACTAGCCACATTTTAAGTGCTCAAAGGCACGTGTGGCTAAAGACTACTGTACTATGTAAAAGAGGTTCAGAGGATTGTAGTATTCTTGGAGAAGTGTTCACACAAATTTAACAAATGCATAAAATCCCATGTCTTAGAATTATTTTCCACAAAAGTATAGAATTTGAGAAAACGGCATATGTATCAGATGTATTTGCAAACTTGTATGTATAGAAATATGTATCAAAAGGTGGTGGTATCATTTACTTCAGTAAGAGAAAGGAAACACAACAAAGCAAAACAAAACAAACAAACAAAAGAACAAACAATAAGTCAAACAAAAAACTATATCCAAAATGTCATTTATTTAAAGAATATTTCTTATAAAGCAACAAATGGAAGTGTATATTATGAGGATTTGACTTTTTCTCTCAGAATATGTTAATTACTGATGAATTATAAATAACACATTTTTAGGTTAATGATTACAAGGCCATGTGTGCTATTAAAAAAATAATAATAATCCTTCCTAACCTTAAATCTTTATTCTCAGCCTCTCTGGATTCTTAACTCTTCTGCCACCAGTACTTGTATTATTTCTATTTTTTCTCAAGCAACAGTGTGGGCCCAGAAGATAAGGAAGACAAATTTGTAATTAAATCTTCTGTGAAATGGATAGCTACATCTGTGACAGAGAGAGAGAGAATGGGAGAGGGAGAAATATTTGCACAGAGTTGTTCATGGTAGTCAAAATAGATATTTTGTTTGCATTAGAATTCTCTGGTAATTACTTTTTAAATGCTTGTAATTGTTTTAAAGCTGTTCTGCCACTCACTCATGGAGAGAGCCTTTAATAACTGCACAGGATGCAAGAAGCATTAGAGAACACCCAGAACTGGCTTACGACATGTTTTTTTAACATAAATTCGAAGGCCATTTCTATAAGACTCTGAAACAACTAATCTGTCACTCCCACTGACCAGCCAAGTCAGCGGAGGGGGAAAAGTCAGTTAAATTGATTGTTTGACTGAATGGAGTGAACATTCATGGGCGTAATTATGGCTTCAGCTGGAATGTGACTGACAGTATTCATAGGACAGAGGCGATAAGTAAAGTGGAAAAAAGAATCAATTAGATGGATAGTTCAGATGCGTAAATGCTTTTATCCAAACTATTTGGATAACTGGGTTAGTGTTCTCACTCAGTTTTGTATATGAAGACCCAGCCTCCTGTTAGAAGTCAGGGAGAAGGTAGCCAGGGATCCATGAACCTCAGTGGAATAGGAGCCAAAAGTCAACAAAAGAGCAGAAATGAAAACACACCAGCACAGAGAATAAACAGCAAGCAGAATAGACCAGAATAGCTTAAAATTGAAGAAAAGGTCGATGGGATTGAGGTTATTGGTAGAAAAATAACATACCTTTTCTTGCAAGTTTTCTCTGCCTCCTGGCTCTTGCTCATGTTATTTCCTTTTTTATCTAGACTGTCCATAAAGATGTACAAGGCAAACAATTCAGATGTAACCTTCAAACCAACAATTTATACTAGCATGATTAACATTTGCCAAGGTTTTAGTTTTATTTTAACAAGCTCTGTTAAAAACAATCCTAGAGAGTAATTTGATCAATGTTAACATGTAGATATTTTTCTGCCTACCTACCGTTCTCCTCAATGTATATGTCGTATGATAAAGCAACCACTTCAGAGATGCTTTATTTAAGAGAAGAGAAGAGAAGTCCACTTTAAATAAATTGACTCTCAGTTTGGGTTGTTTTTTCAAAATATTCCTTTTAGGAACCATGTGCCTGACACCACCCCTCAAACCCTAATTTCCCTCATGCAGTTAATTATATGGTTTAATTATAATTCAATTAATATATGGTTTAAATATAACCAAACATAGTTTGTTGTTAATTTTAGGATCGTAACAGATGAATGTAGGTTGCAGAGCTCATTCTACCACTAACTAGTTGTGTGACCTTGGGTAGATTTTTTTTCAATCTTTGTATACTTCAGTTTCTTTATTTGCAAAATGGAGGAAATATCCACAATATAAAGCTGATATGAAAAGGACAGCTTCAATTACGTGGCTTTTTACTACTTATCAGTGCTCACGTGGACTTCATTACACTCTCTCCAGAGCTATGATTGATTTTTTATTATGTGTCCCATATTCCCTGCAAATAAGCTTTCTTAAGGCAGAGACTACCTCTCAATGGTCTGTACTATGTGCATTGTACCTAGTAAAATTCCATTGCATAGATGTTCCCTTTGCTTGGAATTGCTTTCCTTTGCTTTGCTTGTTAAAAAACCCTTTTCCTCATTCAAAAATCCCCTTTAGCTCCTTTTCTATGAAAGCCTTATGATTCCCTCAGCAACTGATGCACTCCTTGCGCTATTCCTTTCTTGCACCTTGTCTATACACCCTTGGCATCCACCAACCCATGTGTTTTACAGGCCTACTTGTCCCACGGAGAATGCACTAAGCCTTTTAAAGCTGTTTTAAAATATTTTAGTGTAATTACTAGCTAACAGTTACATAGTGCTTCTAAGTACCAAGTCTTCTTCTAACTTCTTAATATACATTAAATTATTTACTCCTAATACAACTCTGGGATATAAGTACTATTACCATCCCCATTATAGAAATGACAGAACTGAAGATCAGAAAGTTTAAGTAACCTGCCCAAGACCACACTGAATTTATGAAGCTCATGTCCATAGTTTGGATCAGGAGGCGTTGCTTCTCATCTCCTCAATATAATGTGTTCTATTTTTAAATTTCTTTTTATAATAGATTATGGTCAAAACAATTAATTAAAACAAGGAGATATGGGGGCACCAGTGTGGCTCAGTCAGTTAAGTGTCCGATTTTGGCTCAGGTCACGATCTCGCGGTTCGTGGGTTCGAGCCCCACCTCGGGCTCTGTGCTGACAACTTCAGAGCCTGGAGCTTGGTTCAGATTCTGTGTCTGCCTCTCCCTGCTCCTTTCTAACTCAAGCTCTGTCTCCCCCCCCCAAAGTAAATAAACATTAAAACAATTTAAAAAAACGAGGAGTTATGAGTTCACAGGCACAACCAGCTGAAGACAACACTGTCCTGATGTGAGAAAGTCCAATAAAATATGCTCATGGTGTGGCTGAAGAGGATTTAAAATATTCTCAGCATGTGGTTGAGGCAGGAGTTAAAGACTCAACAGTTTTCATTGTTCCTTGCCAAACTTGAGGTGGCCTATACAAGAGGCCATCATTATTTCTCTGTTGCTTACCAAAATTAGATCTGACAAATGGAGTAGCTCAAGAATATCAAGTTAAGGGAAGCCAGCAGGCAACAGTGATAGACACAGAGGAAATCTGACTTGTTTCATATATTGGATCTGAATCTCCAGTGATTTCTGTTGTGTGTATGTGTGCATGTGTGCATATGTTTTGATATACAGAAGTTCTTCTCTTCTGCCTGGAGATCTAAAAGAAGAATCATTTTGTCAGGGACTATTAATCGATTAATGTGTGTTTTTGCCCTAAAGAATTTTACAGTATAACTAGGGACAGAAGATGAAATCATATGAATCAGTTGGAAAACAAACCAAACCTATAGCTAACTTGTAAAGTCTGATTGCAAACACAAAAGATCAGGGGCCCTGGGTGGCTGTTGTTTGAGCGTCTGACTTTAGCTCAGGTCATGATCTCATGGTTCCAGAGTTCGAACCCCGCATCGGGCTCTGTGCTGACAGCTCAGAGCCTGGAGCCTGCTTCGGATTCCGTGTCTCCCTCTCTTGCTGCTCCTGTCCGACTCAAGCTCTCTCTCTCTCTCTCTCAAAAACAAATAAACATTTCAAAAGATTAAAAAATGTACAAACACAAAAGATCAGAAATAAGAAGAGTCTTCACGGAGGAGAGAGTCTTAAAGTGTTCCTTAAGGTTCTGTCATGTTGGGTCAGGGAGAGAGGACAGGAAGAAGAAAATAAGTGGCAAGCTTGCTTGACATGTTTCAGAAAGGAAGGAAAAAACACTCAGGAAGGCAGAATTCTGTATTTGAGGGCTACAGGTATTTGAGTCTGTGTTTGACAGTTAGTCAGTAGCCAGGCTGTTTCCAGGACATATTTCACAGATGTTTCTCAGAGAGAGTTGCAAAAAGGTTGTCTATCACCATTGACACTAATTATAATAACAATTCTTCGTAAGGCCAGTATTTTGAACATAGTCACTACATATGTATTTTACTTCCATCATTTTGAAACACTACCATATTTTCTTTCTCTTCAGCTAGGATTTTTTAAAACAGATATTAAATAAGCACAGATGGTGCAGGCAGGTTCTTTAGTGCTTGTTAACTACATGGCAATTTCTAAATCTTCTCACAATCCAGGCAGAGAAGGAAGAGGAGGAAATAGTTGATCAATAGTGACATACCTTTACAGAGAGCTAAACAAGGGAAAAATGGGCCTAAATTGTACTAAGACATTTGTGCTAGACATACAAAGGGATTTCTTCATGGCCAGGAAAATTAGACACTAAAATAGGTTATCAGTACAGCTAGTGGAATCTCTATTCTGGAAAAATCAACACACATTGAATAGACCACTTGCTCCAAGAAGTTGGTTCACTGACTTGCCTGGCTCAGATAGCAGACCTCTTAGAATCCAAGCTTCTGTGGAATGACTACATTCTGCACTTTGGGTGAGAGAATGTGTACCCTTATACTTATTATAGGTTCTCAAACATTCTGATTTTAAGTGGCAAGATCCATGGTTGATTGTTTCTTTCTGAAAAAAGCTAATTCTCATATAAACATATTGGTAGATATAGATATATTGATATTTTAAATGCACAAATTGAATATAACATAATAAATATGAAGTCATTTAAATCACTTATCATAAGTGTAATTTCTGAGACTTTGACCTTTGATTTATGTTTGAATTGATTGAATAAGTATTTAACACCTACGAAGCTCTCAGGCTGGGGAAAGACTAGTTGATAAACAAAATAGGACACATATCCTCTTTAAAAAATATTTTAGATAAATCCACATAGTGCCTGACATATGTGCAGATCAAAATGTTTAAATGTAAATAATTATCAGTTGATTCAACCCAACACAACACAACAGAGGGGAAATAAGATAAACACACCCAGAACATTTAAATCATGATAGAAGAGAGCATGTGAGTAAGTGTTGTGTTTAGTATTAGAGACAAGAGTGCTCAGAAGTTCAGAGAAGAAAAAGATCAATGTAGCCTGCAGTAGTCTAGGTAATAAATGCTTATCGATCTGACTCAATGTTTGACTCAATTTGACTCAAATTGTTTGGCCAGTTCTGTTGAGACAAATCTCTCTTTCCTCTTTGGGGCCTATCTCTCCCTGCTCAAATGTCATCTAGATACCAAAGTGAGTAATAACATGGCACTTGATTCAGTGAATCCTTCAACAAAATATTTCATAGCAGACACTTGTGCTAAAAACCTGGAGGAATATGCAAACCAGGTCTGGTCTCTGCCCTTGAAGAGCTTACAATTCTGTTGATTAAATGAGACTGAACACATAGAATGAAGTAAAGCAGCAAGTAAATACAATTGAGCAGTGTGATTCAGAGAGTGACTCTAGAGTTTAGTGAGGAGAGAAATCACTGGGAACTAATGTGATCACGGAAGGCTTCCCAGAAGTCTGTCCTTGGAGAATGGACATACTGTTAATTGATAAAGCATGGGCAGCTCTGCACTTGATAACTGCACGACCACAAATGTGACCATAAACCTCTTCTTGAAATCAGTTGCACTTTTTCAAACTCTATCTCTGAAAAAGGTTGGTGTAGTTGTGCTATTTTTTCCCTATGCAAATTTCCATTCAATATTCATTGATCCAGCTGTGCTGCAATAAAATTCAGTCTAAGTTCGGTCACACTTTTTAGTGAACTTAATTTTTTACAGTACTCTGTGACCATAAAAGTTCAGGTTCCAGAGAATTAGTCTTTGATGGTATTTTAAGAAGCAATTGTATAGGATTCTGAATAAAGGTTTGTAGTCAGTAATGAAGGAGAAGTACATTAGGAATTATCAAAAACCAGTTATGAAGCTACAAAGGAAAATTTGAAACTGATTAGATCAGGGGTCATGCATCCACTGGTACATATTCAGGGCTCCAGGTTGATACTAAGGACCTGGATAAATTGTTAGCAACTGCTATTTCAAAAGGATTCCATAATTACCTATGTCTCACTGAGGTTACTCAGGACTCCACTGAAACTTAAATATTCTATTACATGATGGAACAGAACCCCATTTTTTTAAAAAAGCTATCAAATCAAGAAGAAATTCAAAGATCAGAAAGTTGGTGGGAGGTAAGACATGTTCTCTAGTCAGAAATCCTATTCAATGCAGGTCATGTTGCCCAAGAGAGTGCCAGCTTCCCAAGGGACTTCCATTTACCTTGGTTTCAAGCACAGTTCTTTAATTCAGTTACATTTCAATTAGTAAGCTTGTATATCTTGATTACTTTCAATTTTATTTTTTCAGTTTGCCTCTTCTTCTCTACCATCTCCATGTTCTTTCCAAATATGCAAATGTCTTTGTAAACACATGTTATTCTCAAGCTACTTAGGAACTATTATTAGGACAAGGGCCCAAATAATGAATTTATATTTGCATCTAAATCAAGGAAATAATCTTCCTTTTTTAAATCATAGTACGAAACAGTCACACCGAGGTGTATGCATATTGTTTATTAGATATTCTTGCATATTTTAAGTTAGTGCACGGCTTCATTAATGTTTCTAAGACAAGATAAAGTTAGCTTCCCGTTCATTACAAAGTAGATACAATTTAAAAATACAGAATTTTGGGGCGCCTAGGTGACTCAGTGGGTTAAGCTTCTGGCTCTTGATTTCGGCTCAGGTCATGATCTCACGACAGTTCACGAGTTCAAGCCCTGCATTGGGCTCTGTGCTGACAAGCTCGGAGCCTACTTGGAATTTTCCCTCTCCCCCTTTCTCTGACCCTCCCTGATATCTCTCTCACTCTTTCTCTCTCTCAAAAATAATAAACATCTAATAAATAAATAAATGAATAAATAAATGAATGAATGAATGAATGAATGAATAAATAAATAAATAAATAAATAAATAAATAAATAAATAAGGGGCGCCTGGGTGGCTCAGTCGGTTGAGCGTCCGACTTTGGCTTGGGTCATGATCTCGCAGTCTGTGAGTTTGAGCCCTGCATCAGGCTTGGTGCTGACAGCTCAGAGCCTGGAGCCTGCTTCGGATTCTGTGTCTCCCTCTCTCTCTCTGACCCTCCTCTGCTCATGCTCTGTCTCTCTCTGTGTCAAAAATAAATAAACGTAACAACAAATTTTTTTAAATAAATAAAATAAAAATACAGAACTTTATTAAAGAGGAAGACTATGAAGATTATTCCAGTTTTTAAGGTAAAAGAAAAAAAATACATTCTAAAAATGGTGTAGGTCCAACATCATTAATATATCCCCAAGTATATACTTAAAGGGCCTCAGCACTGGATGTAAAAGCACAGACTCGCAGCCAGCCTGCCCTAAGTTGTATCCAGGTGCTTACTAGCTGTGCCTTGTGCCTGTTATTTCACGTCTGTGAAGTTTTGTCTTTTTATCCATAAAATGGGCTTAGCGACTGTATGACCTATTTTATATAGTGATTACCTTTTGATTTTGAGATAGTTGGCTTTCAATGAATAAAGATGGGTGTTACAATATAGTTTTTATCTAACAGCGTCCCTTGGAACCGAGCCTATGAAAGACTAGGTAATTACAAACACTGTGCAATTGCCTAGTGCTTTAAATCTTTTTCCTAAGGATCTTGTTTGTTTTTCCACATGAAAAAAAGTATAAAAAAATAATAAAATGCACAACATTTGCTTACTTCTACTGTTGTGATGTAGTTGTAATTGTAAATGTAATGTAGTTGTATATTATTTCCTTTATATTTCATAGGTAATATTAAATGAGATGATACATGGGATAACACAGTTCTAATTGCTTCCTAAGTACATATTCAGTATAATAATAGTTGCCTCACTCCTTTTCTGATGGAAGTAAAAGCCCAGAGCTCATACAGAAAGTACTTCATAAAGCACTTTGTCCTGTGTAGAGAAAGAGTATCTTGTCCCCATTTGGGGTCTTGTAGACATTCTAAGGTCATAGACAGATAGCAAGTTAATTTTTTAATTAAAACAATTATCAGTCTAATTCTCTTCTATTAAAAAAAAAAACAATGCCCGGTATGATCATTTTCCACAGGAAACCCCAAACTGAATTAGAAACCAGTACCCTGTACATTCAGTTATCTTATTATTTTTCCATTTTGCAGGGGAAGACTGTGGTCCAGAGAGTTAGAGGGACCCCAGAAAAGATGAAAGTTAGTGTCATGAAGCATACTTCCCTTCATGAATTTTGTTTATTCACTATTCCAGTTAATTTTTGAGAAATCAAAATAATTAGAACTCTTCAAAATGTACTGTATATCTGTAGGTGTAGAATCCCTGTACCTTTGGGAATATAAGCAACAAATAAATGACCCAGAACTCAGTAACTCAAGAAAATTCTCAATATTTCCATTGATAAATGAAATCAAATGTTGTCTAAGAATGTATCCTTACTGTTACCAGCAACAAGCATAAACACTTATTGGGTACTGATAATACGAGGAAAATTATTTTTGATTGACAGTCATCTTTTTAATGTGTTTACTACTCCAAGATATTGATCACATCTCTAGATACACCTGTGATTATAGGATGTGTTACACTTGTGCCTTCTCTTCTCAGAATGTAGTCTGAATTCCTGATTCTTGAATGAATTCATACCTTCACTGTACGATTTACATTCTTTGATGCTTCACCCTATACTAGGCGCAGTGTCATTTTTAAAAATGTTTAATCATTCAAGTCAGAACCTTTAAAACCCTATTTCAGCAAAGTTATTTCACAGAATAAATTTGCTCACTGCTATCTACCAGCGAGTGTTTGCCAGTAATATCACTGCTTATCAAGTTAGTGCCTAAACTTTCATATCAGCGCACCAACATCTGATAGCAGGTAATGACGTGATGACCTTTTTCTGCTAAGATTTCCTGAGGCTTCTTGCTAAAATAAACTGTAGCCTCGAATACACCTTTCCTTTAGGCAAAAAGAAACGTAGAAACAGATTTAAGTCTTTGGAGACACGAAAGAGAAAATAACTTGAAAATAGAGGTCAAAGAATGGATGAAATATCATGAGAAATACCTGACAGGATCGCCAAAGATGAAGTCGACCTGTGATTCTTTAAGACCTGACCCCTGGTTGGATAGATTTTTGAAGCTTGGGGTATGTCTAACACAGCGATGAAAAGTTGAGGGACCATTTTCCAAACAATGTCTCTCACGAGATTTTACTGCAAAGCTGAAATTTAGAATTGCATGCTGTTACTGTACTGAGCTATTGCTCAAATTCTGTGCACACACAAAAAGGGGAAGATGTAGAATTAACTATGTGCCCTGTGCATTCTACACAAATTTATGACTAAACGGTAGTTCTCAAAATTTAGCATGTCTGCGAATCAGAGGACTTGTTAAAATGCACGTTTCTGAGTTTCACTCCAAGATTCTCTGATTCAGTAGGTCTGGAGCAAACAAAGAGTCTGACCGTCTAACAAATTCACAGGTGATGTCGGTCCTGCTGGTTCTGGGACAACATTTTGAGAACTACCAATGTACAGTGACAAAGAGATTTCATGAGAAATTGACTTCAGCCATAAGGCAGGAATCAATTTGGAAAGTTTGGAAAGATTATTTCTTCTGAAGCTGGAAAACCCTGGATAGATACCTGGTTTCATGTTTTAATGACCCTGGCCTCAAAGAGCTAAAATTATCTCACTGCAAATTAATATTGTAGTATCTAACATCACGGCTATTGTTGTTAGCATTAAGAAAATATTGCATGCAAAGTACATAGCACTTAATACGTAGTACTTATGATTAACGTTGATGGTTGTGATGATACTATTTTTATATGACACCTATGCATTAATCAGTTTTAAAGATAGGTGGCTATAGTAAATTTACCAAGGATAACTGTGCCCTTTGCTATAGTAGCTGGGAAGAACAGATGCCCTTCACTGGCTGTTACCTGTCCTCCCCACCGTGGGCTGTTGCCTTTTAAATTTTGGCAACCCTCCAGCACTGCCAGACTAGAGTACCATCCGGTCACAAGGAAATCTTGTCTCTTCTTGCTTTTACTAAAAGTCCAGGTCTGAGTTCCATTACATTATTAATAACAAACCTCTCCCTTCATGCCAGCATCCTGGACCTTCCTGACACAGACATTTGTTCCCATATGACTGTGAATATATTCTACTATGAACCATCTCCTGTTCTCTCCTCTCTTCCCACACCCTGACTCCCATGTCCTATGGGAGTCAGGGTCTGTGATTCACAGATTTCTCCATCCCCCTCTTTTCCAAAAACCTCTTTTCTAGTTAACAGGGCCATGTCCTGAGGTTCCAGGTCCTCCTGCTTTTTGTTCCTTTCCATACTCACTTAACGCACCTCACTTTAGCACCTTAGGCTAACGGGTTTTATGCCCCCTCCCCAGTTTTTACACCTAAATAAATTCTCCTCCCATTTCACCAATTTTAGGTTCGGGGTTTTTTTTTTTGTTGTTTTTTTTTTTAACATATCATCAGATTTTTACCAGTGTTACCTCTCTCTGTTTTTGTTATGTCTGTCTCCTCTCCCTTGTTCACTTGGATAAATGTCTTCTTTCCCACACAATCATGCCATCAGTTTTAGAAACTTCAACACTGAAGCAAATGATCTAACAAGTAGATCTCTTGACCTCCTTAGAAAGGATTGTTCCCTCAACTGCAACCCAGTCACCAGCTCACAGCATTGCAACCTGGATTTTGTCATCATCAACAATGGCACCACATGCAGAGAGCTTTTTTTCCCAAATATAAACTATCCTCTGATCATCCCTTCTCCTCTGTTCTCTTCATCCACTCTTCCTTCTATCTAGCACTGAAGTTCTCTAAAAAATAGATTTTATAAAAAGTGCTAAAGCTTTCTGAAGATAGAGCCTATTTCGTTAATGCTCTCGAAAGCATCTATGGCAGGGATTTTCAGAGAAAAAAGCTCAATTAACATGCAATGATCCGACTTTACACAGCTCTTCTCAGTATTTGATGGAAGAGGATTGGAAGCCAGAAAACTTGTTTATCTTTTCAACTACAGAAATCAGGAAATTAGATAGTTTTGTTTCTGGCTCTATGTCTCTGTAAAAGGAAGCTGGCCAATTTTAGAATTTCTAGGAGAAAACAAGCAAGATAAATACCATCAACTAACTTTTCTCCCCACTCCTTCATCCCACCTCACCCCACCCCCAACCACCTACACACACACACACACACACACACACACACACACACACACACAATGCACAATGATAGGCTCTGGTTGAGTTCGACTAGGAATATCCAACACCAATATTTTAGTGTCTTGAATCTCCACAATTTGCTGTTTTAGACAAAGTCCAGAAACCTGAGTGATGGATATGATGGGCACCTTTTCCTCATGGGCATGAGGAGCATGTTTTAACTCAGCAAATAGCTCTTTAAAGCATATAATTATTTAATCTCAGTGACTTAATTGATCCAATTCCAGACATGGAAATGAGTTTCAGGGCCCATAGTGGAAGAGGATTCTTTACTTGCTGCTTGTGCCAAGTACAAGACCCACGGCCATGTGCCAGAGTATGTGGTCACAAAGATTTCCCAGAGGGAATTACAATGAGCTTTTCTTTGTTTCAGCCATGTGGTTCAAATCACACCACATGGTGAATGGCCAAAGAAAAGATCAGCACCTTTTCTGGGGTTAATGTGGAGGGGCACTTTGGAGCAGTTCCAGAAGGGTAATAAATGGCTATATCATGGCCTCCCTTATTACTACCTAACCCCTTTCTACTTTGTGGCAAGAAAACAAACAAGAACAAAAGATGAAGACTACAGAAAACTACCTTGAACTGACAGTTTAGGAACACTAACATTTTGAAGCTGTCTAGTTTCCTCAGGAAAGACTGTTGGAAAAGAAAAAAAAAGAAGGTGCTCTTTTTTTTTTTTTTTAAATATAATGCGGAGGAGGTAGTTCTGGGGAGAGAGTTAAAAGAGACCTCATAGAGATACCTAGCAAGACAGATGCTTGATGGTCAGATTTTATCTGTCAGATAATAGATTGTCCAAGTATATACTAAGGATATAACCTGGAACTCTCTGCTGCTCAATAACTATCAAAGGCTTCATTGGATTGAGAGAAACAATATTTATGAAGAATTGCTTGAAAGTATCACAGTCCATCCATTCCCTTAGATCTTTAAAAAAAAAATCCATTCTTGAATTTAGCAGAGACCAACAGAGAACTGAGCACCTGGGTTACATGGCATTACTTCTGCACCCTCCCTCCCGCTGGTACTAATGCCACCACGCTGCCTGGCTGGTCAGCCATTACTGAATCAGGCTTTGGTACATTACCCTTGCCCTACATTAAAACAAAACAAACAGAACAAAAAACCAAAAACCAAAAAAAACCAAAAAACAAAAACAAAAAGAAAAAAAATAGCTTGATAAGATACAACCCAATGAAACATAGAATGAGGATATTGTTCACAGTGTGAATATAAATAACCTTGAGAAACAAAAATATTTTATCTCAGTATCCAGAAAATTTGCTTGTGTTAATTAACTCTGTTTTTATGTTTTAGATGCAATGGATTATACATTGGATTTTATTTGTCTTTTTGCATTGCCTGCTAAAAAGTTTAAAATTAACTTGGGTGACTGCCTGTAATAAGTGTAGCAGAATTTTCTTTATTTTAAATTTGTTGTTGTAAATAATCTGCTTCTGGTACAAATAAGAATAAAAATATATTAATATTTGAAATAAGATAAACTTTTTATAGTGATAAGGAAAGGGATCCAAAGTGCTGTGCAATAAGATGGGACAATTCTTTACTGTAAAACTTTCACCCTATACTTTCACCATAGCATAATAGTTAAAAATGTGCCTGGAATTGGACAAGATTTTGATTTCCAGATTCTTGATGTTTTAGTTTGTATTATCTTGGATATGTTCCCAAATCGTTCAAAGTCTAAGATTACTTTTCTATAAAGTGATTCTAGATGATACAGATTATAAATTATAATTATACCTACTTTATGATTAAATAAAGACTTGATATGGTGAGATTTTTAACAAATATTCAGTATCTCCTTTATATACACATATACATAACATAGTAACTCTTTTTCACACACATACACAGAATACATACATTAATTATAAGACTACATAGGATGATATAATATATAATTATATATTCACTACATTATTCTGTTTTCCCACTGTTGATCTTTCACAAATGAACTCTGGGTACTATTACATGATTTTAATCTATTCTCAACTCTTCCAGATGGAGCCCCCAAAGGAAATGGAGACTATTTATTGATGAGTAATTTTATACACAATGTGACAAGAGAACGTTTTATAAGGAAAATAGGCATCATGAAGTCAGGCAATTTTGGAAAACACTGTACAAAGCAAAGTAAAAACAAGCCTATTTAAATTTAAGAAAATTTCACAGCTTTTAATATATTATTATATACATAAATTCTTCAAATCAAGGACATAGAATTTAGCCTTTAACCAACTTATTTTACCACAATTTTTTAATCTCTTCAGAATCATTTGGGGGAATTGACTCTGGAGAATCAATTTTGGGAAGCGCTTCACTAGGCTAAAATTCCTCTTCTAGTGACCTACTAAGGTACTTGAAATTTTCACTTCTTTGTGATAAATCATTACTTGAGGAAGAACAGATAACTCACACCTAGATGTATCAAAATTTTCAGGCCTCAAAGTGTAATCACCAGAGCAATTTACAAGCTCCCATGTAGGAGGAAAAAAAAAAAAAGACTTGGACAGGTGGAAACACAATGTGTTATCCAGTGGTATGGGTCATGGTCAAGGGAGCGAATCCAGATGGAGGACGAAGAATCACAGAACGTGAGGCACAACAGGAAGGCACAATGAGCAGGAAGTAGTGGAGAGAGGAAGAACATGGGCAAGCAATAGAAAGAAGTGCCTTGGACAAAGTTTATGACTCTGCATAATGATAGGTTATGGACAGATGTGAAAGCTACCATACTACATATCAGATGGTAATGTAAAATAAGGGTTAAACACTTATCTTTGATCTTCTTTTAAGGACTCCTTTTCCACAAAAGGGGGAATGGAGCTAGTTTAACTACAGATGTGAGGTGACAAGTGGGGTTAGTAAAAGATATTAGTGTGCAAACCAATGTTTCTCATTCCATGCTGCACATTGACATCACCCAGGGCACTCTGTAAAAGAACCAATGCCTGGCTCCAGTCCAAAACAATTAAATCAGGATCTGCAGGGCTGAAGCCAGGACATTGGTAAATTTTTTAAGCTTCCTAAGGGAGTCTTAGAACCACTGCCTTACACAAAAGACCATCGGGGAAATAGTGGGGAGCAGAGAAAGATGGTCTGTTCAAGCTAGAACTTAGGAGTGAGATGGTTTATACCAATAGTCTGCCCAGCATTCATACAGCCCTACTCAGGAGTAGAGAGAATTATGAAATTCTCTGAATTTATTCCATGAGCCTTTACCTAGTTATACCTTTCTTTTATTCTTTTACCAAGGACAATTTCTCTGTGGATATGAACCACTTCTATGCTCCCCACTCAGAAATCCTATTTATTCTGATACTAGTTGATGGGCTGAAGATAGAGTTTCTTCCCAGACTTTTGTCCTGATATTTGCATGAGTCATCTTCTTTGGAGAATCAAGCTGATTATCAACTAGCTTAATTTTTATCTCAGAACTTGGTTTATTTTCTCTTCATTCTTCAGATAGTGTTCAGATTTTAGCTGTGAGCACCTAAAAGAAATGATGGATTTCAGGATAGTATTTAAGTGATGGTGACTTAAGGTTAGTAGACCCATCGAGAAGGAAAAGTAACATCTGTCAAGTATAAGATCCTTTTTGAAAATGTACCTAAGGCTCTCACAATGGCTGATTTGATGATAGTGATATATTTTAATGAGATTCACATGACCAAGTTTCTTTGCCACTTGGAATATTGATCCTTCTGTGTAACTTTGCCTTCCTCCAATGAACTCTTTCCAGTGAAATGATTGCTTTGCTTCTTAAACAATCCAAGGGGAACAGAAAAAAAAAAAAATGCAGTAGCTGAAGGCAATGCAATAGCCTGTACCATGATAACAGTCCTATTATCTGTCATCTAGATGAATTTTGATGTGCTGGAGAGGAAAAAAGAAAAGCTTTTGAAAGCTCTTTTTTTTTTTTTTTTTTTTGGTTTTAACCAATTGTAGTTGAGTCTTTTTTTTTTCTGATAAGTGAAACACAGAAAAGACATAACTATACAGAGTCCTATTACTCAAAATTTTGAATAAGACAAGGTTTTTCTTTTCCCCATTTCAAATAGTCATTAAAACTTTGGACAGGTAGAATATAATTATCCCAAGATGTGTCCATCCACATCACTGAAATTTTACACCAGGCCTTTTTGTTCTTCTCCTGACTGAATCCTACCATGGCAAGTATTTCTCTTTGGGAAATAGAAGGGGAATTGAAACAATGTCAGTATAAATACTGTATTAGTTAAGATTAAAAACATTTTTACTTAGTATTAGCATAAATGACAAGCAAGTGCAGAATGGCTCCTTTGGTGATTCCTAAATAGCCATAACACAGAAATTCCAGTGATTTGGTTTTCCCCATTAGAATTATTTCCACATCTTCATTTATACATGTGACCTCCCAAGTCTCTTGGAGGCAAAGTGTCATGTTTTCTGTATTAGCAAATGTGTTGAACTAAACTATTTCATTAGTACTTGTTCAGACAATTAAAACAGTATTTCTATCTTGACTCCCCATTTTTATTTTCTATCTTGGCACAGGCATTAATTTTATCTAACAGGATAACCCATTGTTTAGCTAACCCATCATTTACTAGTGTGATTGTAAGTAATGCATTTTTTTCCTATTTCTGATAACAAAAAGACAGACATAGAAAGAATCATGTCAATCCAACTGTGTTCCCACCTTTCATTATAAAGCATTAAAATTGTATAAATTTATTCAGAAATATTTATTAAGAGCCTGGGATATATTTGGTACTATTCTAAGCCCTGATTCCAGAGCAGTGAATTAAATGGAGCAAAAATCCCTTCCTTGAAACTTGCATTCTGGTATTATCTTTTTAAATGGGAGACAAGCTTAAAGGCATTGAAGTAGCAGGTCTGGAGAGAATTGTTAATGTTGAGAGTTGAAGGTTAAAATGTTAAAAGTATGATCCCACATCACAAATGATAATGGTATTTTTAATAATACTCAACTCTTATGTAGCACTTACTAAGAGGCATGAATTACTCATTAAATAGAGCTTTTTATTTAGTGCTCACAAACTCTTATAAATTTGGGACTTTAAATTCCCATGTTACAGGGGTACCTGGATGGCTCAGTCAGTTGAGCATCAGGATTTGGCTCAGGTCATGATCTTGCAGTTTGTGAGTTCAAGCCCCACGTTGGGCTGTCTGCTGTCAGTGTATAACCTATTTTGGATCCTCCTTCCGCCTCTCTCCCTGCCCTTCCCCCCACTTGTTCTTTCTCTCTGTCTCTTTTGCTCAAGAATAAATAAACATTTAAAAAAGTTTCCATATTACAGATAAGAAAACTGCAATTTTTAGTACCTTACCTGTATGCACGCACTAAAAGTGATAAAGGTAGGACCCAAAGTCTTGGAGACTGAAGTCCAGATGTGGGCACTTGGGCACTTTGAGCCTCCCATGCATTCAAAGATCCAAACCAATGTATGAAACTTCTTTTTTTCTTTTTAACTAGTTTGAGAAAGATACAGAGAACAAGCAGGGGAGGGACAGAGAGAGTAAAAGACAGAATCTCAAGCAGACTCCACACTGTCAGCACAGAGCCCGATGCAGGGCTCAAACCCATAAACCATGAGATCATGACCTGAGCCAAGACCAACAGTCAGACACTCAAGCCATGAAGCCACCAAGGCACCCTGAAACTAATTATTTTGAATTAACCCAGTATTTCAACAACAGTGCCAGATCTTAATTATTTTCAATATTAACAGAAAAGTCATTTCTTCTTAAAAATCTCATAACAGATGAGGACAAGGACATTTAAATGAAAAGCTAATATCTTCCCCTTTTGAATATCAAAGAATTGTCCAAATCATTTTCATTATTTTATGGAGTCCAATAATATGACTGAGAGCATAAGCTTTTTGTACAACTTATTTTCATATGGAACACACTTACTGTGTTTTTTTCCATTATTATTCTACTTATAATCTACTTTCAGAATGAAGTGAGGGGAAAACTTCAGAATGATTATAACTCATGTAATAAGTGACCAGTTCTGGGCAGCCTTGCCATTAACCAATTCTAATATTAACCTCAAATTAAGCCCCATTCCATTCTTCCCAGTAGGACTTCCAAACATTTCCCATGCTTCTTTATCCCCTAATTTCTATTGTGGTTGTTTTATTTAGCATTAATAGCATTAAAGTCATGTAATATAAATTTATTCAATTTCATTTATTTTGAAAATGTTTCTGTATTTTTAAACATGTTATCTTGCATCCTCTTTGACATCACATTCTTTTTTCAATTGTTTTCCTAATTATTTTTCTTTCTTTCTTTCTTTCTTTCTTTCTTTCTTTCTTTCTTTCTTTTCTTTCTTTCTTTCTTTCTTTCTTTCTTTCTTTCTTTTTTTTTTTCTTTTTCTTTCTTTCTTTCCTTCCTTCCCTGTGTTCTTCCATCCTCTTTTTTCTCCTTTTCTTTCTTTCTTCCTTTATCTTTCTTTCTTTCTTTCTTTCTTTCTTTCTTTCTTTCTTTCTTTCTTTCTTTCTTTTCTTTTCTTTTTTTTCTTTTCTTTCTTTCTTTCCTTCCTTCCTCTGTTCTTCCATCCTTTTTCTCCTTTCTTTCTTCTTCCTTATCTTCTTTCTTCTTTCTTCTTCTTTCTTTCCTTTCTTCTGTCTTTCTTTCTTTCTTTCTTTCTTTCTTTTCTTTTTTCCTCCTTCCTTCCTTCCTCCTTCCTTCCTTCCTCTCCTCACTCTTTCTTTCTTTCTTTCTTTCTTCTTCTTTCTTTCTTCCTCCTCCCCTCCCTCTCTCCTCTTCCCTCCCTTTCCTCTACTTTCCCTCCTCTCCTTCTCTCCTCCACCTCCCCTTCCCTGCCCTTTCCCTAGTATTTTAACAAATACTGGGGGAGTTAGTCTTACTGAAGTAAGGACAGGGCTTTGGGAGTTCTGCCTTCTACAACACTTTCTTGGACACTTTCATAAAATCTTTCATACTAATCAAATGCCTCTGAATCCCTCCTGTGGTACCCTCAAATGCTGAGGAACAGAGTTTGAACACCACTGCATCAGAACACACTCAGATATAATCTAATAAACAAGCTTGCTCTAACTCTTCATGGGAGAATCACAGTGTGCAATGGATTATAAAGAGCACAGTGGCAAACTCAGGGCTTGAGCAGGAAGCCAATCCACTTACCCAGGAGAGACCATCCTAAAACAATCTCATCAACAGAAATAATTTATTTGGGTTATTCAAGCTTTCTATTTCTCTACTATGTGTCATTTTCTTTTTAGAGCTAAAATTCTGCATGGTTCTCCATTAGAATGATTTCAAAACCAAATTGAAGTTCCCTTAAAAATAGCTGGTCTGAAAATGGTATATGCAAACACAGCAGGGAGAAGAACTGTTTGATTTATGCTTGCCTCATGCCCTTATTCTCAATTTTCTGCAAATTGATTGCTATACTTCCCTGCATTTTTAGAGACCATTTCAGTTAACTAAGTGGATTTTCATCTGGTTAAACCGATTCTTTGAGGTTGGTAAAACAGAAGAGACAAATCAAATGAAGTCAGCAAATGTTGCAGGTAGAACTTGAACCCAGAACTCTCTGTGTTTTCTACCAAGCTTTTTTTTTTCATTTTTCTTCAATTTATCCTCCATAAACTTTTTATTCTTTGGGCTAAGACACAATCTGACTAGTCTATGCTAAAATATTCCTTACCCTGATTTTATTTCACTTCCAAACTACCTTCCTTTTTATTGCTGGTATTTAAAAAATTTTTTTAATGTTTATTCAATTTTCTGATAGACTGAGCATGAGCAGGGAAGGGGCAAAGAGAGGGAGACAGAGTCCAAAGCAGGCTCCAGACTCTCAGCTGTCAGCACAGACCCCAACTCAGGGCTCAAACTCACGAACCTCAAGATTGTGACCTGAGATGAAATCAGATGCTTAACAGACTGAGCCACTCAGGTGCTCTCTGTTGCTGGTATTTTAAAACAAGCATATCTGTTCCACCATGGTTCCACAATATTCTCAACCACACCACAGTGTCTGGTTTCCCCTGGTTCTCCTCAACTGATCATGTTCCTTAGAGATAACGAGTGGTCTTCTAGTTGATGTATTTATGATTTTAATCCATAAAATTATTGAACACCTTCTACCATAACTCCCAAGTCCATGTCCTCAAGCCTCAATTCTTAGCTAATTTCTAAATATCTCAGTACAACTATGCTGTCAGCAACACAGTCATAGCCAGAACTGACCTCATCACTTCCTTTACCAAGGTTCTTTTTCTCCTCTCACTCAGTTTTGAGTAATAATTCACTTCTTAAACTCTATCGCTTCTGTGTCAGCCATGCCACTTGTTTTCACGATCTCTCTTCTACTCCCAAAACTGCTGAACCAGCGGTCCTGAACTATGTGCCAGGACTGTTAGAATAGTTTCCTAATTGGTGTATTGACTTCCAGTCTCTTGTTTTTCAATATGATATGATTCATATCACCATCACACTTCCTTTCATAAACAAAGAGTGAAGTTGACAAATTCCTGTGTCACGTGCCTACATTGTCTGCTATTACACAGAGAGTGAAATACAAAATCAAACTGGCACTGAAGGCTGTTTTTTGTTTTTTTTTTTACTGTTTATTTATTTTTGAGAGAGAGACAGAGCATGAGCAGGGAGGGGCAGAGAGAGAGGGAGACACAGAATCTGAAGCAGGCTCCAGACTCTGAGCTGTCAGCACCGAGCCCCACGTGGGATTAGAACCCACTGACTGCAAGATATGACCTGAACCTATGTTGGACACCCAACTGACTGAGCCACCCAGGCACCCCTGAAGGCTCTTTCTTTTAGTCAGGTCACCAAAACCTCCCTACCTACCTAACTTCAGTCATCAGAGTGCTTTAATTATCCCTGAAATTATACCTACTTTTCCATCTTACTAATTTTATTTACATTATTCTCATATAGGGTTTTATTTTCTTAGCCCTTCTCATAATTGTCTATCACACCTTTTTTTTTTTCCATCTTCCAAGACCTAGTTAAGTCTCTTCTGACATTCATACACTTTTGACCCCATCATAGTGCATACTGTGTTGAATAAAATTGAATAATTTTTTTAAAAATCATGAATACATTTGAACAGTAGAAAAATTGTTTTTGGCAAGGTGACAAAGATCCATGCTAGGAATTGGTTGCCACTGAAACAGTTGTGATTTTAAAAGCACTTTAAGAATGACTATAGTTAATCTCTACCTGGAAATCTTATATTATTCTGATTAATAATTCACTATAAATTATTTTTTCAAATGTATCAATTTTGAGAAACTGCTATGGAAGTTTCAGAGAATAAAATTTAAAGATATTTCATAATATTTATCCATATATATTTATATCTAAGATGGAATATTTCTATATTTGTATATTCTTAGTGTATTTAAGATTAACAATAAAATTCCCTGATTATATAACCTAGTTTATGTGTCAAAAAATAGTTTTTTTCTACATTTTAGAACTGATTTTGAAGTTGAAAATGGTAGTAAATACATGCTGAGATAGAGTATACTCTGACAGAGCAGTTTTGTTTTGCCATGAAAACTAAGTCTATCTTAAGTTTCAATAGAGCTAATTCCACTGTACTTACATTTTACATAAATTATAAAAAGGCATATACTATTTTCATTATTAAAATAGTAAACAGATCTCACAATTAATAATTAAGTGAAAGCAATCAACACAACTGGATATTTCCTCAGTAGCCATCCTTTTTCCCTCATCATTAAGCACTCAATAATACCAAATAAATCATTCTTTTCCCTAAATTTTATCTTTATGGATAGAGATTATCCACTTACCACTTTACTCACTTCCTTCTGTCATGTATTCATTTAATATGTATAGTTTTAACTCTTTACTTAGCAGGAGTAATTTATAACTCTGGATTCTAGTTGCAGATGTGTCACCAAGTTATCCTGAACAAAGCATTTCATTAGACTGTAGTTCAGTTTCCTTCATCGATGGTAAGTTAGATGCGAAGTTGATGCCATTAAGAATAAACTGGTCTTAGTAAAAGTCTCTGAAACACTTAAAGTGTGTATATGTGTGTAAGAAAGAGAGAGGGGGGTATGGAGAGAGCACATGAGATTGAGCAAGGAAGGTGGGGATGGAGAGAGAGAGCAGGAGAAAGCATTAGAGAGCTAGGGGGCGAGAGAGAGATGGGAGAGAGAGAAAGAAGGGGAAATCAGTGAGAAAGATGTAGTAAAAATGAAGTATTTGTGATAGGAGAAGATTAATCAGCTAAACTAGAAATGCATATCTAGTAGGAAACATCTACTGGATGGTCTTGTACACTCTCCCAGTGTTTTGTACAATTACACAATGGCATTCTCAAGTAATTACTTTGTCATACTTGTCCAAAGCTTGACATATGAATTGTCACATGACCATTTTATGCAGAATGCTGGTCATAGTGGGATGGGGTGAGTACTGAAGTTAAATTCCATTTCTCATGTGCTTTCCTCAAGGACCAGGACCCACTGATTTTGTGAGGCAGGTTCTGTTTTCTGGTAGTCTGGAGGCCTTGTTAATTAGCAGTTAGCTATAAGTAATGCAAGGGTTAGCTGACATTAAGTAGGACTCTGTGTGATGTCTTAGCTCAGTGTTAAGTTGAAAGAGAGCTTAGGGAATAATCGCTGTACAGACTGTTTTCTGGAAATTACATTCAAACTTTTATTAGTACTTTAAGGCAAGAATCATGTTTCCATTTGTCTTTGTAGTTCTAGTCTCATTTATGGGAATTTTAATAACAATTTCCAACACAATCACTTTCAAAGGACATTTTCAGAATTTTCTATGTCATTTCTCCTCTTGTTTTCTTCATTTGCTCTATCTCCCATTTCAGAGGTTTTTCATGTTATCAGGAGGCCATAACCGCATATCCCCAATTGGGAGTTGAGGGTTGAGGCTGGAGAAAATTAAGCTCAGAGTATTAGAAACGTATTCTCCCCAGTCTAATTTCTACAATTAAAATCACATCTTCCTCCAGCCATAATATGTCATTATAGCTCTATACTTGTTTAGATCTTTTCTACCCCATCAGAATTCCTTCCCAGTTATGTGTTTTAACTTTGTGGATTCTCCCATCCTCATTTCCTGAGACAATGTTGAACCATATCTGAGCCTGGTGCTTCTACTCTTTTGTGTTCCAATTAACACCTAACCTCAAAAACAACCCCGCCGTTTTAAATTCCCAGATAAGATCTACCTCTACCTTTCCTCAAAGACTCACACCCACCCATCTTCCTGACTCCCATAAGACTAACAGGATGGCTCCCTTGTTTATCTGCTTCTCTAAAACCCCAGGTTTCCTCCCCCCCCTTTTTTGAGATGTTATTCATTAATAAAAGTATGAATGCTCCTCCCTATTATTTCTGTATTTATCCCATATGAAATCATCTCTTTAAACATTTTCTCTTTTACAGTATTTTATCTTCTGTAGATACAGAACCTTAGCTTTACCAGCTGCAACAAAGTTAAATTAAAAAAAAGTTTTCTAAACACATCTACAGCCAAAAAATTCTTTGTTATTCAGAGGTCATATTGAACATTCTAGGAAACAATAATGATAAAAGGATAAACAACAGAGAAGAGTAAGACATGGAAATTCCAGATGGTTGGTATAGAAAACATTTGAGAAAATAGAGTGACACATGACATAATGTATAAGGAGCTGAGCAAAATACATGGCATTTATTGGGTGGTCAATATATGATATCTAGGAGTATCATCTCTAAATCCTAGGGGGACCACTAGGGAGAAAGAATATAATTGCTACCAAACAAGAAAGGAATATGACTCAGGCAAACTAAGAGAAAGCTCCAGAGAACAGAATCCTACATAGTAAAGATAAGAAAAACAAAAATATTGAGAAACAACGTCTATAACACGAAAGTTTGGAGGTGCTTACTTATTCTTAATGCCCTTCATTATATTTTAAGAATAACCATAAGTCCGTCAACAACACTGGAGAACTAAAGCAGTGATTCTCCGAGGGTGCTTAGTCTGGAAGTAGACTTTGCAAGAGTGGAAGTGCAGTTTGAAAATAACTGTGAAGATTCTTCTAGTTCTTGTCTCATGAAATCCAAAGGATTTAGTAAAGCTTGTAGAACTAGTTGGAAATAAATGTGTATTTGTAGGTTGCAGAGAATAAAGGTCAGCAAATATCCATCTAAGGAGTGTGGACAACAGGAAAGGGGAAGGGAGGATAACATTTGGGGAGAGGGGGAAGCGCAGAGTGACATATCAGGGATGTATGTCAGTTAGGTAACTAGGTTGGATGGAGGGAGGAGAGAGTGAAGGCAAGAAACCAATTAGGAGACACGAAGTACTGAAAATGTCTAAAACCAAACATACTCCCCTGAACATCTTGACAATTTACCACTGACAATGCTACTGCAAATGATAACTCTATTGTTCTAGTTGTCAATTACCAAGTAACAAACCAGCCCACAACTTATGCTCAACGATTCTGTGGGTCAGGTGTTCCAAGAGGTCACAATAGAGGCTCAGCTGGACTGATCTAAATAGCTGGGATGATTCAACATCTGCGGACTTGAATTCTTTGGAGGCTTTTCCACTCATTTTGGCACCTGAGCTAGGATGACTGCCTATCCTCAGCTGGGACTGTGGACCAGAGCAACTAATCCAGCCATGATCTTCTTGTAGGATTTCTCAGAAGGTGGGGTCCTGCACACATGGGTCCTACAGGGGGCAAGTAAGTGTATTAGATATTGAATAAAAGCAGTTTTAGTAACTTTTTGAAAGGCCTACTAAAAACTGCATGCTACTTATTTTTTACATTACTCATCAAATCTAGAAGAGTCAAAGTTAGGAGGTGTGGACATGTGAGATGAGCAATGCTGATAGAGCAGAAACAGAATTCTTAATCAACGATTAAAAACCACATTTTAATTAAAAAAATTTTAAATATACTTTATTGTCAAATTGGCTAACATACAGTGTGTAAAGTGTGCTCTTGGTTTTTGGGGTAGATTCCCGTGGTTCATCGCTTATGTACAACACCCAGTGCTCATCCCTACAAGTTCCCTCCTCAATGCCCATCACCCACTTTCCCCTCTCCCACTGACCCCCCATCAACCCCGGTTTGTTCTCTATATTTAAGAGTCTCTTATGGTTTGTCTCCCTCCCTCTCTGTTTATAGCTATTTTTTTCCCTTTCCCTTTCCCCATGGGTCTTCTGTTAAGTTTTACATATGAGTGAAAACACATGATATCTGTCCTTCTCTGTCTGACTTATTTCACTCAGTATAATACCTTCCAGTTCCATCCATATTGCTACAAATGGCAGGATTTCATTCTTTCTCATTGCCAAGTGGTATTCTATTGTATATATAAACCATATCTTGTTTATCCATTCATCAGTTGATGGACATTTAGGGTCTTTCATAATTTGGCTATTGTTGAAAGTGCTGCTATAAACATTGGGGTACAAGTGCCCCTGTGCATCAGCTCTCCTGTATCCCTTGGATAAATTCCTAGCAATGCTATTGCTGGGTCATAGGGTAGGTCTGTTTTTAATTTTTGAGGAACCTCCACACTGTTCTCCAGAGTGGCTGCACCAGTTTGCATTCCCACCAACAGTACAAGAGGGTTCTCATGTCTCCACATCCTCGCCAGCATCTGTAGTTTCTGAGTTGTTCATTTTAGCCACTCTGACCAGTGTGAGGTGGTATCTCAGTGTGGTTTTGATTTGTATTTCCCTGATGAGTGATGTTGAGCATCTTTTCATGTGTCTGTTGGCCATCTGGATGTCTTCTTTGGAAAAGTGTCTATTCATGTCTTCTACCCGTTTCCTCACTGGAAAATTTGTTTTTCAGGTGTTGAGTTTGGTAAGTTCTTTGTAGATTTTGGATACTAACCCTTTATCCGATATGTCATTTGCAAGTATCTTTTCCCATTCTGTTAGTTGCCTTTTAGTTTTGCTGATTGTTTCCTTTGCAGTGCAGAAGCTTTTTATCTTGATGAGGCACCAGTAGTTCATTTTTGCTTTTAATTGTCTTGCCTTTGGGGATGTGTTGAGCAAGAAATTGCTGTGGCTGAAGTCAAAGAGGTTGTTGCCTATTTTCTCCTCTAGGGTTTTCATGGTTTCCCTTCTGACATTTAGGTCCTTCATCCATTTTGAGTTATTTTTGTGACTGGTGTAAGAAAGTGGTCTAGTTTCCTTCTTCTGCATATTGCTGTCCAGCTCTTCCAGCACCATTTGCTAAAGAGACTTGTCTTTTTTCCTGCTTTTTTCCTGCTCTTTCCTGCTTTGTCAAAGATTAGTTGGCCATACATTTGTGGGTCCAATTCTGTGTTCTGTATTCTATTCCATTGGTCTGTGTGCCTGAAAAACCACATATTTAATTCAAAATTACCCTATTAGGAGGTCAAGGGTTAAAAGAGATACCATTTAAAAGGCAGTTTGAAATTTCTTAGAAATGCATGTTTGAAAATATGGATGATCCTAACATGCAAAAATCATATGGATTAAAAACAACGCAATTAATTATCCATATATTTCAAATGTCAGTGTTTGTCGTTACTTTCACAATATCACCAGTCAGTGGTTTAAATTTTTCTTTACCTTTAGATGTTCTGAGTTGCAAATTTAGGTAGAGGATGTGAATCACCCTTGAGACAGCTTCTCACCGTATGTTTCTTTTGGGCTTTGAAAAATGAGAATAACCTAACCCTTTGCCACTGAGACAGGTAAAGAGTCCCCATCAATGGCCATTAAGTTTCAGTTTTAAAGAGACAACTTGTAGTGTTGCTCTTTAGGAACCTCAACAGCAATTGTGCTTTAGCTGCAGGTTCCATGATCCAACAGTGTGGCGCTGGCTCCACTCAGCCCTGTGCCTGTGTCACCACTGTCTGAACCCCCTCTATGGTGTGCATCTGTTACCAATTCTCTTTCAAAGAGCATCTGCTGCCAGTAGAGGCAAGCTTTTAATATGTTGATTTATCATTGTCAGATACAGGATTTTATTGCTTGCATTTGAATATTGTATTTAAGGTGCTTTTGTGATTACAGATGTTTTACATATAAATTGCTTTATATTAGAAAACTCTTTTTTTCAGTATTTTTAAAGGAAACTTCACATTCATGTGTTTTACATTTTAATATCTTCTGCATTGCTGAGCGCTTGTGAATTGCTTTCTGTCTGTAATGGCAGTTGGTATGAGCAACAGCATCTGTGACTGTTGCTGCTGCGGAGGAGAAAATTAAATGTGGGTATGGTTTTTCTTTTCTAGGGAGCCAGAATTTATTAATTACTAAGGAAATCTTTGATTGCTATTTTACCCCCCAAAAGGGACAGAATAGGTCACTACATAAAAATAGCTTCCCACTCCATAACCTTTGCGAACCAGAAAACTATGTCAAGTTTCCACACTTTTCTCTCTCTTGATTCGGTAGCCTTAAAATAATCTAGAAGTCTTTGAGATTGCACAGTCTTTGAAATAATAGCACCATCTACTGTCTGATTCTGAATTCATTCATCATGTTAAGGAAAAAAATGAAGATGTTAGAGATGGAGGGGGTGCTCTGAGTAGTTAAATGGTATAGCACTAAGTAAATAATGTATAACTGAAAAATATGAAAATTCTTGCCTAAAATAGGAAAGGAAGACTAACCATATCAGGAGTTAGTCACACTGAGTAAACATTGTTAAATACTCCTTTTCAGGCAGAAAATTGATAACATGGTATTAAAATATAGTTAAAACAATGCTTGCCTTGTTCACCATCATCATCATCATCATCATCATCATCATCACCGCCATCATTAGCTTCTCAGATTAACTTATCTTCTGTTCATCTAGATGAACCTGAGGGGTGGGAGAGGTGGATGTATACGGAAATATCTTAAAGAAATCCCTACCTCTCAGCAGTGCATCATGATGTAAGGGTAATTGCTTCATTTCTGCTCCGAGTGCCAGCCAGCTCTCAAGGAACACCTTGCATAGTGGGAGTTGCTAGGAGGCCTGATTGTTCCCTGTCCTCAAATCCTTTTCCCAAAGGAGTAATGTTATTTCATTAAAGAAACTCAACTGTCTGGATAAATGATCATTGAAAGTATGTCTCAGGGCTCTCATAAAAATAAGCTACTAGCTATTTGAAGAACATAGTGTGAAATTCAGGACATTCTCCAAAATCCTCCTTCATGCTGATTTCTTTCAATGAGCAAGAGGTCAGTTGTCACTGTGCCTTATGCACAGTTATTTCCTTAACCTCATAGCTCCCAGAAGACTGTTTTGCCTCCCACATATCTAGTGCAGACTGCATATGATTCTTCCTGCCTCCAGAACTGGCATCAAGTTATTCCATATACAGCAGGACTTTTATGCTTTCTGTCCAGTTTATTATCTCTTTTCTATATCAATTCAGAAGGTTTATTTTCCCTCTTTGGCCTTCTGCTTCTTCTCTTCCCACTTCCATTCTTCTTCTTCTTTTTTTTTGTTATTATTTTGCAATGAGGCCTGAATATAAATTTCTCACTTTAAAAAATGTTTTCATTTCTACAGTTTTTGGGCAATCAATGCCCTTTGCATAAAAGAATTAGTAAAAAGCATGTATCTTCACAATTGATTTTTCTTATTGTCAATTTTTTTGAGTTGCTGAGAAATATAATAAGTAGAAAATAAATAATGACATCATTAAAATGCCACCTATGATCCTATACTTATTTACCAAATACGTATTAACTCTCCCTTATCTGCCAAAATATAGGAAAAACAATTTCTACCTTCAGAAAAGCCTATAGTCAACTAAATCTTTCTTTATCCTGTCTTTTTTAAAAAGGTACTTTATCTGCTCATCTCCACTATGGCCGCTAGATACTGACCAACCACTCCATTTTCTACTTAGTCTAACCTTACCTTAGATATTATTGTAAATCATAGTAAGGTAGTGTTTTGAACTGTTAACTGTGTTTTTATTCACTGGGAAAAAAATCATGGCCTTAGTTCACAGTATACATACCGGAATAGTGGATGCAGGTGGCAAACAATAATAGCAATAGCAACAACTACAACAACAACAAAGTCAGTTGAGTTGTCAAATACATTTTTTTAAACTCCTGTCAGAAAACAACAGTTATGAAAGTCAATACGTTTAATTCACAGGGCTAGACATTAGGGATTTTCTTTTCCTTTTTTGTTTACTAAATGAGAAAAAGGCTTTTGAGAGACAAAAAAAAAAAAAAAAACCCTAGCTCTAAAGGAAGCAGAGTAGTAAGATCACCCATAATGAGTCTGGATAACGATGATGCCTATTAATTTAAGTGCTATGGGGATATAGTTCATTATGTGAACTATGTGGGGACAAAAGTGAAAATGGGAAGAGGTGGTATGGCTGGGATTAGAGTGAGGTGAGCAAGACACTTGCATTAGGTGCAAAACTTAAGGGGCACCAAAAAAATCAGTATTAAGATGAGTAACATTTTCATGCAATGATTTTCAAAAGAATCAAAATTACTGTAAAAATAATGCTGAACAAAATAGAAAAAAAAAAGTAAAACAGGGACCATAAGGGTAAGCAATGTCTCTGAAAGGAAAACACGTCATGACTCTATCCTAGGTGAGTTTCAGGTGAGGGATGGTCATGAGAGAGACCATAGATGGGCTTATAATGGCCTGGGGACTAGTAAGCTTTTGCCTTACAGCACCCCCTGCCTTCCATCATAGTCAAGGACACTATAAGAGGTTTGGAGAAGCCATACATATATATCAGGAATAATTTGTTGATTTCAAGAAAAGCCTTCTAAAGTCCCAAACTGTGTAATCAGGGAGGGTAAACAGCTAGAGTGTTTATCAGGTTCAGAAGTTTTGAACTAGGCCAGATGAAACAGAGATTTCAAGCCTGGGATAAGGAGGACTTTGATGGGATGGACCAAACAACTGGCTGTGTTGCAAGGGCCAGAGTCAGCAGCAGAAGCCAAGCTTCTGAGAACATAATAGAGGAAAACTAAACCAAACCATTCAATAGATGCCATCAGGGTATAGAGAAAAGGCATGCAAACAATACCTAAGACATGTAAATCCCCCCTACACCTCAGAAGTAAAACCACTGTGACACAAAGAAAGAAAAGGAGAGCTATGTGTTTGACTCAGTTTTTACAGAGGAGTGACAGAATATGCTAACCCAAAATACACCTTTTTGGCATAGGGATATTTTTAGCTGACTATTTTGAGAAACAGCAGACATGGGAAAAGGTCTGAAAACAGAGCTGAGGTTACCTTTTTATAAGGAAATATATATAGATATATATAGATATATATATGAAATTTCCTTTAGTAGGGGTGTCTCCCTCTCTGTACCAGGAAGAAGATGATTAAGTCAAAAAACTCATCAGTGAAGAAGGCATGAACTTAAATCTGCATAATAAATCTTACATTTGTTTATTATGTTTTTCCTGGTCATTTCCCCATAACTGGCCTCCTCTACACCCTTCTCTCTTTTGCCTTTAGTTGAAGATAGAATTTAAGCCTGAATTATTTTTCAAAAATTTAATTAATTACGGGCACCTGGGTGGCTCAGTCGGTTAAACGTCCAACTTTGGCTTAGGTCATGATCTCACGGTTTGTGGGTTTGAGCCCCACATCGGCATCTATAATGACAGCTCAGAGCCTGGAGCCTGCTTCAGATTCTGTGTCCCTCTCTCTCTCCCCCTCCCCCACTTGTGCTCGGTCTCTCTCAAAAATAAGCATTAAAAAAAAATAATTGATTGATTAACTAATTTTTAAGGTTTATTTATTTATTTTGAGAAAGAGAAAGAGAGCACAAGCCGGGGAGGAGCAGAGAGAGAGAGAGAGAGAGAGAGAATCTCAAGCAAGTCCCTCACTGTCAGCTCAGAGCCCCACTTGGGGCTTGATCTCACAAACCATGAGATTATGACCTGAGCAGAAATCAAGAGTTGGATGTTCAACTGACTGAGCCACCCAGGCACCCCTATTTACTCTTAAGAGAGAGAGAGAGAGACAGAGTCTGAGCTGTGGAAGGGCAGAGAGAATGAAGGACAGAGGATCCCAAGCAGGCTCTGTGCTGACAGCAGTGAGTCCAATGCAGGGCTTGAACTCTCGAACTGTGAGAGCATGACCTAAGCCCAAGTCTGACGCTCAACCAACTGAGCCACCCAGGCGCCCCTTTAAGCCTGAATTCTAAGCCACTTCTCAGAGTTCCTTGTTTTTCCTTGGCTTTCTTGCATGTATACATCATGTATACATGTTAATAAACTTTGATTTGTGTTTCTCTTATTAGTCTTTTTGTTACAGGGTTCCCAGCTGAGAACTTAGTGGGGTGGAGGGAAATTTATTTCTTCTCCCCTACATTAACCAACGAAGACTAAATTTTAATTTGCAAGTAACTATAAATAGAAATGGGATTTTAAAAGCTAAATCTACTTTAATTTTAGAAAATCTAACACATGATTCTTATTTCCATTTGGCAACTCAGAAGTGTGGTTCTTGGAGCATCAGCATCAGCATCACCTGGATGCTTGTTAGAAATGCAGAATCTTGGGTGCCACACTAAATCTACAAGAAGAGTATGCATTTTAGCCAGATCCCTACCATGAGGAAAATAAAACAGTTCTAGGAAAAGACCACTCCATCTTAAAGTAGAATGAAAGAGACAGAGAGAACACATTATTTTAATATTGTGTAAGCATTACTAGAGTTCCATGCATATAAGTTAGTGTGTATCATAGGGAATAATTTTCTAGGTTCTTGGCTAAGACCCCCCATAATAAAAGATTAACAAGAGAAAAACAAACAGAAGGTTAATAATATGTGTATTTCATGTGTACAGTGGAGAAATCCAGGAAAAATGAGTAAGTTCCCAGAAGTGGCCCAAGCCATCACCTTAAATGCTATCTTTGACTAAAGACAAAAGAAAGATGTTGGGGGCTAGGGAGACCAGTTACTGCAATTTAACGGGAAAAACAGTAACCAAGAGTAAGTTTTGTTATTTAGATTTAAATGCATGCTTTCTCCATTGAGAAAGTTTCTGTTCATTTAGTCATCCTTCCCTGCCTGGTATAGAGAGGGAGACACTCTTAAAATAGAGGTCTCCCTTATATATGTAAATTTCCTTTACAAAAGGGTAACTACTACTACATTTTCAGAGAATCTCCTATGTTTGCTTTTTCTCAAAAATAATCACCTCAAAATAATCCTTATGCCAAAAAGACATATTTTGAGGTAGCATATTTTGCTGCTTTTCATGTAAAAGTGACTGCAAAGTCTGAACAGAATTTCACACAAATTTATATAAAAGCAGAAGAGAGAACAATTAAAACTTCCCTTACTCCCTTGAGAGACGGGAGGATAAATAAGTATATGCCTATAAGAGACTCTTAAACTAATTCTGGAGGTAAACGCTCACGGTGCAGGGTGTCAGGAGGCCCAAGAACTTGCACAGTAAAATCCAAAGCCCAAGCCTTTAGATCAGACCCTTTGTGTTCTCAAGAAGCTACTCTATAGCAGTGGACTCCCTTCTCCAAAAAAAATTGATCATTCTATCCTTACACTGCATAACTCGTATTCATATCCACCTTTGAGAAGCACAATGTTACATCCAGCAACCTAAGTCAATATGCAAGCCTGTGACTACCAATATGAGTTCTCAGTTCTGGGACATTCCCAGTTATGACAATGAGACAACGATTTAGAACCAGGTTAGCAAACTTTTGGTAAAGGGCCAGATAGAGAATATTTTAGGCCAAAACAGTCTGTTTTGCAACTACTGAACTCTGCCACTGCAGCACGAAAATAGCCATAGGAAAGAGCAGGATTATATTCCAATAAAACTTTATTGACAGCAACAAGCAGCATGTCAAGTTGGGCCCACAGATGATAGTTTTCCAAATTCTGTTTTAGAATATTCTATGGAATGATTCTTCTACATATAAGGCATTAGTAACTAAGGAATAGGGTTTGTCACTCCTCTAAGATCATTTCTTCATAATTCTTAAATTCTCTGGCTGTCTTTTGCACATGGCTTCTGCCATTATAGAATCATTTATCTCTGTGTTGAAGAGTCTTAGCACACATGAGGGCATGGCTTTGCTCTTCTCAACCTAGATTATAACACACGAAAAAACTTCAAATGCCTTTTTACTTATGCCAACAATGAAATCACTTGCTGTCTGATTTTTACATGTTAAGGATAGATCTGTGGCATCCTTAAAATAAATATAGAAATAAATTTCAGGTGTTACATAACACAAAGTGCGTCAACTATAAAACACTTAAAGAGTAAGGGCTTAATATTAATTAATAAAGTAATAGTAGTGTATCTTTTGAATAGATAATGATTTCATGTCTCTCCTTTTTTCCTTTGTCCTTTGATTGTTAAACAACTGGACCAGGTAGATAGGAAAAATCCTTTGGGGGCTTCGGAAAATTAAATGAGATTCTCAGGGTCACATGGCAGGTAAAAGTTGGACTTTGGCTCAAATTCACATTTCTACTTCCTATTCTGGTATACTGTTTACCACAAAATAATGTCTTCAACTAGTAATAGGACCATATATTAGTGCGGTTGATAAAATCTGCAGTTAAAATCCACAATTCTCTTCTAGAAATGTCCTCCAATTCATTAGTCACCGAAACCAGAACTGTCACAGATGTTTCTCTTTTCTTTTATCACACTGTGTCTCATTGTGCAGTTTCCTTTGACAGAAAAAAAAATTAATTTGTCTTCAAGGAACTATTATAAACATTTTATTTTTATAAAAATACGGTAGATTATCAACTGGCCAATAAACTCCTCCCTTTGAGTAAGTTAGATTCTTTGAGATTCTCACAAATGAGTTAATTTAGGCAATGAAGTCCAGAACAAATACTAGTCTCATGCATCTCTTAAAGGTGTATTTAATCTCTCACATTCACATCCACCTATTGAAGATCATCTGCCTTAAATACCTTGTTCTTCTCTAAGCAAATATCAGTTGCACCTGAAAGTACATATTATTGAGCTTTAAATTCCATTAGGAGGTCTCAATTTTTATCTGTGTTCCCTTTCTCTTTCCATTACTGCCCTATATATCTTTGGAAGATATTTAATGAAGTTAAGAGAAAGGGACTTTTAAATTCTTGGCATAATAGTCTACCTTCAGGAATTGGAAAACCTTTCAAGCCCAGTGGTAAATATGGATAAGGTATGCAGACAATGAGAGGGTCTCTCTTTTTATTTTTTCTTCTTTCTCCCCCAAATGCTCTTAGTTCTTTTAGGGAAAAAAAATTGTGTGGGTACTGAAAAATGACATTATAATGCAATTCTGTCTTGTTAGCACTAGTGTGATTCTTTTGATACTTGCTTATAAAAGTCTCCCAACATGTTTTTGCTATAATGAATGGAAATGTATTCCCTCAAAAACCTTTTAACTTTCTGCTTAATAGGGAGATTCAAAAGGAAAGAGAAAAAACTAGGGAAAAAAAGTGGAAACAGTAAACTAGAATTACAGGTGTAGGTACACAGCTTGTATGTGTATAATGGACTTTGGTTGTGTCCCTGAAATGATTCAAATTCTCTGACTGTGCTGACTACAGATTTTGTTTTTTTCTTTATGTATTTTTGCCTCATTTCAGAAAAGATTTGAGGCATCTAACAACCAGAACATGACCAATAAAATGTTGGCAAAAATAAGTAAGAAGAGTCAAAACTAGGGAAAAATATAAATGGAAGTAGATAGTCATTACTGGATAGACTTGACGAGGTAAGAAGGTGGATGGTGAAGACGTGGCAGGGAACGAACTGAATCCATGCACTCAGGTATATTTGTGATTACTGAACCTTAAGTTAGACTCTTTGTTTACTAACAACTAAAGCAAAAAGTAATAGCTATGGTTATCATAGAGCAGAACTACAGGGTTTTTTTAGGTGATCAAAAGCTGCACAATGACATTAAGATCTAAATGTGAAAACAATGTACCATAATGTTATAGACTGAATTATGTCTTCTTGAAATCCATATGTTGGAATCCTAACCCCCAATGTGTCTGCATTTGGAAATAGAGCCTTTAAAGAGATAATTAAGATAAAATGAGCTCATAAGGATGGGGCCCTGATCCAAAAGAACTTGTATCCTTATAAGAAGAGGAAAAGATACCAGGAGTGTGTACACACAAGAAAAAGGACGTGCGAGGACATAGTGTGAAGGTAACCATCTATGAGCCAGAAAGTACTGATGAGAAACCAACTCTGCTAGTATCTTGATCTTGAACTTCCAGTTTAGAACTGTGAGAAAATATCTAGTCTATGGTATTCTGTTATGGTAGCCTAGGAAGACTCATATGCTTAGAAACAGAAATATGATCAATGTGGTAAATGAGTTCTTATCTAGCATTTCTACACATATTACAGTAACATATTTCAAGTGGCAGATTACTGGGATTCTTTTGTAAAAGCAAAGGATATTACATTAAGAGACCACCTATAAAAGGTAATTTTTCACGAATCCAAGTAAATATGATCCCATACAAGATTTTTGCTGTCCTAACTCCATTTAAAGACAGAACTTACAGAGGGGCATCTGCGTGGCTCAGTCAGTTAAGCATCTGACTCTTGATTTAGTCTCAGGTCAGGATCTCACAGTTTATGAGTTCAAGCCCCACATTGGGCTCTGTGCTGACAGCCTGGAGCCTGCTTGAGATTCTCTGTCTTCCTGTCCCTCTGTCTCTCTCCACTCATGCTCTGTCTCTCTCTCTCTGAAAAAGAAATAAGTAAACATTAAAAGAAGATAGAACTTAGAGAAAAAGGTAAAGGATGCTAGAGAAGAACCTCTAAGATAGATAGATAGACAGATAGATAGATAAAGATTAGACCTATGAATGGATTTATAAATGTAAAGTTTCTTGATACAGCTTTGAAATATAGACTTTGTTTCTATACCATTTAAAATGAAATTTGTTATTTAAATAATATTATTTGCTAATGTAATAATATTTTAATAATATAAATAATATTTTGTTGATAATTTTATCTACTTTTTGAGGAACTGCCAAATTGTTTTTCAAAGTGGCTGTATTATTTTAAATTCCCACAAGTAATGCATGAAGTTCCAATTTTTTATTCTACTCCTAGGTATATACCCAAGAAAAATGAAAGCATACAACCACACACAAACTTGTATGTTAATTGTTCATAACAACATTATTCATAATAGCCAAAAGTTGGAAACAAGTATTCAACAACTGATAAATGGATAAACAGTATGTAAAATATCCATACAATGAAGTATTATTCACAATAAAAAAAGAATGAAGTACCAATCCATGCTACAACTTGGATGAACCTTGAAAACATTATACTAAGTAAAAGAAGCCAGACACAAAGCCACTTATTATATTTGAAATGTCTAGAAAAAAATTCTGGAGACAGGGCATAGGTTAGTGGCTGCTTACAACTGGGATATGGGTAAGGGAACACAAAAAATTGCTTATGGGACATTGTTCCTTTTTGGGGGGTGGCAGGCAAATATGTTCTAAAATTATGATGATTATACAACCTTGTAAATATACTTAAAGAATTGAGTTATACACTTAATTTTTTTAACTTTATTTATTTATTTTGAAAGCGAGAGCATGCACACTGGGGAGGAGCAGAAAGAGGGGGAGAGAGAGAGTCCCTGGTAGGCTCTGCTCATCAGCAGAGAGCCCGACATAAGGCTCAATTCCTCAAACTACGAGATTATGACCTGAGCGGAAATCAAGAGTCCAAAGTTTAATTGACTGAGTCACCTAGGCGCCCTGAGTTATATACCTTTAAATGAGTGTGTGAATTATATCTCAATAAAACTTTTAAAAAAACTTTAAAAATAATTATGTAGAATATCTGGAAAATTCACTGGAATTTTAAATTGGCTGGAATTTTAACAAGATACAAATAATCACTGTTTATATTTAGTCTCATTTTTGCATACATATTTTTTTTTAAATTTAGATTATAATATACAAAATATTTGTAGTTTTTTTGTCTTTTTTCTTTCTTTTCTTTCCTTTTTTTTTTTAGAAAAATGCCAAAAGAATTTCTGATACCATTGACCATTCTTCTGCAGGGATTCATAGTGAATTATTTAAAAATTTTTTTAATGTTTATATTTATTTTTGAGACAGAGAGAGACAGAACATGAGTGGGGGAGGGGCAGAGGGAGAGGGAAACACAGAAACTGAAGCAGACCCCAGGCTCTGAGCTGTCAGCACAGAACCTGACTCAGGGCTCGAACTCATCAACCACGAGGTCATGACCTGAGCTGAAGTCGGATGCTCAACCGACTGAGCCACCTAGGTGCCCCATAGTGAATTATTTAAAAATATGAGAGAATCATCTAAAAGTTCAGAAATTCATACTAGCTATTCACATGAAGAATTCTCCTTATTCTTCCTACTCTCTGGGAATCTTGTTATTGTGGGTTGTGATTATTAATGGAAATATCAGATCCTTTGGGTGTACTTGGCTAGAAGAAAGTGTGAGAGCCATTACAGAGTAATTATAAAGCATGGTTATTTTGATCAGTTTGTCCAAGTAAGCATAACTGTGTACCCAGGAATTTATTTTGATGTCCAGGCAGATGACACAATGCAGCGAACAGTGAGTATAAATAACACATAGTTAGCACTCACAATAAACAGGGGATTCTTAGGAGGGGAGGGACTCAAGCAGAGGTCTAATACTGAGTGGAGCCAAGCATGGGATTGAAAGGGTAGGGTGTGGTTTGAGCTTTCACTGTGATTTCTGAGCAGAATTGGGATGGAGGGCTCCCACATGGGCTAGAAGTTGCATTATTTAAAGTTCTCTTGGCCTGAAGAGTTAAAGTGCCTGTGTTGACTGTCTTCTCCTGGTTGCAGAGCAGACAAGGAAGAGTGATGGGGATCTAAAAGTTATCAATGGTCAAATGACAGTGGTCAACTCTTTTATTACAATGGCCAAAAAAAACCTTTTAGAAAGTATTTTTATCCCATGGGTACAAGGAAACCTTATGAGCCAGAGAAACATTTCTATAATATTACTATGGAAGATCTCATTTAAGACAATATGATCTCCTTTTAAGTCAATCTGAATGAATAAAACATAAAATTTATTCCTTAGGTAATTAGACAAAATAAGTTACTATGTAGGTGTACTGGCCATGAACTCAGTAAATCTGGAGGTTATCTACCTAAATGATAATTATAGTTTCTGTGAAAGCAGCTTACAATCATTCATGTGCATGTCCTGAGCCACAGCAAGATATCGACAGAATCTTAGAAAATTGTACTGCCTGAGTTATTCATGCTACTGAGTCCAGACTAATTATAATAGCCATTTCTGACCACTATAACATAACAAATCATCACACACATGGCCTAGAAGCAACTATATTTAGGTGCCTGAGAAAATAGTTTGCAATAGCAATGCCCCCTTATGTCTTAAGGAATGTCTGCTCTCAGGACAGAAAAAGTGAGTGGTACATATTTTTTAAAATGCCAAAGTTTCTGAAGAAAGTTTCTCTGCCTTTGGATTTTGTCAGTGGTGAAGGGCTGCCCCTGCTTTGTTTGGGATCACCGGAGCCAAGTGCTCTTGCAACCCTGTGATCTAGCTGCAGATTCAAAAGTGAGGCTGGAATCTGAGAGGTTGAACTGCAAGGAGGCTCTCAGCTGTAGACAGTGCAAGAGAGGGTGGCTACTGTCCTCTGGCTGTGTGGAGTGAAGCCCAGGTATCCCCCTTCTCCATGGCCTCCTTCTGCCTCAGAATCCATGGACAGGCCCCAGGGCAGGTGAGCCCTGCCTCAGAGAAAGGGTTACTTCAGTGAGCAAATAACAGCACACCTGGTCCAATTCACCACTATAAGCAGGGGGTAAAGCAATCAAAGACACAACAGAGTGCATGTAACAAACTCCAAAAACACTTTCTGAAGTGCCAGACCCTGGACAGCGTATGATCCCTTTTTAATATAGTAGTGCTCGCAGGTGCAGAACACATAACAAGCTATTAAAACACATAAAAGACAGAAAACTAGCCAAAATGACAAAATGGAAGAATTCTCCTCAAAAGAAATTCCAGGAAGAAATAACAGCCGGAGAATTGCTAAAAACAGATATAAACAATATATCTGAATATGAATTTAGAATAATAGTCATAACAATAATAGCAGGGCTTGAAAAAATCATAGAAGACAGCAAAAAATCTATTGCTGCAGAGATTAAGGACCTAAGAATTAGTCACAATGAATTAAGAAATGTTGTAAATGAGATGCAAAATGGATGCAGTGACAGCAAGGATGGAAGAAGCAGAAGGGAGAATAGGTGAAATAGAAGATAAAATTATGGAAAATGATGAAGTTGAGAAAAGGAAACTGAAGAAGACACAAAGAAATGGAAAAACATTCCATGCTCATGGACTGGAAGAACAAATATTGTTAAATGTCCTTACTACCAAAAGCAATCTACACATTCAATGAAATCCCAATCAAAATAGCACCAGCATTCTTTGCAAAGCTAGAACAAACAATCCTACAATCTGTGGAACCACAAAAGAACCCAAATAGCCAAAGTAGTGTCAAAAAAGAAACCCAAAGCTGGAAGCATCACAATCCTGGACTTCAAGCTATAATACAAAGCTGTAATCATCAAGACGGTATGGTATTGACACAAAAACAGACACATAGACCAGTGGAATAGAATAGAGAACCCAGAAATGGACCCACAGATATATGGCCAACTAATATTTGGCAAAGCAGGAAAAAGTATCTGATGGAAAAAAGACAGTCTCCTTAACAAATGGTGCTGGGAGAACTGGACAGCAACATGAAGAAGAATGAAACTGGATCACTTTCTTATACCATACACAAAAATAAGTTCAAAATGGATGAAAGACCTAAATGTGAGATAGGAAACCATCAAAACCTAGAGGAGAAAATGGACAACAACATTTTTGACCTCAGCCACAGCAACTTCTTACTTGACATGTCTCTGAAGGGAAATAAAAGCAAAAATGAACTATTGGGACCTCATCAAGATAAAACACTTCTGCACAGCAAAGGAAACAATCAGTAAAACTAAAAGGCAGCCAACAGAATGGGAGAACATATTTGTGAATGACATATCAGGTAAAGGGTTAGTATCCAAAATCTACAAAGAACTTACCAAACTCAACACCTGAAAAACAAATTTTCCAGTGAAGAAACGGGCAGAAGACATGAATAGACACTTTTCCAAAGAAGACGTCGAGATGGCTAACAGACACATGAAAAGATACTCAACACTGTTCATCACCAGGGAAATACAAATCAAAACCATATTGAGATACCACCTCTCACCTCTCAATGTCTCTAAAATTGGCAACCAAGGAAACAACAGATGTTGGAGAGGATGTGGGGAAAGGGGAACTCTCTTACACTTTTAGTGGGAATGAAAACTGTTGCAACCACTCTGGAAAACAGTGTGAAGTTTCCTCAAAAAATTAAAAATAGAATTACGTGACAACCCATCAATAGCACTACTAGGAATTTATCCAGAGGATACAGGAGTGCTGATTCATAGGGGCACTTGTACCCCAATGTTTATAGCAGCACTTTCAACAATAGCCAAATTATGGAAAGAACCCAAATGCCCATCAACTGATGAAGGATAAATAAGATGTGGTATATGTATACAATGGAATGCTACTTGGCAATGAAAAAGAATGAAATCTTTCCATTTGCAGCAACATGGATAGAACTGGCAGGTATTATGCTGAGTGAAATAAGCCAGTCAGAAAAATACAGATATCATATGTTTTCACTCATAGGTGGAATTTGAGAAACTTAACAGAAGACCATAGGGGAGGGGAAGGAAAAGTACATTACAAACAGAGAGGGAGGCAAACCATAAGAGACTCTTAAATACAGAGAACAAATTGAGGGTTTATGAGGGTAGAGAGTTGGGGAGGTGGGGACAATGTGAGATGGGCATTGAGGAGGGCATCTGTTGGGATCAACAATGGATGTTGTATGCAAGTGTTGAGTCACAAGAATCTACTCCCGAAGCCAAGACTACACTGTATACACTGTATGTTAGCTACCTTGATAATAAATTAGTTTTTAAAAATGCCAACATTTCTGAAATTTTTATCATTGATATTATTATTTTCCTTCTTAGGAAATGAAACCCTGCATTATAGCCTAGCAAATGAAGCCCTCCATTATATAGGCACAGCTGATGTTAGCATCCTTGCAACTAATCCCCTTGCTACCAAAGCACAGCCATATTATTCTTAGCTAATTCCCATATGTGACCTGTTGCAACACCCAACAATTAATTTTCTCATGATGTTCTCTCTATTTGAAATACTAGTTCTTCTCTTGTTCATATGACACACAACAATTTAAAATTCAGTTTGAATGTTCAAACTGGACATTTTCCTCTGAATCCTTACTTCATAGTTCGTAGTCCTTCCTTTGTGTCTCTATGCTGTATAACTAAAGATTTTCCTTGTTAATATTTTTTATTCTCTTTTGGCTATGAGCTCCTCCAGTGTGGGGACTGTATCTTTTCAACTTATGCCCAATACTTAGTACAATCATTGCTATTTATTAGATGTTTGATATAAAGATGGAAGGTTGGAAAGAAGGAAGGAAGGAAGGAAGGACGGAAGGAAAGAAGGAAAGAAGAAAGGGAGGAAGGAAGGAAGGAAGGAAGGAAGGAAGGAAGGAAGGAAGGAAGGAAGGAAGGAAAGAAGGAAAGAAAGAAAGAAGGAAAGAAAGAAAGAAGGAAAGAAGGAGGGAGGGAAAAAAAAGAGGAAACTCACCAAAGATTAACTTTACTAAAGGTTAAATTTGATTCCTAGTTTGATAAAATTAGAGCCCCTCAATCTTCTCAAATAAATTTTCTCTCCTGTGGCAAACTTAATTTCTTTTCTCAAACTCACTCTACATCCAATTGAAACATTCTGTTGTTTGCTCCTTTTACTTTCTAAATTTTTACCTTGTCCACCTTTCTGTCACCACAGTCTTGCTAAAGGTCTCAGGTCCCTCAAACAATCTGCAGGTTCCTTGGGGTCCACTGTGACTTCTTTAGGGATTGAGCTCTCCGTGGATTAAATCTCTCTCTCTTTTTTTTCTTTGTGTTTCCTTTTTTTCGTACCATCAATCAAAACCTGCTCCTTTTTTTGACATATATTTGAAGGGCCATCTCTCAGCAACTTGCCTTGGAGAGAAGTACTCTGACATTCAACTGACTCACACAGCATGCTACCCTCTGAGTCATTAGCGTGGAACAAAGAAAAAGATTTTAAATGTAAATCTCAGTGCCCTTAATCACATAGTAGGTGATATTTTCCAAATTATATCTATTATCTGTTTGGGGTCTGTTCTATAATACTGTTTAGTTATACAGTAATCTTGTAAAATAATAGCAACTATTTATTGAGGATGCACATATAATAATATGTGTATGAATAATGCCATAGTATGTTCATATATTGATAATAATTATCTATTCCATGTTACCCATTAGGCTAAGTCCCTCATGCCAATTAATTCACATAAAAGTTCACAGCAACTCTGAAAGATACATATTCTATCCTTGCTTTATACATATAGAAACCAAGAACTGCACAGATTCAATTGTTTGCTCTAACTCACATAGCTGATAAGTGGGAGAACTGACATTTCAATCAAGGCTTTTCTGACTCCAGAGTCCCATTCAATATTACAACCCTGATCTTAAGGAAGTCTTGGCCAACCTACCAGACAAGGGCAGTAAACTTATTGCCAAGCCTCAGCATTGCAGAATGTGGTAATTTCACACACACACAAAATGTTGGAAACTCTTCCTTTTCCC